>NC_090374.1:188619418-189311084 GCF_036365525.1 Heterodontus francisci
TCATTCCATGACAATATGAAAGGCACAATTCAACATGGTGGCTCCTCATCAGAGCCCTTTCCTATCCTGAGTGGTGTGAAACAGGGCTGTGTTCTCGCACCCACACTTTTTGGGATTTTCTTCTCCCTGCTGCTTTCACATGCGTTCAAATCCTCTGAAGAAGGAATTTTCCTCCACACAAGATCAGGGGGCAGGTTGTTCAACCTTGCCCATCTAAGAGCGAAGTCCAAAGTACGGAAAGTCCTCATCAGAGAACTCCTCTTTGCTGACGATGCTGCTTTAACATCTCACACTGAAGAATGCCTGCAGAGTCTCATCGACAGGTTTGCGTCTGCCTGCAATGAATTTGGCCTAACCATCAGCCTCAAGAAAACGAACATCATGGGGCAGGATGTCAGAAATGCTCCATCCATCAATATTGGCGACCACGCTCTGGAAGTGGTTCAAGAGTTCACCTACCTAGGCTCAACTATCACCAGTAACCTGTCTCTAGATGCAGAAATCAACAAGCGCATGGGTAAGGCTTCCACTGCTATGTCCAGACTGGCCAAGAGAGTGTGGGAAAATGGCGCACTGACACGGAACACAAAAGTCCGAGTGTATCAGGCCTGTGTCCTCAGTACCTTGCTCTACGGCAGCGAGGCCTGGACAACGTATGCCAGCCAAGAGCGACGTCTCAATTCATTCCATCTTCGCTGCCTTCGGAGAATACTTGGCATCAGGTGGCAGGACTATATCTCCAACACAGAAGTCCTTGAAGCGGCCAACACCCCCAGCTTATACACACTACTGAGTCAGCGGCGCTTGAGATGGCTCGGCCATGTGAGCCGCATGGAAGATGGCAGGATCCCCAAAGACACATTGTACAGCGAGCTCGCCACTGGTATCAGACCCACCGGCCGTCCATGTCTCCGTTATAAAGACGTCTGCAAACGCGACATGAAATCGTGTGACATTGATCACAAGTCGTGGGAGTCAGTTGCCAGCATTCGCCAGAGCTGGCGGGCAGCCATAAAGACAGGGCTAAATTGTGGCGAGTCGAAGAGACTTAGTAGTTGGCAGGAAAAAAGACAGAGGCGCAAGGGGAGAGCCAACTGTACAACAGCCCCAACAAACAAATTTCTCTGCAGCACCTGTGGAAGAGCCTGTCACTCCAGAATTGGCCTTTATAGCCACTCCAGGCGCTGCTTCACAAACCACTGACCACCTCCAGGCGCGTATCCATTGTCTCTCGAGATAAGGAGGCCCAAAAGAAAAGAAATGTTAACAGTAGTCCAGGTGGAGAGTGGGATGATATGTTGATGCTCCTACAACCAGCAGCACCCATGCAAATATTCAAGTTTTTGCAAATAGTCGAATGTGTTGGTAAGATACTTCTACTTCAGTTGTGTCAGCATCACAGGCTAACATCTGTATTCCGTCAACAGGGGCAGGGCGAAGAGATAGGTTCCTACATCTACATCAGCCGGAACAGGAACTGAACCCACACTGTTAGTGCTATTCTGAACCGCACACGAGCCAACTGAGCTAACCGACCCCCTTACGGGGGTTATTTTGGGAAAAGGGTGAAAACAGGTGCTAAATGAGGGCTGTACTAATAAGACATGCCTGCTTGAAAGTCTGGATTTAGCACACAGTTTTGGTCCTAATTTCTGATTAAATTTGTCTGGAGGTGCTAGGCTATACATGTGCAGGTTTAGCTCTCAAGAGCTGAAAAGATGCAATTTTCGTGGAGCAGTAGATGTGGGATCCTCACACACACTTCCACTGAAGGTGTGGCATGCTCTGGCTGGCACACAGTGGCAAATTACAGCATGGCTCAATGACAGAATGAACAGCACAAAGGTTCCTGGATATGGCATTGGAAGTCCTGGTGGAGGAAATCCATAGAAGGAATGATGTCCTATATCTGCAGGGGGACGAATCCACTTTGCTATGGTCACCTTCCTGTTCCTCTCTTCTGCAGCGGCTGGTGCAACTCTGCCTGGCCTCGTGTCCACCTCCCATTCCACATCCAGACAAGACTAGAAAGATGCTGATGGCCAACCATTCCCCTTCTCCTGGTGACCTCTATAAGGTGTTCAATAAGGTGGAGTAGCACAGCACTCTTTTAAGCTAAGTCCTTAGAGAATTTCCAGAATAAATGTTGCTAGAGTGTTGGTGAAGTCTGAATAAAGTGTCTCAGAAAGTCTCCTGATGTGTATGTTTACTCTCAAACAGCTGGTCACTGTGAAGAGAAGGTTTTAGGACAAGTGCTAGCCACCAAAATATCCTGCAGCCTCCTGAATGAGCGCTAGCAGGAATTCTAAGTGACCATCAGCCCCTTAATGAGCATCTGGGAAGCCATTCCTAATATAGGCTTCAACTCCTTTACGAAGGTAGCATCTCGTGTTGAACCGTTGTTTCAGCTCAAGACCCCATCTTGGCCATCTTGGAGGATTTTTAGCGCCTAACTGAGCTGAGGAAAATTGTGTACCCTCCTTCCCCATAACTTGGGTTTTACCTGCTTGAATTAGTGACTCATTCTCCCATTTTCCTTTGGTCTCTATGCCTGATTCAATAATCTGTTGGCTTTACCAGAACCAATGGAAAAAATGACATTGACATTAATTTTATTACTACATAACTGTGTGCAGTTCTGGTCATCACAGTACAAAAAGGATATTTAACAGGTAAAGAGAGCAGCCAGAATGATTGAGGCTAAGGAGGGATTGGATAATAAGCAGTGATTACTTTTAAGTAAATAATATACATTTGTTTGTTTCTTCTATGTTTCATATTTTATACTCATGCCTTGCCAGTCAGCAGTTTTCAGTCACATACAGATTAACACAACACATTCTATGAAGAAACAAAATCATGTCAGTCAAAAACAATCATGATTGTTTCCTTTGGATAATTTTCTATCCAACGTCAATTGTTTTTAACCAAATGTAGACACAATGGCTTCGACTTTGCAGTAGTAATGATAGCGAAACTGTTAGCGTTCACCGTCATTACACCACTGAAGCTAACAGCAACTTCAGGAGTGCATATATGCGCAGAATAACACAGATTTCCAAATGTTGCTGTCAGTGATTCTACACTACTTCAGAGGGTGTGGTTTTGAGGACCCCCCAGACTGCAATCAATGGAAAATCAATTGAACTGATGGGAACTTCCACTCTTACGCTTAATTTCGCTGTGAAAACCTTGAAAAAGTTACACCTTGTTGGATGACCTGCACCTGGATTAGAGTCATAGAGTTATACAGCACAGAAACAGGCCCTTTGGCCATCAAGCACATATCTATCCCATTTTCCAGCACTTGGCCCGTAGCCTTGTATGCTATGACGTTTCAAGTGCTCATCCAGATACTTCTTAAATGTTGTGAGGGTTCCTGCCTCTACCACCCCTTCAGGTAGTGTTTTCCAGATTCCAACCACCCTCTGGGTGAAAATGTTTTTCCTCAAATCCCCTCTAAACTTCCTGCCTCTTACCTTAAATCTATGCCCCCTGGTTATTTACCCCTCCCCAAGGGAAAAAGTTTCTTCCTATCTACCCTATCTACACCCCTCATAATGTTGTATACCTCAATCAGGTCCCCCCTCAGCCTTCTCTGCTCTAAGGAAAACAACCCTAGCCTATCCAGTCTCTCTTCGTAGCTGAAATGCTCCAGCCCAGGCAACATTCTTGTGAATCTCCTTTGCACCCTTTCCACTGCAATCACATTCTTCCTATGGTGTGGCAACCAGAACTGTACACAGTACTCCAGCTGTGGCCTAGCTTGCATTTTATACAGCTCCATCATAACCTCCCTGCTCTTATATTTTATGCCTTGGCGAATAAAGGCAAGTATCCCATATGCCTTCCTAACCACCTTATCTACCTGTGCTGCTGCCTTCAGTGATCTATGGACAAGTACACCAAGGTCCCTCTGACCCTCTGACCCTACTTCCTAGGGTCCTACCACCCATTGTATATTCCCTTGCCTTGTTAGTCCTCCCAAAATGCGTCACCTCACACTTCTCAGGATTAAATTCCATTTGCAACTGCCTTGCCCATCTTACCAGCCCATCTATATCATCCTGTAATCCGAGGCTCTCCTCCTCACTATTTACGATATCACTAATTTTCGTGTCATCTGTGAACTTACTGATCATACCTCCTTTATTCACGTCTAAATCATTAATGTACACTACAAACAGCAAGTGTCCCAGCCCCAATCCCTGCGGTACACCACTGGTCACAGGCTTCTAATTGCAAAAACAACCCTCAACAATTACCCTCAGCCTCCTGCCACTAAGCCACTTTTGGATCCAATTTGCCAAATTGCCATGGATCCCAAGGGCTCTTATCTTCTTTAGCAATCTCCCTTGAGGGACCTTATCAAAAGCCTTACTGAAGTCCATGTAGACTACATCAACTGCTTTACCCTCATCTGCACATCTAGTCACCTCCTTGAAAAATTCAATCAAGTTTGTTAGACATAATCTCCTGACAAAGCCGTGCTGACTATCCTTGATTAATCCCTGCCTCTCCAAGTGGAGATTAATCCTGTTCCTCAGAATTTTTTCCAATAGTTTCCCAACCACTGATGTTAGACTCACTGGCCTGTAATTACCTGGTTTATCCCTGCTACCCTTCTTGAATAATGGTACCACATTCGCTGTCCTCCAGTCCTCTGGCAGATCTCCTGTGGCCAGAGAGGATTTGAAAATTTGTGTCAGATCCTTGCTATCTCCTCCCTTGCCTCACATAACAGCCTGGGATACATCTCATCTGGACCTGGGGATTTATCCACTTTTAAGCCAGCTAGAACCACTAATACATCCTCCCTTTCAATGCTAATTTGTTTGAGTATATCACAATCCCCCTCCCTAATCTCTACACCTACATCGTCCTTCTGCATAGTGAACACAGATGAAAAGTAATAAGTTAAAACCTCACCTATGTCCTCCAGCTCCACACACAGATTGCCACTTTGGTCCCTAATGGGCCTACTCTTTCCCTGGTTATCCTCTTGCCTTTAATATACTTATAAAGTGCCTTGGGATTTTCCTTTATCTTGCCCGCCAGTGTTTTTTCTTGCCCCCTCTTTGCTCTTCTAATTACTTTTTTAAGTACCCCCTACAGTTTCTATACTCCTCAGAGTACTAAGTTCATAATGACGGCTAAATACCCTCACTGACTCTGAAAAGCTCATTTCTATTTGTGGAATGTCAAATTTCTTCATTATGATAAAAAATTCCATGTATTTTTTGAAATAAATTTTTCTTAAAGTTTGTTCACCTTTATTTTAACTTTTATCTTGTTACAATCATAATCACTTATTTCACTATCTGAAATTCTTGATTAAAAGTAAATACATTCAGGGCTATAACTTCCCGATTTGCTGTCTGTAAGAATACTTCAACGTGAATGGTTGCTTGCCCTGCTTGCGGACATTACTGCTGCTGCACACCAAGGCAGCCCCTTAACCTGGCACCAGATTTAATCTGCTGTTGGGAAAGAGAAGTTCATGCCGCGGAGATCTCTAGATCTTAATGGGAGGTTTTCTTTAAGGTCAGTGGCAAGCGCTGTTGCTTTGCCACTGACTGCAATATCTGGGCCAATATGGTCTACATTAGCAGTAAGAATCTGACGTTCCTGCAGATCATTTCTTTGTGATGTGATTAATATAGATCCTATGTCTTTCACTTTGCATACGAATCATACGTACTTGGTCCATCTTCATTATGTTGATCATCAGATCTTCCAGAATTTTCAAGGTTCAGGAATGGTCTCTGTGGGTTGGAAAGTAGCAAATGTAACCCCACTGTTCAAGAAAGGAGGGAGAGAGAAAACGGTGAATTATTAGCCAGTTTAGCCTGGCACCTGTCATTGGAAAAATGTTGGCATCTATTATTAGGGGTGTGGTAACAGGGCACTTAGAAAATCAGAAGATGATTAGGCAGAGTCAACATGGTTTTATGAAGGGGAAATTATGTTTGACAGATCTCTGAGTTTTTTGAGGGTGCAGCAAGCAGGATCGATAACGGAGAACTGTGGATGGATTTCCAGAAGGCATTTGATCAGGTTGCTACTCAAGATTACGTCTCATGGGATTGGAGGTAATATATTAGCATGGATTGAGGATTGGTTAATGGAGGGCTGGATTTTGTGCTTGAGGTGGGGCTCCTGGTGCCGGGCCAAAAAGGCGGGGTGATCCCCGCCTCGACCTTTTCGCACCCCCACCTCCCCCCCACCCCCGCCCCAGAGCGATACTCCAGTCTTTTAACCTCTAAGTTTCATGAGCTAGGATCCCCGTACCTTCAAAGACAGCGATCCCGCCTCCAAGAGCTGCCAGCCAATCAGAGGACTGGCAGCTCAGCAGTATCAGCAGCATCACCAGGAGTGTTGGCCACATCCCGTATCGTGGAGGCCTTGGACTCAGGCCCAGCACTGGAACCCCGGACCAGAGGTAGGTGAGCCGGGGTCGTGGGTCCAGTCTGGAAGGACCCAGCAAGGGGTGGCGGTGGGGGAAAGCGGTGGGTGGGTGTGTTGGGGTGGGGGCGGGGTTGGGTGGCCGTGCCGTCCAGGGGGACAGGGGTCCTGGGGGGTAAAGTGGTTCCCGGTGGGGGTTCCTCTGTGGTCTACAAATTGCCCATTTGCCCATGAAGGAGGAACCGTTCCCCCAAGCCCGCAGGGATGGTGCCTCATGTCACGAGGTATCCTCCCCGCAGACCGGAGGTACTCCCCGTTAGTGGTAAGATCCGAGTGGCGGCAGGAAGAGGCGCTTAATTGACCATTAACAGGCCATGTAAGGGCCTCAGTTGGCCTCTGGGCAGGACAGCCGTCATCGGCCTATCCTGCTCCCAGGGAAGATTGCTTGGCGACGGGGAGGTGACGGGCCCTCCACTCACCCCTACCACCTGTCACAATACTCCGTGTTTCCCCCCCCACCCGACCTCCAACCCCACCTCAGGGGGCCACATAAAATCCCGGCCAGAGAGTAAATAAATAATTATTTTTCTGATGGAAGGGTGTAAGTAATGGAATGCTGTAAGGATCAGCTTGGGACTCAGCTATTTACAATCAGTAATGCCTAACATGAGGGAACCAAGTGTAATATATCTAAATTTGCTGATGATACAAAACTAGGAGGCAAAGTAAGATGTGAGGAGGATACAGGGATAGGGAATGGTTAAGTGATTGGGCAAGAAGATTGCAGGTGGAGTATAATGTGCACAAGTGTGAAATTATTTTGATAAGAAGAAAGGAAAAGCAGAATATTTTTTAAAAGCTGTGAGACTAGTAAATCTTGGCAAGCAGAGGTATTTGGGGGTCCCTGTACATGAATCACTGAAATTTAACATCCAGGTACAGCAAGCTTTTAGGAAGGCAAATGGTATGTTACTCTTTGTTGAAAGTGGTTGGAGTATAAGAGTAAGGAAGTCTTGTTGCGTTTGAGGCTTAATGTGACCACATTTGGAGTACTGTGTACAGTTGCGGTCTTCTTATTTATGGAAAGATATACTTGCCTTGGAGGCAGTGCAGTGAAGGTTCACTCGATTGATTCTTGGGATGAGAGGCTGTCCTATGAGGAGAAATGGAGTAGAATGGGCCTATATTCTTTGGAGTTTAGAAGAATGAGAGGTGATCTCATTGGAACATATAAAAGGAGAAATTCATTTGCTAAGTGGCGCTTTGCAGACTCATATTCATTCTCCGAGGCTGCCAGTGCCACAGGCCCATGTGGCATTCTTCATCAATATCACTGAGGAACGCAGCGGAGGTATGTTATTATGCTCTGATGTTGATCAATATGCTGGTCTGGAATAAGGTTAGTAACCTGTCCTGGTAACAATCAATTATTCACCAAAGGCTTGAGTTGTATTATGCTCTTTGAGAACACAGATTAGACACCCTCCTGGAGGGAGCTTCACACCTCAAGTATTCCCATATCCAGTGGTTACCTGAGTTCCACTGGACTTTTGAGTTCAGAAACACCCAAAACCAAATTATAGCAACTCAACACTAATACAGCCAAAGCTTGAGTAAAAAGATGGGGGAGGGGCATTTACTGCCTTGGTGCTCCGAGGGCGAATCCGCAGCCATCAATGACAAAACTTGAGCATGCGCTGTATGTGATTTTATGACCATTTAAATTAATCGTCATCCACTAAATCCCAAACTTCTGATTTGTTCCCATCAGATGGAGCTTCCTTCCAGAAGTGGAAATCTGAAAATTACCACTGGTCATAGAAAACAAAAACTGTTCAGTTACTGGGAGAATTGGTATCTGAATGAAACAAAATAGGATGTCAATGTGCCATATCCATTCTGCAAGTACAGTGCTTTATACTCTCCAGTCTACACACCAATCTACAGTACGGTACATCACCCCTATCAAGAAAGAAACAAAACCAAACCAAACCATTTATTACCTTGGCTTTGATGCGGTAGTGAACTCCTTCACAGTGAAGAAATCCCACTCTTGCTGAATTTTTAATGTGGTATGACAGTACCCATGTGGAAGTGTAGTGGTTATCTTACTGGACGAAAGCAGAGACCTAGACTAATCATCAGAAAATGACATTTCAAATCTAACCATAGCATTAAGAAAATTTGAATTCAGTTTAAAATCTGAGAATAAACAGATAGGATCAGTAAAAATTGCCAGATTGTTTCAAAAACCCAATTGGTCCATTACTGTCTCTTGGGGAACATTACCTGCCATCCATATGAAGTCTGGCCTGGATATGACTCCAGTCCACACCAACGTGTTTGACTCAGAACTGTCCTACACAGTAGCCGAGCAACCTCAGCATCTATTCAACAAATGCCAACCTCATTAATGACAACCTCATTCTGAAAATCAATTGATAAAAAGTTTACTGTGGTTAGCTGAATAATTTCTCTTGCAGAAATAATGGTGTATTTTGCTGTTGGACATGTCCTGTCAGAAAGGCACAATGACAGCACTATTTATTGTGGAACAATTTGTATACTGTTTCATTATAACTATAAATGGAAAAATAATGGAATAACACTTTAAAAATATAAACAGAAACTCTACACAAACTTGTTTGGCAAAGGTTCTGGTGTATCCAACTGCTATTTACATTAAGCACAATTTATTGATCCCACATATACGTGTTTAGTGTTTCTAGATTCTAATTTATCCCACTGTAAATATAATTGAAGTACTGGGTTAAGATCAATAAGAAAAAATGCATTTTTCTGAAGATGTCGGGTAGATAGAGGATGAGGGGTTAAAAATTTATGTCAATGGATGTCAGAACTTATGAATGGCTTCCTCCATTTCAACTGGTCTCACGTTAAGTGCTGTCTATCCCTATTTAAATGGATACTGAGAGAAGACAGGCTGCGTCTGGGAGGCTACACTATTTAAAGGGGCAGATAGCATACAGTTTAACAGCAATCTTTGTGAGCTTTCAGGAACCAGTTATACTCAGTTTACCTGCAGTAGAAGGGAATCTAATTCATTCCCATTTGGCACAGGTGCTGGGAAGTATTTCCAGACTCCTTTCCTTGGGGATTCACTGGGAATCCCTTTATTTTTGGCTGATGATGAAGATGAGTAGGAAGCTCTTCTGGATCAATGTTGTGTGCCACTTGCTGCACAGCCAGGCAACTGGCAGAGGTTTGGGACCTGGAGACACAGGAGCGAGAGTGCTCAGAAGAGGAAGGGGCACAAGGGGCATGAAGTTCCAGGAGAGAATGAGCCAACACTGATTGGGAAATACTGGAGCCATTTGGCAAACACTAAAAACAAATCGTTCTCCTGAAAGTAGCTGATCCATTACCACAAACACATACACTCCATCATCATCTCTGACCCATGAAATTAAACATTAGCAACACAGAAAAAAACACTTCTGTCCTGGGAACAACATTTGTCTGCCCGGCACAGCACTCACACATTAATAAATGAAATGGACTCCCAACATGTGTTATATTCTTTAGCATTCAACATTCACAGAAGTGTCCCTGAACCTAGTATCTGCACCCACAATGCTTTCCCTTCCTATCTGTGGGAGAATGTTGTGGTGCTTCTTCTCAGTGAAATCCATGTTAATGTGGCTGTTAGCTGAGTGTCACTAAGAGACACTCCTTGTTTTGGAAAGTTCAAGTTCCCGCCAAAGTCTTCAAAAATGTTGTCAGAAGAACTTAGTGGAGAACTGTCTTCGCTAATCAACTGGTATGGTACGAGTGATGTATAGCAGCTTGTGTGACATTGCTTGTGGGTTTCTAGGAAGGAGGGTGAAAGAAGGAGCAGTCTGGTGCAAACATTGAACTGGGGCTTGGTCTCATGCCACTCA
Organism: Heterodontus francisci; assembly: GCF_036365525.1. Lineage (NCBI taxonomy): Eukaryota > Metazoa > Chordata > Chondrichthyes > Heterodontiformes > Heterodontidae > Heterodontus > Heterodontus francisci. Next base: position 188,629,726 of record NC_090374.1, read on the forward strand.
GAGCCCTGGAGCTATACAGCATGGTCATTAAATAGGGACAGGCCATGGAGAGTCACTTGTCCTCCAGCAGTGGGTGGAAAAATGGCAAATGGAATTCAATCCAGAAAAGTGTGAGGGAATGCATTTGGGGAGGGCAAATAAAGTGAGGGAATGCAAAATAAACAGGAGGATATTGAGAATGATAGAAGAAGTGAGAGACCTTGAAATGCATATCTGCAGGTCCCTGAAGGTGGCAGGACAGGTAGATGGAGTGGTGAAGAAGGCATATGGAATGCTTTCCTTTATTGCCCAAGGTATAGCATTCAAAAGCAGGGATGTAATGCTGGAACTGTATAAAACACTGGTTAGGCCACAGCTGGAGTATTGCATACAGTTCTGGTCACCACATTACAAAAGGACATAATTGCTCTGGAGAGAGTACAGAGGAGATTTACAAGAATGTTGCCAGGGCTCAAAAGTTGCAGCTATGAGGAAAGATTGGATAGACTAGGGTTGTTTTCCTTAGAACAGAGAAGGCTGAGGGGTGACTTAATAGAGGTGTACAAAATTATGAGGGGCCTAGATAGAGTAGACAGAAAGGACCTGTTTCCCCTAGCGGAGAGGTCAATTACCAGGGGACACTGATTTAAGGTGATTGGGGGAAGGATTAGAGGGGACATGAGGAAAAACTTTTTCATCCAGAGGGTGGTGCGTGTCTGGAATTCACTGCCAGGAATGGTGGTGGAGGCAGAAGCCCTCAATTCTTTTAAAAGGTACCCGGACCTGCACCTGAAGTGCTGTAACTGGCAAGGCTATGAACCAGGTGCTGGAAGGTAGGATTAGATTGGGTGGCTAGTTTTTTTTTCCGGCTGGCACAGACACAACAGGCTGAATGGCCTCCTTCTGTGCAGTAGTTTTTCGATGGTTCCATGGACAACTGCCTTCTGTTTTTTTCCATTCTTGACTGCCAGTGAATAAATGTGTTGTGCCATTTTCAGTCTCACTGACATTCACCTGCATGGTGTGATGTTAATGGTCATACAATTTATATACTAATTGAATGAAACCCTTACTATTTATCAATGCTGTACTATTCTCAAATGGAGTCCTTGTAACCACTTGGATTCTATCAGTGAGACCCTGAGCTCTTGGTATTAGTCACTGAAAAGTGAATCTATTAATAAAAGAAAAGTGATGGCTTACCTGAACACAAAAAACAATGTGACTGTAATCAATTTTGCCTTGGAACATAGGAATATTAAACAGGAAATGGCCTGTCCAGCTGGTGCTTCTCCTTGGTGTGAAAGTTACGTATGCAATTGTAAATCATAAAAGGGCACCAGTTATCACTGAGATGCCGTGGTGAACTGCATACTATCTGAGCCTACTTTTGTCTTGTGCTGGTGACCAGAAGGATCCAGTTACAAAGAAGTTTAGTATAGTTGTCATTTTAAACAAAAACAGAAATTGCTGGATAAACTCAGCATGTCAGGAAGCATCTGTGGAGTGAGAAACTGAACCTTATCACCTTCCAGCAGGGACTATTTTCGGGTTTGGAACCCAACTCTCTGAATGGCGCACCTGGCTGTTGCTCTTTACCGGAGTAAACCAATTGTCATTCTGCCTCCGGGCTCATTGACCAATTAGGGAGGGTGGTTGGGGTGACACACCCATTCTCTCAGCATGAGTAAGAAAATCTCACCAGCAGTTGGATTTTTCAGGCTGGACCAACCACAGGAATGGAGAGTAGACCTGGGAAGGCTGTCCCCGAGTCTCAGTCTTACCTGGAGATCCAGCTATGGGAGCTAATGGACTTCAGTGAGCTGAGCTCTCCTAAGGATGGGAGGAAGAGGGAAGCAAGCAAGCATGGATGGAAGTGGCTGAGGAAGTCAATAGTAGAAGTGCAGTCCCTCCGGCCTGGAGACAGTGCACCAAGAGGAGCCAGGACCTCAGGAGGGCAGGAAAGGTGAGTGGCATAACACTGTCAGGTGCCAAACCCCACACTCTGACTTGCCCAGCATTCTCCTGTACAGAACTCCTCAGGCCATCAGACCTTGCAGCTCCACTAATTCCACTCTCTGAAGGCACCTCACATCCCCGTTTGAGCAGCCAACACTCACATTCACCCTCAGCTCTTTTCCCTCTTGCACCCATGTCTCACAGCCACCCTTCACAAATAGTGCCCTTCCCTTTTCTCCAAACAAACCATTGCAACCACTCACACCTTTTTGCTTTCTTTCTTTGCAGGGGAAGACAGCACATTACTTGGGCAAGAGGTAGAGACCCCAGGGTGGGGGAGGGGAGGGTGTGTTTGAATGCCCTCCGATAACAGGCAAATTGTTGACCATTGACAATGTATACCCACTGGGAAGGAGGTCTTGTTCCAGGCAGCTGCAGATGTCTGCAGCAACCTGACCTGAGAGCCTGAGCCTCCTGAGGGATGGGGTGGGGGGAGGGGGTGGGCAGCAAGGCGACCCGCCACAAGTGGTAGGTAGCCAATTAATGGGATTTAAAGTCCATTTAAGGCCTATTGTCAGAAATCAATTGGATTTTCACGTCAGCCTCCGGGCCTGATCATAGCCATGGCCATAGGCTGCCATGTGGATGGGATCCCCTCCACATTGCTGGTCCAGCTGACAAGTCTATTTCTTATTGTAAATTTAAAATATTATAATTATAAAAAGTTGGAGAGAGGGCACCTCCATCATGAGGTGCCCCCTCTCTCTGTCTTACCTGAAAAGGCAGCCTGCTGCTTCTTCTGTGCTGGACAGCTCCCTATTGACCCTCCAGCTTTTTGAGATGCCACCCACCATCTTTATTGGATGGCAAGTCTGCCCTCTGGCAAATAATTGGCTAATTTGTGGAAAATCACTGCCAGGTGACTGTTCCCCACACAATACAGGGTTGTGTTCCCCTTTGGCCCCGACTTTGGTGTCCTGACTGACCCAAAACCTAAAATCCTGCCCACTCATGCTCAAACATGTCATTAGAACATATCCTCTGCCTTTAGACTCTTTTTTTTATTCGTTCATGAGATGTGGGCAGCACTGGCTGGGCCAGCATTTATTGCCCATCCCTAATTGCCCTTGAGAAGGTGGTGGTGAGAAGGTCAAGGGCAGCAGAAGCATGGGAACACCACCACCTGCAAGTTTCCCTCCAAGCCACACACCATCCTGACTTGGGATTATACCGCTTTTCCTTCACAGTTGCTGGGTGAAAACCCTGGAACTCCCTTCCTAACAGCCCTGTGGGTGTACTTGAACCGCTGCAGTCCTTGGGGTGTAAGAAGGCAGCTCACCACCACCTTCTCAAAGGTATTTAGGGATGAGAAATGAATGCTAGCCCCGCCACATCCCATGAACAAATAAACAAACAATCAGAACCAACACCCCCACAATCACTGGTACGTCCCAATTGACCACTGATAGCCCTCCCACTGATCACTGGTGCACCCCTGCCAAATCTCGCTTCCCCTTCACTGATCACCACTACTGCCCACTGATTGCTGCTCCCACCGAATGCTACCCACCCCTCACCAGTCACTGGCACCTTCTATCGATCAGCATAACAAACCCCTACCCATCGCACCAATTGCTGGCACGACCCTCCCACAAATCACTGCTTCCCACTGCCGATCACTTGTATCCCCTTACTGATCACTGCTTCTGCCCACTGATCACTGTAACCTGCAGATCACCACCACTATGCCCATTTCTTGTGGACATTTCAGTAATCCAGTATATGGCAGATTCACCCAAAAGCTATCAATTACCAACACCAACTGGTTAGACTAAACATTAATCAAAGAACAAGATATAGTTTTGTTGGGTTAGGACATCAAAGATCTGAGGTGTTGGAAAAATTTCAAAAATCATTAGAAAATGAACAAATGTAAATAAAACATGGATTTAGGGTATTGAGAAAAAGTCCGAAACATTTGAAAAAATTAGAAAGTTAATGAAAAACAGTGATGAGTCACAATAAGGGAGCAAAACTGCTATAAAAGGAAGGAACAGATAAACATAAAAGTCAGGGACAGAGAAGAAACAGCAAGATACTCAGAATCAATAGAGAAATCCAGACAAGTTGGAGTTTAAGACAGTAAAAGGAATTTTGATCAGTCGGTAAGGCAGGTCCAGTGTACACAGAAGAAGCATTAGAGAGTGAGTGGAGCAATTGGGACTAGGTACCTATACAGAGTCAGAGTGGCCGAAGCTGATCACTTGTGAGCTGCAATGAAGAATCTGGTTGTCACCTTGGCAATCGGGCTGATGCTGTCCTGCTATCCAGGTTCTGTAAAGCCTAAGCAGAAAGTAACAATGCACTGCGGCCAAAAAATGATACAAATATTACTTAGGATGTGTGAAAGGCCGAACGATGAAATGAAGGAGCTTTGTGACCATCCTGTCATACAAAATATTAACCAATTCTGCAAAGGTTCAGAACCTTACCCAGACCATGCATATGGTAAGTATAATGATCCCTTCTATTACCTAGGGTTGAGAAGCAGACATTGATCATGAACAAGGGAAATGGATCGGATATGCCCAGTGAATTGGATCAGGGTTGGCCCAGCGACATGGATGGGGATTCGCCCAGGGATCTGGATCAATGTTGGCTCAGGGAAATGGATCATGATTGGCCCAGGGAAATGGAGCAGTGTTGGCCCAGGGCAATGGATCATGATTGGCCCAGGGAAATGGAGCAGTGTTGGCCCTGGAACTCGATCAGTGTTGGCCCAGGGAAATGGTTCAGTGTTGGCCCAGGGAATTGGTTCATGATTGGCATAGGGAAATAAATCAGTGTTGGCTCAGGGAAATGACTCAGTGTTGGCTCAGGAAAATGGATCATCACTGGCCAAGGGAAATGGCTCAGTGTTGGCCCAGAGAAACGGATCAGACTTGGCCCGGGAAATGGATCAGCGTTGGCTCAGGGAATTCGATCAGTGTTAGCCCAGGAAAAGGATAAATGTAGTCCCAAGAAATTGGAGCAGTGTTGGCCCAGGAAAAGGATCAATGTTCGCCCAGGGAAACGGATCAGTGTTTGCTCAGGAAATGGATCACTGTTGGCTCAAGGAAAGGATCAATGTAGTCCCAGGGAAATTGGATCAATGTTGGCACAGGAAAAGGATCAATGTTGGCCCAGGGAAACGGATCAGTGTTTGCCCAGGAAATGGATCACTGTTGGCTCAAGGAAAGGATCAATGTAGTCCCAGGGAAATTGGATCAATGTTGGCACAGGAAAAGGATCAATGTTGGCTCAGGGAAATGAATCAAAGCAGTCTCAGGGAAATTGGATCACTGTTAGCCCAGGAAAAGGATCAATGTTGGCCCAGCGAAATGGATCAGTGTGGCCATGGGAAATGGATCAGTGTTTGTCCAGGAAATGGATCAGTGTTTGCCCAGGGAAATGGATCAATCTTTGTCCAGAAAAATGGATCAGTGTTTGCCCAGGGAAATGGATCAGTGTTGGCCCAGGGAAATAGATCAATGTTGGCCCAGGGAAATGGATCAGTGTTGGCGCTAGGGAAATGGATCAGTGTTGGTCCAGGGAAATGGATCAATGTTGGCCCAGGGAAAAGGATCAATGTTGGCCCAGGGAAAAGGATCAGTGTTGGCACAGGAAAGGGAGCAGTGTTGGCCGAGGGAAATGGTTCAGTGTTGGCACAGAAAATGGATCAGTGTTGACACAGAAAAAGGAGCAGTGTTGGCACAGGGAAATGGATCAGTGTTGGCCCAGGGAAATGGATCAGTGTTGGCACAGAAAAGGGATCAGTGTTGGCACAGGCAAATAGATCAGTGTTGGCCCAGGAAAGGGAGCAGTGTTGGCACAGGGAAATGGATCAGTGTTGGCCCAGGAAACAGAGCAGTGTTGAGACAGGGAAATGGATCAGTGTTGGCACAGGAAGTGAGCAGTGTTGGCACAGGGAAATGGATCAGTGTTGGCCCAGGGAAATAGGATCAGTGTTGGCCCAGGGAAATAGATCAATGTTGGCCCAGGGAAATGGATTAGTGTTGGCCCAGGGAAATGGATCAGTGTTGGCCCAGGAAATGGATCACTGTTGGCACAAGGAAAGGATCAATGTAGTCCCAGGGAAATTGGATCAATGTTGGCACAGGAAAAGGATCAATGTTGGCTCAGGGAAATGAATCAAAGCAGTCTCAGGGAAATTGGACCAGTGTTAGCCCAGTTAAAGGATCAATGTTGGCCCAGCGAAATGGATCAGTGTGGCCATGGGAAATGGATCAGTGTTGGTCCAGGAAATGGATCAGTGTTTGCCCAGGGAAATGGATCAATGCTTGCCCAGGGACATGGATCAGTCTTTGTCCAGAAAAATGGATCAGTGTTTGCCCAGGGAAATGGATTAGTGTTGGCCCAGGGAAATGGATCAGTGTTGGCCCAGGGAAATAGATTAATGTTGGCCCAGGGAAATGGATTAGTGTTGGCCCAGGGAAATGGATCAGTGTTGGCCCAGGGAAATTGGATCAGTGTTGGCCCAGGGAAATTGGATCAGTGTTGGCCCAGGGAAATAGATCAATTTTGGCCCAGGCAAATGGATCAGTGTTGGCCCAGGGAAATTGGATCAGTGTTGGCCCAGGGAAATTGGATCAGTGTTGGCCCAGGGAAATAGATCAATGTTGGCCCAGGGAAATGGATTAGTGTTGGCCCAGGGAAATGGATTAGTGTTGGCCCAGGGAAATTGGATCAGTGTTGGCCCAGGGAAATAGATCAATTTTGGCCCAGGCAAATGGATTAGTGTAGGCCCAGGGAAATGGATCAGTGTTGGCCCAGGAAAATTGGATCAGTGTTGGCCCAGGGAAATTGGATCAGTGTTGGCCCAGGGAAATAGATCAATGTTGGCCCAGGGAAATGGATCAGTGTTGGCCCAGGAAATGGATCACAGTTGGCACAAGGAAAGGATCAATGTAGTCCCAGGGAAATTGGATCAATGTTGGCACAGGAAAAGGATCAATGTTGGCTCAGGGAAATGAATCAAAGCAGTCTCAGGGAAATTGGACCAGTGTTAGCCCAGGAAAAGGATCAATGTTGGCCCAGCGAAATGGATCAGTGTGGCCATGGGAAATGGACCAATGCTTGCCCAGGGACATGGATCAGTCTTTGTCCAGAAAAATGGATCAGTGTTTGCCCAGGGAAATGGATTAGTGTTGGCCCAGGGAAATGGATCAGTGTTGGCCCAGGGAAATAGATCAATGTTGGCCCAGGGAAATGGATTAGTGTTGGCCCAGGGAAATGGATCAGTGTTGGTCCAGGGAAATTGGATCAGTGTTGGCCCAGGGAAATTGGATCAGTGTTGGCCCAGGGAAATAGATCAATTTTGGCCCAGGCAAATGGATCAGTGTTGGCCCAGGGAAATTGGATCAGTGTTGGCCCAGGGAAATTGGATCAGTGTTGGCCCAGGGAAATTGGATCAGTGTTGGCCCAGGGAAATAGATCAATGTTGGCCCAGGGAAATGGATTAGTGTTGGCCCAGGGAAATGGATTAGTGTTGGCCCAGGGAAATTGGATCAGTGTTGGCCCAGGGAAATAGATCAATTTTGGCCCAGGCAAATGGATTAGTGTAGGCCCAGGGAAATGGATCAGTGTTGGCCCAGGAAAATTGGGTCAGGGTTGGCCCAGGGAAATTGGATCAGTGTTGGCCCAGGGAAATAGATCAATGTTGGCCCAGGGAAATGGATCAGTGTTGGCCCAGGAAATGGATCACAGTTGGCACAAGGAAAGGATCAATGTAGTCCCAGGGAAATTGGATCAATGTTGGCACAGGAAAAGGATCAATGTTGGCTCAGGGAAATGAATCAAAGCAGTCTCAGGGAAATTGGACCAGTGTTAGCCCAGGAAAAGGATCAATGTTCGCCCAGCGAAATGGATCAGTGTGGCCATGGGAAATGGATCAGTGTTTGTCCAGGAAATGGATCAGTGTTTGCCTAGGGAAATGGATCAATGCTTGCCCAGGGACATGGATCAGTCTTTGTCCAGAAAAATGGATCAGTGTTTGCCCAGGGAAATGGATTAGTGTTGGCCCAGGGAAATGGATCAGTGTTGGCCCAGGGAAATGGATCAGTGTGGCCATGGGAAATGGATCAGTGTTTGGCCATGGGAAATGGATCAGTGTTTGTCCAGGAAATGGATCAGTGTTTGCCCAGGGAAATGGATCAATGCTTGCCCAGGGACATGGATCAGTCTTTGTCCAGAAAAATGGATCAGTGTTGGCACAGGGAAATGGATCAGTGTTGGCCCAGGGAAATAGATCAATGTTGGCCCAGGGAAATGGATTAGTGTTGGCCCAGGGAAATGGATCAGTGTTGGCCCAGGGAAATAGATCAATGTTGGCCCAGGGAAATGGATTAGTGTTGGCCCAGGGAAATGGATCAGTGTTGGCCCAGGGAAATAGATCAATTTTGGCCCAGGCAAATGGATTAGTGTAGGCCCAGGGAAATGGATCAGTGTTGGCCCAGGGAAATTGGATCAGTGTTGGCCCAGGGAAATGGATCAATGTTGGCCCAGGGAAAAGGATCAATGTTGGCCCAGGGAAAAGGATAAAAGATGGTACAGGAAATTGATCAGAGTTGTGCCAGAGAAATGGATCAGTGTTGGGCCAGGAAAGGGAGCAGTGTTGGCACAGGAAAGGGAGCAGTGTTGGCACAGGGAAATGGATCAGTGTTGGCCGAGGGAAATGGTTCAGTGTTGGCACAGAAAATGGATCAGTGCTGACACAGAAAAGGGAGCAGTGTTGGCACAGGCAAATAGATCAGTGTTGGCCCAGGAAAGGGAGCAGTGTTGGCACAAGGAAATGGATCAGTGTTGGCCCAGGAAAGGGAGCAGTGTTGGCACAGGGAAATGGATCAGTGTTGGCCCAGGAAAGGGAGCAGTGTTGGCACAGGTAAATGGATCAGTGTTGGCCCAGGAAACAGAGCAGTGTTGACACAGGGAAATGGATCAGTGTTGGCACAGGAAGGGAGCAGTGTTGGCACAGGGAAATGGATCAGTGTTGGCCCAGGGAAATAGGATCAGTGTTGGCCCAGGGAAATAGATCAATGTTGGCCCAGGGAAATGGCTTAGTGTTGGCCCAGGGAAATAGGATCAGTGTTGGCCCATGGAAATAGGATCAGTGTTGGCCCAGGGAAATAGATCAATGTTGGCCCAACGAAATGGATTAGTGTTGGCCCAGGAAGGGAGCAGTGTTGGCACAGGGAAATGGATCAGTCTTTGTCCAGAAAAATGGATCAGTGTTGGCCCAGGGAAATTGGATCAGTGTTGGCCCAGGGAAGTAGATCACTGTTGGCCCAGGGAAATGGATTAGTGTTGGCCCAGGGAAATGGATCAGTGTTGGCCCAGGAAATGGATCACTGTTGGCTCAAGGAAAGGATCAAATGTAGTCCCAGGGAAATTGTATCAATGTTGGCACAGGAAAAGGATCAATGTTGGCTCAGGGAAATGAATCAAAGCAGTCTCAGGGAAATTGGACCAGTGTTAGCCCAGTTAAAGGATCAATGTTGGCCCAGCGAAATGGATCAGTGTGGCCATGGGAAATGGATCAGTGTTTGTCCAGGAAATGGATCAGTGTTTGCCCAGGGAAATGGATCAATGCTTGCCCAGGGACATGGATCAGTCTTTGTCCAGAAAAATGGATCAGTGTTTGCCCAGGGAAATGGATTAGTGTTGGCCCAGGGAAATGGATCAGTGTTGGCCCAGGGAAATAGATCAATGTTGGCCCAGGGAAATGGATTAGTGTTGGCCCAGGGAAATGGATCAGTGTTGGCCCAGGGAAATGGATCAGTGTTGGCCCAGGGAAATAGATCAATGTTGGCCCAGGGAAATGGATTAGTGTTGGCCCAGGGAAATGGATCAATGCTTGCCCAGGGACATGGATCAGTCTTTGTCCAGAAAAATGGATCAGTGTTTGCCCAGGGAAATGGATTAGTGTTGGCCCAGGGAAATGGATCAGTGTTGGCCCAGGGAAATAGATCAATGTTGGCCCAGGGAAATGGATCAGTGTTGGCCCAGGGAAATAGATCAATGTTGGCCCAGGGAAATGGATTAGTGTTGGCCCAGGGAAATTGGATCAGTGTTGGCCCAGGGAAATTGGATCAGTGTTGGCCCAGGGAAATTGGATCAGTGTTGGCCCAGGGAAATAGATCAATTTTGGCCCAGGCAAATGGATCAGTGTTGGCCCAGGGAAATTGGATCAGTGTTGGCCCAGGGAAATTGGATCAGTGTTGGCCCAGGGAAATAGAACAATATTGGCCCAGGGAAATGGATTAGTGTTGGCCCAGGGAAATGGATTAGTGTTGGCCCAGGGAAATTGGATCAGTGTTGGCCCAGAGAAATAGATCAATTTTGGCCCAGGCAAATGGATTAGTGTAGGCCCAGGGAAATGGATCAGTGTTGGCCCAGGAAAATTGGATCAGTGTTGGCCCAGGGAAATTGGATCAGTGTTGGCCCAGGGAAATAGATCAATGTTGGCCCAGGGAAATGGATCAGTGTTGGCCCAGGAAATGGATCACAGTTGGCACAAGGAAAGGATCAATGTAGTCCCAGGGAAATTGGATCAATGTTGGCACAGGAAAAGGATCAATGTTGGCTCAGGGAAATGAATCAAAGCAGTCTCAGGGAAATTGGACTAGTGTTAGCCCAGGAAAAGGATCAATGTTGGCCCAGCGAAATGGATCAGTGTGGCCATGGGAAATGGATCAGTGTTTGGCCATGGGAAATGGATCAGTGTTTGTCCAGGAAATGGATCAGTGTTTGCCCAGGGAAATGGATCAATGCTTGCCCAGGGACATGGATCAGTCTTTGTCCAGAAAAATGGATCAGTGTTGGCACAGGGAAATGGATCAGTGTTGGCCCAGGGAAATAGATCAATGTTGGGCCAGGGAAATGGATTAGTGTTGGCCCAGGGAAATGGATCAGTGTTGGCCCAGGGAAATAGATCAATGTTGGCCCAGGGAAATGGATTAGTGATGGCCCAGGGAAATGGATCAGTGTTGGCCCAGGGAAATAGATCAATTTTGGCCCACGCAAATGGATTAGTGTAGGCCCAGGGAAATGGATCAGTGTTGGCCCAGGGAAATTGGATCAGTGTTGGCCCAGGGAAATGGATCAATGTTGGCCCAGGGAAAAGGATCAATGTTGGCCCAGGGAAAAGGATAAAAGATGGTACAGGAAATTGATCAGAGTTGTGCCAGAGAAATGGATCAGTGTTGGGCCAGGAAAGGGAGCAGTGTTGGCACAGGAAAGGGAGCAGTGTTGGCACAGGGAAATGGATCAGTGTTGGCCGAGGGAAATGGTTCAGTGTTGGCACAGAAAATGGATCAGTGCTGACACAGAAAAGGGAGCAGTGTTGGCACAGGCAAATAGATCAGTGTTGGCCCAGGAAAGGGAGCAGTGTTGGCACAGGGAAATGGATCAGTGTTGGCCCAGGAAAGGGAGCAGTGTTGGCACAGGGAAATGGATCAGTGTTGGCCCAGGAAAGGGAGCAGTGTTGGCACAGGTAAATGGATCAGTGTTGGCCCAGGAAACAGAGCAGTGTTGACACAGGGAAATGGATCAGTGTTGGCACAGGAAGGGAGCAGTGTTGGCACAGGGAAATGGATCAGTGTTGGCCCAGGGAAATAGGATCAGTGTTGGCCCAGGGAAATAGATCAATGTTGGCCCAGGGAAATGGATTAGTGTTGGCCCAGGGAAATAGGATCAGTGTTGGCCCAGGGAAATAGGATCAGTGTTGGCCCAGGGAAATAGATCAATGTTGGCCCAGGGAAATGGATTAGTGTTGGCCCAGGAAGGGAGCAGTGTTGGCACAGGGAAATGGATCAGTCTTTGTCCAGAAAAATGGATCAGTGTTGGCCCAGGGAAATTGGATCAGTGTTGGCCCAGGGAAATAGATCAATGTTGGCCCAGGGAAATGGATTAGTGTTGGCCCAGGGAAATGGATCAGTGTTGGCCCAGGAAATGGATCACTGTTGGCTCAAGGAAAGGATTAATGTAGTCCCAGGGAAATTGTATCAATGTTGGCACAGGAAAAGGATCAATGTTGGCCCAGGGACAAGGATAAAAGTTGGTACAGGAAATTGATCAGAGTTGTGCCAGAGAAATGGATCAGTGTTGGCAAAGGGAAATGGATCAGTGTTGGCCCAGGGAAATGGATCAGTGTTGGCACAGAAAAGGGATCAGTGTTGGCACAGGCAAATAGATCAGTGTTGGCCCAGGAAAGGGAGCAGTGTTGGCACAGGGAAATGGATGAGTGTTGGCCCAGGAAACAGAGCAGTGTTGAGACAGGGAAATGGATCAGTGTTGGCACAGGAAGTGAGCAGTGTTGGCACAGGGAAATGGATCAGTGTTGGCCCAGGGAAATGGATTAGTGTTGGCCCAGGGAAATGGATCAGTGTTGGCCCAGGAAATGGATCACTGTTGGCTCAAGGAAAGGATCAGTGTAGTCCCAGGGAAATTGTATCAATGTTGGCACAGGAAAAGGATCAATGTTGGCTCAGGGAAATGAATCAAAGCAGTCTCAGGAAAATTGGACCAGTGTTAGCCCAGGAAAAGGATCAATGTTGGCCCAGCGAAATGGATCAGTGTGGCCATGGGAAATGGATCACTGTTTGGCCAGGTAATAGATCAGTGTTTGCCCAGGGAAATGGATCAATGCTTGCCCAGGGAAATGGATCAGTCTTTGTCCAGAAAAATGGATCAGTGTTTGCCCAGGAAATGGATCAGTGTTGGCCCAGGGAAATAGATCAATGTTGGCCCAGGGAAATTGGATCAGTGTTGGCCCAGGGAAATGGATCAATGTTGGCCCAGGGAAATGGATCAATGTTGGCCCAGGGAAAAGGATAAAAGTTGGTACAGGAAATTGATCAGAGTTGTGCCAGAGAAATGGATCAGTGTTGGCCCAGGAAAGGGAGCAGTATTGGCACCGAGAAATGGATCAGTGTTGGCCGAGGGAAATGGATCAGTGTTGGCACAGGAAAGGGAGCAGTGTTGGCACAGGGAAATGGATCAGTGTTGGCCGAGGGAAATGGTTCAGTGTTGGCACAGAAAATGGATCAGTGTTGGCCCAGGGAAAAGGATAAAAGATGGTACAGGAAATTGATCAGAGTTGTGCCAGAGTAATGGATCAGTGTTGGGCCAGGAAAGGGAGCAGTGTTGGCACAGGGAAATGGTTCAGTGTTGGCACAGAAAATGGATCAGTGCTGACACAGAAAAGGGAGCAGTGTTGGCACAGGCAAATAGATCAGTGTTGGCCCAGGAAAGGGATCAGTGTTGGCACAGGGAAATGGATCAGTGTTGGCCCAGGAAAGGGAGCAGTGTTGGCACAGGGAAATGGATCAGTATGGCCCAGGAAAGGGTGCAGTGTTGGCACAGGGAAATGGATCAGTGTTGGCACAGGAAGGGAGCAGTGTTGGCACAGGGAAATGGATCAGTGTTGGCCCAGGGAAATAGGATCAGTGTTGGCCCAGGGAAATAGATCAATGTTGGCCCAGGGAAATGGATTAGTGTTGGCCCAGGGAAATAGGATCAGTGTTGGCCCAGGGAAATAGGATCAGTGTTGGCCCAGGGAAATAGATCAATGTTGGCCCAGGGAAATGGATTAGTGTTGGCCCAGGAAGGGAGCAGTGTTGGCACAGGGAAATGGATCAGTCTTTGTCCAGAAAAATGGATCAGTGTTGGCCCAGGGAAATTGGATCAGTGTTGGCCCAGGGAAATAGATCAATGTTGGCCCAGGGAAATGGATTAGTGTTGGCCCAGGGAACTGGATCAGTGTTGGCCCAGGAAATGGATCACTGTTGGCTCAAGGAAAGGATCAATGTAGTCCCAGGGAAATTGGATCAATGTTGGCACAGGAAAAGGATCAATGTTGGCTCAGGGAAATGAATCAAAGCAGTCTCAGGAAAATTGGACCAGTGTTAGCCCAGGAAAAGGATCAGTGTTGGCCCAGGGAAATGGATCAGTGTTGGCACAGAAAAGAAGCAGTGTTGGCACAGGCAAATAGATCAGTGTTGGCCCAGGAAAGGGAGCAGTGTTGGCACAGGGAAATGGATCAGTGTCGGCCCAGGAAACAGAGCAGTGTTGAGACAGGGAAATGGATCAGTGTTGGCACAGGAAGTGAGCAGTGTTGGCACAGGGAAATGGATCAGTGTTGGCCCAGGGAAATAGGATCAGTGTTGGCCCAGGGAAATAGATCAATGTTGGCCCAGGGAAATGGATTAGTGTTGGCCCAGGGAAATGGATCAGTGTTGGCCCAGGAAATGGATCACTGTTGGCACAAGGAAAGGATCAATGTTGGCCCAGGGAAATTGGATCAATGTTGGCACAGGAAAAGGATCAATGTTGGCTCAGGGAAATGAATCAAAGCAGTCTCAGGGAAATTGGACCAGTGTTAGCCCAGTTAAAGGATCAATGTTGGCCCAGCGAAATGGATCAGTGTGGCCATGGGAAATGGATCAGTGTTTGTCCAGGAAATGGATCAGTGTTTGCCCAGGGAAATGGATCAATGCTTGCCCAGGGACATGGATTAGTGTTGGCCCAGGGAAATGGATCAGTGTTGGCCCAGGGAAATAGATCAATGTTGGCCCAGGGAAATGGATTAGTGTTGGCCCAGGGAAATGGATCAGTGTTGGCCCAGGGAAATAGATCAATTTTGGCCCAGGCAAATGGATTAGTGTAGGCCCAGGGAAATGGATCAGTGTTGGCCCAGGGAAATTGGATCAGTGTTGGCCCAGGGAAATGGATCAATGTTGGCCCAGGGAAAAGGATCAATGTTGGCCCAGGGAAAAGGATAAAAGATGGTACAGGAAATTGATCAGAGTTGTGCCAGAGAAATGGATCAGTGTTGGGCCAGGAAAGGGAGCAGTGTTGGCACAGGAAAGGGAGCAGTGTTGGCACAGGGAAATGGATCAGTGTTGGCCGAGGGAAATGGTTCAGTGTTGGCACAGAAAATGGATCAGTGCTGACACAGAAAAGGGAGCAGTGTTGGCACAGGCAAATAGATCAGTGTTGGCCCAGGAAAGGGAGCAGTGTTGGCACAGGGAAATGGATCAGTGTTGGCCCAGGAAAGGGAGCAGTGTTGGCACAGGGAAATGGATCAGTGTTGGCCCAGGAAAGGGAGCAGTGTTGGCACAGGTAAATGGATCAGTGTTGGCCCAGGAAACAGAGCAGTGTTGACACAGGGAAATGGATCAGTGTTGGCACAGGAAGGGAGCAGTGTTGGCACAGGGAAATGGATCAGTGTTGGCCCAGGGAAATAGGATCAGTGTTGGCCCAGGGAAATAGATCAATGTTGGCCCAGGGAAATGGATTAGTGTTGGCCCAGGGAAATAGGATCAGTGTTGGCCCAGGGAAATAGGATCAGTGTTGGCCCAGGGAAATAGATCAATGTTGGCCCAGGGAAATGGATTAGTGTTGGTCCAGGAAGGGAGCATTGTTGGCACAGGGAAATGGATCAGTCTTTGTCCAGAAAAATGGATCAGTGTTGGCCCAGGGAAATTGGATCAGTGTTGGCCCAGGGAAATAGATCAATGTTGGCCCAGGGAAATGGATTAGTGTTGGCCCAGGGAAATGGATCAGTGTTGGCCCAGGAAATGGATCACTGTTGGCTCAAGGAAAGGATTAATGTAGTCCCAGGGAAATTGTATCAATGTTGGCACAGGAAAAGGATCAATGTTGGCTCAGGGAAAAGAATCAAAGCAGTCTCAGAAAGATTGGACCAGTGTTAGCCCAGGAAAAGGATCAATGTTGGCCCAGCGAAATGGATCACTGTGGCCATGGGAAATGGATCAGTGTTTGGCCAGGTAATGGATCAGTGTTTGCCCAGGGAAATGGATCAATGCTTGCCCAGGGAAATGGATCAGTCTTTGTCCAGAAAAATGGATCAGTGTTTGCCCAGGAAATGGATCAGTGTTGGCCCAGGGAAATAGATCAATGTTGGCCCAGGGAAATTGGATCAGTGTTGGCCCAGGGAAATGGATCAATGTAGGCCCAGGGAAATGGATCAATGTTGGCCCAGGGAAATGGATTAGTGTAGGCCCAGGGAAATGGATCAGTGTTGGCCCAGGAAAATTGGATCAGTGTTGGCCCAGGGAAATTGGATCAGTGTTGGCCCAGGGAAATAGATCAATGTTGGCCCAGGGAAATGGATCAGTGTTGGCCCAGGAAATGGATCACAGTTGGCACAAGGAAAGGATCAATGCAGTCCCAGGGAAATTGGATCAATGTTGGCACAGGAAAAGGATCAATGTTGGCTCAGGGAAATGAATCAAAGCAGTCTCAGGGAAATTGGACTAGTGTTAGCCCAGGAAAAGGATCAATGTTGGCCCAGCGAAATGGATCAGTGTGGCCATGGGAAATGGATCAGTGTTTGGCCATGGGAAATGGATCAGTGTTTGTCCAGGAAATGGATCAGTGTTTGCCCAGGGAAATGGATCAATGCTTGCCCAGGGACATGGATCAGTCTTTGTCCAGAAAAATGGATCAGTGTTGGCACAGGGAAATGGAGCAGTGTTGGCCCAGGGAAGTAGATCAATGTTGGCCCAGGGAAATGGATTAGTGTTGGCCCAGGGAAATGGATCAGTGTTGGCCCAGGGAAATAGATCAATGTTGGCCCAGGGAAATGGATTAGTGTTGGCCCAGGGAAATGGATCAGTGTTGGCCCAGGGAAATAGATCAATTTTGGCCCAGGCAAATGGATTAGTGTAGGCCCAGGGAAATGGATCAGTGTTGGCCCAGGGAAATTGGATCAGTGTTGGCCCAGGGAAATGGATCAATGTTGGCCCAGGGAAAAGGATCAATGTTGGCCCAGGGAAAAGGATAAAAGATGGTACAAGAAATTGATCAGAGTTGTGCCAGAGAAATGGATCATTGTTGGGCCAGGAAAGGGAGCAGTGTTGGCACAGGAAAGGGAGCAGTGTTGGCACAGGGAAATGGATCAGTGTTGGCCGAGGGAAATGGTTCAGTGTTGGCACAGAAAATGGATCAGTGCTGACACAGAAAAGGGAGCAGTGTTGGCACAGGCAAATAGATCAGTGTTGGCCCAGGAAAGGGAGCAGTGTTGGCACAGGGAAATGGATCAGTGTTGGCCCAGGAAAGGGAGCAGTGTTGGCACAGGGAAATGGATCAGTGTTGGCCCAGGAAAGGGAGCAGTGTTGGCACAGGTAAATGGATCAGTGTTGGCCCAGGAAACAGAGCAGTGTTGACACAGGGAAATGGATCAGTGTTGGCACAGGAAGGGAGCAGTGTTGGCACAGGGAAATGGATCAGTGTTGGCCCAGGGAAATAGGGTCAGTGTTGGCCCAGGGAAATAGATCAATGTTGGCCCAGGGAAATGGATTAGTGTTGGCCCAGGGAAATAGGATCAGTGTTGGCCCAGGGAAATAGATCAATGTTGGCCCAGGGAAATGGATTAGTGTTGGCCCAGGAAGGGAGCAGTGTTGGCACAGGGAAATGGATCAGTCTTTGTCCAGAAAAATGGATCAGTGTTGGCCCAGGGAAATTGGATCAGTGTTGGCCCAGGGAAATAGATCAATGTTGGCCCAGGGAAATGGATTAGTGTTGGCCCAGGGAAATGGATCAGTGTTGGCCCAGGAAATGGATCACTGTTGGCTCAAGGAAAGGATCAATGTAGTCCCAGGGAAATTGTATCAATGTTGGCACAGGAAAAGGATCAATGTTGGCTCAGGGAAATGAATCAAAGCAGTCTCAGGAAAATTGGACCAGTGTTGGCCCAGGAAAAGGATCAATGTTGGCCCAGCGAAATGGATCACTGTGGCCATGGGAAATGGATCAGTGTTTGGCCAGGTAATGGATCAGTGTTTGCCCAGGGAAATGGATCAATGCTTGCCCAGGGAAATGGATCAGTCTTTGTCCAGAAAAATGGATCAGTGTTTGCCCAGGAAATGGATCAGTGTTGGCCCAGGGAAATAGATCAATGTTGGCCCAGGGAAATTGGATCAGTGTTGGCCCAGGGAAATGGATCAATGTTGGCCCAGGGAAATGGATCAATGTTGGCCCAGGGAAAAGGATAAAAGTTGGTACAGGAAATTGATCAGAGTTGTGCCAGAGAAATGGATCAGTGTTGGCCCAGGAAAGGGAGCAGTATTGGCACAGGGAAATGGATCAGTGTTGGCCCAGGAAAGGGAGCAGTGTTGGCACAGGGAAATGGATCAGTGATGGCCGAGGGGAATGGTTCAGTGTTGGCACAGAAAATGGATGAGTGTTGACACAGAAAAGGGAGCAGTGTTGGCACAGGGAAATGGATCAGTGTTGGCCCAGGAAAGGGAGCAGTGTTGGCACAGGGAAATGGATCAGTGTTGACACAGAAAAGGGAGCAGTGTTGGCACAGAAAATGGATCAGTGTTGACACAGAAAAGGGAGCAGTGTTGGCACAGGAAATGGATCAGTGTTGACACAAAAATGGAGCAGTGTTGGCACAGGCAAATAGATCAGTGTTGGCCCAGGAAAGGGAGCAGTGTTGGCACAGGGAAATGGATCAGTGTTGGCCCAGGGAAATAGATCAATGTTGGCCCAGGGAAATGGATTAGTGTTGGCCCAGGGATATGGATCAGTGTTGGCCCAGGGAAATAGATCAATGTTGGCCCAGGGAAATGGATTAGTGTTGGCCCAGGGAAATGGATCAGTGTTGGCCCAGGGAAATAGATCAATTTTGGCCCAGGCAAATGGATTAGTGTAGGCCCAGGGAAATGGATCAGTGTTGGCCCAGGGAAATTGGATCAGTGTTGGCCCAGGGAAATGGATCAATGTTGGCCCAGGGAAATGGATCAATGTTGGCCCAGGGAAAAGGATCAATGTTGGCCCAGGGAAAAGGATAAAAGATGGTACAGCAAATTGATCAGAGTTGTGCCAGAGAAATGGATCAGTGTTGGGCCAGGAAAGGGAGCAGTATTGGCACAGGGAAATGGATCAGTGTTGGCCGAGGGAAATGGTTCAGTGTTGGCACAGAAAATGGATCAGTGCTGACACAGAAAAGGGAGCAGTGTTGGCACAGGCAAATAGATCAGTGTTGGCCCAGGAAAGGGAGCAGTGTTGGCACAGGGAAATGGATCAGTGTTGGCCCAGGAAAGGGAGCAGTGTTGGCACAGGGAAATGGATCAGTGTTGGCCCAGGAAAGGGAGCAGTGTTGGCACAGGTAAATGGATCAGTGTTGGCCCAGGAAACAGAGCAGTGTTGACACAGGGAAATGGATCAGTGTTGGCACAGGAAGGGAGCAGTGTTGGCCCAGGGAAATGGATCAGTGTTGGCCCAGGGAAATAGGATCAGCGTTGGCCCAGGGAAATAGATCAATGTTGGCCCAGGGAAATGGATTAGTGTTGGCCCAGGGAAATAGGATCAGTGTTGGCCCAGGGAAATAGGATCAGTGTTGGCCCAGGGAAATAGATCAATGTTGGCCCAGGGAAATGGATTAGTGTTGGCCCAGGAAGGGAGCAGTGTTTGTCCAGAAAAATGGATCAGTGTTGGCCCAGGGAAATTGGATCAGTGTTGGCCCAGGGAAATAGATCAATGTTGGCCCAGGGAAATGGATTAGTGTTGGCCCAGGAAGGGAGCAGTGTTTGTCCAGAAAAATGGATCAGTGTTGGCCCAGGGAAATTGGATCAGTGTGGCCATGGGAAATGGATCAGTGTTGGCACAGGGAAATGGATCAGTGTTTGTCCAGAAAAATGGATCAGTGTTGGCCCAGGGAAATTGGATCAGTGTTGGCCCAGGGAAATAGATCAATGTTGGCCCAGGGAAATGGATTAGTGTTGGCCCAGGGAAATGGATCAGTGTTGGCCCAGGAAATGGATCACTGTTGGCTCAAGGAAAGGATCAATGTAGTCCTAGGGAAATTGGTCAATGTTGGCACAGGAAAAGGATCAATGTTGGCTCAGGGAAATGAATCAAAGCAGTCTCAGGAAAATTTTACCAGTGTTAGCCGAGGAAAAGGATCAATGTTGGCCCAGCGAAATGGATCAGTGTGGCCATGGGAAATGGATCAGTGTTTGGCCAGGTAATGGATCAGTGTTTGCCCAGGGAAATGGATCAATGCTTGCCCAGGGAAATGGATCAGTCTTTGTCCAGAAAAATGGATCAGTGTTTGCCCAGGAAATGGATCAGTGTTGGCCCAGGGAAATAGATCAATGTTAGCCCAGGGAAATTGGATCAGTGTTGGCCCAGGGAAATGGATCAATGTTGGCCCAGGGAAATGGATCAATGTTGGCCCAGGGAAAAGGATAAAAGTTGGTACAGGAAATTGATCAGAGTTGTGCCAGAGAAATGGATCAGTGTTGGCCAAGGGAAATGGATCAGTGTTGGCACAGGAAGGTAGCAGCGTTGGCACAGGGAAATGGATCAGTGTTGGCCCAGGGAAATGGATCAGTGTTGGCACAGGAAAGGGAGCAATGTTGGCCCAGGGAAATGGATCAGTGTTGGCCAAGGGAAATGGATCAGTGTTGGCCCAGGGAAATGGATAAAAGTTGGTCCATGAAATTGATCAGAGTTGTGCCAGAGAAATGGATCAGTGTTGGCCAAGGGAAATGGATCAGTGTTGGCACAGGAAGGGAGCAGTGTTGGCACAGGGAAATGGATCAGTGTTGGCACAGAAAATGGAGCAGTGTTGGCACAGGGAAATGGATCAGTGTTGGCCCAGGAAACAGAGCAGTGTTGACACAGGGAAATGGATCAGTGTTGGCACAGAAAAGGGAGCAGTGTTGGCACAGGGAAATAGATCAATTTTGGCCCAGGCAAATGGATTAGTGTTGGCCCAGGGAAATAGATCAATGTTGGCCCAGGGAAATGGATTAGTCTTGGCCCAGGGAAATGGATCAGTGTTGGCCCAGGAAATTGGATCTGTGTTGGCCGAGAGAAATGGTTCAATGTTGGCCCAGGGAAACGGATAAAAGTTGGTCCATGAAATTGATCAGTGTTGGCACAGGAAGGGAGCAGTGTTGGCACAGGGAAATGGATCAGTGTTGGCCAAGGGAAATGGATCAGTGTTGGCACAGGAAGGGAGCAGTGTTGGCACAGGGAAATGGATCAGTGTTGGCCAAGGGAAATGGATCAGTGTTGGCACAGGAAAGGGAGCAATGTTGGCCCAGGGAAATGGATCAGTGTTGGCCAAGGGAAATGGATCAGTGTTGGCCCAGGGAAACGGATAAAAGTTGGTCCATGAAATTGATTAGAGTTGTGCCAGAGAAATGGATCAGTGTTGGCCAAGGGAAATGGATCAGTGTTGGCACAGGAAGGGAGCAGTGTTGGCACAGGGAAATGGATCAGTGTTGGCCAAGGGAAATGGATCAGTGTTGGCACAGGAAAGGGAGCAATATTGGCCCAGGGAACTGGATCAGTGTTGGCCAAGGGAAATGGATCAGTGTTGGCCCAGGGAAACGGATAAAAGTTGGTCCATGAAATTGATCAGAGTTGTGCCAGAGAAATGGATCAGTGTTGGCCAAGGGAAATGGATCAGTGTTGGCACAGGAAGGGAGCAGTGTTGGCACAGGGAAATGGATCAGTGTTGGCACAGAAAATGGAGCAGTGTTGGCACAGGGAAATGGATCAGTGTTGGCCCAGGAAACAGAGCAGTGTTGACACAGGGAAATGGATCAGTGTTGGCACAGAAAAGGGAGCAGTGTTGGCACAGGGAAATAGATCAATTTTGGCCCAGGCAAATGGATTAGTGTAGGCCCAGGGAAATGGATCAGTGTTGGCCCAGGGAAATAGATCAATGTTGGCCCAGGGAAATGGATTAGTCTTGGCCCAGGGAAATGGATCAGTGTTGGCCCAGGAAATTGGATCTGTGTTGGCCAAGGGAAATGGTTCAATGTTGGCCCAGGGAAACGGATAAAAGTTGGTCCATGAAATTGATCAGTGTTGTGCCAGAGAAATGGATCAGTGTTGGCCAAGGGAAATGGATCAGTGTTGGCACAGGAAAGGGAGCAATGTTGGCCCAGGGAAATGGATCAGTGTTGGCCAAGGGAAATGGATCAGTGTTGGCCCAGGGAAACGGATAAAAGTTGGTCCATGAAATTGATCAGAGTTGTGCCAGAGAAATGGATCAGAGTTGTGCCAGAGAAATGGATCAGTGTTGGCCAAGGGAAATGGATCAGTGTTGGCCAAGGGAAATGGATCAGTGTTCGCACAGGAAAGGGAGCAATGTTGGCCCAGGGAAATGGATCAGTGTTTTCCAAGGGAAATGGATCAGTGTTGGCCCAGGGAAACGGATAAAAGTTGGTCCATGAAATTGATCAGAGTTGTGCCAGAGAAATGGATCAGTGTTGGCCAAGGGAAATGGATCAGTGTTGGCACAGGAAGGGAGCAGTGTTGGCACAGGGAAATAGATCAGTGTTGGCACAGAAAAGGGAGCAGTGTTGGCACAGGTAAATGGATCAGTGTTGGCCCTGGAAACAGAGCAGTGTTGACACAGGGAAATGGATCAGTGTTGGCAGAGAAAAGGGAGCAGTGTTGGCACAGGGAAATGGATCAGTGTTGGCCCAGGAAACAGAGCAGTGTTGACACAGGGAAATGGATCAGTGTTGGCACAGGAAGGGAGCAGTGTTGGCACAGGGAAATGGATCAGTGTTGGCCCAGGGAAATTGGATCAGTGTTGGCCCAGGGAAATAGATCAATGTTGGCCCAGGGAAATGGATTAGTGTTGGCCCAGGGTAATGGATCAGTGTTGGCCCAGGAAATGGATCACTGTTGGCACAAGGAAAGGATCAATGTTGGCTCAGGGAAATGAATCAAAGCAGTCTCAGGGAAATTGGACCAGTGTTAGCCCAGGAAAAGGATCAATGTTGGCCCAGCGAAATGGATCAGTGTGGCCATGGGAAATGGATCAGTGTTTGTCCAGGAAATGGATCACTGTTTGCCCAGGGAAATGGATCAATTCTTGCCCAGGGACATGGATCAGTCTTTGTCCAGAAAAATGGATCAGTGTTGGCCCTGGAAACAGAGCAGTGTTGACACAGGGAAATGGATCAGTGTTGGCAGAGAAAAGGGAGCAGTGTTGGCACAGGGAAATGGATCAGTGTTGGCCCAGGAAACAGAGCAGTGTTGACACAGGGAAATGGATCAGTGTTGGCACAGGAAGGGAGCAGTGTTGGCACAGGGAAATGGATCAGTGTTGGCCCAGGGAAATTGGATCAGTGTTGGCCCAGGGAAATAGATCAATGTTGGCCCAGGGAAATGGATTAGTGTTGGCCCAGGGTAATGGATCAGTGTTGGCCCAGGAAATGGATCACTGTTGGCACAAGGAAAGGATCAATGTTGGCTCAGGGAAATGAATCAAAGCAGTCTCAGGGAAATTGGACCAGTGTTAGCCCAGGAAAAGGATCAATGTTGGCCCAGCGAAATGGATCAGTGTGGCCATGGGAAATGGATCAGTGTTTGTCCAGGAAATGGATCACTGTTTGCCCAGGGAAATGGATCAATTCTTGCCCAGGGACATGGATCAGTCTTTGTCCAGAAAAATGGATCAGTGTTTGCCCAGGAAAATGGATCAGTGTTGGCCCAGGAAATGGATCAGTGTTGGTCCAAGGAAATGGATCAATGTTGGCCCAGGGAAAAGGTTCAATGTTGGCCCAGGAAATGGATCAGTGTTGGCCCAGGAAGTGGATCAGTTTTGGCACACGAAATGGATTAGTGATGGCCCAGGAAATGGATCAGTGTTGGTCCAAGGAAATGGATAAATGTTGGCCCAGGGAAAAGGTTCAATGTTGGCCCAGGAAATGGATCAGTGTTGGCCCAGGAAGTGGATCAGTTTTGGCACACGAAATGGATCAGTGATGGCCCCGGAAATGGATCAGTGTTGGTTCAGGGAAATGGATCAGTGTTGGCTCAGGGAAATGGGTCTGTGTTGGCTCAGGGAAATGGATCAGTGATGGCTCAGCAAATGGATCCTATTTGGCCCAGGAAATGGATCAGTGTTGGCCCAGGAAATGGATCAGTGTTGGGCCAGGGAAATGGATCAGTGTTGGCTCAGGGAAAAGGTTCAATGTTGGCCCAGGAAATGGATCAGTGTTGGCCCAGGAAATGGATCAATGTTGGCCCAGGAAATGGATCAATGATGGCCGAGGAAATGGATCAGTGTTGGTCCAGGAAATGGATCAGTGTTGGCCCAGGGAAATGGATCAGTGTTGGCTCTGGAAATGGGTCAATGTTGGTTCAGGGAAATGGATACGTGTTGGCCCAGGGAAATGGATTACTGATGGCTCAGGAAATGGATCCGTTTTTGTCCAGGAAATGGATCAGTGTTGGCCTAGGGAAATGGATCAATGTTGGCCCAGGAAAATGGATCATTGTTGGCTCAGGGAAATGGATCAACATTGGCCCAGGGAAATTGATCAGTGCTGGCTCACGGAAAATCATCAATGCTGGCTCAGGGGAATAGATCAACATTGGCCCAGTGAAATGAACCAATGTTGGCCAAGGGAAATCATTCAATGTTGGCCCAGGAAATGAATCTAAGTTGGCCCAGGTAAAAGGTTCTGTGTTGGCCCAGGGAAATGGATCAATGTTGGCCAAGGAAAATGGATCAGTGTTGGCTCAGGGAAATGGATCAGTGTTGACCCAGAAAATGGATCAAGTTTGCCCCAGGGTAATTGAGCAGTGTTGGCCCAGGAAATGGATCAGTTTTGGCCAAGGAAATGGATCAGTATTGGCCCAGGAAATGGATGAGTGTTGGTCCAGGGAAATGGATCAGTGTTGGCTCAGTGAAATGGATCAGTGTTGGCCCAGGGAAAATGATTAATGTTGGCCCAGGGAAATGGATCAGTGTTGGCCCAGGGAAATGGATCAATGTTGGCCCAGGGAAATTGGATCAGTGTTGGCCCAGGGAAATGGATCAGTGTTGGCCCAGGAAAATGGATCAGTGTTGGACTCAGAAAATGGATCATTGTTGGCCCATGGAAATGGATCAGTGTTGGCCCAGGAAAATGGATCAGTGTTGGCCTCGGGAAATGGATCAATGTTGGCCCAGGAAAATGGATCATTGTTGGCCCAGGGAAATGGATCAACGTTCACCCAGGGAAATTGATCAGTGCTGGCTCACGGAAAATCATCAATGCTGGCTCAGGGGAATAGATCAATATTGGCCCAGTGAAATGAACCAATGTTGGCCAAGGGAAATCATTCAATGTTGGCCCAGGAAATGAATCTAAGTTGGCCCAGGTAAAAGGTTCTGTGTTGGCCCAGGGAAATGCATCAATTCTGGCTCAGGCAACGGATCAGTGTTTGATGAGGAAATGGATTAATGTTGGCCCAGGAAATGGAACCGTGTTGGCCCAGGAAATGGATCAGTGTTGTCCAAGGAATTGGATCAATGTTGGCCCAGGAAATGGATCTGTGTTGGCCCAGGGAAAAGGTTCAATGTTGGCCCAGGAAATGGATCAGTGTTGGCCCAGGAAATGGATCAGTATTGGCCCAGGAAATGGATCAGTTTTGGCACAGGAAATGGATCAGTGTTGGGCCAGGAAATGGATCAGTGTTGGCCCAGGAAATGGATCAGTTTTGGCACAGGAAATGGATCAGTGTTGGCCCAGGGAAATGGATCATTGTTGGCCCAGGAAAATGGATCAGTGTTGGCCCAGGGAAATGAATCAATGTCGGCCCAGGGAAATGGATCACTGTTGGCCCAGGAAAATGGATCAATGTTGGCCCAGGGAAATGGATCAGTGTTGTCCCAGGGAAATGGATCAGTGTTGGCCCAGGAAAATGGATCAGTGTTGGACTCAGAAAATGGATCATTGTTGGCCCAGGGAAATGGATCAATGTTGTCAAAGGAAAATGGATCAGTGTTGGCCTAGGGAAATGGATCATTGTTGGCCCAGGGAAATGGATCAACATTGGCCCAGGGAAATTGATCAGTGCTGGCTCACGGAAAATCATCAATGCTGGCTCAGGGGAATAGATCAATATTGGCCCAGTGAAATGAACCAATGTTGGCCAAGGGAAATCATTCATTGTTGGCCCAGGAAATGAATCTAAGTTGGCCCAGGTAAAAGGTTCTGTGTTGGCCCAGGGAAATGCATCAATTCAGGCTCAGGCAACGGATCAGTGTTTGCTGAGGAAATGGATCAATGTTGGCCCAGGAAATGGATCCGTGTTGGCCCAAAAATGGATCAGTGTTGGCCCAGGGAAATGGATCAGTGTTGGCCCAGGAAAATGGATCAGTGTTGGACTCAGAAAATGGATCATTGTTGGCCCTGGGAAATGGATCAATGTTGTCCCAGGAAAATGGATCAGTGTTGGCCTAGGGAAATGTTTCAATGTTGGCCCAGGAAAATGGATCATTGTTGTCCAAGGAAATGGATCAATGTTCGCCCAGGAAATGGCTTTGTGTTGGCCCAGGGAAAAGGTTCAATGTTGGCCCAGGAAATGGATCAGTGTTGGCACAGGAAATGGATCAGTATTGGCCCAGGAAATGGATCAGTTTTGGCACAGGAAATGGATCA
The DNA here is from genome assembly GCF_036365525.1 of Heterodontus francisci. Taxonomy (NCBI): domain Eukaryota; kingdom Metazoa; phylum Chordata; class Chondrichthyes; order Heterodontiformes; family Heterodontidae; genus Heterodontus; species Heterodontus francisci. The sequence continues at coordinate 188,656,158 of NC_090374.1, forward strand.
GTGTTGGGCCAGGAAATGGATCAGTTGTGGCCCAGGAAATGGATCAGTTCTGGCACAGGAAATGGATCAGTGTTGGCTCAGGAAATGGATCAGTGTTTGGCAAGGGAAATGGATCAGTGTTGGCCCAGGGAAATGGATCAGTGTTGGCTCCGGAAATTGAAAGGTGTTGGCCCAGGGAAATGGATCAAATTTGGCCCAGGGAACGGGATCAATATTGTCCCAGGGAAATGGTTCAACGTTGGCCCAGGGAAATGGACCAATGTTGGCCCAGGAAATGGATCAGTGTTGGCCCAGGAAATGGATCAGTTTTGGCACAGGAAAAGGGTCAGTGTTGGCCCAGGAAATGGATCAGTGTTGGTCCAGGGAAATGGATCAGTGTTGGCTCAGGAAAATGGATCAGTGTTGGCTCAGGGAAATGTATAAGTGTTGGCCAAGGGAAATGGATCAGTGATGGCTCAGGAAATGGATCCGTTTTGGCCCAGGAAATGGATCAGTGTTGGCCCAGGAAATGGATCAGTGTTGGTCCAGGGAAATGGATCAGTGTTGGCTCAGGGAAATGGATCAGTGTTGGCTCAGGGAAATGGATATGTGTTGGCCAAGGGAAATGGATCAGTGATGGCTCAGGAATTGGATCCGTTTTGGCCCAGGAAATGCATCAGTGTTGGCCCAGGAAATGGATCAGTGTTGGGCCAGGGAAATGGATCTGTGTTGGCTCAGGGAAATGGATCAGTGTTGGCCCAGGGAAATGGATCAATGTTTGCACAGGGAAATGGATTAGTGTTGGCAGAGGGGAATGGATCAATGTTGGCGCAGGGAAATGGATCAACGATGGCCCAGGAAATGGTCCAGTGTTTGTCATGGAAATGGATCAGTGTTGGCCCAGGCAAATGGATAAAAGTTGGTCCATGAAATTGATCAGTGTTGTGCCAGAGAAATGGATCAGTGTTGGCCAAGGGAAATGGATCAGTGTTGGCACAGGGTAATGGATCAGTGTTGGCCAAGGGAAATGGATCAGTGTTGGCACAGGAAGGGAGCAGTGTTGGCACAGGGAAATGGATCAGTGTTGGCACAGAAAATGGAGCAGTGTTGGCACAGGGAAATGGATCAGTGTTGGCCCAGGAAACAGAGCAGTGTTGACACAGGGAAATGGATCAGTGTTGGCACAGAAAATGGAGCAGTGTTGGCACAGGGAAATAGATCAATTTTGGCCCAGGCAAATGGATTAGTGTAGGCCCAGGGAAATGGATCAGTGTTGGCCCAGGGAAATAGATCAATGTTGGCCCAGGGAAATGGATTAGTCTTGGCCCAGGGAAATGGATCAGTGTTGGCCCAGGAAATTGGATCTGTGTTGGCCCAGGGAAATGGTTCAATGTTGGCCCAGGGAAACGGATAAAAGTTGGTCCATGAAATTGATCAGTGTTGTGCCAGAGAAATGGATCAGTGTTGGCCAAGGGAAATGGATCAGTGTTGGCACAGGGAAATGGATCAGTGTTGGCCAAGGGAAATGGATCAGTGTTGGCACAGGAAAGGGAGCAATGTTGGCCCAGGGAAATGGATCAGTGTTGGCCCAGGGAAATGGATCAGTGTTGGCCCAGGGAAACGGATAAAAGTTGGTCCATGAAATTGATCAGAGTTGTGCCAGAGAAATGGATCAGAGTTGTGCCAGAGAAATGGATCAGTGTTGGCCAAGGGAAATGGATCAGTGTTGGCACAGGAAGGGAGCAGTGTTGGCACAGGGAAATGGATCAGTGTTGGCCAAGGGAAATGGATCAGTGTTCGCACAGGAAAGGGAGCAATGTTGGCCCAGGGAAATGGATCAGTGTTGGCCAAGGGAAATGGATCAGTGTTGGCCCAGGGAAACGGATAAAAGTTGGTCCATGAAATTGATCAGAGTTGTGCCAGAGAAATGGATCAGTGTTGGCCAAGGGAAATGGATCAGTGTTGGCACAGGAAGGGAGCAGTGTTGGCACAGGGAAATCGATCAGTGTTGGCACAGAAAAGGGAGCAGTGTTGGCACAGGTAAATGGATCAGTGTTGGCCCTGGAAACAGAGCAGTGTTGACACAGGGAAATGGATCAGTGTTGGCAGAGAAAAGGGAGCAGTGTTGGCACAGGGAAATGGATCAGTGTTGGCCCAGGAAAATGGATCAGTGTTGGACTCAGAAAATGGATCATTGTTGGCCCAGGGAAATGGATCAATGTTGTCAAAGGAAAATGGATCAGTGTTGGCCTAGGGAAATGGATCAATGTTGGCCCAGGAAAATGGATCATTGTAGGACCAGGGAAATGGATCAACATTGGCCCAGGGAAATTGATCAGTGCTGGCTCACGGAAAATCATCAATGCTGGCTCAGGGGAATAGATCAATATTGGCCCAGTGAAATGAACCAATGTTGGCCAAGGGAAATCATTCATTGTTGGCCCAGGAAATGAATCTAAGTTGGCCCAGGTAAAAGGTTCTGTGTTGGCCCAGGGAAATGCATCAATTCTGGCTCAGGCAATGGATCAGTGTTTGCTGAGGAAATGGATCAATGTTGGCCCAGGAAATGGATCCGTGTTGGCCCAAAAATGGATCAGTGTTGGCCCAGGAAAATGGATCAGTGTTGGACTCAGAAAATGGATCATTGTTGGCCCATGGAAATGGATCAGTGTTGGCCCAGGAAAATGGATCAGTGTTGGCCCAGGAAAATGGATCATTGTTGGCCCAGGGAAATGGATCAGTGCTGGCTCACGGAAAATCATCAATGCTGGCTCAGGGGAATAGATCAATATTGGCCCAGTGAAATGAACCAATGTTGGCCAAGGGAAATCATTCATTGTTGGCCCAGGAAATGAATCTAAGTTGGCCCAGGTAAAAGGTTCTGTGTTGGCCCAGGGAAATGCATCAATTCTGGCTCAGGCAATGGATCAGTGTTTGCTGAGGAAATGGATCAATGTTGGCCCAGGAAATGGATCCGTGTTGGCCCAAAAATGGATCAGTGTTGGCCCAGGAAAATGGATCAGTGTTGGACTCAGAAAATGGATCATTGTTGGCACATGGAAATGGATCAGTGTTGGCCCAGGAAAATGGATCAGTGTTGGCCTAGGGAAATGGATCAATGTTGGCCCAGGAAAATGGATCATTGTTGGCCCAGGGAAATGGATCAACGTTCACCCAGGGAAATTGATCAGTGCTGGCTCACGGAAAATCATCAATGCTGGCTCAGGGGATTAGATCAACATTGGCCCAGTGAAATGAACCAATGTTGGCCAAGGGAAATCATTCAATGTTGGCCCAGGAAATGAATCTAAGTTGGCCCAGGTAAAAGGTTCTGTGTTGGCCCAGGGAAATGCATCAATTCTGGCTCAGGCAACGGATCAGTGTTTGCTGAGGAAATGGATTAATGTTGGCCCAGGAAATGGAACCGTGTTGGCCCAGGAAATGGATCAGTGTTGTCCAAGGAATTGGATCAATGTTGGCCCAGGAAATGGATCTGTGCTGGCCCAGGGAAAAGGTTCAATGTTGGCCCAGGAAATGGATCAGTGTTGGCCCAGGAAATGGATCAGTATTGGCCCAGGAAATGGATCAGTTTTGGCACAGGAAATGGATCAGTGTTGGGCCAGGAAATGGATCAGTGTTGGCCCAGGAAATGGATCAGTTTTGGCACAGGAAATGGATCAGTGTTGGCCCAGGGAAATGGATCATTGTTGGCCCAGGAAAATGGATCAGTGTTGGCCCAGGGAAATGAATCAATGTCGGCCCAGGGAAATGGATCACTGTTGGCCCAGGAAAATGGATCAATGTTGGCCCAGGGAAATGGATCAGTGTTGTCCCAGGGAAATGGATCAGTGTTGGCCCAGGAAAATGGATCAGTGTTGGACTCAGAAAATGGATCATTGTTGGCCCAGGGAAATGGATCAATGTTGTCAAAGGAAAATGGATCAGTGTTGGCCTAGGGAAATGGATCATTGTTGGCCCAGGGAAATGGATCAACATTGGCCCAGGGAAATTGATCAGTGCTGGCTCACGGAAAATCATCAATGCTGGCTCAGGGGAATAGATCAATATTGGCCCAGTGAAATGAACCAATGTTGGCCAAGGGAAATCATTCATTGTTGGCCCAGGAAATGAATCTAAGTTGGCCCAGGTAAAAGGTTCTGTGTTGGCCCAGGGAAATGCATCAATTCAGGCTCAGGCAACGGATCAGTGTTTGCTGAGGAAATGGATCAATGTTGGCCCAGGAAATGGATCTGTGTTGGCCCAAAAATGGATCAGTGTTGGCCCAGGGAAATGGATCAGTGTTGGCCCAGGAAAATGGATCAGTGTTGGACTCTGAAAATGGATCATTGTTGGCCCTGGGAAATGGATCAATGTTGTCCCAGGAAAATGGATCAGTGTTGGCCTAGGGAAATGTTTCAATGTTGGCCCAGGAAAATGGATCATTGTTGTCCAAGGAAATGGATCAATGTTCGCCCAGGAAATGGCTCTGTGTTGGCCCAGGGAAAAGGTTCAATGTTGGCCCAGGAAATGGATCAGTGTTGGCACAGGAAATGGATCAGTATTGGCCCAGGAAATGGATCAGTTTTGGCACAGGAAATGGATCAGTGTTGGGCCAGGAAATGGATCAGTTGTGGCCCAGGAAATGGATCAGTTCTGGCACAGGAAATGGATCAGTGTTGGCTCAGGAAATGGATCAGTGTTGGCTCCGGAAATTGAAAGGTGTTGGCCCAGGGAAATGGATCAAATTTGGCCCAGGGAACGGGATCAATATTGTCCCAGGGAAATGGTTCAACGTTGGCCCAGGGAAATGGACCAATGTTGGCCCAGGAAATGGATCAGTGTTGGCCCAGGAAATGGATCAGTTTTGGCACAGGAAAAGGGTCAGTGTTGGCCCAGGAAATGGATCAGTGTTGGTCCAGGGAAATGGATCAGTGTTGGCTCAGGGAAATGTATAAGTGTTGGCCAAGGGAAATGGATCAGTGATGGCTCAGGAAATGGATCCGTTTTGGCCCAGGAAATGGATCAGTGTTGGCCCAGGAAATGGATCAGTTTTGGCACAGGAAAAGGATCAGTGTTGGCCCAGGAAATGGATCAGTGTTGGTCCAGGGAAATGGATCAATGTTGGCTCAGGGAAATGGATCAGTGTTGGCTCAGGGAAATGGATAAGTGTTGGCCAAGGGAAATGGATCAGTGATGGCTCAGGAATTGGATCCGTTTTGGCCCAGGAAATGCATCAGTGTTGGCCCTGGAAATGGATCAGTGTTGGGCCAGGGAAATGGATCAGTGTTGGCTCAGGGAAATGGATCAGTGTTGGCCCAGGGAAATGGATCAATGTTTGCACAGGGAAATGGATTAGTGTTGGCCCAGGCAAATGGATTAGTGTTGGACCAGGAAATGGATCAGTGTTGGCCCAGGGAAATGGATCAACTTTGGCCCAGGGAAAGGGATCAATGTTGGCCCAGGGAAATGCATCAACTATGGCCCAGGAAATGGTCCAGTGTTCGTCATGGAAATGGATCAGTGTTGGCCCAGGCAAATGGATTAGTGTTGGACCAGGAAATGGATCAGTGTTGGCCCAGGGAAATGGATCAACTTTGGCCCAGGGAAAGGGATCAATGTTGGCCCAGGGAAATGGATCAACTTTGGCCCAGGGAAAGGGATCAATGTTGGCCCAGGGAAATGGATCAATGTTGGACCTGGAAATTGATTAGTGTTGGCCCAGGGAAATGGATCAGTGTTGGCCTCGGCAAATGGATTAGTGTTGGACCAGGAAATGGATCAGTGTTGGCCCAGGGAAATGGATCAACTTTGCCCCAGGGAAATGGATCAATGTTGGCCAAGGGAAATGGATCAATGTTGGCATAGGGAAATTTGATTAGTATTGGCAGAGGGAAATGGATCAATGGTGGCCCATGGAAGTGGTTCCGTGTTGGCCCAGGAAATGGATCAGTGTTGGCCCATCAAATGGATCAGTTTTGGCACAGGAAATGGATCAGTGTTGGCCAAGGAAATGGATCAGTGTTGGTCCAGGGAAATGGATCTGTGTTGGCTCAGGGAAATGGATAAGTGTTGGCCCAGGGAAATGGATCAAATCTGGCTCAGGGAAAGGGATCAATGTTGTCCCAGGGAAATGGTTCAACGTTGGCCCAGGTAAATGGACGAATGTTGGCTCAGGAAATGGATCAGTGTTGGCTCAGGGAAATGGATCAGTGTTGGCTCAGGGAAATGGATCAGTGTTGGCCAAGGGAAATGGATCAGTGATGGCTCAGGAAATGGATCCGTTTTGGACCAGGAAATGCATCAGTGTTGGGCCAGGGAAATGGATCTTTGTTGGCTCAGGGAAATGGATCAGTGTTGGCTCAGGGAAATGGATAAGTGTTGGCCAAGGGAAATGGATCAGTGATGGCTCAGGAAATGGATACGTTTTGGACCAGGAAATGCATCAGTGTTGGCCCCGGAAATGGATCAGTGTTGGGCCAGGGAAATGGATCTTTGTTGGCTCAGGGAAATGGATCAGTGTTGACTCAGGGAAATGGATAAGTGTTGGCCAAGGGAAATGGATCAGTGATGGCTCAGGAAATGGATCCGTTTTGGCCCAGGAAATGGATCAGTGTTGGCCCAGGAAATGGATCAGTGTTGGGCCAGGGAAATGGATCAGTGTTGGCTCGGGGAACTGGATCAGTGTTGGCCCAGGGAAATGGATCAATGTCGGCCCAGGGAAATGGATCAACGATGGCCCAGGAAATGGTACAGTGTTGGTCATGGAAATGGATCAGTGTTGGCCTAGGGAAATGGATTAGTGTTGGACCAGGAAATGGATCAGTGTTGGTCCAGGGAAATGGATCAGTGTTGGCTCGGGGAACTGGATCAGTGTTGGCCCAGGGAAATGGATCAATGTAGGCCCAGGGAAATGGATCAACGATGGCCCAGGAAATGGTACAGTGTTGGTCATGGAAATGGATCAGAGTTGGCCCAGGGAAATGGATTAGTGTTGGACCAGGAAATGGATCAGTGTTGGCCCAGGGAAGTGGATCAACTTTGGCCCTGGAAATTGATCAGTGTTGGGCCAGGGAAATGGATCAGTGTTGGCTCAGGGAAATGGATCAGTGTTGGCCCAGGGAAATGGATCAATGTTTGCACAGAGAAATGGTTTAGTGTTGGCAGAGGGAATTGGATCAATGTTGGCCCAGGGAAATGGATCAACGATGGCCCAGGAAATGGTACAGTGTTGGTCATGGAAATGGATCAGTGTTGGCCCAGGCAAATGGATTAGTGTTGGACCAGGAAATGGATCAGTGTTGGCCCAGGGAAATGGATCAATGTTGCCCCAGGGAAATGGATCAATGTTGGCCCAGGGAAATGGATCTCCGTTGGCCCGGGAAATGGATCAGTGTTGGCCCAGGGAAATGGATCAATGCTGGCATAGGGAAATGGATTAGTATTGGCAGAGGGAAATGGATCAATGTTGGCCCATAGAAGTGGTTCCTTGTTGGCCCAGGGAAATGGATCAGTGTTGGCCCAGGAAAATTGTTCTGTGTTGGCCCAGGAAATGGATCAATGTTGGCCCAGGAAATGGATCAGTGTTGGCCCAGGAAATGGATCAGTTTTGGCCCAGGAAATGGATCAGTGTTGGTCCAGGGAAATGGATCAGTGTTGGCTCAGGGAAATGGATAAGTGTTGGCCCAGGGAAATGGATCAAATCTGGCCCAGGGAAAGGGTTCAATGTTGTCCCAGGGAAATGGTTCAACGATGGCCCAGGAAATGGTACAGTGTTGGTCATGGAAATGCATCAGTGTTGGCCCAGGGAAATGGATTAGCGTTGGACCAGGAAATGGATCAATGTTGGCCCAGGGAAATGGACGAATGTTGGCTCAGGAAGTGGATCAGTGTTGGCACAGGAAATGGATCAGTGTTGGCTCAGGGAAATGGATCAGTGTTGGCTCAGGGAAATGGATAAGTGTTGGCCAAGGGAAATGGATCAGTGATGGCTCAGGAAATGGAGCAGTTTTGTCCCAGGAAATGCGTCAGTGTTGGCCCAGGACATAGATCAGTGTTGGGCCAGGGAAATGGATCAGTGTTGGCTCAGGGAAATGGATCAGTGTTGGCTCAGGGAAATGGATAAGTGTTGATCAAGGGAAATGGATCAGTGATGGCTCAGGAAATGGATCCGTTTTGGCCCAGGAAACGCATCAGTGTTGGCCCAGGAAATGGATCAGTGTTGGGCCAGGGTAATGGATCAGTATTGGCTCGGGGAACTGGATCAGTGTTGGCCCACGGAAATGGATCAATGTTGGCTCGGGGAACTGGATCAGTGTTGGCTCAGGGAAATGGATAAGTATTGGCACAGGGAAATGGGTCAGTGATGGCTCAGGAAATGGATCCGTTTTGGCCCAGGAAATGGATCAGTGTTGGCTCGGGGAACTGGATCAGTGTTGGGCCAGGGAAATGGATCAATGTTGGCACAGGGAAATGGATTAGTGTTGGCAGAGGGAAATGGATCAATGTTGGCCCAGGGAATTGGATCAACGATGGCCCAGGAAATGGTACACTGTTGGTCATGGAAATGGATCAGTGTTGGCCCAGGGAAATGGATTAGTGTTGGACCAGGAAATGGATCAGTGTTGGCCCAGGGAAATGGATCAACTTTGGCCCAGGAAATTGATCAGTGTTGGCCCAGGGAAATGGATCAATGTTGCCCCAGGGTAATGGATCAATCTTGGCCCAGGGAAATGGATCTCCGTTGGCCCGGGAAATGAATCAGTGTTGGCCCAGGGAAATGGATCAATGTTGGCAACGGGAAATGGATTAGTATTGGCAGAGGAAAAAGAATCAATGTTGGCCCAGGCAAATGGATCCGTGTTGGCCCAGGGAAATGGATCAGTGTTGGCCCAGGAAAATGGATCATTGTTGGCCTCGGAAAATGGATCATTGTTGGCCCAGGGAAATGGATCAATGTTCTCCCAGGAAAATTTATCAATTTTGGCCCAGGGAAATGGATCAATGTTGGCCCAGGTAAAAGGTTCAGTGTTTGCTGAGGAAATGTATCAAAGGTGGCCCAGGAAATGGATCAGTGTCGGCCAAGGGAAATGGATCAGTGTTGGCCCAGGAAATGGATCAGTGTTGGCCCAGGGAAAAGGTTCAATGTTGGCCCTGGGAAACGGATTGGTGTTGGCCCAGGGAAGTGAACCACTTTTGGTCCAGGGGAATGGATTATTGTTGGCCCAGGGAAAAGGATTAATGTTGGCTCTGGGAAATGAATCAAAGTTGTCCCAGGGAAAAGGATCAGTGTTGGCCCAGGAAAATTGATCAATGTTGGCCCAGGAAATCGATTGGTGTTGGCCCAGGGAAGTGAACCACTGTTGGCCCAGGTGAATGGATAATTGTTGGCCCAGGGAAATGGATCAACTTTGGCCCAGAGAAAGGGATCAATGTTGGCCCAGGGAAATGGATCAATGTTGGGCCAGGAAATGGATCAGTGTTGGCCCAGGGAAATGGATCAATGTTGGCCTCGGGAAATGGATCAATGTTGGCCCAGGGAAATGGATCAGTGCTGGTCATGGGAAATGGATCAATGTTGGCCTCTGGAAATGGATCAATGTTGGCCCAGGGAAATGGATCAGTGTTGGCCCAGGGAAATGTATCAGTGATGGCTCAGGAAATGGATCCATTTTGGCCCAGGTAATAAATCAGTGTTGGCCCAAGGAAGGGGATCAATGTTGTCCCAGGGAAATGGTTCAACGTTGGCCCAGGTAAATGGACGAATGTTGGCTCAGGAAATGGATCAGTGTTGGCTCAGGGAAATGGATCAGTGTTGGCTCAGGGAAATGGATCAGTGCTGGCTCACGGAAAATCATCAATGCTGGCTCAGGGGAATAGATCAATATTGGCCCAGTGAAATGAACCAATGTTGGCCAAGGGAAATCATTCATTGTTGGCCCAGGAAATGAATCTAAGTTGGCCCAGGTAAAAGGTTCTGTGTTGGCCCAGGGAAATGCATCAATTCTGGCTCAGGCAATGGATCAGTGTTTGCTGAGGAAATGGATCAATGTTGGCCCAGGAAATGGATCCGTGTTGGCCCAAAAATGGATCAGTGTTGGCCCAGGAAAATGGATCAGTGTTGGACTCAGAAAATGGATCATTGTTGGCCCATGGAAATGGATCAGTGTAGGCCCAGGAAAATGGATCAGTGTTGGCCTCGGGAAATGGATCAATGTTGGCCCAGGAAAATGGATCATTGTTGGCCCAGGGAAATGGATCAACGTTCACCCAGGGAAATTGATCAGTGCTGGCTCACGGAAAATCATCAATGCTGGCTCAGGGGAATAGATCAATATTGGCCCAGTGAAATGAACCAATGTTGGCCAAGGGAAATCATTCATTGTTGGCCCAGGAAATGAATCTAAGTTGGCCCAGGTAAAAGGTTCTGTGTTGGCCCAGGGAAATGCATCAATTCTGGCTCAGGCAATGGATCAGTGTTTGCTGAGGAAATGGATCAATGTTGGCCCAGGAAATGGATCCGTGTTGGCCCAAAAATGGATCAGTGTTGGCCCAGGAAAATGGATCAGTGTTGGACTCAGAAAATGGATCATTGTTGGCCCATGGAAATGGATCAGTGTTGGCCCAGGAAAATGGATCAGTGTTGGCCTAGGGAAATGGATCAATGTTGGCCCAGGAAAATGGATCATTGTTGGCCCAGGGAAATGGATCAACGTTCACCCAGGGAAATTGATCAGTGCTGGCTCACGGAAAATCATCAATGCTGGCTCAGGGGAATAGATCAACATTGGCCCAGTGAAATGAACCAATGTTGGCCAAGGGAAATCATTCAATGTTGGCCCAGGAAATGAATCTAAGTTGGCCCAGGTAAAAGGTTCTGTGTTGGCCCAGGGAAATGCATCAATTCTGGCTCAGGCAACGGATCAGTGTTTGCTGAGGAAATGGATTAATGTTGGCCCAGGAAATGGAACCGTGTTGGCCCAGGAAATGGATCAGTGTTGTCCAAGGAATTGGATCAATGTTGGCCCAGGAAATGGATCTGTGTTGGCCCAGGGAAAAGGTTCAATGTTGGCCCAGGAAATGGATCAGTGTTGGCCCAGGAAATGGATCAGTATTGGCCCAGGAAATGGATCAGTTTTGGCACAGGAAATGGATCAGTGTTGGGCCAGGAAATGGATCAGTGTTGGCCCAGGAAATGGATCAGTTTTGGCACAGGAAATGGATCAGTGTTGGCCCAGTGAAATGGATCATTGTTGGCCCAGGAAAATGGATCAGTGTTGGCCCAGGGAAATGAATCAATGTCGGCCCAGGGAAATGGATCACTGTTGGCCCAGGAAAATGGATCAATGTTGGCCCAGGGAAATGGATCAGTGTTGTCCCAGGGAAATGGATCAGTGTTGGCCCAGGAAAATGGATCAGTGTTGGACTCAGAAAATGGATCATTGTTGGCCCAGGGAAATGGATCAATGTTGTCAAAGGAAAATGGATCAGTGTTGGCCTAGGGAAATGGATCATTGTTGGCCCAGGGAAATGGATCAACATTGGCCCAGGGAAATTGATCAGTGCTGGCTCACGGAAAATCATCAATGCTGGCTCAGGGGAATAGATCAATATTGGCCCAGTGAAATGAACCAATGTTGGCCAAGGGAAATCATTCATTGTTGGCCCAGGAAATGAATCTAAGTTGGCCCAGGTAAAAGGTTCTGTGTTGGCCCAGGGAAATGCATCAATTCATGCTCAGGCAACGGATCAGTGTTTGCTGAGGAAATGGATCAATGTTGGCCCAGGAAATGGATCCGTGTTGGCCCAAAAATGGATCAGTGTTGGCCCAGGGAAATGGATCAGTGTTGGCCCAGGAAAATGGATCAGTGTTGGACTCAGAAAATGGATCATTGTTGGCCCTGGGAAATGGATCAATGTTGTCCCAGGAAAATGGATCAGTGTTGGCCTAGGGAAATGTTTCAATGTTGGCCCAGGAAAATGGATCATTGTTGTCCAAGGAAATGGATCAATGTTCGCCCAGGAAATGGCTCTGTGTTGGCCCAGGGAAAAGGTTCAATGTTGGCCCAGGAAATGGATCAGTGTTGGCACAGGAAATGGATCAGTATTGGCCCAGGAAATGGATCAGTTTTGGCACAGGAAATGGATCAGTGTTGGGCCAGGAAATGGATCAGTTGTGGCCCAGGAAATGGATCAGTTCTGGCACAGGAAATGGATCAGTGTTGGCTCAGGAAATGGATCAGTGTTGGCTCCGGAAATTGAAAGGTGTTGGCCCAGGGAAATGGATCAAATTTGGCCCAGGGAACGGGATCAATATTGTCCCAGGGAAATGGTTCAACGTTGGCCCAGGGAAATGGACCAATGTTGGCCCAGGAAATGGATCAGTGTTGGCCCAGGAAATGGATCAGTTTTGGCACAGGAAAAGGGTCAGTGTTGGCCCAGGAAATGGATCAGTGTTGGTCCAGGGAAATGGATCAGTGTTGGCTCAGGAAAATGGACCAGTGTTGGCTCAGGGAAATGTATAAGTGTTGGCCAAGGGAAATGGATCAGTGATGGCTCAGGAAATGGATCCGTTTTGGCCCAGGAAATGGATCAGTGTTGGCCCAGGAAATGGATCAGTGTTGGTCCAGGGAAATGGATCAGTGTTGGCTCAGGGAAATGGATCAGTGTTGGCTCAGGGAAATGGATAAGTGTTGGCCAAGGGAAATGGATCAGTGATGGCTCAGGAATTGGATCCGTTTTGGCCCAGGAAATGCATCAGTGTTGGCCCAGGAAATGGATCAGTGTTGGGCCAGGGAAATGGATCAGTGTTGGCTCAGGGAAATGGATCAGTGTTGGCCCAGGGAAATGGATCAATGTTTGCACAGGGAAATGGATTAGTGTTGGCAGAGGGGAATGGATCAATGTTGGCGCAGGGAAATGGATCTAGGATGGCCCAGGAAATGGTCCAGTGTTTGTCATGGAAATGGATCTGTGTTGGCCCAGGCAAATGGATAAATGTTGGTCCATGAAATTGATCAGTGTTGTGCCAGAGAAATGGATCAGTGTTGGCCAAGGGAAATGGATCAGTGTTGGCACAGGGTAATGGATCAGTGTTGGCCAAGGGAAATGGATCAGTGTTGGCACAGGAAGGGAGCAGTGTTGGCACAGGGAAATGGATCAGTGTTGGCACAGAAAATGGAGCAGTGTTGGCACAGGGAAATGGATCAGTGTTGGCCCAGGAAACAGAGCAGTGTTGACACAGGGAAATGGATCAGTGTTGGCACAGAAAAGGGAGCAGTGTCGGCACAGGGAAATAGATCAATTTTGGCCCAGGCAAATGGATTAGTGTAGGCCCAGGGAAATGGATCAGTGTTGGCCCAGGGAAATAGATCAATGTTGGCCCAGGGAAATGGATTAGTCTTGGCCCAGGGAAATGGATCAGTGTTGGCCCAGGAAATTGGATCTGTGTTGGCCCAGGGAAATGGTTCAATGTTGGCCCAGGGAAACGGATAAAAGTTGGTCCATGAAATTGATCAGTGTTGTGCCAGAGAAATGGATCAGTGTTGGCCAAGGGAAATGGATCAGTGTTGGCACAGGGAAATGGATCAGTGTTGGCCAAGGGAAATGGATCAGTGTTGGCACAGGAAAGGGAGCAATGTTGGCCCAGGGAAATGGATCAGTGTTGGCCAAGGGAAATGGATCAGTGTTGGCCCAGGGAAACGGATAAAAGTTGGTCCATGAAATTGATCAGAGTTGTGCCAGAGAAATGGATCAGAGTTGTGCCAGAGAAATGGATCAGTGTTGGCCAAGGGAAATGGATCAGTGTTGGCACAGGAAGGGAGCAGTGTTGGCACAGGGAAATGGATCAGTGTTGGCCAAGGGAAATGGATCAGTGTTCACACAGGAAAGGGAGCAATGTTGGCCCAGGGAAATGGATCAGTGTTGGCCAAGGGAAATGGATCAGTGTTGGCCCAGGGAAACGGATAAAAGTTGGTCCATGAAATTGATCAGAGTTGTGCCAGAGAAATGGATCAGTGTTGGCCAAGGGAAATGGATCAGTGTTGGCACAGGAAGGGAGCAGTGTTGGCACAGGGAAATAGATCAGTGTTGGCACAGAAAAGGGAGCAGTGTTGGCACAGGTAAATGGATCAGTGTTGGCCCTGGAAACAGAGCAGTGTTGACACAGGGAAATGGATCAGTGTTGGCAGAGAAAAGGGAGCAGTGTTGGCACAGGGAAATGGATCAGTGTTGGCCCAGGAAAATGGATCAGTGTTGGACTCAGAAAATGGATCATTGTTGGCCCAGGGAAATGGATCAATGTTGTCAAAGGAAAATGGATCAGTGTTGGCCTAGGGAAATGGATCAATGTTGGCCCAGGAAAATGGATCATTGTAGGACCAGGGAAATGGATCAACATTGGCCCAGGGAAATTGATCAGTGCTGGCTCACGGAAAATCATCAATGCTGGCTCAGGGGAATAGATCAATATTGGCCCAGTGAAATGAACCAATGTTGGCCAAGGGAAATCATTCATTGTTGGCCCAGGAAATGAATCTAAGTTGGCCCAGGTAAAAGGGTCTGTGTTGGCACAGGGAAATGCATCAATTCTGGCTCAGGCAATGGATCAGTGTTTGCTGAGGAAATGGATCAATGTTGGCCCAGGAAATGGATCCGTGTTGGCCCAAAAATGGATCAGTGTTGGCCCAGGAAAATGGATCAGTGTTGGACTCAGAAAATGGATCATTGTTGGCCCAGGAAAATGGATCAGTGTTGGCCTAGGGAAATGGATCAATGTTGGCCCAGGAAAATGGATCATTGTTGGCCCAGGGAAATGGATCAACGTTCACCCAGGGAAATTGATCAGTGCTGGCTCACGGAAAATCATCAATGCTGGCTCAGGGGATTAGATCAACATTGGCCCAGTGAAATGAACCAATGTTGGCCAAGGGAAATCATTCAATGTTGGCCCAGGAAATGAATCTAAGTTGGCCCAGGTAAAAGGTTCTGTGTTGGCCCAGGGAAATGCATCAATTCTGGCTCAGGCAACGGATCAGTGTTTGCTGAGGAAATGAATTAATGTTGGCCCAGGAAATGGAACCGTGTTGGCCCAGGAAATGGATCAGTGTTGTCCAAGGAATTGGATCAATGTTGGCCCATGGAAATGGATCTGTGTTGGCCCAGGGAAAAGGTTCAATGTTGGCCCAGGAAATGGATCAGTGTTGGCCCAGGAAATGGATCAGTATTGGCCCAGGAAATGGATCAGTTTTGGCACAGGAAATGGATCAGTGTTGGGCCAGGAAATGGATCAGTGTTGGCCCAGGAAATGGATCAGTTTTGGCACAGGAAATGGATCAGTGTTATCCCAGGGAAATGGATCATTGTTGGCCCAGGAAAATGGATCAGTGTTGGCCCAGGGAAATGAATCAATGTCGGCCCAGGGAAATGGATCACTGTTGGCCCAGGAAAATGGATCAATGTTGGCCCAGGGAAATGGATCAGTGTTGTCCCAGGGAAATGGATCAGTGTTGGCCCAGGAAAATGGATCAGTGTTGGACTCAGAAAATGGATCATTGTTGGCCCAGGGAAATGGATCAATGTTGTCAAAGGAAAATGGATCAGTGTTGGCCTAGGGAAATGGATCATTGTTGGCCCAGGGAAATGGATCAACATTGGCCCAGGGAAATTGATCAGTGCTGGCTCACGGAAAATCATCAATGCTGGCTCAGGGGAATAGATCAATATTGGCCCAGTGAAATGAACCAATGTTGGCCAAGGGAAATCATTCATTGTTGGCCCAGGAAATGAATCTAAGTTGGCCCAGGTAAAAGGTTCTGTGTTGGCCCAGGGAAATGCATCAATTCAGGCTCAGGCAACGGATCAGTGTTTGCTGAGGAAATGGATCAATGTTGGCCCAGGAAATGGATCTGTGTTGGCCCAAAAATGGATCAGTGTTGGCCCAGGGAAATGGATCAGTGTTGGCCCAGGAAAATGGATCAGTGTTGGACTCTGAAAATGGATCATTGTTGGCCCTGGGAAATGGATCAATGTTGTCCCAGGAAAATGGATCAGTGTTGGCCTAGGGAAATGTTTCAATGTTGGCCCAGGAAAATGGATCAGTGTTGGACTCAGAAAATGGATCATTGTTGGCCCAGGGAAATGGATCAATGTTGTCAAAGGAAAATGGATCAGTGTTGGCCTAGGGAAATGGATCATTGTTGGCCCAGGGAAATGGATCAACATTGGCCCAGGGAAATTGATCAGTGCTGGCTCACGGAAAATCATCAATGCTGGCTCAGGGGAATAGATCAATATTGGCCCAGTGAAATGAACCAATGTTGGCCAAGGGAAATCATTCATTGTTGGCCCAGGAAATGAATCTAAGTTGGCCCAGGTAAAAGGTTCTGTGTTGGCCCAGGGAAATGCATCAATTCAGGCTCAGGCAACGGATCAGTGTTTGCTGAGGAAATGGATCAATGTTGGCCCAGGAAATGGATCTGTGTTGGCCCAAAAATGGATCAGTGTTGGCCCAGGGAAATGGATCAGTGTTGGCCCAGGAAAATGGATCAGTGTTGGACTCTGAAAATGGATCATTGTTGGCCCTGGGAAATGGATCAATGTTGTCCCAGGAAAATGGATCAGTGTTGGCCTAGGGAAATGTTTCAATGTTGGCCCAGGAAAATGGATCATTGTTGTCCAAGGAAATGGATCAATGTTCGCCCAGGAAATGGCTCTGTGTTGGCCCAGGGAAAAGGTTCAATGTTGGCCCAGGAAATGGATCAGTGTTGGCACAGGAAATGGATCAGTATTGGCCCAGGAAATGGATCAGTTTTGGCACAGGAAATGGATCAGTGTTGGGCCAGGAAATGGATCAGTTGTGGCCCAGGAAATGGATCAGTTCTGGCACAGGAAATGGATCAGTGTTGGCTCAGGAAATGGATCAGTGTTGGCTCCGGAAATTGAAAGGTGTTGGCCCAGGGAAATGGATCAAATTTGGCCCAGGGAACGGGATCAATATTGTCCCAGGGAAATGGTTCAACGTTGGCCCAGGGAAATGGACCAATGTTGGCCCAGGAAATGGATCAGTGTTGGCCCAGGAAATGGATCAGTTTTGGCACAGGAAAAGGGTCAGTGTTGGCCCAGGAAATGGATCAGTGTTGGTCCAGGGAAATGGATCAGTGTTGGCTCAGGGAAATGTATAAGTGTTGGCCAAGGGAAATGGATCAGTGATGGCTCAGGAAATGGATCCGTTTTGGCCCAGGAAATGGATCAGTGTTGGCCCAGGAAATGGATCAGTGTTGGTCCAGGGAAATGGATCAGTGTTGGCTCAGGGAAATGGATCAGTGTTGGCTCAGGGAAATGGATAAGTGTTGGCCAAGGGAAATGGATCAGTGATGGCTCAGGAATTGGATCCGTTTTGGCCCAGGAAATGCATCAGTGTTGGCCCAGGAAATGGATCAGTGTTGGGCCAGGGAAATGGATCAGTGTTGGCTCAGGGAAATGGATCAGTGTTGGCCCAGGGAAATGGATCAATGTTTGCACAGGGAAATGGATTAGTGTTGGCAGAGGGGAATGGATCAATGTTGGCGCAGGGAAATGGATCAACGATGGCCCAGGAAATGGTCCAGTGTTCGTCATGGAAATGGATCAGTGTTGGCCCAGGCAAATGGATTAGTGTTGGACCAGGAAATGGATCAGTGTTGGCCCAGGGAAATGGATCAACTTTGGCCCAGGGAAAGGGATCAATGTTGGCCCAGGGAAATGGATCAACTTTGGCCCAGGGAAAGGGATCAATGTTGGCCCAGGGAAATGGATCAATGTTGGACCTGGAAATTGATTAGTGTTGGCCCAGGGAAATGGATCAGTGTTGGCCTCGGCAAATGGATTAGTGTTGGACCAGGAAATGGATCAGTGTTGGCCCAGGGAAATGGATCAACTTTGCCCCAGGGAAATGGATCAATGTTGGCCAAGGGAAATGGATCAATGTTGGCATAGGGAAATTTGATTAGTATTGGCAGAGGGAAATGGATCAATGGTGGCCCATGGAAGTGGTTCCGTGTTGGCCCAGGGAAATGGATCAGTGTTGGCCCAGGAAATGGATCAGTGTTGGCCCATCAAATGGATCAGTTTTGGCACAGGAAATGGATCATTGTTGGCCAAGGAAATGGATCAGTGTTGGTCCAGGGAAATGGATCTGTGTTGGCTCAGGGAAATGGATAAGTGTTGGCCCAGGGAAATGGATCAAATCTGGCTCAGGGAAAGGGATCAATGTTGTCCCAGGGAAATGGTTCAACGTTGGCCCAGGTAAATGGACGAATGTTGGCTCAGGAAATGGATCAGTGTTGGCTCAGGGAAATGGATCAGTGTTGGCTCAGGGAAATGGATCAGTGTTGGCCAAGGGAAATGGATCAGTGATGGCTCAGGAAATGGATCCGTTTTGGACCAGGAAATGCATCAGTGTTGGGCCAGGGAAATGGATCTTTGTTGGCTCAGGGAAATGGATCTTTGTTGGCTCAGGGAAATGGATCAGTGTTGACTCAGGGAAATGGATAAGTGTAGGCCAAGGGAAATGGATCAGTGATGGCTCAGGAAATGGATCCGTTTTGGCCCAGGAAATGGATCAGTGTTGGCCCAGGAAATGGATCAGTGTTGGGCCAGGGAAATGGATCAGTGTTGGCTCGGGGAACTGGATCAGTGTTGGCCCAGGGAAATGGATCAATGTCGGCCCAGGGAAATGGATCAACGATGGCCCAGGAAATGGTACAGTGTTGGTCATGGAAATGGATCAGTGTTGGCCCAGGGAAATGGATTAGTGTTGGACCAGGAAATGGATCAGTGTTGGGCCAGGGAAATGGATCAGTGTTGGCTCGGGGAACTGGATCAGTGTTGGCCCAGGGAAATGGATCAATGTAGGCCCAGGGAAATGGATCAACGATGGCCCAGGAAATGGTACAGTGTTGGTCATGGAAATGGATCAGAGTTGGCCCAGGGAAATGGATTAGTGTTGGACCAGGAAATGGATAAGTGTTGGCCCAGGGAAGTGGATCAACTTTGGCCCTGGAAATTGATCAGTGTTGGGCCAGGGAAATGGATCAGTGTTGGCTCAGGGAAATGGATCAGTGTTGGCCCAGGGAAATGGATCAATGTTTGCACAGAGAAATGGTTTCGTGTTGGCAGAGGGAAATGGATCAATGTTGGCCCAGGGAAATGGATCAACGATGGCCCAGGAAATGGTACAGTGTTGGTCATGGAAATGGATCAGTGTTGGCCCAGGCAAATGGATTAGTGTTGGACCAGGAAATGGATCAGTGTTGGCCCAGGGAAATGGATCAATGTTGCCCCAGGGAAATGGATCAATGTTGGCCCAGGGAAATGGATCTCCGTTGGCCCGGGAAATGGATCAGTGTTGGCCCAGGGAAATGGATCAATGCTGGCATAGGGAAATGGATTAGTATTGGCAGAGGTAAATGGATCAATGTTGGCCCATAGAAGTGGTTCCTTGTTGGCCCAGGGAAATGGATCAGTGTTGGCCCAGGAAAATTGTTCTGTGTTGGCACAGGAAATGGATCAATGTTGGCCCAGGAAATGGATCAGCGTTGGCCCAGGAAATGGATCAGTTTTGGCCCAGGAAATGGATCAGTGTTGGTCCAGGGAAATGGATCAGTGTTGGCTCAGGGAAATGGATAAGTGTTGGCCCAGGGAAATGGATCAAATCTGGCCCAGGGAAAGGGATCAATGTTGTCCCAGGGAAATGGATCAGCGTTGGCCCAGGAAATGGATCAGTTTTGGCCCAGGAAATGGATCAGTGTTGGCCCAGGGAAATGGATTAGCGTTGGACCAGGAAATGGATCAGTGTTGGCCCAGGGAAATGGACGAATTTTGGCTCAGGAAATGGATCAGTGTTGGCACAGGAAATGGATCAGTGTTGGCTCAGGGAAATGGATCAGTGTTGGCTCAGGGAAATAGATAAGTGTTGGCCAAGGGAAATGGATCAGTGATGGCTCAGGAAATGGAGCAGTTTTGTCCCAGGAAATGCATCAGTGTTGGCCCAGGACATAGATCAGTGTTGGGCCAGGGAAATGGATCAGTGTTGGCTCAGGGAAATGGATCAGTGTTGGCTCAGGGAAATGGATAAGTGTTGATCAAGGGAAATGGATCAGTGATGGCTCAGGAAATGGATCCGTTTTGGCCCAGGAAACGCATCAGTGTTGGCCCAGGAAATGGATCAGTGTTGGGCCAGTGAAATGGATCAGTATTGGCTCGGGGAACTGGATCAGTGTTGGCCCACGGAAATGGATCAATGTTGGCTCGGGGAAGTGGATCAGTGTTGGCTCAGGGAAATGGATAAGTATTGGCACAGGGAAATGGGTCAGTGATGGCTCAGGAAATGGATCCGTTTTGGCCCAGGAAATGGATCAGTGTTGGCTCGGGGAACTGGATCAGTGTTGGGCCAGGGAAATGGATCAATGTTGGCACAGGGAAATGGATTAGTGTTGGCAGAGGGAAATGGATCAATGTTGGCCCAGGGAATTGGATCAACGATGGCCCAGGAAATGGTACACTGTTGGTCATGGAAATGGATCAGTGTTGGCCCAGGGAAATGGATTAGTGTTGGACCAGGAAATGGATCAGTGTTGGCCCAGGGAAATGGATCAACTTTGGCCCAGGAAATTGATCAGTGTTGGCCCAGGGAAATGGATCAATGTTGCCCCAGGGTAATGGATCAGTTTTGGCACAGGAAAAGGGTCAGTTTTGGCCCAGGAAATGGATCAGTGTTGGTCCAGGGAAATGGATCAGTGTTGGCTCAGGGAAATGGATAAGTGTTGGCCCAGGGAAATGGATCAAATCTGGCCCAGGGAAAGGGATCAATGTTGTCCCAGGGAAATGGTTCAACGATGGCCCAGGAAATGGTACAGTGTTTGTCATGGAAATGCATCAGTGTTGGCCCAGGGAAATGGATTAGCGTTGGACCAGGAAATGGATCAGTGTTGGCCCAGGGAAATGGACGAATGTTGGCTCAGGAAATGGATCAGTGTTGGCACAGGAAATGGATCAGTGTTGGCTCAGGGAAATGGATCAGTGTTGGCTCAGGGAAATAGATAAGTGTTGGCCAAGGGAAATGGATCAGTGATGGCTCAGGAAATGGAGCAGTTTTGTCCCAGGAAATGCATCAGTGTTGGCCCAGGACATAGATCAGTGTTGGGCCAGGGAAATGGATCAGTGTTGGCTCAGGGAAATGGATCAGTGTTGGCTCAGGGAAATGGATAAGTGTTGATCAAGGGAAATGGATCAGTGATGGCTCAGGAAATGGATCCGTTTTGGCCCAGGAAACGCATCAGTGTTGGCCCAGGAAATGGATCAGTGTTGGGCCAGGGTAATGGATCAGTATTGGCTCGGGGAACTGGATCAGTGTTGGCCCACGGAAATGGATCAATGTTGGCTCGGGGAACTGGATCAGTGTTGGCTCAGGGAAATGGATAAGTATTGGCACAGGGAAATGGGTCAGTGATGGCTCAGGAAATGGATCCGTTTTGGCCCAGGAAATGGATCAGTGTTGGCTCGGGGAACTGGATCAGTGTTGGGCCAGGGAAATGGATCAATGTTGGCACAGGGAAATGGATTAGTGTTGGACCAGGAAATGGATCAGTGTTGGCCCAGGGAAATGGATCAACTTTGGCCCAGGAAATTGATCAGTGTTGGCCCAGGGAAATGGATCAATGTTGCCCCAGGGTAATGGATCAATGTTGGCCCAGGGAAATGGATCTCCGTTGGCCCGGGAAATGAATCAGTGTTGGCCCAGGGAAATGGATCAATGTTGGCAAAGGGAAATGGATTAGTATTGGCAGAGGGAAAAGAATCAATGTTGGCCCAGGCAAATGGATCCGTGTTGGCCCAGGGAAATGGATCAGTGTTGGCCCAGGAAAATGGATCATTGTTGGCCTCGGAAAATGGATCATTGTTGGCCCAGGGAAATGGATCAATGTTCTCCCAGGAAAATTTATCAATTTTGGCCCAGGGAAAAGGTTCAGTGTTTGCTGAGGAAATGTATCAAAGTTGGCCCAGGAAATGGATCAGTGTCGGCCCAGGAAATGGATCAGTGTTGGCCCAGGAAATGGATCAGTGTTGGCCCAGGGAAAAGGTTCAATGTTGGCCCTGGGAAACGGATTGGTGTTGGCCCAGGGAAGTGAACCACTTTTGGTCCAGGGGAATGGATTATTGTTGGCCCAGGGAAAAGGATTAATGTTGGCTCTGGGAAATGAATCAAAGTTGTCCCAGGGAAAAGGATCAGTGTTGGCCCAGGAAAATTGATCAATGTTGGCCCAGGAAATGGATTGGTGTTGGCCCAGGGAAGTGAACCACTGTTGGCCCAGGTGAATGGATAATTGTTGGCCCAGGGAAATGGATCAACTTTGGCCCAGAGAAAGGGATCAATGTTGGCCCAGGGAAATGGATCAATGTTGGGCCAGGAAATGGATCAGTGTTGGCCCAGGGAAATGGATCAATGTTGGCCTCGGGAAATGGATCAATGTTGGCCCAGGGAAATGGATCTCCGTTTGCCCAGGAAAATGGATCATTGTTGGCCCAGGAAATGGATCAGTGCTGGTCATGGGAAATGGATCAGTGTTGGCTCAGGGAAATGGATCAGTGTTGGCCCAGGGAAATGGATCAATGTTGGCTCCGGGAAATGGGTCAGTGTTTGCTCAGGGAAATGGATAAGTGTTGGCCCAGGGAAATGTATCAGTGATGGCTCAGGAAATGGATCCATTTTGGCCCAGGTAATAAATCAGTGTTGGCCCAAGGAAAGGGATCAATGTTGTCCCAGGGAAATGGTTCAACGTTGGCCCAGGTAAATGGACGAATGTTGGCTCAGGAAATGGATCAGTGTTGGCTCAGGGAAATGGATCAGTGTTGGCTCAGGGAAATGGATCAGTGTTGGCCAAGGGAAATGGATCAGTGATGGCTCAGGAAATGGATCCGTTTTGGACCAGGAAATGCATCAGTGTTGGGCCAGGGAAATGGATCTTTGTTGGCTCAGGGAAATGGATCAGTGTTGGCTCAGGGAAATGGATAAGTGTTGGCCAAGGGAAATGGATCAGTGATGGCTCAGGAAATGGATCCGTTTTGGACCAGGAAATGCATCAGTGTTGGCCCCGGAAATGGATCAGTGTTGGGCCAGGGAAATGGATCTTTGTTGGCTCAGGGAAATGGATCAGTGTTGACTCAGGGAAATGGATAAGTGTTAGCCAAGGGAAATGGATCAGTGATGGCTCAGGAAATGGATCCGTTTTGGCCCAGGAAATGGATCAGTGTTGGCCCAGGAAATGGATCAGTGTTGGGCCAGGGAAATGGATCAGTGTTGGCTCGGGGAACTGGATCAGTGTTGGCCCAGGGAAATGGATCAATGTAGGCCCAGGGAAATGGATCAACGATGGCCCAGGAAATGGGACAGTGTTGGTCATGGAAATGGATCAGTGTTGGCCCAGGGAAATGGATTAGTGTTGGACCAGGAAATGGATCAGTGTTGGGCCAGGGAAATGGATCAGTGTTGGCTCGGGGAACTGGATCAGTGTTGGCCCAGGGAAATGGATCAATGTAGGCCCAGGGAAATGGATCAACGATGGCCCAGGAAATGGTACAGTGTTGGTCATGGAAATGGATCAGTGTTGGCCCAGGGAAATGGATTAGTGTTGGACCAGGAAATGGATCAGTGTTGGCCCAGGGAAGTGGATCAACTTTGGCCCTGGAAATTGATCAGTGTTGGGCCAGGGAAATGGTTCAGTGTTGGCTCAGGGAAATGGATCAGTGTTGGCCCAGGGAAATGGATCAATGTTTGCACAGGGAAATGGTTTAGTGTTGGCAGAGGGAAATGGATCAATGTTGGCCCAGGGAAATGGATCAACGATGGCCCAGGAAATGGTACAGTGTTGGTCATGGAAATGGATCAGTGTTGGCCCAGGCAAATGGATTAGTGTTGGACCAGGAAATGGATCAGTGTTGGCCCAGGGAAATGGATCAACTTTGGCCCAGGGAAAGGGATCAATGTTGGCCCAGGGAAATGGATCAATGTTGGACCTGGAAATGGATCAGTGTTGGCCCATGGAAATGGATCAATGTTGCCCCAGGGAAATGGATCAATGTTGGCCCAGGGAAATGGATCTCCGTTGGCCCGGGAAATGGATCAGTGTTGGCCCAGGGAAATGGATCAATGCTGGCATAGGGAAATGGATTAGTATTGGCAGAGGGAAATGGATCAATGTTGGCCCATGGAAGTGGTTCCTTGTTGGCCCAGGGAAATGGATCAGTGTTGGCCCAGGAAAATTGTTCTGTGTTGGCCCAGGAAATGGATCAATGTTGGCCCAGGAAATGGATCAGTGTTGGCCCAGGAAATGGATCAGTTTTGGCCCAGGAAATGGATCAGTGTTGGTCCAGGGAAATGGATCAGTGTTGGCTCAGGGAAATGGATAAGTGTTGGCCCAGGGAAATGGATCAAATCTGGCCCAGGGAAAGGGATCAATGTTGTCCCAGGGAAATGGTTCAACGATGGCCCAGGAAATGGATTAGTGTTGGACCAGGAAATGGATCAGTGTTGGCCCAGGGAAATGGACGAATGTTGGCTCAGGAAATGGATCAGTGTTGGCACAGGAAATGGATCAGTGTTGGCTCAGGGAAATGGATCAGTGTTGGCTCAGGGAAATGGATAAGTGTTGGCCAAGGGAAATGGATCAGTGATGGCTCAGGAAATGGAGCAGCTTTGTCCCAGGAAATGCATCAGTGTTGGCCCAGGACATAGATCAGTGTTGGGCCAGGGAAATGGATCAGTGTTGGCTCAGGGAAATGGATCAGTGTTGGCTCAGGGAAATGGATAAGTGTTGATCAAGGGAAATGGATCAGTGATGGCTCAGGAAATGGATCCGTTTTGGCCCAGGAAACACATCAGTGTTGGCCCAGGAAATGGATCAGTGTTGGGCCAGGGAAATGGATCAGTATTGGGTCGGGGAACTGGATCAGTGTTGGCCCAGGGAAATGGATCAATGTTGGCTCGGCGAACTGGATCAATGTTGGCCCAGGGAAATGGATCAACGATGGCCCAGGAAATGGTACAGTGTTGGTCATGGAAATGGATCAGTGTTGGCCCAGGGAAATGGATCAGTGTTGGCTCAGGGAAATGGATCAGTGTTGGCTCAGGGAAATGGATAAGTATTGGCACAGGGAAATGGGTCAGTGATGGCTCAGGAAATGGATCCGTTTTGGCCCAGGAAATGGATCAGTGTTGGCTCGGGGAACTGGATCAGTGTTGGGCCAGGGAAATGGATCAATGTTGGCACAGGGAAATGGATTAGTGTTGGCAGAGGGAAATGGATCAATGTTGGCCCAGGGAATTGGATCAACGATGGCCCAGGAAATGGTACACTGTTGGTCATGGAAATGGATCAGTGTTGGCCCAGGGAAATGGATTAGTGTTGGACCAGGAAATGGATCAGTGTTGGCCCAGGGAAATGGATCAACTTTGGCCCAGGAAATTGATCAGTGTTGGCCCAGGGAAATGGATCAATGTTGCCCCAGGGTAATGGATCAATGTTGGCCCAGGGAAATGGATCTCCGTTGGCCCGGGAAATGAATCAGTGTTGGCCCAGGGAAATGGATCAATGTTGGCAAAGGGAAATGGATTAGTATTGGCAGAGGAAAAAGAATCAATGTTGGCCCAGGCAAATGGATCCGTGTTGGCCCAGGGAAATGGATCAGTGTTGGCCCAGGAAAATGGATCATTGTTGGCCTCGGAAAATGGATCATTGTTGGCCCAGGGAAATGGATCAATGTTCTCCCAGGAAAATTTATCAATTTTGGCCCAGGGAAATGGATCAATGTTGGCCCAGGTAAAAGGTTCAGTGTTTGCTGAGGAAATGTATCAAAGTTGGCCCAGGAAATGGATCAGTGTCGGCCCAGGAAATGGATCAGTGTTGGCCCAGGAAATGGATCAGTGTTGGCCCAGGGAAAAGGTTCAATGTTGGCCCTGGGAAACGGATTGGTGTTGGCCCAGGGAAGTGAACCACTTTTGGTCCAGGGGAATGGATTATTGTTGGCCCAGGGAAAAGGATTAATGTTGGCTCTGGGAAATGAATCAAAGTTGTCCCAGGGAAAAGGATCAGTGTTGGCCCAGGAAAATTGATCAATGTTGGCCCAGGAAATGGATTGGTGTTGGCCCAGGGAAGTGAACCACTGTTGGCCCAGGTGAATGGATAATTGTTGGCCCAGGGAAATGGATCAACTTTGGCCCAGAGAAAGGGATCAATGTTGGCCCAGGGAAATGGATCAATGTTGGGCCAGGAAATGGATCAGTGTTGGCCCAGGGAAATGGATCAATGTTGGCCTCGGGAAATGTATCAATGTTGGCCCAGGGTAATGGATCTCCGATGCCCAGGAAAATGGATCATTGTTGGCCCAGGGAAATGGATCAGTGCTGGTCATGGGAAATGGATCAGTGTTGGCTCCGGGAAATGGGTCAGTGTTTGCTCAGGGAAATGGATAAGTGTTGGCCCAGGGAAATGGATCAGTGATGGCTCAGGAAATGGATCCATTTTGGCCCAGGTAATGAATCAGTGTTGGCCCAAGGAAAGGGATCAATGTTGTCCCAGGGAAATGGTTCAACGTTGGCCCAGGTAAATGGACGAATGTTGGCTCAGGAAATGGATCAGTGTTGGCTCAGGGAAATGGATCAGTGTTGGCTCAGGGAACTGGATCAGTGTTGGCCAAGGGAAATGGATCAGCGATGGCTCAGGAAATGGATCCGTTTTGGACCAGGAAATGCATCAGTGTTGGGCCAGGGAAATGGATCTTTGTTGGCTCAGGGAAATGGATCAGTGTTGGCTCAGGGAAATGGATAAGTGTTGGCCAAGGGAAATGGATCAGTGTTGGCTCAGGAAATGGATCCGTTTTGGCCCAGGAAATGGATCAGTGTTGGCCCAGGAAATGGATCAGTGTTGGGCCAGGGAAATGGATCAGTGTTGGCTCGGGGAACTGGATCAGTGTTGGCCCAGGGAAATGGATCAATGTAGGCCCAGGGAAATGGATCAACGATGGCCCAGGAAATGGGACAGTGTTGGTCATGGAAATGGATCAGTGTTGGCCCAGGGAAATGGTTTAGTGTTGGACCAGGAAATGGATCAGTGTTGGGCCAGGGAAATGGATCAGTGTTGGCTCGGGGAACTGGATCAGTGTTGGCCCAGGGAAATGGATCAATGTAGGCCCAGGGAAATGGATCAACGATGGCCCAGGAAATGGTACAGTGTTGGTCATGGAAATGGATCAGTGTTGGCCCAGGGAAATGGATTAGTGTTGGACCAGGAAATGGATCAGTGTTGGCCCAGGGAAGTGGATCAACTTTGGCCCTGGAAATTGATCAGTGTTGGGCCAGGGAAATGGATCAGTGTTGGCTCAGGGAAATGGATCAGTGTTGGCCCAGGGAAATGGATCAATGTTTGCACAGGGAAATGGTTTAGTGTTGGCAGAGGGAAATGGATCAATGTTGGCCCAGGGAAATGGATCAACGATGGCCCAGGAAGTGGTACAGTGTTGGTCATGGAAATGGATCAGTGTTGGCCCAGGCAAATGGATTAGTGTTGGACCAGGAAATGGATCAGTGTTGGCCCAGGGAAATGGATCAACTTTGGCCCAGGGAAAGGGATCAATGTTGGCCCAGGGAAATGGATCAATGTTGGACCTGGAAATGGATCAGTGTTGGCCCATGGAAATGGATCAATGTTGCCCCAGGGAAATGGATCAATGTTGGCCCAGGGAAATGGATCTCCGTTGGCCCGGGAAATGGATCAGTGTTGGCCCAGGGAAATGGATCAATGCTGGCATAGGGAAATGGATTAGTATTGGCAGAGGGAAATGGATCAATGTTGGCCCATGGAAGTGGTTCCTTGTTGGCCCAGGGAAATGGATCAGTGTTGGCCCAGGAAAATTGTTCTGTGTTGGCCCAGGAAATGGATCAATGTTGGCCCAGGAAATGGATCAGTGTTGGCCCAGGAAATGGATCAGTTTTGGCCCAGGAAATGGATCAGTGTTGGTCCAGGGAAATGGATCAGTGTTGGCTCAGGGAAATGGATAAGTGTTGGCTCAGGGAAATGGATCAATGTTGGCCCAGGAAAATTGTTCTGTGTTGGCCCAGGAAATGGATCAATGTTGGCCCAGGAAATGGATCAGTGTTGGCCCAGGGAAATGGATCAGTGTTGGCAGAGGGAAATGGATCAATGTTGGCTCAGGGAAATGGATAAGTATTGGCACAGGGAAATGGGTCAGTGATGGCTCAGGAAATGGATCCGTTTTGGCCCAGGAAATGGATCAGTGTTGCCTCGGGGAACTGGATCAGTGTTGGCCCAGGGAAATGGATCAATGTTGGCACAGGGAAATGGATTAGTGTTGGCAGAGGGAAATGGATCAATGTTGGCCCAGGGAATTGGATCAACGATGGTCCAGGAAATGGTACACTGTTGGTCATGGAAATGGATCAGTGTTGGCCCAGGGAAATGGATTAGTGTTGGACCAGGAAATGGATCAGTGTTGGCCCAGGGAAATGGATCAACTTTGGCCCAGGAAATTGATCAGTGTTGGCCCAGGGAAATGGATCAATGTTGCCCCAGGGTAATGGATCAATGTTGGCCCAGGGAAATGGATCTCCGTTGGCCCGGGAAATGAATCAGTGTTGGCCCAGGGAAATGGATCAATGTTGGCAAAGGGAAATGGATTAGTATTGGCAGAGGAAAAAGAATCAATGTTGGCCCAGGCAAATGGATCCGTGTTGGCCCAGGGAAATGGATCAGTGTTGGCCCAGGAAAATGGATCATTGTTGGCCTCGGAAAATGGATCATTGTTGGCCCAGGGAAATGGATCAATGTTCTCCCAGGAAAATTTATCAATTTTGGCTCAGGGAAATGGATCAATGTTGGCCCAGGTAAAAGGTTCAGTGTTTGCTGAGGAAATGTATCAAAGTTGGCCCAGGAAATGGATCAGTGTCGGCCCAGGAAATGGATCAGTGTTGGCCCAGGAAATGGATCAGTGTTGGCCCAGGGAAAAGGTTCAATGTTGGCCCTGGGAAACGGATTGGTGTTGGCCCAGGGAAGTGAACCACTTTTGGTCCAGGGGAATGGATTATTGTTGGCCCAGGGAAAAGGATTAATGTTGGCTCTGGGAAATGAATCAAAGTTGTCCCAGGGAAAAGGATCAGTGTTGGCCCAGGAAAATTGATCAATGTTGGCCCAGGAAATGGATTGGTGTTGGCCCAGGGAAGTGAACCACTGTTGGCCCAGGTGAATGGATAATTGTTGGCCCAGGGAAATGGATCAACTTTGGCCCAGAGAAAGGGATCAATGTTGGCCCAGGGAAATGGATCAATGTTGGGCCAGGAAATGGATCAGTGTTGGCCCAGGGAAATGGATCAATGTTGGCCTCGGGAAATGGATCAATGTTGGCCCAGGGAAATGGATCTCCGTTTGCCCAGGAAAATGGATCATTGTTGGCCCAGGGAAATGGGTCAGTGTTTGCTCAGGGAAATGGATAAGTGTTGGCCCAGGGAAATGGATCAGTGATGGCTCAGGAAATGGATCCATTTTGGCCCAGGTAATGAATCAGTGTTGGCCCAAGGAAAGGGATCAATGTTGTCCCAGGGAAATAGTTCAACGTTGGCCCAGGTAAATGGACGAATGTTGGCTCAGGAAATGGATCAGTGTTGGCTCAGGGAAATGGATCAGTGTTGGCTCAGGGAAATGGATCAGTGTTGGCCAAGGGAAATGGATCAGCGATGGCTCAGGAAATGGATCCGTTTTGGACCAGGAAATGCATCAGTGTTGGGCCAGGGAAATGGATCTTTGTTGGCTCAGGGAAATGGATCAGTGTTGGCTCAGGGAAATGGATAAGTGTTGGCCAAGGGAAATGGATCAGTGATGGCTCAGGAAATGGATCCGTTTTGGACCAGGAAATGCATCAGTGTTGGCCCCGGAAATGGATCAGTGTTGGGCCAGGGAAATGGATCTTTGTTGGCTCAGGGAAATGGATCAGTGTTGACTCAGGGAAATGGATAAGTGTTAGCCAAGGGAAATGGATCAGTGTTGGCCCAGAAAATGGATCAGTGTTGGCTCGGGGAACTGGATCAGTGTTGGCCCAGGGAAATGGATCAATGTAGGCCCAGGGAAATGGATCAACGATGGCCCAGGAAATGGGACAGTGTTGGTCATGGAAATGGATCAGTGTTGGCCCAGGGAAATGGATTAGTGTTGGACCAGGAAATGGATCAGTGTTGGGCCAGGGAAATGGATCAGTGTTGGCTCGGGGAACTGGATCAGTGTTGGCCCAGGGAAATGGATCAATGTAGGCCCAGGGAAATGGATCAACGATGGCCCAGGAAATGGTACAGTGTTGGTCATGGAAATGGATCAATGTTGGCCCAGGGAAATGGATTAGTGTTGGACCAGGAAATGGATCAGTGTTGGCCCAGGGAAGTGGATCAACTTTGGCCCTGGAAATTGATCAGTGTTGGGCCAGGGAAATGGATCAGTGTTGGCTCAGGGAAATGGATCAGTGTTGGCCCAGGGAAATGGATCAATGTTTGCACAGGGAAATGGTTTAGCGTTGGCAGAGGGAAATGGATCAATGTTGGCCCAGGGAAATGGATCAACGATGGCCCAGGAAATGGTACAGTGTTGGTCATGGAAATGGATCAGTGTTGGCCCAGGCAAATGGATTAGTGTTGGACCAGGAAATGGATCAGTGTTGGCCCAGGGAAATGGATCAACTTTGGCTCAGGGAAAGGGATCAATGTTGGCCCAGGGAAATGGATCAATGTTGGACCTGGAAATGGATCAGTGTTGGCCCATGGAAATGGATCAATGTTGCCCCAGGGAAATGGATCAATGTTGGCCCAGGGAAATGGATCTCCGTTGGCCCGGGAAATGGATCAGTGTTGGCCCAGGGAAATGGATCAATGCTGGCATAGGGAAATGGATTAGTATTGGCAGAGGGAAATGGATCAATGTTGGCCCATAGAAGTGGTTCCTTGTTGGCCCAGGGAAATGGATCAGTGTTGGCCAAGGAAAATTGTTCTGTGTTGGCCCAGGAAATGGATCAATGTTGGCCCAGGAAATGGATCAGTGTTGGCCCAGGGAAATGGATCAGTGTTGGCAGAGGGAAATGGATCAATGTTGGCCCAGGGAAATGGATCAGTGTTGGCCCAGGAAAATGGATCAGTGTTGGCCCAGGGAAATGGATCAGTGTTGGCCCAGGAAATTGATCAGTGTTAGCCCAGGGAAATGGATCAATGTTGCTCCAGGGTAATGGATCAATGTTGGCCCAGGGAAATGGATCTCCGTTGGCCCGGGAAATGTATCAGTGTTGGCCCAGGGAAATGGGTCAATGTTGGCAAAGGGAAATGGATTAGTATTGGCAGAGGAAAAAGAATCAATGTTGGCCCAGGCAAATGGATCCGTGTTGGCCCAGGGAAATGGATCAGTGTTGGCCCAGGAAAATGGATCATTGTTGGCCTCGGAAAATGGATCATTGTTGGCCCAGGGAAATGGATCAGTGTTGGCAGAGGGAAATGGATCAATGTTGGCCCAGGGAAATGGATCAGTGTTGGCCCAGGAAAATGGATCAGTGTTGGACTCAGAAAATGGATCATTGTTGGCCCTGGGAAATGGATCAATGTTGTCCCAGGAAAATGGATCAGTGTTGGCCCAGGGAAATGGATCAATGTTGGCACAGGAAAATGGATCATTGTTAGCCCAGGGAAATGGATCAACGTTGGCCCAGGGAAATTGATCAGTGCTGGCTCATGGAAAATCATCAATGCTGGCTCAGGGGAATAGATCAATATTGGCCCAGTGTAATGAACCAATGTTGGCCAAGGGAAATCATTCAATGTTGGCCCAGGAAATGAATCTAAGTTGGCCCAGGTAAAAGGTTCTGTGTTGGCCCAGGCAACGGATCAGTGTTTGCTGAGGAAATGGATCAAAGTTGGCCCAGGAAATGGATCAGTGTTGGCCGAAGAAATGGATCAGTGTTGGCCCAGGAAATGGATCAGTGTTGGCCCAGGGAAAAGGTTCAATGTTGGCCCTGGGAAACGGATTGGTGTTGGCCCAGGGAAGTGAACCACTTTTGGTCCAGGGGAATGGATTATTGTTGGCCCAGGGAAAAGGATTAATGTTGGCCTCGGGAAATGGATCAATGTTGGCCCAGGGAAATGGATCTCCGTTGGCCCAGGAAAATGGATCATTGTTGGCCCAGGAAATGGATCAGTGCTGGTCATGGGAAATGGTTCAGTGTTGGCTCCGGGAAACGGGTCAGTGTTTGCTCAGGGAAATGGATAAGTGTTGGCCCAGGGAAATGGATCAGTGATGGCTCAGGAAATGGATCCATTTTGGCCCAGGAAATGAATCAGTGTTGGCCCAAGGAAATGGATCAATGTTGGCCCAGGGAAATGGATCTCCGTTGGCCCAGGAAATGAATCAGTGATGGCCCAGAGAAATGGATCAATGTTGGCAAAGGGAAATGGATCAGTGTTGGCCCAGGAAAATGGATCAGTGTTGGACTCTGAAAATTGATCATTGTTGGCCCTGGGAAATGGATCAATGTTGTCCCAGGAAAATGGATCAGTGTTGGCCCAGGGAAATGGATCAATGTTGGCACAGGAAAATGGATCATTGTTAGCCCAGGGAAATGGATCAACGTTGGAACTGGGAAATTGATCAGTGCTGGCTCATGGAAATACATCAATGCTGGCTCAGGGGAATAGATCAATATTGGCCCAGTGTAATGAACCAATGTTGGCCAAGGGAAATCATTAAATGTTGGCCCAGGAAATGAATCTAAGTTGGCCCAGGTAAAAGGATCAGTGTTGGCCCAGGGAAATGCATCAATTCTGGCTCAGGCAACGGATCAGTGTTTGCTGATGAAATGGATCAATGTTGGCCCAGGAAATGGATCAGTGTTGACCCAGGAAATGGATCAGTGTTGGACTCAGAAAATGGATCAGTGTTGGGCCAGGGAAATGGATCAGTGTTGGCTCGGGGAACTGGATCAGTGTTGGCCCAGGGAAATGGATCAATGTTGGCTCGGGGAACTGGATCAATGTTGGCCCATAGAAGTGGTTCCTTGTTGGCCCAGGGAAATGGATCAGTGTTGGCCCAGGAAAATTGTTCTGTGTTGGCCCAGGAAATGGATCAATGTTGGCCCAGGAAATGGATCAGTGTTGGCCCAGGGAAATGGATCAGTGTTGGCAGAGGGAAATGGATCAATGTTGGCCCAGGGAAATGGATCAGTGTTGGCCCAGGAAAATGGATCAGTGTTGGCCCAGGGAAATGGATCAGTGTTGGCCCAGGAAATTGATCAGTGTTAGCCCAGGGAAATGGATCAATGTTGCTCCAGGGTAATGGATCAATGTTGGCCCAGGGAAATGGATCTCCGTTGGCCCGGGAAATGTATCAGTGTTGGCCCAGGGAAATGGGTCAATGTTGGCAAAGGGAAATGGATTAGTATTGGCAGAGGAAAAAGAATCAATGTTGGCCCAGGCAAATGGATCCGTGTTGGCCCAGGGAAATGGATCAGTGTTGGCCCAGGAAAATGGATCATTGTTGGCCTCGGAAAATGGATCATTGTTGGCCCAGGGAAATGGATCAGTGTTGGCAGAGGGAAATGGATCAATGTTGGCCCAGGGAAATGGATCAGTGTTGGCCCAGGAAAATGGATCAGTGTTGGACTCAGAAAATGGATCATTGTTGGCCCTGGGAAATGGATCAATGTTGTCCCAGGAAAATGGATCAGTGTTGGCCCAGGGAAATGGATCAATGTTGGCACAGGAAAATGGATCATTGTTAGCCCAGGGAAATGGATCAACGTTGGCCCAGGGAAATTGATCAGTGCTGGCTCATGGAAAATCATCAATGCTGGCTCAGGGAATAGATCAATATTGGCCCAGTGTAATGAACCAATGTTGGCCAAGGGAAATCATTCAATGTTGGCCCAGGAAATGAATCTAAGTTGGCCCAGGTAAAAGGTTCTGTGTTGGCCCAGGCAACGGATCAGTGTTTGCTGAGGAAATGGATCAAAGTTGGCCCAGGAAATGGATCAGTGTTGGCCGAAGAAATGGATCAGTGTTGGCCCAGGAAATGGATCAGTGTTGGCCCAGGGAAAAGGTTCAATGTTGGCCCTGGGAAACGGATTGGTGTTGGCCCAGGGAAATGGATCAATGTTGGCCCAGGGAAATGGATTAATGTTGGCCTCGGGAAATGGATCAATGTTGGCCCAGGGAAATGGATCTCCGTTGGCCCAGGAAAATGGATCATTGTTGGCCCAGGAAATGGATCAGTGCTGGTCATGGGAAATGGTTCAGTGTTGGCTCCGGGAAACGGGTCAGTGTTTGCTCAGGGAAATGGATAAGTGTTGGCCCAGGGAAATGGATCAGTGATGGCTCAGGAAATGGATCCATTTTGGCCCAGGAAATGAATCAGTGTTGGCCCAAGGAAATGGATCAATGTTGGCCCAGGGAAATGGATCTCCGTTGGCCCAGGAAATGAATCAGTGATGGCCCAGAGAAATGGATCAATGTTGGCAAAGGGAAATGGATCAGTGTTGGCCCAGGAAAATGGATCAGTGTTGGACTCTGAAAATTGATCATTGTTGGCCCTGGGAAATGGATCAATGTTGTCCCAGGAAAATGGATCAGTGTTGGCCCAGGGAAATGGATCAATGTTGGCACAGGAAAATGGATCATTGTTAGCCCAGGGAAATGGATCAACGTTGGAACTGGGAAATTGATCAGTGCTGGCTCATGGAAATACATCAATGCTGGCTCAGGGGAATAGATCAATATTGGCCCAGTGTAATGAACCAATGTTGGCCAAGGGAAATCATTAAATGTTGGCCCAGGAAATGAATCTAAGTTGGCCCAGGTAAAAGGATCAGTGTTGGCCCAGGGAAATGCATCAATTCTGGCTCAGGCAACGGATCAGTGTTTGCTGATGAAATGGATCAATGTTGGCCCAGGAAATGGATCAGTGTTGACCCAGGAAATGGATCAGTGTTGGCCCAGGAAAATGGATCAGTGTTGGACTCAGAAAATGGATCAGTGTTGGGCCAGGGAAATGGATCAGTGTTGGCTCGGGGAACTGGATCAGTGTTGGCCCAGGGAAATGGATCAATGTTGGCTCGGGGAACTGGATCAATGTTGGCCCAGGGAAATGGATCAACGATGGCCCAGGAAATGGTACAGTGTTGGTCATGGAAATGGATCAGTGTTGTCCCAGGGAAATGGATCAATGTTCTCCCAGGAAAATTGATCAATGTTGGCCCAGGGAAATGGATCAATGTTGGCCCAGGTAAAAGGTTCAGTCTTTGCTGAGGAAATGGATCAAAGTTGGCCCAGGAAATGGATCAGTGTTGGCCCAGGAAATGGATCAGTGTTGGCCCAGGAAATGGATCAGTGTTGGCCCAGGGAAAAGGTTCAATGTTGGCCCTGGGAAACGGATTGGTGTTGGCCCAGGGAAGTGAACCACTTTTGGTCCAGGGGAATGCATTATTGTTGGCCCAGGGAAAAGGATTAATGTTGGCTCTGGGAAATGAATCAAAGATGGCCCAGGGAAAAGGATCAGTGTTGGCCCAGGAAAATGGATCAATTTTGGCCCAGGAAATGGATTGGTGTTGGCCCAGGGAAGTGAACCACTGTTGGCCCAGGTGAATGGATAATTGTTGGCCCAGGGAAATGGATCAACTTTGGCCCAGAGAAAGGGATCAATGTTGGCCCAGGGAAATGGATCAATGTTGGGCCAGGAAATGGATCAGTGTTGGCCCAGGGAAATGGATCAAAGTTGGACCTGGAAATGGATCAGTGTTGGCCCAGGGAAATGGATCAATGTTGGCCCAGGGAAATGGATCTCCGTTGGCCCGGGAAATGGATCAGTGTTGGCCCAAAGAAATGGAACAATGTTGGCAACGGGAAATGGATTAGTATTGGCAGAGGGAAATGGATCAATGTTGGCCCATGGAAGTGGTTCCGTGTTGGCCCAGGGTAATGGATCAGTGTTGGCCCAGGAAAATGAATCAATGTTGGCCCAGGGAAATGAGCCAATGTTGGCCCAGGAAATAGATCAGTGTTGGCCCAGGAAATGGATCAGTTTTGGCACAGGAAATGGATCTGTGTTGGCCCAGGAAATGGATCAGTGTTGGTCCAGGGAAATGGATCAGTGTTGGTCCAGGGAAATGGATCTGTGTTGGCTCAGGGAAATGGATAAGTGTTGGCCCAGGGAAATGGATCAAATCTGGCACAGGGAAAGGGATCAACGTTGTCCCAGGGAAATGGTTCAACGTTGGCCCAGGTAAATGGATGAATGTTGGCTCCGGAAATGGATCAGTGTTGGCACAGGAAATGGATCAGTGTTGGCTCAGGGAAATGGATCAGTGTTGGCTCAGGGAAATGGATAAGTATTGCCCAAGGGAAATGGATCAGTGATGGCTCAGGAAATGGATCAGTGTTGGCCCAGGAAATGCATCAGTGTTGGCCCAGGAAATGGATCAGTGTTGGGCCAGGGAAATGGATCAGTGTTGGCTAGGGGAACTGGATCAGTGTTGGCCCAGGGAAATGGATCAATGTTGGCCCAGGGAAATGGATTAGTGTTGGCAGTGGGAAATGGATCATTGTTGGCCCAGGGAAATGGATCAACGATGGCCCAGGAAATGGTACAGTGTTGGCCCAGGGAAATGGATTAGTGTTGGACCAAAAAATGGATCAGTGTTGGCCCAGGGAAATTGATCTACTTTGGCCCAGGAAATTGATCAGTGTTGGCCCAGGGAAATGGATCAATGTTGCCCCAGGGTAATGGATCTCCGTTGGCCCAGGGAAATGGATCTCCATTGGCCCGGGAAATGAATCAGTGTTGGCCCAGGGAAATGGATCAATGTTGGCAAAGGGAAATGGATTAGTATTGGCAGAGGGAAATGGATCAATGTTGGACCAGGGAAATGGATCCGTGTTGGCCCAGGGAAATGGATCAGTGTTGGCCCAGGAAAATGGATCATTGTTGGCCTCGGAAAATGGATCATTGTTGGCCCAGGAAAATGGATCAATGTTCTCCCAGGAAAATTGATCAATTTTGGCCCAGGGAAATGGATCAATGTTGGCCCAGGTAAAAGGTTCAGTGTTTGCTGAGGAAATGGATCAAAGTTGGCCCAGGAAATGGATCAGTGTTGGCCCAGGAAATGGATCAGTGTTGGCCCAGGGAAAAGGTTCAATGTTGGCCCTGGGAAACGGATCGGTGTTGGCCCAGGGAAGTGAGCCACTTTTGGTCCAGGGGAATGGATTATTGTTGGCCCAGGGAAAAGGATTAATGTTGGCTCTGGAAATGAATCAAAGTTGTCCCAGGTAAAAGGATCAGTGTTGGCCCAGGAAAATTGATCAATGTTGGCCCAGGAAATGGATTGGTGTTGGCCCAGGGAAGTGAACCACTGTTGGCCCAGGTGAATGGATAATTGTTGGCCCAGGGAAATGGATCAACTTTGTCCCAGAGAAAGGGATCAATGTTGGCCCAGGGAAATGGATCAATGTTGGGCCAGGAAATGGATCAGTGTTGGCCCAGGGAAATCGATCAATGTTGGCCTCGGGAAATGGATCAATGTTGGCCCAGGGAAATGGATCTCCGTTGGCCCAGGAAATGGATCATTGTTGGCCCAGGAAATGGATCAGTGCTGGTCATGGGAAATGGATCAGTGTTGGCAAAGGGAAATGAATTAGTGTTGGCAGAGGGAAATGGATCAATGTTGGCCCAGGGAAATGGATCAGTGTTGGCAGAGGGAAATGGATCAATGTTGGCCCAGGGAAATGGATCAGTGTTGGCCCAGGAAAATGGATCAGTGTTGGCCCAGGGAAATGGATCAGTGTTGGCCCAGCAAATTGATCAGTGTTAGCCCAGGGAAATGGATCAATGTTGCCCCAGGGTAATGGATCAATGTTGGCCCAGGGAAATGGATCTCCGTTGGCCCGGGAAATGAATCAGTGTTGGCCCAGGGAAATGGATCAATGTTGGCAAAGGGAAATGGATTAGTATTGGCAGAGGAAAAAGAATCAATGTTGGCCCAGGCAAATGGATCCGTGTTGGCCCAGGGAAATGGATCAGTGTTGGCCCAGGAAAATGGATCATTGTTGGCCTCGGAAAATGGATCATTGTTGGCCCAGGGAAATGGATCAGTGTTGGCAGAGGGAAATGGATCAATGTTGGCCCAGGGAAATGGATCAGTGTTGGCCCAGGAAAATGGATCAGTGTTGGACTCAGAAAATGGATCATTGTTGGCCCTGGGAAATGGATCAATGTTGTCCCAGGAAAATGGATCAGTGTTGGGCCAGGGAAATGGATCAATGTTGGCACAGGAAAATGGATCATTGTTAGCCCAGGGAAATGGATCAACGTTGGCCCAGGGAAATTGATCAGTGCTGGCTCATGGAAAATCATCAATGCTGGCTCAGGGGAATAGATCAATATTGGCCCAGTGTAATCAACCAATGTTGGCCAAGGGAAATCATTCAGTGTTGGCCCAGGAAATGAATCTAATTTGGCCCAGGTAAAAGGTTCTGTGTTGGCCCAGGAAATGGATCAGTGTTGGTCCAGGGAAATGGATCAGTGTTGGTCCAGGGAAATGGATCTGTGTTGGCTCAGGGAAATGGATAAGTGTTGGCCCAGGGAAATGGATCAAATCTGGCACAGGGAAAGGGATCAACGTTGTCCCAGGGAAATGGTTCAACGTTGGCCCAGGTAAATGGATGAATGTTGGCTCAGGAAATGGATCAGTGTTGGCACAGGAAATGGATCAGTGTTGGCTCAGGGAAATGGATCAGTGTTGGCTCAGGGAAATGGATCAGTGATGGCTCAGGAAATGGATCCATTTTGGCCCAGGAAATGAATCAGTGTTGGCCCAAGGAAATGGATCAATGTTGGCCCAGGGAAATGGATCTCCGTTGGCCCAGGAAATGAATCAGTGATGGCCCAGAGAAATGGATCAATGTTGGCAACAGGAAATGGATCAGTTTTGGCCCAGGAAAATGGATCAGTGTTGGACTCTGAAAATGGATTATTGTTGGCCCTGGGAAATGGATCAATGTTGTCCCAGGAAAATGGATCAGTGTTGGCCCAGGGAAATGGATCAATGTTGGCACAGGAAAATGGATCATTGTTAGCCCAGGGAAATGGATCAACGTTGGCACAGGGAAATTGATCAGTGCTGGCTCATGGAAAATCATCAATGCTGGCTCAGGGGAATAGATCAATATTGGTCCAGTGTAATGAACCAATGTTGGCCAAGGGAAATCATTAAATGTTGGCCCAGGAAATGAATCTAAGTTGGCCCAGGTAAAAGGATCAGTGTTGGCCCAGGGAAATGCATCAATTCTGGCTCAGGCAACGGATCAGTGTTTGCTGATGAAATGGATCAATGTTGGCCCAGGAAATGGATCAGTGTTGACCCAGGAAATGGATCAGTGTTGGCCCAGGAAAATGGATCAGTGTTGGACTCAGAAAATGGATCAGTGTTGGGCCAGGGAAATGGATCAGTGTTGGCTCGGGGAACTGGATCAGTGTTGGCCCAGGGAAATGGATCAATGTTGGCTCGGGGAACTGGATCAATGTTGGCCCAGGGAAATGGATCAACGATGGCCCAGGAAATGGTACAGTGTTGGTCATGGAAATGGATCAGTGTTGTCCCAGGGAAATGGATCAATGTTCTCCAAGGAAAATTGATCAATGTTGGCCCAGGGAAAAGGTTCAGTCTTTGCTGAGGAAATGGATCAAAGTTGGCCCAGGAAATGGATCAGTGTTGGCCCAGGAAATGGATCAGTGTTGGCCCAGGAAATGGATCAGTGTTGGCCCAGGGAAAAGGTTCAATGTTGGCCCTGGGAAACGGATTGGTGTTGGCACAGGGAAGTGAACCACTTTTGGTCCAGGGGAATGGATTATTGTTGGCCCAGGGAAAAGGATTAATGTTGGCTCTGGGAAATGAATCAAAGTTGGCCCAGGGTAAAGGATCAGTGTTGGCCCAGGAAAATGGATCAATTTTGGCCCAGGAAATGGATTGGTGTTGGCCCAGGGAAGTGAACCACTGTTGGCCCAGGTGAATGGATAATTGTTGGCCCAGGGAAATGGATCAACTTTGGCCCAGAGAAAGGGATCAATGTTGGCCCAGGGAAATGGATCAATGTTGGGCCAGGAAATGGATCAGTGTTGGCCCAGGGAAATGGATCAAAGTTGGACCTGGAAATGGATCAGTGTTGGCCCAGGGAAATGGATCAATGTTGCCCCAGCGAAATGGATCAATGTTGGCCCAGGGAAATGGATCTCCGTTGGCCCGGGAAATGGATCAGTGTTGGCCCAAAGAAATGGATCAATGTTGGCAACGGGAAATGGATTAGTATTGGCAGAGGGAAATGGATCAATGTTGGCCCATGGAAGTGGTTCCGTGTTGGCCCAGGGTAATGGATCAGTGTTGGCCCAGGAAAATGAATCAATGTTGGCCCAGGGAAATGAACCAATGTTGGCCCAGGAAATAGATCAGTGTTGGCCCAGGAAATGGATCAGTTTTGGCACAGGAAATGGATCTGTGTTGGCCCAGGAAATGGATCAGTGTTGGTCCAGGGAAATGGATCAGTGTTGGTCCAGGGAAATGGATCTGTGTTGGCTCAGGGAAATGGTGAAGTGTTGGCCCAGGGAAATGGATCAAATCTGGCACAGGGAAAGGGATCAACGTTGTCCCAGGGAAATGGTTCAACGTTGGCCCAGGTAAATAGATGAATGTTGGCTCAGGAAATGGATCAGTGTTGGCACAGGAAATGGATCAGTGTTGGCTCAGGGAAATGGATCAGTGTTGGCTCAGGGAAATGGATAAGTATTGCCCAAGGGAAATGGATCAGTGATGGCTCAGGAAATGGATCAGTGTTGGCCCAGGAAATGCATCAGTGTTGGCCCAGGAAATGGATCAGTGTTGGGCCATGGAAATGGATCAGTGTTGGCTCGGGGAACTGGATCAGTGTTGGCCCAGGGAAATGGATCAATGTTGGCCCAGGGAAATGGATTAGTGTTGGCAGTGGGAAATGGATCATTGTTGGCCCAGGGAAATGGATCAACGATGGCCCAGGAAATGGTACAGTGTTGGTCATGGAAATGGATCAGTGTTGGCCCAG
This sequence comes from Heterodontus francisci, assembly GCF_036365525.1. Taxonomy (NCBI): domain Eukaryota; kingdom Metazoa; phylum Chordata; class Chondrichthyes; order Heterodontiformes; family Heterodontidae; genus Heterodontus; species Heterodontus francisci. The sequence continues at coordinate 188,697,319 of NC_090374.1, forward strand.
GGAAATGGATTAGTGTTGGACCAGGAAATGGATCAGTGTTGGCCCAGGGAAATTGATCTACTTTGGCCCAGGAAATTGATCAGTGTTGACCCAGGGAAATGGATCAATGTTGCCCCAGGGTAATGGATCAATGTTGGCCCAGGGAAATGGATCTCCGTTGGCCCGGGAAATGAATCAGTGTTGGCCCAGGGAAATGGATCAATGTTGGCAAAGGGAAATGGATTAGTATTGGCAGAGGGAAATGGATCAATGTTGGACCAGGGAAATGGATCCGTGTTGGCCCAGGGAAATGGATCATTGTTGGCCCAGGAAAATGGATCAATGTTCTCCCAGGAAAATTGATCAATTTTGGCCCAGGGAAATGGATCAATGTTGGCCCAGGTAAAAGGTTCAGTGTTTGCTGAGGAAATGGATCAAAGTTGGCCCAGGAAATGGATCAGTGTTCTCCCAGGATATGGATCAGTGTTGGCCCAGGGAAAAGGTTCAATGTTGGCCCTGGGAAACGGATTGGTGTTGGCCCAGGGAAGTGAGCCACTTTTGGTCCAGGGGAATGGATTATTGTTGGCCCAGGGAAAAGGATTAATGTTGGCTCTGGAAATGAATCAAAGTTGTCCCAGGGAAAAGGATCAGTGTTGGCCCAGGAAAATTGATCAATGTTGGCCCAGGAAATGGATTGGTGTTGGCCCAGGGAAGTGAACCACTGTTGGCCCAGGTGAATGGATAATTGTTGGCCCAGGGAAATGGATCAACTTTGTCCCAGAGAAAGGGATCAATGTTGGCCCAGGGAAATGGATCAATGTTGGGCCAGGAAATGGATCAGTGTTGGCCCAGGGAAATGGATCAAAGTTGGACCTGGAAATGGATCAGTGTTGGCCCAGGGAAAGGGATCAATGTTGCCCCAGCGAAATGCATCAATGTTGGGCCAGGAAATGGATCAGTGTTGGCCCAGGAAAATTGATCAATTTTGGCCCAGGAAATGTATTGGTGTTGGCCCAGGGAAGTGAACCACTGTTGGCCCAGGTGAATGGATAATTGTTGGCCCAGGGAAATGGATCAACTTTGGCCCAGAGAAAGGGATCAATGTTGGCCCAGGGAAATGGATCAATGTTGGGCCAGGAAATGGATCAGTGTTGGCCCAGGGAAATGGATCAATGTTGCCCCAGCGAAATGGATCAATGTTGGCCCAGGAAAATGGATCATTGTTGGCCTCGGAAAATGGATCATTGTTGGCCCAGGAAAATTGACAATTTTGGCCCAGGGAAATGGATCAATGTTGGCCCAGGTAAAAGGTTCAGTGTTTGCTGAGGAAATGGATCAATGTTGGCCCAGGAAATGGATCAGTGTTGGCCCAGGAAATGGATCAGTGTTGGCCCAGGGAAAAGGTTCAATGTTGGCCCTGGCAAACGGATTGGTGTTGGCCCAGGGAAGCGAGCCACTTTTGGTCCAGGGGAATGGATTATTGTTGGCCCAGGGAAAAGGATTAATGTTGGCTCTGGAAATGAATCAAAGTTGTCCCAGGGAAAAGGATCAGTGTTGGCCCAGGAAAATTGATCAATGTTGGCCCAGGAAATGGATTGGTGTTGGCCCAGGGAAGTGAACCACTGTTGGCCCAGGTGAATGGATAATTGTTGGCCCAGGGAAATGGATCAACTTTGTCCCAGAGAAAGGGATCAATGTTGGCCCAGGGAAATGGATCAATGTTGGGCCAGGAAATGGATCAGTGTTGGCCCAGGGAAATGGATCAATGTTGGCCTCGGGAAATGGATCAATGTTGGCCCAGGGAAATGGATCTCCGTTGGCCCAGGAAATGGATCATTGTTGGCCCAGGAAATGGATCAGTGCTGGTCATGGGAAATGGATCAGTGTTGGCTCCGGGAAATGGGTCAGTGTTTGCTCAGGGAAATATATATGTGTTGGCCCAGGGAAATGGATCAGTGATGGCTCAGGAAATGGATCCATTTTGGCCCAGGAAATGAATCAGTGTTGGCCCAAGGAAATGGATCAATGTTGGCCCAGGGAAATGGATCTCCGTTGGCCCAGGAAATGAATCAGTGATGGCCCAGAGAAATGGATCAATGTTGGCAAAGGGAAATGAATTAGTGTTGGCCCAGGAAATGAATCAGTGATGGCCCAGAGAAATGGATAAGTGTTGGCCCAGGGAAATGGATCAATGTTGGCACAGGAAAATGGATCATTGTTAGCCCAGGGAAATGGATCAACGTTGGCCCAGGGAAATTGATCAGTGCTGGCTCATGGAAAATCATCAATGCTGGCTCAGGGGAATAGATCAATATTGGCCCAGTGTAATCAACCAATGTTGGCCAAGGGAAATCATTCAGTGTTGGCCCAGGAAATGAATCTAATTTGGCCCAGGTAAAAGGTTCTGTGTTGGCCCAGGAAATGGATCAGTGTTGGTCCAGGGAAATGGATCAGTGTTGGTCCAGGGAAATGGATCTGTGTTGGCTCAGGGAAATGGATAAGTGTTGGCCCAGGGAAATGGATCAAATCTGGCACAGGAAAAGGGATCAACGTTGTCCCAGGGAAATGGTTCAACGTTGGCCCAGGTAAATGGATGAATGTTGGTTCAGGAAATGGATCAGTGTTGGCACAGGAAATGGATCAGTGTTGGCTCAGGGAAATGGATCAGTGTTGGCTCAGGGAAATGGATAAGTATTGCCCAAGGGAAATGGATCAGTGATGGCTCAGGAAATGGATCAGTGTTGGCCCAGGAAATGCATCAGTGTTGGCCCTGGAAATGGATCAGTGTTGGGCCATGGAAATGGATCAGTGTTGGCTCGGGGAACTGGATCAGTGTTGGCCCAGGGAAATGGATCAACGTTGGCCCAGGGAAATGGATTAGTGTTGGCAGTGGGAAATGGATCATTGTTGGCCCAGGGAAATGGATCAACGATGGCCCAGGAAATGGTACAGTGTTGGTCATGGAAATGGATCAGTGTTGGCCCAGGGAAATGGATTAGTGTTGGACCAGGAAATGGATCAGTGTTGGCCCAGGGAAATTGATCTACTTTGGCCCAGGAAATTGATCAGTGTTGGCCCAGGGAAATGGATCAATGTTGCCCCAGGGTAATGGATCAATGTTGGCCCAGGGAAATGGATCTCCGTTGGCCCGGGAAATGAATCAGTGTTGGCCCAGGGAAATGGATCAATGTTGGCAAAGGGAAATGGATTAGTATTGGCAGAGGGAAATGGATCAATGTTGGACCAGGGAAATGGATCTGTGTTGGCCCAGGGAAATGGATCATTGTTGGCCCAGGAAAATGGATCACTGTTCTCCCAGGAAAATTGATCAATTTTGGCCCAGGGAAATGGATCAATGTTGGCCCAGGTAAAAGGTTCAGTGTTTGCTGAGGAAATGGATCAAAGTTGGCCCAGGAAATGGATCAGTGTTGGCCCAGGAAATGGATCAGTGTTGGCCCAGGGAAAAGGTTCAATGTTGGCCCTGGGAAACGGATTGGTGTTGGCCCAGGGAAGTGAGCCACTTTTGGTCCAGGGGAATGGATTATTGTTGGCCCAGGGAAAAGGATTAATGTTGGCTCTGGAAATGAATCAAAGTTGTCCCAGGGAAAAGGATCAGTGTTGGCCCAGGAAAATTGATCAATGTTGGCCCAGGAAATGGATTGGTGTTGGCGCAGGGAAGTGAACCACTGTTGGCCCAGGTGAATGGATAATTGTTGGCCCAGGGAAATGGATCAACTTTGTCCCAGAGAAAGGGATCAATGTTGGCCCAGGGAAATGGATCAATGTTGGGCCAGGAAATGGATCAGTGTTGGCCCAGGGAAATGGATCAATTTTGGCCCAGGAAATGGATTGGTGTTGGCCCAGGGAAGTGAACCACTGTTGGCCCAGGTGAATGGATAATTGTTGGCCCAGGGAAATGGATCAACTTTGGCCCAGAGAAAGGGATCAATGTTGGCCCAGGGAAATGGATCAATGTTGGGCCAGGAAATGGATCAGTGTTGGCCCAGGGAAATGGATCAATGTTGCCCCAGCGAAATGGATCAATGTTGGCCCAGGAAAATGGATCATTGTTGGCCTCGGAAAATGGATCATTGTTGGCCCAGGAAAATGGATCAATGTTCTCCCAGGAAAATTGACAATTTTGGCCCAGGGAAATGGATCAATGTTGGCCCAGGTAAAAGGTTCAATGTTTGCTGAGGAAATGGATCAATGTTGGCCCAGGAAATGGATCAGTGTTGGCCCAGGAAATGGATCAGTGTTGGCCCAGGGAAAAGGTTCAATGTTGGCCCTGGGAAACGGATTGGTGTTGGCCCAGGGAAGCGAGCCACTTTTGGTCCAGGGGAATGGATTATTGTTGGCCCAGGGAAAAGGATTAATGTTGGCTCTGGAAATGAATCAAAGTTGTCCCAGGGAAAAGGATCAGTGTTGGCCCAGGAAAATTGATCAATGTTGGCCCAGGAAATGGATTGGTGTTGGCCCAGGGAAGTGAACCACTGTTGGCCCAGGTGAATGGATAATTGTTGGCCCAGGGAAATGGATCAACTTTGTCCCAGAGAAAGGGATCAATGTTGGCCCAGGGAAAGGGATCAATGTTGGGCCAGGAAATGGATCAGTGTTGGCCCAGGGAAATGGATCAATGTTGGCCTCGGGAAATGGATCAATGTTGGCCCAGGGAAATGGATCTCCGTTGGCCCAGGAAATGGATCATTGTTGTCCCAGGAAATGGATCAGTGCTGGTCATGGGAAATGGATCAGTGTTGGCTCAGGGAAATGGGTCAGTGTTTGCTCAGGGAAATGGATAAGTGTTGGCCCAGGGAAATGGATCAGTGATGGCTCAGGAAATGGATCCATTTTGGCCCAGGAAATGAATCAGTGTTGGCCCAAGGAAATGGATCAATGTTGGCCCAGGGAAATGGATCTCCGTTGGCCCAGGAAATGAATCAGTGATGGCCCAGAGAAATGGATCAATGTTGGCAAAGGGAAATGAATTAGTGTTGGCCCAGGAAATGAATCAGTGATGGCCCAGAGAAATGGATCAGTGTTGGCCCAGGGAAATGGATCAATGTTGGCACAGGAAAATGGATCATTGTCAGCCCAGGGAAATGGATCAACGTTGGCCCAGGGAAATTGATCAGTGCTGGCTCATGGAAAATCATCAATGCTGGCTCAGGGGAATAGATCAATATTGGCCCAGTGTAATCAACCAATGTTGGCCAAGGGAAATCATTCAGTGTTGGCCCAGGAAATGAATCTAAGTTGGCCCAGGTAAAAGGTTCTGTGTTGGCCCAGGGAAATGCATCAATTCTGGCTCAGGCAACGGATCAGTGTTTGCTGATGAAATGGATCAATGTTGGCCCAGAAAATGGATCAGTGTTGACCCAGGAAATGGATCAGTGTTGTCCAAGGAAATGGATCAGTGTTCGCCCAGGAAAATGGATCAGTGTTGGACTCAGAAAATGGATCATTTTTTGTCCAGGGAAATGGATCAATGTTGTCCCAGGAAAATGGATCAGTGTTGGCCCAGGGAAATGGATCAATGTTGGCACAGGAAAATGGATCATTGTTAGCCCAGGGAAATGGATCAACGTTGGCCCAGGGAAATTGATCAGTGCTGGCTCATGGAAAATCATCAATGCTGGCTCAGGGGAACAGATCAATATTGCCCCAGTGCAATGAACCAATGTTGGCCAAGGGAAATCATTCAATGTTGGCCCAGGAAATGAATCTAAGTTGGCCCAGGTAAAAGGTTCTGTGTTGGCCCAGGGAAATGCATCAATTCTGGCTCAGGCAACGGATCAGTGTTTGCTGACGAAATGGATCAATGTTGGCCTAGGAAATGGATCAGTGTTGGCCGAGGAAATGGATCAATGTTGTCCCAAGAAAATGGATCATTGTTGGCCCTGGGAAATGGATCAATGTTGTCCCAGGAAAATGGATCAGGGTTGGCCCAGGGAAATTGATCAATGTTGGCACAGGAAAATGGATCAGTGTTGGCCCAGGGAAAAGGTTCAATGTTGGCGCAGGGAAATGGATCAGTTTTGGCCCAGGAAAAGGATCAGTGTTGGCCCAGGAAAATTGATCAATGTTGGCCCAGGAAATGGATTGGTGTTGGCCCAGGGAAGTGAACCACTGTAGGCCCAGGTGAATGGATAATTGTTGGCCCAGGGAAATGGATCAACTTTGTCCCAGAGAAAGGGATCAATGTTGGCCCAGGGAAATGGATCAATGTTGGGCCAGGAAATGGATCAGTGTTGGCCCAGGGAAATGGATCAATGTTGGCCTCGGGAAATGGATCAATGTTGGCCCAGGGAAATGGATCTCCGTTGGCCCAGGAAATGGATCATTGTTGGCCCAGGAAATGGATCAGTGCTGGTCATGGGAAATGGATCAGTGTTGGCAAAGGGAAATGAATTAGTGTTGGCAGAGGGAAATGGATCAGTGTTGGCAGAGGGAAATGGATCAATGTTGGCCCAGGGAAATGGATCAGTGTTGGCCCAGGAAAATGGATCAGTGTTGGCCCAGGGAAATGGATCAGTGTTGGCCCAGGAAATTGATCAGTGTTAGCCCAGGGAAATGGATCAATGTTGCCCCAGGGTAATGGATCAATGTTGGCCCAGGGAAATGGATCTCCGTTGGCCCGGGAAATGAATCAGTGTTGGCCCAGGGAAATGGATCAATGTTGGCAAAGGGAAATGGATTAGTCTTGGCAGAGGAAAAAGAATCAATGTTGGCCCAGGCAAATGGATCCGTGTTGGCCCAGGGAAATGGATCAGTGTTGGCCCAGGAAAATGGATCATTGTTGGCCTCGGAAAATGGATCATTGTTGGCCCAGGGAAATGGATCAGTGTTGGCAGAGGGAAATGGATCAATGTTGGCCCTGGGAAATGGATCAGTGTTAGCCCAGGAAAATGGATCAGTGTTGGACTCAGAAAATGGATCATTGTTGGCCCTGGGAAATGGATCAATGTTGTCCCAGGAAAATGGATCAGTGTTGGCCCAGGGAAATGGATCAATGTTGGCACAGGAAAATGGATCATTGTTATCACAGGGAAATGGATCAACGTTGGCCCAGGGAAATTGATCAGTGCTGGCTCATGGAAAATCATCAATGCTGGCTCAGGGGAATAGATCAATATTGGCCCAGTGTAATGAACCAATGTTGGCCAAGGGAAATCATTCAATGTTGGCCCAGGAAATGAATCTAAGTTGGCCCAGGTAAAAGGTTCTGTGTTGGCCCAGGCAACGGATCAGTGTTTGCTGAGGAAATGGATCAGTATTGGCCCAGGAAATGGATCAGTATTGGCCCAGGAAATGGATCAGTGTTGGCCCAGGAAATGGATCAGTGTTGGCCCAGGGAAAAGGTTCAATGTTGGCCCTGGGAAACGGATTGGTGTTGGCCCAGGGAAGTGAACCACTTTTGGTCCAGGGGAATGGATTATTGTTGGCCCAGGGAAAAGGATTAATGTTGGCCTCGGGAAATGGATCAATGTTGGCCCAGGGAAATGGATCTCCGTTGGCCCAGGAAAATGGATCATTGTTGGCCGATGAAATGGATCAGTGCTGGTCATGGGAAATGGATCAGTGTTGGCTCCGGGAAACGGGTCAGTGTTTGCTCAGGGAAATGGATAAGTGTTGGCCCAGGGAAATGGATCAGTGATGGCTCAGGAAATGGATCAATTTTGGTACAGGAAATGAATCAGTGTTGGCCCAAGGAAATGGATCAATGTTGGCCCAGGGAAATGGATCTCCGTTGGCCCAGGAAATGAATCAGTGATGGCCCAGAGAAATGGATCAATGTTGGCAAAGGGAAATGGATCAGTGTTGGCCCAGGAAAATGGATCAGTGTTGGACTCTGAAAATGGATCATTGTTGGCCCAGGGAAATGGATCAATGTTGTCCCAGGAAAATGGATCAGTGTTGGCCCAGGGAAATGGATCAATGTTGGCACAGGAAAATGGATCATTGTTAGCCCAGGGAAATGGATCAACGTTGGCACAGGGAAATTGATCAGTGCTGGCTCATGGAAAATCATCAATGCTGGCTCAGGGGAATAGATCAATATTGGCCCAGTGTAATGAACCAATGTTGGCCAAGGGAAATCATTAAATGTTGGCCCAGGAAATGAATCTAAGTTGGCCCAGGTAAAAGGATCAGTGTTGGCCCAGGGAAATGCATCAATTCTGGCTCAGGCAACGGATCAGTGTTTGCTGATGAAATGGATCAATGTTGGCCCAGGAAATGGATCAGTGTTGACCCAGGAAATGGATCAGTGTTGGCCCAGAAAAATGGATCAGTGTTGGACTCAGAAAATGGATCAGTGTTGGGCCAGGGAAATGGATCAGTGTTGGCTCGGGGAACTGGATCAGTGTTGGCCCAGGGAAATGGATCAATGTTGGCTCGGGGAACTGGATCAATGTTGGCCCAGGGAAATGGATCAACGATGGCCCAGGAAATGGTACAGTGTTGGTCATGGAAATGGATCAGTGTTGTCCCAGGGAAATGGATCAATGTTCTCCCAGGAAAATTGATCAATGTTGGCCCAGGGAAATGGATCAATGTTGGCCCAGGTAAAAGGTTCAGTCTTTGCTGAGGAAATGGATCAAAGTTGGCCCAGGAAATGGATCAGTGTTGGCCCAGGAAATGGATCAGTGTTGGCCCAGGAAATGGATCAGTGTTGGCCCAGGGAAAAGGTTCAATGTTGGCCCTGGGAAACGGATTGGTGTTGGCCCAGGGAAGTGAACCACTTTTGGTCCAGGGGAATGGATTATTGTTGGCCCAGGGAAAAGGATTAATGTTGGCTCTGGGAAATGAATCAAAGTTGGCCCAGGGAAAAGGATCAGTGTTGGCCCAGGAAAATGGATCAATTTTGGCCCAGGAAATGGATTGGTGTTGGCCCAGGGAAGTGAACCACTGTTGGCCCAGGTGAATGGATAATTGTTGGCCCAGGGAAATGGATCAACTTTGGCCCAGAGAAAGGGATCAATGTTGGCCCAGGGAAATGGATCAATGTTGGGCCAGGAAATGGATCAGTGTTGGCCCAGGGAAATGGATCAAAGTTGGACCTGGAAATGGATCAGTGTTGGCCCAGGGAAATGGATCAATGTTGCCCCAGCGAAATGGATCAATGTTGGCCCAGGGAAATGGATCTCCGTTGGCCCGGGAAATGGATCAGTGTTGGCCCAAAGAAATGGATCAATGTTGGCAACGGGAAATGGATTAGTATTGGCAGAGGGAAATGGATCAGTGTTGGCCCATGGAAGTGGTTCCGTGTTGGCCCAGGGTAATGGATCAGTGTTGGCCCAGGAAAATGAATCAATGTTGGCCCAGGGAAATGAACCAATGTTGGCCCAGGAAATAGATCAGTGTTGGCCCAGGAATTGGATCAGTTTTGGCACAGGAAATGGATCTGTGTTGGCCCAGGAAATGGATCAGTGTTGGTCCAGGGAAATGGATCAGTGTTGGTCCAGGGAAATGGATCTGTGTTAGCTCAGGGAAATGGATAAGTGTTGGCCCAGGGAAATGGATCAAATCTGGCACAGGGAAAGGGATCAACGTTGTCCCAGGGAAATGGTTCAACGTTGGCCCAGGTAAATGGATGAATGTTGGCTCAGGAAATGGATCAGTGTTGGCACAGGAAATGGATCAGTGTTGGCTCAGGGAAATGGATCAGTGTTGGCTCAGGGAAATGGATAAGTATTGCCCAAGGGAAATGGATCAGTGATGGCTCAGGAAATGGATCAGTGTTGGCCCAGGAAATGCATCAGTGTTGGCCCAGGAAATGGATCAGTGTTGGGCCAGGGAAATGGATCAGTGTTGGCTCGGGGAACTGGATCAGTGTTGGCCCAGGGAAATGGATCAATGTTGGCCCAGGGAAATGGATTAGTGTTGGCAGTGGGAAATGGATCATTGTTGGCCCAGGGAAATGGATCAACAATGGCCCAGGAAATGGTACAGTGTTGGTCATGGAAATGGATCAGTGTTGGCCCAGGGAAATGGATTAGTGTTGGACCAGGAAATGGATCAGTGTTGGCCCAGGGAAATTGATCTACTTTGGCCCAGGAAATTGATCAGTGTTGGCCCAGGGAAATGGATCAATGTTGCCCCAGGGTAATGGATCAATGTTGGCCCAGGGAAATGGATCTCCGTTGGCCCGGGAAATGAATCAGTGTTGGCCCAGGGAAATGGATCAATGTTGGCAAAGGGAAATGGATTAGTATTGGCAGAGGGAAATGGATCAATGTTGGACCAGGGAAATGGATCCGTGTTGGCCCAGGGAAATGGATCAGTGTTGGCCCAGGAAAATGGATCATTGTTGGCCTCGGAAAATGGATCATTGTTGGCCCAGGAAAATGGATCAATGTTCTCCCAGGAAAATTGATCAATTTTGGCCCAGGGAAATGGATCAATGTTGGCCCAGGTAAAAGGTTCAGTGTTTGCTGAGGAAATGGATCAAAGTTGGCCCAGGAAATGGATCAGTGTTGGCCCAGGAAATGGATCAGTGTTGGCCCAGGGAAAAGGTTCAATGTTGGCCCTGGGAAACGGATTGGTGTTGGCCCAGGGAAGTGAGCCACTTTTGGTCCAGGGGAATGGATTATTGTTGGCCCAGGGAAAAGGATTAATGTTGGCTCTGGAAATGAATCAAAGTTGTCCCAGGGAAATGGATCAGTGTTGTCCCAGGGAAATGGATCAATGTTCTCCCAGGAAAATTGATCAATGTTGGCCCAGGGAAATGGATCAATGTTGGCCCAGGTAAAAGGTTCAGTCTTTGCTGGGGAAATGGATCAAAGTTGGCCCAGGAAATGGATCAGTGTTGGCCCAGGAAATGGATCAGTGTTGGCCCAGGAAATGGATCAGTGTTGGCCCAGGGAAAAGGTTCAATGTTGGCCCTGGGAAACGGATTGGTGTTGGCCCAGGGAAGTGAACCACTTTTGGTCCAGGGGAATGGATTATTGTTGGCCCAGGGAAAAGGATTAATGTTGGCTCTGGGAAATGAATCAAAGTTGGCCCAGGGAAAAGGATCAGTGTTGGCCCAGGAAAATGGATCAATTTTGGCCCAGGAAATGGATTGGTGTTGGCCCAGGGAAGTGAACCACTGTTGGCCCAGGTGAATGGATAATTGTTGGCCCAGGGAAATGGATCAACTTTGGCCCAGAGAAAGGGATCAATGTTGGCCCAGGGAAATGGATCAATGTTGGGCCAGGAAATGGATCAGTGTTGGCCCAGGGAAATGGATCAAAGTTGGACCTGGAAATGGATCAGTGTTGGCCCAGGGAAATGGATCAATGTTGCCCCAGCGAAATGGATCAATGTTGGCCCAGGGAAATGGATCTCCGTTGGCCCGGGAAATGGATCAGTGTTGGCCCAAAGAAATGGATCAATGTTGGCAACGGGAAATGGATTAGTATTGGCAGAGGGAAATGGATCAGTGTTGGCCCATGGAAGTGGTTCCGTGTTGGCCCAGGGTAATGGATCAGTGTTGGCCCAGGAAAATGAATCAATGTTGGCCCAGGGAAATGAACCAATGTTGGCCCAGGAAATAGATCAGTGTTGGCCCAGGAATTGGATCAGTTTTGGCACAGGAAATGGATCTGTGTTGGCCCAGGAAATGGATCAGTGTTGGTCCAGGGAAATGGATCAGTGTTGGTCCAGGGAAATGGATCTGTGTTAGCTCAGGGAAATGGATAAGTGTTGGCCCAGGGAAATGGATCAAATCTGGCACAGGGAAAGGGATCAACGTTGTCCCAGGGAAATGGTTCAACGTTGGCCCAGGTAAATGGATGAATGTTGGCTCAGGAAATGGATCAGTGTTGGCACAGGAAATGGATCAGTGTTGGCTCAGGGAAATGGATCAGTGTTGGCTCAGGGAAATGGATAAGTATTGCCCAAGGGAAATGGATCAGTGATGGCTCAGGAAATGGATCAGTGTTGGCCCAGGAAATGCATCAGTGTTGGCCCAGGAAATGGATCAGTGTTGGGCCAGGGAAATGGATCAGTGTTGGCTCGGGGAACTGGATCAGTGTTGGCCCAGGGAAATGGATCAATGTTGGCCCAGGGAAATGGATTAGTGTTGGCAGTGGGAAATGGATCATTGTTGGCCCAGGGAAATGGATCAACGATGGCCCAGGAAATGGTACAGTGTTGGTCATGGAAATGGATCAGTGTTGGCCCAGGGAAATGGATTAGTGTTGGACGAGGAAATGGATCAGTGTTGGCCCAGGGAAATTGATCTACTTTGGCCCAGGAAATTGATCAGTGTTGGCCCAGGGAAATGGATCAATGTTGCCCCAGGGTAATGGATCAATGTTGGCCCAGGGAAATGGATCTCCGTTGGCCCGGGAAATGAATCAGTGTTGGCCCAGGGAAATGGATCAATGTTGGCAAAGGGAAATGGATTAGTATTGGCAGAGGGAAATGGATCAATGTTGGACCAGGGAAATGGATCCGTGTTGGCCCAGGGAAATGGATCAGTGTTGGCCCAGGAAAATGGATCATTGTTGGCCTCGGAAAATGGATCATTGTTGGCCCAGGAAAATGGATCAATGTTCTCCCAGGAAAATTGATCAATTTTGGCCCAGGGAAATGGATCAATGTTGGCCCAGGTAAAAGGTTCAGTGTTTGCTGAGGAAATGGATCAAAGTTGGCCCAGGAAATGGATCAGTGTTGGCCCAGGAAATGGATCAGTGTTGGCCCAGGGAAAAGGTTCAATGTTGGCCCTGGGAAACGGATTGGTGTTGGCCCAGGGAAGTGAGCCACTTTTGGTCCAGGGGAATGGATTATTGTTGGCCCAGGGAAAAGGATTAATGTTGGCTCTGGAAATGAATCAAAGTTGTCCCAGGGAAATGGATCAGTGTTGTCCCAGGGAAATGGATCAATGTTCTCCCAGGAAAATTGATCAATGTTGGCCCAGGGAAATGGATCAATGTTGGCCCAGGTAAAAGGTTCAGTCTTTGCTGGGGAAATGGATCAAAGTTGGCCCAGGAAATGGATCAGTGTTGGCCCAGGAAATGGATCAGTGTTGGCCCAGGAAATGGATCAGTGTTGGCCCAGGGAAAAGGTTCAATGTTGGCCCTGGGAAACGGATTGGTGTTGGCCCAGGGAAGTGAACCACTTTTGGTCCAGGGGAATGGATTATTGTTGGCCCAGGGAAAAGGATTAATGTTGGCTCTGGGAAATGAATCAAAGTTGGCCCAGGGAAAAGGATCAGTGTTGGCCCAGGAAAATGGATCAATTTTGGCCCAGGAAATGGATTGGTGTTGGCCCAGGGAAGTGAACCACTGTTGGCCCAGGTGAATGGATAATTGTTGGCCCAGGGAAATGGATCAACTTTGGCCCAGAGAAAGGGATCAATGTTGGCCCAGGGAAATGGATCAATGTTGGGCCAGGAAATGGATCAGTGTTGGCCCAGGGAAATGGATCAAAGTTGGACCTGGAAATGGATCAGTGTTGGCCCAGGGAAATGGATCAATGTTGCCCCAGCGAAATGGATCAATGTTGGCCCAGGGAAATGGATCTCCGTTGGCCCGGGAAATGGATCAGTGTTGGCCCAAAGAAATGGATCAATGTTGGCAACGGGAAATGGATTAGTATTGGCAGAGGGAAATGGATCAGTGTTGGCCCATGGAAGTGGTTCCGTGTTGGCCCAGGGTAATGGATCAGTGTTGGCCCAGGAAAATGAATCAATGTTGGCCCAGGGAAATGAACCAATGTTGGCCCAGGAAATAGATCAGTGTTGGCCCAGGAAATGGATCAGTTTTGGCACAGGAAATGGATCTGTGTTGGCCCAGGAAATGGATCAGTGTTGGTCCAGGGAAATGGATCAGTGTTGGTCCAGGGAAATGGATCTGTGTTAGCTCAGGGAAATGGATAAGTGTTGGCCCAGGGAAATGGATCAAATCTGGCACAGGGAAAGGGATCAACGTTGTCCCAGGGAAATGGTTCAACGTTGGCCCAGGTAAATGGATGAATGTTGGCTCAGGAAATGGATCAGTGTTGGCACAGGAAATGGATCAGTGTTGGCTCAGGGAAATGGATCAGTGTTGGCTCAGGGAAATGGATAAGTATTGCCCAAGGGAAATGGATCAGTGATGGCTCAGGAAATGGATCAGTGTTGGCCCAGGAAATGCATCAGTGTTGGCCCAGGAAATGGATCAGTGTTGGGCCAGGGAAATGGATCAGTGTTGGCTCGGGGAACTGGATCAGTGTTGGCCCAGGGAAATGGATCAATGTTGGCCCAGGGAAATGGATTAGTGTTGGCAGTGGGAAATGGATCATTGTTGGCCCAGGGAAATGGATCAACGATGGCCCAGGAAATGGTACAGTGTTGGTCATGGAAATGGATCAGTGTTGGCCCAGGGAAATGGATTAGTGTTGGACGAGGAAATGGATCAGTGTTGGCCCAGGGAAATTGATCTACTTTGGCCCAGGAAATTGATCAGTGTTGGCCCAGGGAAATGGATCAATGTTGTCCCAGGAAAATGGATCAGTGTTGGCCCAGGGAAATGGATCAATGTTGGCACAGGAAAATGGATCATTGTTAGCCCAGGGAAATGGATCAACGTTGGCACAGGGAAATTGATCAGTGCTGGCTCATGGAAAATCATCAATGCTGGCTCAGGGGAATAGATCAATATTGGCCCAGTGTAATGAACCAATGTTGGCCAAGGGAAATCATTAAATGTTGGCCCAGGAAATGAATCTAAGTTGGCCCAGGTAAAAGTATCAGTGTTGGCCCAGGGAAATGCATCAATTCTGGCTCAGGCAACGGATCAGTGTTTGCTGATGAAATGGATCAATGTTGGCCCAGGAAATGGATCAGTGTTGACCCAGGAAATGGATCAGTGTTGGCCCAGAAAAATGGATCAGTGTTGGACTCAGAAAATGGATCAGTGTTGGGCCAGGGAAATGGATCAGTGTTGGCTCGGGGAACTGGATCAGTGTTGGCCCAGGGAAATGGATCAATGTTGGCTCGGGGAACTGGATCAATGTTGGCCCAGGGAAATGGATCAACGATGGCCCAGGAAATGGTACAGTGTTGGTCATGGAAATGGATCAGTGTTGTCCCAGGGAAATGGATCAATGTTCTCCCAGGAAAATTGATCAATGTTGGCCCAGGGAAATGGATCAATGTTGGCCCAGGTAAAAGGTTCAGTCTTTGCTGAGGAAATGGATCAAAGTTGGCCCAGGAAATGGATCAGTGTTGGCCCAGGAAATGGATCAGTGTTGGCCCAGGAAATGGATCAGTGTTGGCCCAGGGAAAAGGTTCAATGTTGGCCCTGGGAAACGGATTGGTGTTGGCCCAGGGAAGTGAACCACTTTTGGTCCAGGGGAATGGATTATTGTTGGCCCAGGGAAAAGGATTAATGTTGGCTCTGGGAAATGAATCAAAGTTGGCCCAGGGAAAAGGATCAGTGTTGGCCCAGGAAAATGGATCAATTTTGGCCCAGGAAATGGATTGGTGTTGGCCCAGGGAAGTGAACCACTGTTGGCCCAGGTGAATGGATAATTGTTGGCCCAGGGAAATGGATCAACTTTGGCCCAGAGAAAGGGATCAATGTTGGCCCAGGGAAATGGATCAATGTTGGGCCAGGAAATGGATCAGTGTTGGCCCAGGGAAATGGATCAAAGTTGGACCTGGAAATGGATCAGTGTTGGCCCAGGGAAATGGATCAATGTTGCCCCAGCGAAATGGATCAATGTTGGCCCAGGGAAATGGATCTCCGTTGGCCCGGGAAATGGATCAGTGTTGGCCCAAAGAAATGGATCAATGTTGGCAACGGGAAATGGATTAGTATTGGCAGAGGGAAATGGATCAGTGTTGGCCCATGGAAGTGGTTCCGTGTTGGCCCAGGGTAATGGATCAGTGTTGGCCCAGGAAAATGAATCAATGTTGGCCCAGGGAAATGAACCAATGTTGGCCCAGGAAATAGATCAGTGTTGGCCCAGGAATTGGATCAGTTTTGGCACAGGAAATGGATCTGTGTTGGCCCAGGAAATGGATCAGTGTTGGTCCAGGGAAATGGATCAGTGTTGGTCCAGGGAAATGGATCTGTGTTAGCTCAGGGAAATGGATAAGTGTTGGCCCAGGGAAATGGATCAAATCTGGCACAGGGAAAGGGATCAACGTTGTCCCAGGGAAATGGTTCAACGTTGGCCCAGGTAAATGGATGAATGTTGGCTCAGGAAATGGATCAGTGTTGGCACAGGAAATGGATCAGTGTTGGCTCAGGGAAATGGATCAGTGTTGGCTCAGGGAAATGGATAAGTATTGCCCAAGGGAAATGGATCAGTGATGGCTCAGGAAATGGATCAGTGTTGGCCCAGGAAATGCATCAGTGTTGGCCCAGGAAATGGATCAGTGTTGGGCCAGGGAAATGGATCAGTGTTGGCTCGGGGAACTGGATCAGTGTTGGCCCAGGGAAATGGATCAATGTTGGCCCAGGGAAATGGATTAGTGTTGGCAGTGGGAAATGGATCATTGTTGGCCCAGGGAAATGGATCAACGATGGCCCAGGAAATGGTACAGTGTTGGTCATGGAAATGGATCAGTGTTGGCCCAGGGAAATGGATTAGTGTTGGACGAGGAAATGGATCAGTGTTGGCCCAGGGAAATTGATCTACTTTGGCCCAGGAAATTGATCAGTGTTGGCCCAGGGAAATGGATCAATGTTGCCCCAGGGTAATGGATCAATGTTGGCCCAGGGAAATGGATCTCCGTTGGCCCGGGAAATGAATCAGTGTTGGCCCAGGGAAATGGATCAATGTTGGCAAAGGGAAATGGATTAGTATTGGCAGAGGGAAATGGATCAATGTTGGACCAGGGAAATGGATCCGTGTTGGCCCAGGGAAATGGATCAGTGTTGGCCCAGGAAAATGGATCATTGTTGGCCTCGGAAAATGGATCATTGTTGGCCCAGGAAAATGGATCAATGTTCTCCCAGGAAAATTGATCAATTTTGGCCCAGGGAAATGGATCAATGTTGGCCCAGGTAAAAGGTTCAGTGTTTGCTGAGGAAATGGATCAAAGTTGGCCCAGGAAATGGATCAGTGTTGGCCCAGGAAATGGATCAGTGTTGGCCCAGGGAAAAGGTTCAATGTTGGCCCTGGGAAACGGATTGGTGTTGGCCCAGGGAAGTGAGCCACTTTTGGTCCAGGGGAATGGATTATTGTTGGCCCAGGGAAAAGGATTAATGTTGGCTCTGGAAATGAATCAAAGTTGTCCCAGGGAAATGGATCAGTGTTGTCCCAGGGAAATGGATCAATGTTCTCCCAGGAAAATTGATCAATGTTGGCCCAGGGAAATGGATCAATGTTGGCCCAGGTAAAAGGTTCAGTCTTTGCTGGGGAAATGGATCAAAGTTGGCCCAGGAAATGGATCAGTGTTGGCCCAGGAAATGGATCAGTGTTGGCCCAGGAAATGGATCAGTGTTGGCCCAGGGAAAAGGTTCAATGTTGGCCCTGGGAAACGGATTGGTGTTGGCCCAGGGAAGTGAACCACTTTTGGTCCAGGGGAATGGATTATTGTTGGCCCAGGGAAAAGGATTAATGTTGGCTCTGGGAAATGAATCAAAGTTGGCCCAGGGAAAAGGATCAGTGTTGGCCCAGGAAAATGGATCAATTTTGGCCCAGGAAATGGATTGGTGTTGGCCCAGGGAAGTGAACCACTGTTGGCCCAGGTGAATGGATAATTGTTGGCCCAGGGAAATGGATCAACTTTGGCCCAGAGAAAGGGATCAATGTTGGCCCAGGGAAATGGATCAATGTTGGGCCAGGAAATGGATCAGTGTTGGCCCAGGGAAATGGATCAAAGTTGGACCTGGAAATGGATCAGTGTTGGCCCAGGGAAATGGATCAATGTTGCCCCAGCGAAATGGATCAATGTTGGCCCAGGGAAATGGATCTCCGTTGGCCCGGGAAATGGATCAGTGTTGGCCCAAAGAAATGGATCAATGTTGGCAACGGGAAATGGATTAGTATTGGCAGAGGGAAATGGATCAGTGTTGGCCCATGGAAGTGGTTCCGTGTTGGCCCAGGGTAATGGATCAGTGTTGGCCCAGGAAAATGAATCAATGTTGGCCCAGGGAAATGAACCAATGTTGGCCCAGGAAATAGATCAGTGTTGGCCCAGGAAATGGATCAGTTTTGGCACAGGAAATGGATCTGTGTTGGCCCAGGAAATGGATCAGTGTTGGTCCAGGGAAATGGATCAGTGTTGGTCCAGGGAAATGGATCTGTGTTAGCTCAGGGAAATGGATAAGTGTTGGCCCAGGGAAATGGATCAAATCTGGCACAGGGAAAGGGATCAATGTTGTCCCAGGGAAATGGTTCAACGTTGGCCCAGGTAAATGGATGAATGTTGGCTCAGGAAATGGATCAGTGTTGGCACAGGAAATGGATCAGTGTTGGCTCAGGGAAATGGATCAGTGTTGGCTCAGGGAAATGGATAAGTATTGCCCAAGGGAAATGGATCAGTGATGGCTCAGGAAATGGATCAGTGTTGGCCCAGGAAATGCATCAGTGTTGGCCCAGGAAATGGATCAGTGTTGGGCCAGGGAAATGGATCAGTGTTGGCTCGGGGAACTGGATCAGTGTTGGCCCAGGGAAATGGATCAATGTTGGCCCAGGGAAATGGATTAGTGTTGGCAGTGGGAAATGGATCATTGTTGGCCCAGGGAAATGGATCAACGATGGCCCAGGAAATGGTACAGTGTTGGTCATGGAAATGGATCAGTGTTGGCCCAGGGAAATGGATTAGTGTTGGACCAGGAAATGGATCAGTGTTGGCCCAGGGAAATTGATCTACTTTGGCCCAGGAAATTGATCAGTGTTGGCCCAGGGAAATGGATCAATGTTGCCCCAGGGTAATGGATCAATGTTGGCCCAGGGAAATGGATCTCCGTTGGCCCGGGAAATGAATCAGTGTTGGCCCAGGGAAATGGATCAATGTTGGCAAAGGGAAATGGATTAGTATTGGCAGAGGGAAATGGATCAATGTTGGACCAGGGAAATGGATCCGTGTTGGCCCAGGGAAATGGATCAGTGTTGGCCCAGGAAAATGGATCATTGTTGGCCTCGGAAAATGGATCATTGTTGGCCCAGGAAAATGGATCAATGTTCTCCCAGGAAAATTGATCAATTTTGGCCCAGGGAAATGGATCAATGTTGGCCCAGGTAAAAGGTTCAGTGTTTGCTGAGGAAATGGATCAAAGTTGGCCCAGGAAATGGATCAGTGTTGGCCCAGGAAATGGATCAGTGTTGGCCCAGGGAAAAGGTTCAATGTTGGCCCTGGGAAACGGATTGGTGTTGGCCCAGGGAAGTGAGCCACTTTTGGTCCAGGGGAATGGATTATTGTTGGCCCAGGGAAAAGGATTAATGTTGGCTCTGGAAATGAATCAAAGTTGTCCCAGGGAAAAGGATCAGTGTTGGCCCAGGAAAATTGATCAATGTTGGCCCAGGAAATCGATTGGTGTTGGCCCAGGGAAGTGAACCACTGTTGGCCCAGGTGAATGGATAATTGTTGGCCCAGGGAAATGGATCAACTTTGGCCCAGAGAAAGGGATCAATGTTGGCCCAGGGAAATGGATCAATGTTGGGCCAGGAAATGGATCAGTGTTGGCCCAGGGAAATGGATCAATTTTGGCCCAGGAAATGGATTGGTGTTGGCCCAGGGAAGTGAACCACTGTTGGCCCAGGTGAATGGATAATTGTTGGCCCAGGGAAATGGATCAACTTTGGCCCAGAGAAAGGGATCAATGTTGGCCCAGGGAAATGGATCAATGTTGGGCCAGGAAATGGATCAGTGTTGGCCCAGGGAAATGGATCAAAGTTGGACCTGGAAATGGATCAGTGTTGGCCCAGGGAAATGGATCAATGTTGCCCCAGCGAAATGGATCAATGTTGGGCCAGGAAATGGATCAGTGTTGGCCCAGGAAAATTGATCAATTTTGGCCCAGGAAATGGATTGGTGTTGGCCCAGGGAAGTGAACCACTGTTGGCCCAGGTGAATGGATAATTGTTGGCCCAGGGAATTGGATCAACTTTGGCCCAGAGAAAGGGATCAATGTTGGCCCAGGGAAATGGATCAATGTTGGGCCAGGAAATGGATCAATGTTGGCCCAGGAAATGGATCAGTGTTGGCCCAGGGAAAAGGTTCAATGTTGGCCCTGTGAAACGGATGGGTGTTGGCCCAGGGAAGTGAACCACTTTTGGTCCAGGGGAATGGATTATTGTTGGCCCAGGGAAAAGGATTAATGTTGGCCCAGGGAAATGGATCAATGTTGGCCCAGGGAAATGGATCTCCGTTGGCCCAGGAAAATGGATCATTGTTGGCCCAGGAAATGGATCAGTGCTGGTCATGGGAAATGGATCAGTGTTGGCTCCGGGAAACGGGTCAGTGTTTGCTCAGGGAAATGGATAAGTGTTGGCCCAGGGAAATGGATCAGTGATGGCTCAGGAAATGGATCCATTTTGTCCCAGGAAATGAATCAGTGTTGGCCCAGGGAAATGGATCAATGTTGGCCCAGGGAAATGGATCTCCGTTGGCCCAGGAAATGAATCAGTGATGGCCCAGAGAAATGGATCAATGTTGGCAAAGGGAAATGGATCAGTGTTGGCCCAGGAAAATGGATCAGTGTTGGACTCTGAAAATGGATCATTGTTGGCCCTGGGAAATGGATCAATGTTGTCCCAGGAAAATGGATCAGTGTTGGCCCAGGGAAATGGATCAATGTTGGCACAGGAAAATGGATCATTGTTAGCCCAGGGAAATTAATCAACGTTGGCACAGGGAAATTGATCAGTGCTGGCTCATGGAAAATCATCAATGCTGGCTCAACGGAATAGATCAATATTGGCCCAGTGTAATGAACCAATGTTGGCCAAGGGAAATCATTAAATGTTGGCCCAGGAAATGAATCTAAGTTGGCCCAGGTAAAAGGATCAGTGTTGGCCCAGGGAAATGCATCAATTCTGGCTCAGGCAACGGATCAGTGTTTGCTGATGAAATGGATCAATGTTGGCCCAGGAAATGGATCAGTGCTGACCCAGGAAATGGATCAGTGTTGGCCCAGGAAAATGGATCAGTGTTGGACTCAGAAAATGGATCAGTGTTGGGCCAGGGAAATGGATCAGTGTTGGCTCGGGGAACTGGATCAGTGTAGGCCCAGGGAAATGGATCAATGTTTCCTCGGGGAACTGGATCAATGTTGGCCCAGGGAAATGGATCAACGATGGCCCAGGAAATGGTACAGTGTTGGTCATGGAAATGGATCAGTGTTGTCCCAGGGAAATGGATCAATGTTCTCCCAGGAAAATTGATCAATGTTGGCCCAGGGAAATGGATCAATGTTGGCCCAGGTAAAAGGTTCAGTCTTTGCTGAGGAAATTGATCAAAGTTGGCCCAGGAAATGGATCAGTGTTGGCCCAGGAAATGGATCAGTGTTGGCCCAGGAAATGGATCAGTGTTGGCCCAGGGAAAAGGTTCAATGTTGGCCCTGGGAAACGGATTGGTGTTGGCCCAGGGAAGTGAACCACTTTTGGTCCAGGGGAATGGATTATTGTTGGCCCAGGGAAAAGGATTAATGTTGGCTCTGGGAAATGAATCAAAGTTGGCCCAGGGTAAAGGATCAGTGTTGGCCCAGGAAAATGGATCAATTTTGGCCCAGGAAATGGATTGGTGTTGGCCCAGGGAAGTGAACCACTGTTGGCCCAGGTGAATGGATAATTGTTGGCCCAAGGAAATGGATCAACTTTGGCCCAGAGAAAGGGATCAATGTTGGCCCAGGGAAATGGATCAATGTTGGGCCAGGAAATGGATCAGTGTTGGCCCAGGGAAATGGATCAAAGTTGGACCTGGAAATGGATCAGTGTTGGCCCGGGGAAATGGATCAATGTTGCCCCAGCGAAATGGATCAATGTTGGCCCAGGGAAATGGATCTCCGTTGGCCCGGGAAATGGATCAGTGTTGGCCCAAAGAAATGGATCAATGTTGGCAACGGGAAATGGATTAGTATTGGCAGAGGGAAATGGATCAATGTTGGCCCATGGAAGTGGTTCCGTGTTGGCCCAGGGTAATGGATCAGTGTTGGCCCAGGAAAATGAATCAATGTTGGCCCAGGGAAATGAACCAATGTTGGCCCAGGAAATAGATCAGTGTTGGCCCAGGAAATGGATCAGTTTTGGCACAGGAAATGGATCTGTGTTGGCCCAGGAAATGGATCAGTGTTGGTCCAGGGAAATGGATCAGTGTTGGTCCAGGGAAATGGATCTGTGTTGGCTCAGGGAAATGGATAAGTGTTGGCCCAGGGAAATGGATCAAATCTGGCACAGGAAAAGGGATCAACGTTGTCCCAGGGAAATGGTTCAACGTTGGCCCAGGTAAATGGATGAATGTTGGCTCAGGAAATGGATCAGTGTTGGCACAGGAAATGGATCAGTGTTGGCTCAGGGAAATGGATCATTGTTGGCTCAGGGAAATGGATAAGTATTGCCCAAGGGAAATGGATCAGTGATGGCTCAGGAAATGGATCAGTGTTGGCCCAGGAAATGCATCAGTGTTGGCCCAGGAAATGGATCAGTGTTGGGCCAGGGAAATGGATCAGTGTTGGCTCGGGGAACTGGATCAGTGTTGGCCCAGGGAAATGGATCAATGTTGGCCCAGGGAAATGGATTAGTGTTGGCAGTGGGAAATGGATCATTGTTGGCCCAGGGAAATGGATCAACGATGGCCCAGGAAATGGTACAGTGTTGGTCATGGAAATGGATCAGTGTTGGCCCAGGGAAATGGATTAGTGTTGGACCAGGAAATGGATCAGTGTTGGCCCAGGGAAATTGATCTACTTTGGCCCAGGAAATTGATCAGTGTTGGCCCAGGGAAATGGATCAATGTTGCCCCAGGGTAATGGATCAATGTTGGCCCAGGGAAATGGATCTCCGTTGGCCCGGGAAATGAATCATTGTTGGCCCAGGGAAATGGATCAATGTTGGCAAAGGGAAATGGATTAGTATTGGCAGAGGGAAATGGATCAATGTTGGACCAGGGAAATGGATCCGTGTTGGCCCAGGGAAATGGATCAGTGTTGGCCCAGGAAAATGGATCATTGTTGGCCTCGGAAAATGGATCATTGTTGGCCCAGGAAAATGGATCAATGTTCTCCCAGGAAAATTGATCAATTTTGGCCCAGGGAAATGGATCAATGTTGGCCCAGGTAAAAGGTTCAGTGTTTGCTGAGGAAATGGATCAAAGTTGGCCCAGGAAATGGATCAGTGTTGGCCCAGGGAAAAGGTTCAATGTTGGCCCTGGGAAACGGATTGGTGTTGGCCCAGGGAAGTGAGCCACTTTTGGTCCAGGGGAATGGATTATTGTTGGCCCAAGGAAAAGGATTAATGTTGGCTCTGGGAAATGAATCAAAGTTGGCCCAGGGAAAAGGATCAGTGTTGGCCCAGGAAAATTGATCAATGTTGGCCCAGGAAATGGATTGGTGTTGGCCCAGGGAAGTGAACCACTGTTGGCCCAGGTGAATGGATAATTGTTGGCCCAGGGAAATGGATCAACTTTGGCCCAGAGAAAGGGATCAATGTTGGCCCAGGGAAATGGATCAATGTTGGGCCAGGAAATGGATCAGTGTTGGCCCAGGGAAATGGATCAATTTTGGCCCAGGAAATGGATTGGTGTTGGCCCAGGGAAGTGAACCACTGTTGGCCCAGGGTAATGGATCAATGTTGGCCCAGGGAAATGGATCTCCGTTGGCCCGGGAAATGAATCAGTGTTGGCCCAGGGAAATGGATCAATGTTGGCAAAGGGAAATGGATTAGTATTGGCAGAGGGAAATGGATCAATGTTGGACCAGGGAAATGGATCCGTGTTGGCCCAGGGAAATGGATCAGTGTTGGCCCAGGAAAATGGATCATTGTTGGCCTCGGAAAATGGATCATTGTTGGCCCAGGAAAATGGATCAATGTTCTCCCAGGAAAATTGATCAATTTTGGCCCAGGGAAATGGATCAATGTTGGCCCAGGTAAAAGGTTCAGTGTTTGCTGAGGAAATGGATCAAAGTTGGCCCAGGAAATGGATCAGTGTTGGCCCAGGAAATGGATCAGTGTTGGCCCAGGGAAAAGGTTCAATGTTGGCCCTGGGAAACGGATTGGTGTTGGCCCAGGGAAGTGAGCCACTTTTGGTCCAGGGGAATGGATTATTGTTGGCCCAGGGAAAAGGATTAATGTTGGCTCTGGGAAATGAATCAAAGTTGTCCCAGGGAAAAGGATCAGTGTTGGCCCAGGAAAATTGATCAATGTTGGCCCAGGAAATCGATTGGTGTTGGCCCAGGGAAGTGAACCACTGTTGGCCCAGGTGAATGGATAATTGTTGGCCCAGGGAAATGGATCAACTTTGGCCCAGAGAAAGGGATCAATGTTGGCCCAGGGAAATGGATCAATGTTGGGCCAGGAAATGGATCAGTGTTGGCCCAGGGAAATGGATCAATTTTGGCCCAGGAAATGGATTGGTGTTGGCCCAGGGAAGTGAACCACTGTTGGCCCAGGTGAATGGATAATTGTTGGCCCAGGGAAATGGATCAACTTTGGCCCAGAGAAAGGGATCAATGTTGGCCCAGGGAAATGGATCAATGTTGGGCCAGGAAATGGATCAGTGTTGGCCCAGGGAAATGGATCAAAGTTGGACCTGGAAATGGATCAGTGTTGGCCCAGGGAAATGCATCAATGTTGCCCCAGCGAAATGGATCAATGTTGGGCCAGGAAATGGATCAGTGTTGGCCCAGGAAAATTGATCAATTTTGGCCCAGGAAATGGATTGGTTTTGGCCCAGGGAAGTGAACCACTGTTGGCCCAGGTGAATGGATAATTGTTGGCCCAGGGAATTGGATCAACTTTGGCCCAGAGAAAGGGATCAATGTTGGCCCAGGGAAATGGATCAATGTTGGGCCAGGAAATGGATCAGTGTTGGCCCAGGGAAATGGATCAAAGTTGGACCTGGAAATGGATCAGTGTTGGCCCAGGGAAATGGATCAATGTTGCCCCAGCGAAATGGATCAATGTTGGCCCAGGGAAATGGATCTCCGTTGGCCCGGGAAATGGATCAGTGTTGGCCCAAAGAAATGGATCAATGTTGGCAACGGGAAATGGATTAGTATTGGCAGAGGGAAATGGATCAATGTTGGCCCAGGAAAATGAATCAATGTTGTCCCAGGGAAATGAACCAATGTTGGCCCAGGAAATAGATCAGTGTTGGCCCAGGAAATGGATCAGTTTTGGCACAGGAAATGGATCTGTGTTGGCCCAGGAAATGGATCAGTGTTGGTCCAGGGAAATGGATCAGTGTTGGTCCAGGGAAATGGATCTGTGTTGGCTCAGGGAAATGGATAAGTGTTGGCCCAGGGAAATGGATCAAATCTGGCACAGGGAAAGGGATCAACGTTGTCCCAGGGAAATGGTTCAACGTTGGCCCAGGTAAATGGATGAATGTTGGCTCAGGAAATGGATCAGTGTTGGCACAGGAAATGGATCAGTGTTGGCTCAGGGAAATGGATCAGTGTTGGCTCAGGGAAATGGATAAGTATTGCCCAAGGGAAATGGATCAGTGATGGCTCAGGAAATGGATCAGTGTTGGCCCAGGAAATGCATCAGTGTTGGCCCAGGAAATGGATCAGTGTTGGGCCAGGGAAATGGATCAGTGTTGGCTCGGGGAACTGGATCAGTGTTGGCCCAGGGAAATGGATCAATGTTGGCCCAGGGAAATGGATTAGTGTTGGCAGTGGGAAATGGATCATTGTTGGCCCAGGGAAATGGATCAACGATGGCCCAGGAAATGGTACAGTGTTGGTCATGGAAATGGATCAGTGTTGGCCCAGGAAATGGATCAGTGTTGGCCCAGGGAAATTGATCTACTTTGGCCCAGGAAATTGATCAGTGTTGGCCCAGGGAAATGGATCAATGTTGCCCCAGGGTAATGGATCAATGTTGGCCCAGGGAAATGGATCTCCGTTGGCCCGGGAAATGAATCAGTGTTGGCCCAGGGAAATGGATCAATGTTGGCAAAGGGAAATGGATTAGTATTGGCAGAGGGAAATGGATCAATGTTGGACCAGGGAAATGGATCCGTGTTGGCCCAGGGAAATGGATCAGTGTTTGCCCAGGAAAATGGATCATTGTTGGCCTCGGAAAATGGATCATTGTTGGCCCAGGAAAATGGATCAATGTTCTCCCAGGAAAATTGATCAATTTTGGCCCAGGGAAATGGATCAATGTTGGCCCAGGTAAAAGGTTCAGTGTTTGCTGAGGAAATGGATCAAAGTTGGCCCAGGAAATGGATCAGTGTTGGCCCAGGAAATGGATCAGTGTTGGCCCAGGGAAAAGGTTCAATGTTGGCCCTGGGAAACGGATTGGTGTTGGCCCAGGGAAGTGAGCCACTTTTGGTCCAGGGGAATGGATTATTGTTGGCCCAGGGAAAAGGATTAATGTTGGCTCTGGAAATGAATCAAAGTTGTCCCAGGGAAAAGGATCAGTGTTGGCCCAGGAAAATTGATCAATGTTGGCCCAGGAAATCGATTGGTGTTGGCTCAGGGAAGTGAACCACTGTTGGCCCAGGTGAATGGATAATTGTTGGCCCAGGGAAATGGATCAACTTTGGCCCAGAGAAAGGGATCAATGTTGGCCCAGGGAAATGGATCAATGTTGGGCCAGGAAATGGATCAGTGTTGGCCCAGGGAAATGGATCAATGTTGGCCTCGGGAAATGGATCAATGTTGGCCCAGGGAAATGGATCAATGTTGGCCCAGGAAATGGATCATTGTTGGCCCAGGAAATGGATCAGTGCTGGTCATGGGAAATGGATCAGTGTTGGCTCCGGGAAATGGGTCAGTGTTTGCTCAGGGAAATGGATAAGTGTTGGCCCAGGGAAATGGATCAGTGATGGCTCAGGAAATGGATCCATTTTGGCCCAGGAAATGAATCAGTGTTGGCCCAAGGAAATGGATCAATGTTGGCCTAGGGAAATGGATCTCCGTTGGCCCAGGAAATGAATCAGTGATGGCCCAGAGAAATGGATCAATGTTGGCAAAGGGAAATGAATTAGTGTTGGCCCAGGAAATGAATCAGTGATGGCCCAGAGAAATGGATCAGTGTTGGCCCAGGGAAATGGATCAATGTTGGCACAGGAAAATGGATCATTGTTAGCCCAGGGAAATGGATCAACGTTGGCCCAGGGAAATTGATCAGTGCTGGCTCATGGAAAATCATCAATGCTGGCTCAGGGGAATAGATCAATATTGGCCCAGTGTAATCAACCAATGTTGGCCAAGGGAAATCATTCAGTGTTGGCCCAGGAAATGAATCTAAGTTGGCCCAGGTAAAAGGTTCTGTGTTGGCCCAGGGAAATGCATCAATTCTGGCTCAGGCAACGGATCAGTGTTTGCTGATGAAATGGATCAATGTTGGCCCAGAAAATGGATCAGTGTTGACCCAGGAAATGGATCAGTGTTGTCCAAGGAAATGGATCAGTGTTCGCCCAGGAAAATGGATCAGTGTTGGACTCAGAAAATGGATCATTTTTGGTCCAGGGAAATGGATCAATGTTGTCCCATGAAAATGGATCAGTGTTGGCCCAGGGAAATGGATCAATGTTGGCACAGGAAAATGGATCATTGTTAGCCCAGGGAAATGGATCAACGTTGGCCCAGGGAAATTGATCAGTGCTGGCTCATGGAAAATCATCAATGCTGGCTCAGGGGAACAGATCAATATTGGCCCAGTGTAATGAACTAATGTTGGCCAAGGGAAATCATTCAATGTTGGCCCAGGAAATGAATCTAAGTTGGCCCAGGTAAAAGGTTCTGTGTTGGCCCAGGGAAATGCATCAATTCTGGCTCAGGCAACGGATCAGTGTTTGCTGACGAAATGGATCAATGTTGGTCTAGGAAATGGATCAGTGTTGGCCGAGGAAATGGATCAATGTTGTCCCAAGAAAATGGATCATTGTTGGCCCTGGGAAATGGATCAATGTTGTCCCAGGAAAATGGATCAGGGTTGGCCCAGGGAAATGGATCAATGTTGGCACAGGAAAATTGATCAGTGTTGGCCCAGGCAAAAGGTTCAATGTTGGCGCAGGGAAATGGATCAGTTTTGGCCCAGGAAATGGATCAGTTTTGGCACAGGAAATGGATCAGTGTTGGCCCAGGAATTGGATCAGTGTTGGGCCATGGAAATGGATCACTGTTGGCTCAGGGAAATGGATCAAATTTGGCCCAGGGAAGGGATCAATGTTGTCCCAGGGAAATGGTTCAACTTTGGCTCAGGAAAATGATCAGTGTTGGCTCAGGAAATGGATCAGTGTTGGTCCAGGGAAATGGATCAGTGTTGGCTCAGGGAAATGGATAAGTGTTGGCCAAGGGAAATGGATCAGTGATGGCTCAGGAAATGGATCCGTTTTGGCTCAGGAAATGCATCAGTGTTGGCCCAGGAAATGGATCAGTGTTGGGCCAGGGAAATGGATCAGTGTTGTCTCAGGGAAATGGTTCAGTGTTGGCTCAGGGAAATGGATCAATGTTTGCACAGGGAAATGGATTAGTGTTGTCCCAGGGAAATGGATCAATGTTGGCCCAGGGAAATGGATCAAAGATGGCCCAGGAAATGGTCCAGTGTTGGTCATGGAAATGGATTAGTGTTGGCCCAGGCAAATGGATTAGTGTTGGACCAGGAAATGGATCAGTGTTGGCCCAGGCAAATGGATCAACTTTGGCCAGGGAAAGGGATCAATGTTGGCCCAGGGAAATGGATCAACTTTGGCCAGGTAATGGATCAGCGTTGGCCCAGGGAAATGGATCAGAGTTGGCTCAGGGTAATGGATAAGTGTTGGCCCAGGGAAATGAATCAAATCTGGCCAAGGGAAAGGGATCAATGTTGTCCCAGGGAAATGGATCAACGTTGGCCCAGGGAAATGGACGAATGTTGGCCCAGGAAATGGATCAGTGTTGGCCCAGGAAATGGATCAGTTTTGGCACAGGAAAAGGATCAGTGTTGGCCCAGGAAATGGATCAGTGTTGGGCCAGGGAAATGGATCAGTGATGGCTCAGGAAATGGATCCGTTTTGGCCCAGGAAATGCATCAGTGTTGGGCCAGGGAAATTGATCAGTGTTGGCCCAGGAAATGGATCAGTTTTGGCACAGGAAAAGGATCAGTGTTGGCCCAGGAAATGGATCAGTGTTGGCCCAGGAAATGGATCAGTGTTGGGCCAGGGAAATGGATCAGTGTTGGCTCAGGGAAATGGATAAGTGTTTACCCAGGGAAATGGATCAACTTTGGCCCAGGGAAAGGAATCAATATTGGCCCAGGGAAATGGATCACCGTTGGCCCAGTAAATGGATCAGTGTTGGACCAGGGAAATGGATCAATATTGGCCCCGGGGAAATGGATCTCCGTTTGCCCAGGAAATGAATCAGTGTTGGCCCAGGGAAATGGATCAATGTTGGCAAAGGGAAATGGATTAGTGTTGGCAGAGCGAAATGGATCAATTTTGGCCCAGGGAAATGGATCAGTGTTGGCCCAGGGAAATGGATCAGTGTTGGACCAGGGAAATGGAGCTCATTGTCACAGGGAAATGGATCTCCGTTTGCCCAGGAAATGAATCAGTGTTGGCCCAGGGAAATGGATAAATGTTGGCAACGGGAAATGGATTAGTGTTGGTAGAGAGAAATGGATCAATGTTGGCGCAGGGAAATGGATCAACGATGGCCCAGGAAATGGTACAGTATTAGTCATCGAAATGGATCGGTGTTGGCCCAGGGGAATGGATTAGTTTCGGGCCAGGAAATGGAGCAGTGATGGCCCAGGGAAATGGATCAACTTTGGCCCTGGGAAAGGGATCTGTGTTGGCCCAGGGAAATGGATCAATGTTGGCCCAGGACATGGATCAGTGTTGGCCCAGGGAAAAGGATCTCCATTGGCGCAGGAAATGAATCAGTGTTGGCCCAGGGAAATGGACCAATGTTGGCTCAGGGAAATGAATTAGTGTTGGCCAAGGAAATGGATCAATGTTGGCTCTGGGAAATGGATCAATGGTGGCCCAGGAAATGGATCAGTGTTGGCCCAAAAATGGATCAGTTTTGGCACAGGAAATGGATCAGTGTTGGCCCAGGAAATGGATCAGTGTTGGGCCAGGGAAATGGATCAGTGTTGGCTCAGGGAAATGGATCAGTGTTGGCTCAGGGAAATGGATTAGTGTTGGCCAAGGAAATGGATCAATGTTGGCTCTGGGAAATGGATCAATGGTGGCCCAGGAAATGGATCAGTGTTGGCCCAGGAAATGGATCAGTTTTGGCCCAGGAAATGGATCAGTGTTGGCCCAGGAAATGGATCAGTGTTGGGCCAGGGAAATGGATCAGTGTTGGCTCAGGGAAATGGATCAGTGTTGGCTCAGGGAAATGGATAAGTGTTTACCCAGGGAAATGGATCAACTTTGGCCCAGGGAAAGGGATCAATGTTGGCCCAGGGAAATGGATCAACGTTGGCCCAGGAAATGGATCAGTGTTGGACCAGGGAAATGGATCAATATTGGCCCAAGGAAATGGATCAACATTGTCACAGGGAAATGGATCTCTGTTTGCCCTGGAAAAGAATCAGTGTTGGCCCAGGAAAATGGATCAATTTGGCAAAGGGAAATGGATCAGTGTTGGCCCAGGGAAATGGATCAGTGTTGGCCCAGGGAAATGGATCTCCATTTGCCCAGGAAATGAATCAGTGTTGGCCCAGCGAAAAGGATCAACGTTGGCGCAGGGAAATGGATCAACGATGGCCCAGGAAATGGTACAGTATTGGTCATCGAAATGGATCAGTGTTGGCCCAGGGAAATTGATCAGTTTTGGCCCAGGGAATGGATTAGTGTTGGCCCAGGGAAATGGATCAACTTTGGCCCAGGGAAAGGGATCAATGTTGGCCCAGGGAAATGGATCAATGTTGGCCCAGGACATGGATCAGTGTTGGCGCAGGGAAATGGATCACTGTTGGCCCAGGAACTGAATCAGTGTTGGCCCAGGGAAATGGATAAATGTTGGCCCAGGGAAATGGATCTCCGTTGGCCCAGGAACTGAATCAGTGTTGGCCCAGGGAAATGGATCAATGTTGGCAAAGGGAAATGAATTAGTGTTGGCAGAGCTAAATGGATCAATGATGGCACAGGGAAATGGATCAGTGTTGGCCCAGGGAAATGGATCAGTGTTGACCCAGGAAAATGGATCAGTGTTGTCCCAGGAAAATGGATCAGTGTTGGCCCATGGAAATGGATCAATGTTGGCCCAGGGAAATTGATCAGTGCTGGCTCATGGAAAATCATCAATGCTGGCTCAGGGGAATAGATCAATATTGGCCCAGTGAAATTAACCAATGTTGGCCAAGGGAAATCATTCAATGTTGGCCCAGGAAATGAACCAATGTTGGCCAAGGGAAATCATGCAATGTTGGCCCAGGAAATGAATCAATGTTGGCCCAGGTAAAAGGATCAGTGTTGGCCCAGGGAAATGCATCAATTCTGGCTCAGGCAATGGATCAGTGTTTGCTGAGGAAATGGATCAATGTTGGCCCAGGAAATGGATCAGTGTTGGCCCAGGTAAAAGGATCAGTGTTGGCCCAGGGAAATGCATCAATTCTGGCTCAGGCAATGGATCAGTGTTTGCTGAGGAAATGGATCAATGTTGGCCCAGGAAATGGATCAGTGTTGGCCCGGGAAATGGATCAGTGTTGTCCAGGGAAATGGATCAATGTTGGCCCAGGAAATGGATCAGTGTTGGCCCTGGAATTGGATCAATGTTGGCCCAGGGAAAAGGTTCAATGTTGGCCCAGGAAATCGATCAGTGTTGGCCCTGGAATTCGATCAATGTTGGTCCAGGGAAATGGATCAATGTTGGCCCAGTGAAATGGATCAGCGTTGGCCCAGGAAATGGATCAGTTTTGGATTAAGAAATTTATCAGTGTTGGCCCAGGAAATGGATCAGTGTTGGTCCAGGGAAATGGATCAGTGTTGGCTCAGGGAAATAGATCAGTGTTGGCTCAGGGAAGTGGATCAGTGTTGGCTCAGGGAAATGGATCAGTGTTGGCTCAGGGAAATGGATCAGTGTTGGCTCAGGGAAATGGATCAGTGTTGGCTCAGGAAATGGATCCGTTTTGGCCCAGGAAATGGATCAGTGTTGGGCCAGGGAAATGGATCAGTGTTGGCTCAGGGAAGTGGATCAGTGTTGGCTCAGGGAAATGGATCAATGTTGGCAAAGGGAAATGGATTAGTGTTGGCAGAGAGAAATGGATCAATGTTGGTCCAGGGAAATGGATCAACGATGGCCCTGGAAATGGTACAGTATTGTTTGTGGAAATGGATCACCTTTGGGCCAGGGAAATGGATTAGTGTTGGCCCAGGAAATGGATCAGTGTTGGCTCAGGGAAATGGATCAGTGTTGGCTCAGGGAAATGGATAAGTGTTGGCTCAGGAAATGGATCCGTTTTGGCCCAGGAAATGGATCAGTGTTGGGCCAGGGAAATGGATCAGTGTTGGCTCAGGAAATGGATCCGTTCTGGCCCAGGAAATGGATCAGTGTTGGGCCAGGGAAATGGATCAGTGTTGGCTCAGGGAAGTGGATCAGTGTTGGCTCAGGGAAATGGATCAATGTTGGCAAAGGGAAATGGATTAGTGTTGGCAGAGAGAAATGGATCAATGTTGGTCCAGGGAAATGGATCAACGATGGCCCTGGAAATGGTACAGTATTGTTTGTGGAAATGGATCACCTTTGGGCCAGGGAAATGGATTAGTGTTGGCCCAGGAAATGGATCAACTTTGGCCCAGGGAAAGGGATCAATGTTGGCCAAGGGAAATGGATCACCGTTGGCCCAGGAAAATGGATCAATGTTGGCCCAGGGAATTGGATCAATGTTGGCCCAGGGAAATTGATCTCCGTTGGCCCAGGAAATGAATCAGTGTTGGCCCAGGTAAATGGATCAGTGTTGGCCCAGGGAAATGGATCAGTGTTGGCCTCGGAAAATGGATCATTGTTGGCCCAGGGAAAGGAATCAATGTTGGCCCAGGGAAATTGATCTCCATTGGCCCAGGAAATGAATCAGTGTTGGCCCAGGTAAATGGATCAATGTTGGCAGAGGGAAATGGATCAATGTTGGCCCAGGGAAATGGATCCGTGTTGGCCTCGGAAAATGGATCATTGTTGGCCCAGGGAAAGGAATCAATGTTGGCCCAGGGAAATTGATCAGTGCTGGCTCATGGAAAATCATCAATGCTGGCTCAGGGGAATAGATCAATCTTGGCCCAGTGAAATAAACCAATGTTGGCCAAGGGAAATCATTCAATGTTGGCCCAGGAAATGAATCTAAGTTGTCCCAGGGAAAAGGATCAGTGTTGGCCCAGGGAAATGCATCAATTCTGGCTCAGGCAATGGATCAGTGTTTGCTGAGGAAATGGATCAATGTTGGCCCAGTGAACTGGATCTCCGTTGGCCCTGGGAATGAGTCAGTGTTGGCAGAGGGAAATGGATCAATGTTGTCCCAGGGAAATGG
This sequence comes from Heterodontus francisci, assembly GCF_036365525.1. Lineage (NCBI taxonomy): Eukaryota > Metazoa > Chordata > Chondrichthyes > Heterodontiformes > Heterodontidae > Heterodontus > Heterodontus francisci. The sequence continues at coordinate 188,730,850 of NC_090374.1, forward strand.
ATCAATGTTGGCCCAGGAAATGGATCAGTGTTGGCCCAGGAAATGGATAAGTGTTGTCCCAGGAAATGGATCTGTGTTGGTCCAGGGAAATGGATCAACGTTGGCCCAGTGAAATTGATCTCCGTTGGCACAGGGAATGAGTCAGTGTTGGCAGAGGGAAATGGATCAATGTTGGCAGAGGGAAATGGATAAGTGTTGGGCCAGGGAAATGGATCAGTGTTGGCCCAGGGAAATGGATCAATGTTGGCCCAGGGAAATGGATCAATGTTGGCCCTGGGAAATGAATCAAAGTTGGCCCAGGGAAAAGGATCATTGTTGGCCCAGGGAATTTAGATCGGTTTTGACCCGGGGAATGGATCAATGTTGGCCCTGGGAAATGGATCAATGTTGGCCCAGGGAAAAGGATCAATATTGGCCCAGGATAAGGACTAGTGTTGGCTCTGGGAAATGGAGTAATGTTGGCTCTGGGAAATGAATCAAAGTTGGCCCAGGGAAATTGATCAATGTTGGCCCAGGGAAAAGGATCATTGTTGGCTCTGGGAAATGAATCAAAGTTGGCCCAGGGAAGTTGTTCAATGTTGGCCCAGGGAAATGGATCAATATTGGCCCTGGGAAATGGATTGGTGTTGGCCCAGGGAAGTGAACCACTGTTGGCCCAGGGGAATGTATTATTGTTGGCCCAGTGAAATGGATCATTGTTGGCCCAGGGTGAAGGATCAATGTTGGCCCAGGGAAAAGGTTCAATGTTGGCCCAGGGAAATGGATCATTGTTGTCCCAGGGAAGTGAAGCACTGTTGGCCCAGGGAAATTCATCATTGTTGGACCAGGGAAATAGGATCAGTGTTGGCTCAGGGAAATCGATCAGTGTTGGCCCAGGGAAATGGATCCGTGTTGGCCTCGGAAAATGGATCATTGTTGGCCCAGGGAAAGTAATCAATGTTGGCCCAGGGAAATTGATCTCCATTGGCCCAGGAAATGAATCAGTGTTGGCCCAGGTAAATGGATCAATGTTGGCAGAGGGAAATGGATCAATGTTGGCCCAGGGAAATGGATCTGTGTTGGCCTCGGAAAATGGATCATTGTTGGCCCAGGGAAAGGAATCAATGTTGGTCCAGGGAAATTGATCAGTGCTGGCTCATGGAAAATCATCAATGCTGGCTCAGGTTAATAGATCAATCTTGGCCCAGTGAAATAAACCAATGTTGGCCAAGGGAAATCATTCAATGTTGGCCCAGGAAATGAATCTAAGTTGTCCCAGGGAAAAGGATCAGTGTTGGCCCAGGGAAATGCATCAATTCTTGCTCAGGCAATGGATCAGTGTTTGCTGAGGAAATGGATCAATGTTGGCCCAGTGAACTGGATCTCCGTTGGCCCTGGGAATGAGTCAGTGTTGGCAGAGGGAAATGGATCAATGTTGTCCCAGGGAAATGGATCAATGTTGGCCCAGGAAATGGATCAGTGTTGGCCCAGGAAATGGATAAGTGTTGTCCCAGGAAATGGATCTGTGTTGGTCCAGGGAAATGGATCAACGTTGGCCCAGTGAAATTGATCTCCGTTGGCACAGGGAATGAGTCAGTGTTGGCAGAGGGAAATGGATCAATGTTGGCAGAGGGAAATGGATAAGTGTTGGGCCAGGGAAATGGATCAGTGTTGGCCCAGGGAAATGGATCAATGTTGGCAGAGGGAAATGGATCAGTGTTGGCAGATGGAAAAGTATCAGTGTTGGCCCAGGAAATGGATCAGTGTCAGTTCAGGAATTTGATCAGTGATGGCACAGGGAAACTGATCATTGTTGGCTCAGGGAAAATCATCAATGTTGGCTTAGGGAAATGAATCAACGTTGGCTCAGGGAAAAGGAACAATGTTGGCCCAGGGAAATGGATCAATGTTGGCCCTGGGAAATGAATCAAAGTTGGCCCAGGGAAATTCATCATTGTTGGACCAGGGAAATAGGATCAGTGTTGGCTCAGGGAAATTGATCAGTGTTGGCTCAGGGAAATGGATAAGTGTTGGCCCAGGGAAATGGATCAACTTTGGCCCAGGGAAAGGGGTCAATGTTGGCCCAGAGAAATGGATCAACTTTGGCCCAGGGAAAGGGGTCAGTGTTGGCCCAGGAAAATGGATCAATATTGGCCCAGGGAAATGGATCAACATTGGCACAGGGAAATGGATCTCCATTGGCCCAGGAAATGAATCAGTGTTGGTCATGGAAATGGATCAGTGTTGGCCCAGGGAAATGGATTAGTGTTGGCCCAGGAAATGGATCAGTGTTGGCCCAGGGAAATGGATCAATGTTGGCCCTGGGAAATGAATCAAAGTTGGCCCAGGGAAAAGGATCATTGTTGGCCCAGGGAATTTAGATCGGTTTTGACCCGGGGAATGGATCAATGTTGGCCCTGGGAAATGGATCAATGTTGGCCCAGGGAAAAGGATCAATATTGGCCCAGGATAAGGACTAGTGTTGGCTCTGGGAAATGGAGTAATGTTGGCTCTGGGAAATGAATCAAAGTTGGCCCAGGGAAATTGATCAATGTTGGCCCAGGGAAAAGGATCATTGTTGGCTCTGGGAAATGAATCAAAGTTGGCCCAGGGAAGTTGTTCAATGTTGGCCCAGGGAAATGGATCAATATTGGCCCTGGGAAATGGATTGGTGTTGGCCCAGGGAAGTGAACCACTGTTGGCCCAGGGGAATGTATTATTGTTGGCCCAGTGAAATGGATCATTGTTGGCCCAGGGTGAAGGATCAATGTTGGCCCAGGGAAAAGGTTCAATGTTGGCCCAGGGAAATGGATCATTGTTGTCCCAGGGAAGTGAAGCACTGTTGGCCCAGGGAAATTCATCATTGTTGGACCAGGGAAATAGGATCAGTGTTGGCTCAGGGAAATCGATCAGTGTTGGCCCAGGGAAATGGATCCGTGTTGGCCTCGGAAAATGGATCATTGTTGGCCCAGGGAAAGTAATCAATGTTGGCCCAGGGAAATTGATCTCCATTGGCCCAGGAAATGAATCAGTGTTGGCCCAGGTAAATGGATCAATGTTGGCAGAGGGAAATGGATCAATGTTGGCCCAGGGAAATGGATCTGTGTTGGCCTCGGAAAATGGATCATTGTTGGCCCAGGGAAAGGAATCAATGTTGGCCCAGGGAAATTGATCAGTGCTGGCTCATGGAAAATCATCAATGCTGGCTCAGGTTAATAGATCAATCTTGGCCCAGTGAAATAAACCAATGTTGGCCAAGGGAAATCATTCAATGTTGGCCCAGGAAATGAATCTAAGTTGTCCCAGGGAAAAGGATCAGTGTTGGCCCAGGGAAATGCATCAATTCTGGCTCAGGCAATGGATCAGTGTTTGCTGAGGAAATGGATCAATGTTGGCCCAGTGAACTGGATCTCCGTTGGCCCTGGGAATGAGTCAGTGTTGGCAGAGGGAAATGGATCAATGTTGTCCCAGGGAAATGGATCAATGTTGGCCCAGGAAATGGATCAGTGTTGGCCCAGGAAATGGATAAGTGTTGTCCCAGGAAATGGATCTGTGTTGGTCCAGGGAAATGGATCAACGTTGGCCCAGTGAAATTGATCTCCGTTGGCACAGGGAATGAGTCAGTGTTGGCAGAGGGAAATGGATCAATGTTGGCAGAGGGAAATGGATAAGTGTTGGGCCAGGGAAATGGATCAGTGTTGGCCCAGGGAAATGGATCAATGTTGGCAGAGGGAAATGGATCAGTGTTGGCAGATGGAAAAGTATCAGTGTTGGCCCAGGAAATGGATCAGTGTCAGTTCAGGAATTTGATCAGTGATGGCACAGGGAAACTGATCATTGTTGGCTCAGGGAAAATCATCAATGTTGGCTTAGGGAAATGAATCAACGTTGGCTCAGGGAAAAGGAACAATGTTGGCCCAGGGAAATGGATCAATGTTGGCCCTGGGAAATGAATCAAAGTTGGCCCAGGGAAATTCATCATTGTTGGACCAGGGAAATAGGATCAGTGTTGGCTCAGGGAAATTGATCAGTGTTGGCTCAGGGAAATGGATAAGTGTTGGCCCAGGGAAATGGATCAACTTTGGCCCAGGGAAAGGGGTCAATGTTGGCCCAGAGAAATGGATCAACTTTGGCCCAGGGAAAGGGGTCAGTGTTGGCCCAGGAAAATGGATCAATATTGGCCCAGGGAAATGGATCAACATTGGCACAGGGAAATGGATCTCCATTGGCCCAGGAAATGAATCAGTGTTGGTCATGGAAATGGATCAGTGTTGGCCCAGGGAAATGGATTAGTGTTGGCCCAGGAAATGGATCAGTGTTGGCCCAGGGAAATGGATCAATGTTGGCCCTGGGAAATGAATCAAAGTTGGCCCAGGGAAAAGGATCATTGTTGGCCCAGGGAATTTAGATCGGTTTTGACCCGGGGAATGGATCAATGTTGGCCCTGGGAAATGGATCAATGTTGGCCCAGGGAAAAGGATCAATATTGGCCCAGGATAAGGACTAGTGTTGGCTCTGGGAAATGGAGTAATGTTGGCTCTGGGAAATGAATCAAAGTTGGCCCAGGGAAATTGATCAATGTTGGCCCAGGGAAAAGGATCATTGTTGGCTCTGGGAAATGAATCAAAGTTGGCCCAGGGAAGTTGTTCAATGTTGGCCCAGGGAAATGGATCAATATTGGCCCTGGGAAATGGATTGGTGTTGGCCCAGGGAAGTGAACCACTGTTGGCCCAGGGGAATGTATTATTGTTGGCCCAGTGAAATGGATCATTGTTGGCCCAGGGTGAAGGATCAATGTTGGCCCAGGGAAAAGGTTCAATGTTGGCCCAGGGAAATGGATCATTGTTGTCCCAGGGAAGTGAAGCACTGTTGGCCCAGGGAAATTCATCATTGTTGGACCAGGGAAATAGGATCAGTGTTGGCTCAGGGAAATCGATCAGTGTTGGCCCAGGGAAATGGATCCGTGTTGGCCTCGGAAAATGGATCATTGTTGGCCCAGGGAAAGTAATCAATGTTGGCCCAGGGAAATTGATCTCCATTGGCCCAGGAAATGAATCAGTGTTGGCCCAGGTAAATGGATCAATGTTGGCAGAGGGAAATGGATCAATGTTGGCCCAGGGAAATGGATCTGTGTTGGCCTCGGAAAATGGATCATTGTTGGCCCAGGGAAAGGAATCAATGTTGGTCCAGGGAAATTGATCAGTGCTGGCTCATGGAAAATCATCAATGCTGGCTCAGGTTAATAGATCAATCTTGGCCCAGTGAAATAAACCAATGTTGGCCAAGGGAAATCATTCAATGTTGGCCCAGGAAATGAATCTAAGTTGTCCCAGGGAAAAGGATCAGTGTTGGCCCAGGGAAATGCATCAATTCTTGCTCAGGCAATGGATCAGTGTTTGCTGAGGAAATGGATCAATGTTGGCCCAGTGAACTGGATCTCCGTTGGCCCTGGGAATGAGTCAGTGTTGGCAGAGGGAAATGGATCAATGTTGTCCCAGGGAAATGGATCAATGTTGGCCCAGGAAATGGATCAGTGTTGGCCCAGGAAATGGATAAGTGTTGTCCCAGGAAATGGATCTGTGTTGGTCCAGGGAAATGGATCAACGTTGGCCCAGTGAAATTGATCTCCGTTGGCACAGGGAATGAGTCAGTGTTGGCAGAGGGAAATGGATCAATGTTGGCAGAGGGAAATGGATAAGTGTTGGGCCAGGGAAATGGATCAGTGTTGGCCCAGGGAAATGGATCAATGTTGGCAGAGGGAAATGGATCAGTGTTGGCAGATGGAAAAGTATCAGTGTTGGCCCAGGAAATGGATCAGTGTCAGTTCAGGAATTTGATCAGTGATGGCACAGGGAAACTGATCATTGTTGGCTCAGGGAAAATCATCAATGTTGGCTTAGGGAAATGAATCAACGTTGGCTCAGGGAAAAGGAACAATGTTGGCCCAGGGAAATGGATCAATGTTGGCCCTGGGAAATGAATCAAAGTTGGCCCAGGGAAATTCATCATTGTTGGACCAGGGAAATAGGATCAGTGTTGGCTCAGGGAAATTGATCAGTGTTGGCTCAGGGAAATGGATAAGTGTTGGCCCAGGGAAATGGATCAACTTTGGCCCAGGGAAAGGGGTCAATGTTGGCCCAGAGAAATGGATCAACTTTGGCCCAGGGAAAGGGGTCAGTGTTGGCCCAGGAAAATGGATCAATATTGGCCCAGGGAAATGGATCAACATTGGCACAGGGAAATGGATCTCCATTGGCCCAGGAAATGAATCAGTGTTGGTCATGGAAATGGATCAGTGTTGGCCCAGGGAAATGGATTAGTGTTGGCCCAGGAAATGGATCAGTGTTGGCCCAGGGAAATGGATCAATGTTGGCCCTGGGAAATGAATCAAAGTTGGCCCAGGGAAAAGGATCATTGTTGGCCCAGGGAATTTAGATCGGTTTTGACCCGGGGAATGGATCAATGTTGGCCCTGGGAAATGGATCAATGTTGGCCCAGGGAAAAGGATCAATATTGGCCCAGGATAAGGACTAGTGTTGGCTCTGGGAAATGGAGTAATGTTGGCTCTGGGAAATGAATCAAAGTTGGCCCAGGGAAATTGATCAATGTTGGCCCAGGGAAAAGGATCATTGTTGGCTCTGGGAAATGAATCAAAGTTGGCCCAGGGAAGTTGTTCAATGTTGGCCCAGGGAAATGGATCAATATTGGCCCTGGGAAATGGATTGGTGTTGGCCCAGGGAAGTGAACCACTGTTGGCCCAGGGGAATGTATTATTGTTGGCCCAGTGAAATGGATCATTGTTGGCCCAGGGTGAAGGATCAATGTTGGCCCAGGGAAAAGGTTCAATGTTGGCCCAGGGAAATGGATCATTGTTGTCCCAGGGAAGTGAAGCACTGTTGGCCCAGGGAAATTCATCATTGTTGGACCAGGGAAATAGGATCAGTGTTGGCTCAGGGAAATCGATCAGTGTTGGCTCAGGGAAATGGATAAGTGTTGGCCTCGGAAAATGGATCATTGTTGGCCCAGGGAAAGGGGTCAATGTTGGCCCAGGGAAATGGATCAACTTTGGCCCAGGGAAAGGGGTCAGTGTTGGCCCAGGGAAATGGATCAATATTGGCCCAGGGAAATGGATCAACATTGGCACAGGGAAATGGATCTCCGTTGGCCCAGGAAATGAATCAGTGTTGGTCATGGAAATGGATCAGTGTTGGCCCAGGGAAATGGATTAGTGTTGGCCCAGGAAATGGATCAGTGTTGGCCCAGGGAAATGGATCAACTTTGGCCCAGGTAAAGGGATCAATGTTGGCCCAGGGAAACGGATCAATGTTGGCCCAAGACATGGATTAGTGTTGGCCCAGGGAAATGGATCAATGTTGCCCCAGGGAAATGGATCAATGTTGGCCCAGGGAAATGGATCTCCGTTGGCCCAGGAAATGAATCAGTGTTGGCCCAGGGAAATGGATCAATGTTGGCCCAGGGAAATGAATTAGTGTTGGCAGAGCGAAATGGATCAATGTTGGCCCAGGGAATTGGATCAATGTTGTCCCAGGAAAATGGATCAGTGTTGGCCCAGGGAAATGGATCAATGTTGTCCCAGGAAAATGGATCAGTGTTGGCCCAGGGAAATGGATCAATGTTGGCCCAGGAAATGGATCATTGTTAGCCCAGGGAAATGGATCAATGTTGGCCCATGGAAATTGATCAGTGCTGGCTCACGGAAAATCATCTATACTGGCTCAGGGGAATACATCAATCTTGGCCCAGTGAAATGAACCAATGTTGGCCAAGGGAAATCATTCAATGTTGGCCCAGGAAATGAATCAATGTTGGCCCAGGTAAAAGGATCAGTGTTGGCCCAGGGAAATGCATCAATTCTGGCTCAGACAATGGATCAGTGTTTGCTGAGGAAATGGATCAATGTTGGCCCAGTGAAATGGATCAGTGTTGGCCCAGGAAATGGATCAGTGTTGTCCAAGGAAATGGATTAATGTTGGCCCAGGAAATATATCAATGTTGGCCCAGGGAAATGGAGCAATGTTGGCTCAGGGAAATGAATCAAAGTTGGCCCAGGGAAATGGATCAATGTTGGCCCAGGGAAAAGGATCATTGTTGGCTCTGGGAAATGAATCAAAGTTGGCCCAGGTAAAAGGATCAATGTTGGCCATGGGAAATGGATTGGTGTATGCCCAGGGAAGTGAACCACTTTTGGCCCAGGGAAAAGGTTCAATGTTGGCCCAGGGAAATGGATCAATATTGGCCCTGGGAAATGGATTGGTGTTGGCCCAGGGAAGTGAACCACTTTTGGCCCAGGGAAATGGATTATTGTTGGCCCAGTGAAATGGATAATTGTTGGCCCAGGGAATAGGATCAATTTTGGCACAGGGAAAAGGTTCAATGTTGGCCCAGGGAAATGGATCATTGTTGTCCCAGGGAAGTGAAGCACTGTTGGCCCAGGGAAATTCATCATTGTTGGCCCAGGGAAATGGATCAGTGTTGGACCAGGGAAATAGGATCAGTGTTGGCTCAGGGAAATCGATCAACTTTGGCCCAGGAAATGGATCAGTGTTGGCCCAGGGAAATGGCTCAATATTGGCCCAGGGAAATGGATCAACATTGGCACAGGGAAATGGATCTCCGTTGGCCCAGGAAATGAATCAGTGTTGGTCATGGAAATGGATCAGTGTTGGCCCAGGGAAATGGATTAGTGTTGGCCCAGGAAATGGATCAGTGTTGGCCCAGGGAAAGGGATCAATGTTGGCGCAGGGAAATGGATCAATGTTGGCCCAGGGAAACGGATCTCCGTTGGCCCAGGGAATGAATCAGTGTTGGCCCAGGGAAATGGATCAATGTTGGCAAAGGGAAATGAATTAGTGTTGGCAGAGCGAAATGGATCAATGTTGGCCCAGGGATTTGGATCAGTGTTAGCCCAGGAAAATGGATCAGTGTTGGCCTCGGAAAATGGATCATTGTTGGCCCTGGGAAATGGATCAATGTAGTCCCTGGAAAATGGATCAGTGTTGGCCCAGGGAAATGGATCAATGTTGGCCCAGGGAAATTGATCAATGTTGGCCCAGGGGAATTGATCAGTGCTGGCTCACGGAAAATCATCAATACTGGCTCAGGGGAATACATCAATCTCGGCCCAGTGAAATGAACCAATGTTGGCCAAGGGAAATCATTCAATGTTGGCCCAGGAAATGAATCAATGTTGGCCCAGGTAAAAGGATCAGTTTTGGCTCAGGGAAAATGTTCAATGTTGGCCCAGGGAAATGGAGCAATTTTGGCTCTGGGAATTGAATCAAAGTTGGCCCAGGGAAATGGATCAATGTTGGCCCAGGGAAAAGGATCATTGTTGGGCCAGGGAAAAGGATCAATGTTGGCTCTGGGAAATGAATCAAAGTTGGCCCAGGGAAGTTGTTCAATGTTGGCCCAGGGAAATGGATCAATATTGGCCCTGGGAAATGGATTGGTGTTGGCCCAGGGAAGTGAACCACTGTTGGCCCAGGGGAATGTATTATTGTTGGCCCAGTGAAATGGATCATTGTTGGCCCAGGGTGAAGGATCAATGTTGGCCCAGGGAAAAGGTTCAATGTTGGCACAGGGAAATGGAGCAATGTTGGCTCAAGGAAATGAATCAAAGTTGGCCCAGGGAAATGGATCAATGTTGGCCCAGGGAAAAGGATCATTGTTGGCTCTGGGAAATGAATCAAAGTTGGCCCAGGTAAAAGGATCAATGTTGGCCATGGGAAATGGATTGGTGTATACCCAGGAAAGTGAACCACTTTTGGCTCAGGGGAATGGATTATTGTTGGCCCAGGGAAAAGGATCAATGATGGCTCTGTGAAATGAATCACAGTTGGCCCAGGGAAAAGGTTCAATGTTGGCCCAGGGAAATGGATCAATATTGGCCCTGGGAAATGGATTGGTGTTGGCCCAGGAGACTGAACCACTTATGGCCCAGGGGAATGGATTATTGTTGGCCCAGTGAAATGGATAATTGTTGGCCCAGGGAAAAGGATCAATTTTGGCACAGGGAAAAGGTTCAATGTTGGCCCAGGGAAATGGATCATTGTTGTCCCAGGGAAGTGAAGCACTGTTGGCCCAGGGAAATTCATCATTGTTGGCCCAGGGAAATGGATCAGTGTTGGACCAGGGAAATAGGATCAGTGTTGGCTCAGGGAAATGGATCAACTTTGGCCCAGGAAATAGATCAGTGTTGGCCCAGGGAAATGGATCAATATTGGCCCAGGGAAATGGATCAACATTGGCACAGGGAAATGGATCTCCGTTGGCCCAGGAAATGAATCAGTGTTGGTCATGGAAATGGATCAGTGTTGGCCCAGGGAAATGGATTAGTGTTGGCCCAGGAAATGGATCGGTGTTGGCCCAGGGAAAGGGATCAATGTTGACCCAGGGAAATGGATTAGTGTTGGCCCAGGAAATGGATCAGTGTTGGCCCAGGGAAAGGGATCAATGTTGACCCAGGGAAATGGATCAATGTTGGCCCAGGGAAATGGATCTCCGTTGGCCCAGGGAATGAATCAGTGTTGGCCCAGGGAAATGGATCAATGTTGGCAAAGGGAAATGAATTAGTGTTGGCAGAGCGAAATGGATCAATGTTGGCCCAGGGAATTGGATCAGTGTTGGCCCAGGAAAATGGATCAGTGTTGGCCTCGGAAAATGGATCATTGTTGGCCCTGGGAAATGGATCAAGGTTGTCCCTGGAAAATGGATCAGTGTTGGCCCAGGGAAATGGATCAATGTTGGCCCAGGAAATGGATCATTGTTGGCCCAGGGAAATTGATCAATGTTGGCCCAGGGAAATTGATCAGTGCTGGCTCACGGAAAATCATCAATACTGGCTCAGGGGAATACATCAATCTTGGCCCAGTGAAATGAACCAATGTTGGCCAAGGGAAATCATTCAATGTTGGCCCAGGAAATGAATCAATGTTGGCCCAGGTAAAAGGATCAGTGTTGGCCCAGGGAAAAGGTTCAATGTTGGCCCAGGGAAATGGAGCAATGTTGGCTCTGGGAAATGAATCAAAGTTGGCCCAGGGAAAAGGATCAATGTTGGCTCTTGGGAAATGAATCAAAGTTGGCCCAGGGAAAAGGTTCAATGTTGGCCCAGGGAAATGGAGCAATGTTGGCTCTGGGAAATGAATCAAAGTTGGACAAGAGAAATGGATCAATGTTGGCCCAGGGAAAAGGATCATTGTTGGTCCAGGGAAAAGGATCAATGTTGGCTCTTGGGAAATGAATCAAAGTTGGACCAGGTAAAAGGATCAATGTTGGCCCTGGGAAATGGATTGGTGTTGGGCCAGGAAAGTGAACCACTTTTTGCTCAGGGGAATGGATTATTGTTGGCCCAGGGAAAAGGATCAATGATGGCTCTGGGAAATGAATCAAAGTTGGCCCAGGGATAAGGTTCTATGTTGGCCCAGGGAAATGGATCAATATTGGCCCTGGGAAATGGATTGGTGTTGGCCCAGGGAAGTGAACCACTGTTGGCCCAGGGGAATGGATTATTGTTGGCCCAGTGAAATGCATCATTGTTGGCCCAGGGAAAAGGATCAATGTTGGCCCAGGGAAAAGGTTCAATGTTGGCCCAGGGAAATGGATCATTGTTGTCCCAGGGAAGTGAAGCACTGTTGGCCCAGGGAAATGGATCATTGTTGGCCCAGGGAAATGGATCAGGGTTGGCCCAGGGAAATGGATCAACTTTGGCCCAGGGAAAGGGATCAATGTTGGCCCAGGGAAATGGATCAATGTTGGCCCAGGAAATGGATCAGTGTTGGCCCAGGGAAATGGATCAATATTGGCCCAGGGAAATGGATCAACATTGGCACAGGGAAATGGATCTCCGTTGGCCCAGGAAATGAATCAGTGTTAGCCCAGGGAAATGGATCAATGTTGGCAAAGGGAAATGGATCAATGATGGCACAGGGAAATGGATCTCCGTTGGCCCAGGAAATGAATCAGTGTTAGCCCAGGGAAATGGATCAATGTTGGCAGAGGGAAATGGATCAATGTTGGCGCAGGGAAATGGATCAATGATGGCCCAGGAAATGGTACAGTGTTGGTCATGGAAATGGATCAGTGTTGGCCCAGGGAAATGGATCAACCTTGGCCCAGGGAAAGGGATCAATGTTGGCCCAGGGAAATGGATCAATGCTGGCCCAGGACATGGATCAGTGTTGGCCCAGGGAAATGGATCAATGTTGCCCCAGGGAAATGGATCAATGTTGGCCCAGGGAAATGGATCTCCGTTGGCCCAGGAAATGAATCAGTGTTGGCCCAGGGAAATGGATCAATGTTGGCAAAGGGAAATGAATTCGTGTTGGCAGTGCGAAATGGATCAATGTTGGCCCAGGGAATTGGATCAGTGTTGGCCCAGGAAAATGGATCAGTGTTGGCCTCTGAAAATGGATCATTGCTGGACCTGGGAAATGGATCAATGTTGTCCCAGGAAAATGGATCTGTGTTGGTCCAGGGAAATGCATCAATGTTGGCTCAGGGAAATTGATCAGTGCGGGCTCACGGAAAATCATCCATACTGTCTCAGGGGAATACATCAATTTTGGCCCAGTGAAATGAACCAATGTTGGCCAAGGGAAATCATTCAATGTTGGCCCAGGAAAAGAATCAATGTTGGCCCAGGTAAAAGGATCAGTGTTGGCCCAGGGAAATGCATCAATTCTGGCTCAGGCAATGGATCAGTGTTTGCTGAGGAAATGGATCAATGTTGGCCCAGGAAATGGATCAATGTTGGCCCAGGAAATGGATCAGTGTTGGTCCAGGGAAATGGATCAGTGTTGGCTCAGGGAAATGGATAAGTGTTGGCCCAGGGAAATGGATCAGTGTTGGCTCAGGAAATGGATCCATTTTGGCCCAGGAAATGGATCAGTGTTGGCCCAGGAAATGGATCAGTGATGGGCCAGGGAAATGGATCAGTGTTGGCTCAGGGAAGTGGATCAGTGTTGGCTCAGGGAAATGGATCAATGTTGGCAAAGGGAAATGGATTCGTGTTGGCAGAGGGAAATGGATCAATGATGGCCCAGGAAATGGTACAGTATTGGTCATGGAAATGGATCTGTGTTGGCCCAGGAAATGGATCAGTGTTTGCCAAGGGAAATGGATTAGTGTTGTCCCAGGAAATGGATCAGTGTTGCCCCAGGGAAATGGATCAACATTGGCACAGGGAAATGGATCTCCGTTGGCCCAGGAAATGAATCAGTGTTGGTCATGGAAATGGATCAGTGTTGGCCCAGGGAAATGGATTAGTGTTGGCCCAGGAAATGGATCAGTGTTGGCCCAGGGAAAGGGATCAATGTTGACCCAGGGAAATGGATCAATGTTGGCCCAGGGAAATGGATCAATGTTGGCAAAGGGAAATGAATTAGTGTTGGCAGAGCGAAATGGATCAATGTTGGCCCAGGGAATTGGATCACTGTTGGCCCAGGAAAATGGATCAGTGTTGGCCTCGGAAAATGGATCATTGTTGGCCCTGGGAAATGGATCAAGGTTGTCCCTGGAAAATGGATCAGTGTTGGCCCAGGGAAATGGATCAATGTTGGCCCAGGAAATGGATCATTGTTGGCCCAGGGAAATTGATCAATGTTGGCCCAGGGAAATTGATCAGTGCTGGCTCACGGAAAATCATCAATACTGGCTCAGGGGACGACATCAATCTTGGCCCAGTGAAATGAACCAATGTTGGCCCAGGGAAATCATTCAATGTTGGCCCAGGAAATGAATCAATGTTGGCCCAGGTAAAAGGATCAGTGTTGACCCAGGGAAATGGATCAATGTTGGCCCAGGGAAATGGATCTCCGTTGGCCCAGGGAATGAATCAGTGTTGGCCCAGGGAAATGGATCAATGTTGGCAAAGGGAAATGAATTAGTGTTGGCAGAGCGAAATGGATCAATGTTGGCCCAGGGAATTGGATCAGTGTTGGCCCAGGAAAATGGATCAGTGTTGGCCTCGGAAAATGGATCATTGTTGGCCCTGGGAAATGGATCAAGGTTGTCCCTGGAAAATGGATCAGTGTTGGCCCAGGGAAATGGATCAATGTTGGCCCAGGAAATGGATCATTGTTGGCCCAGGGAAATTGATCAATGTTGGCCCAGGGAAATTGATCAGTGCTGGCTCACGGAAAATCATCAATACTGGCTCAGGGGACTACATCAATCTTGGCCCAGTGAAATGAACCAATGTTGGCCAAGGGAAATCATTCAATGTTGGCCCAGGAAATGCATCAATGTTGGCCCAGGTAAAAGGATCAGTGTTGGCCCAGGGAAATGGATTAGTGTTGTCCCAGGAAATGGATCAGTGTTGACCCAGGGAAATGGATCAATATTGGCCCAGGGAAATGGATCAACATTGGCACAGGGAAATGGATCTCCGTTGGACCAGGAAATGAATCACTGTAAGCTCAGGGAAATGCATCAATGTTGGCTCAGGCAATGGATCAGTGTTTGCTAAGGAAATGGATCAATGTTGGCCCCGGAAATGGATCAGAGTTGGCCAAGGAAATGGATCAATGTTGGCCCAGGAAATGGATCAGTGTTGGCCCAGGGGAAAGGATCATTGTTGGCCCAGGAAATGGATCAGTGTTGGCCCAGGAAATGGATCAGTGTTGGCCCAGGGAAAAGGATCAATGTTGGCCCAGAAAATGGATCAGTGTTGGCCCAGGAAATGGATCAGAGTTGGCCCAGGAAATGGATCAGTGTTGACCCAGGAAATGGATCAACATTGGCCCAGGAAATGGATCAGTGTTGGCCAAGGAAATGGATCAATGTTGGCCCAGGAAATGGATCAGTGTTGACCCAGGAAATGGATCAATGTTGGCCCAGGAAATGGATCAGTTTTGGCCCAGGGAAAAGGATCAATGTTGGCCCAGGAAATGGATCAGTGTTGGCCCAGGAAATGGATCAGTGTTTGCCCAGGGAAACGGATCAATGTTCACCCAGGAAATGGATCAGTGTTGGCGCTGGGAAATGGATCAGCGTTGGCCCAGGAAATGGATCAATGTTGGCCCAGGAAATGGATCAGTGTTGGCCCAGGAAATGGATCAGTGTTGGCCCAGGAAATGGATCAACATTGGCCCAGGAAATGGATCAGTGTTGGCCAAGGAAATGGATCAATGTTGGCCCAGGAAATGGATCAGTGTTGACCCAGGAAATGGATCAACATTGGCCCAGGAAATGGATCAGTGTTGGCCAAGGAAATGGATCAATGTTGGCCCAGGAAATGGATCAGTGTTGGCCCAGGGAAAAGGATCAATGTTGGCCCAGGAAATGGATCAGTGTTGGCCCAGGAAATGGATCAGTGTTTGCCCAGGGAAACGGATCAATGTTCACCCAGGAAATGGATCAGTGTTGGCGCTGGGAAATGGATCAGCGTTGGCCCAGGAAATGGATCAATGTTGGCCCAGGAAATGGATCAGTGTTGGCCCAGGAAATGGATCAGTGTTGGCCCAGGAAATGGATCAGTGTTGGCCCAGGGAAATGGATCAGTGTTGGCCCAGGAAATGGATCAATGTTGGCCCAGGAAATGGATCAGTGTTGGCCCTGGGAAATGGATCATTGTTGGCCCAGGAAATGGATCAATGTTGGCACAGGAAATGGATCAATGTTGGCCCAGGAAGTGGATCAGTGTTGGCCCAGGGAAATGGATCAGTGTTGGCCCACGAAATGGATCAATGTTGGCCCAGGAAATGGATCAGTGTTGGCCCAGGGAAATGGATCAGTGTTGGCCCAGGAAATGGATCAATGTTGGCCCAGGAAATGGATCAGTGTTGGCCCAGGGAAATGGATCATTGTTGGCCCAGGAAATGGATGAATGTTGGCCCAGGAAATGGATCAGTGTTGGCCCAGGGTAATGGATCAGTGTTCGCCCAGGAAATGGATCAATGTTGGCCCAGGAAATGGATCAATGTTGGCCCAGGAAATGGATCAGTGTTGGCCCAGGAAATGGATCAGTGTTGGCCCAGGGAAATGGATCAGTGTTGGCCCAGGAAATGGATCAGTGTTGGCCCAGGGAAATGGATCAATGTTGGCCCAGGAAATGGATCAATGTTGGCCCAGGAAATGGATCAGTGTTGGCCCAGGAAATGGATCAGTGTTGGCCCAGGGAAATGGATCAGTGTTGGCCCAGGAAATGGATCAGTGTTGGCCCAGGGAAATGGATCAGTGTTGACCCAAGAAATGGAACAATGTTGGCCCTGGAAATGGATCGGTGCGGGCCCAGGAGATGGATCAATGTTGGCCCTGGAAATGGATCGGTGCGGGCCCAGGAGATGGATCAATGTTGGCCCAGGAAATGGATCTGTGTTGGCCCAGGGAAATGGATCATTGTTGGCCCAGGGAAATGGATCAGTGTTGGCCCAGGGAAATGGATCAGTGTTGGCCCTGGAAATGGATCAATGTTGGCCCAGGAAATGGATCAATGTTGGCCCAGGAAATGGATCAGTGTTGGCCCAGGAAATGGATCAGTGTTGGCCCAGGAAATGGATCAGTGTTGGCCCAGGAAATGGATCAGTGTTGGCCCAGGGAAATGGATCAGTGTTGGCCCA
Source organism: Heterodontus francisci (assembly GCF_036365525.1). NCBI lineage: Eukaryota > Metazoa > Chordata > Chondrichthyes > Heterodontiformes > Heterodontidae > Heterodontus > Heterodontus francisci. The sequence continues at coordinate 188,747,406 of NC_090374.1, forward strand.
GGAAATGGATCAATGTTGGCCCAGGAAATGGATCTGTGTTGGCCCAGGGAAATGGATCATTGTTGGCCCAGGGAAATTGAACAGTGTTGGCCCAGGAAATGGATCAGTGTTGACCCAAGAAATGGAACAATGTTGGCCCAGGAAATGGATCAATGTTGGCCCTGGAAATGAATCGGTGCGGGCCCAGGAGATGGATCAATGTTGGCCCAGGAAATGGATCAGTGTTGACTCAGGAAATGGATCATGGTTGGCTCAGGAAATGGATTACTGATGTCGAGGAAATGGACCAGCTTTGGTCCAGGAATTCCATCCAATGTTTTCCAGGGAAACGGATCAATGTTGGCCCAGGGAAATGGATCCGTGTTGGCCCAGGGAAATGGATCTGTTTTGTCCCAGGGAAATGTATCAATATTGGCCCAGGAAATGGATCGTTGTTGGCCCATTAAATGGTACAATGTTAACCTTAGTCAATTGATCAATGTTGGCCCAGGGAAATGGATCAATGTTGGCCCCGGAAAGGGATCAGTGTTGGCCCAGGAAATGGATCAGTGTTGGTTTAGAGAAATGAATGATAGAACTCATTCAGAAGGAAGGTTAGTCCAGCTAACTAAGTGAGGATATTAGAAATGTTGAAAATTCAAAATATGGCTGGAATTCTGCAGTGACTACTTTTAAATTTCATCATTTCTCCCTATGTTTTTACATACTTCCTGGAATGCACAACTTTGCTTATACAGTTTTTGCCAGATGAAGTGAGTTGCAATCAGCACTGAATTTGAGATTCAGTCAGATAGAATCTGCAATGATAGTGCTGAGGCACTCAATGTGAGCCATGAAGTTCTACAAAGTTGCTCCCATTCCACCACCATAACTTTTCTGGAACTGCAGTGGAAACCTCGGGCTGATCTTTCACCAAAGTTGTGGTGGCGAAACAGGAGCAGTTCTGAGGAAATTCCGAGCCAGGTATTTCTGTGCCAAATTGCTACTGCACATGGACCCTGCAAAATATGAATATGTATAATGTTGGATGGAATTTCTTCCCTATTCACTCGTTTTTAAAATTCAAGAAAAAATCCTTGGTATCACCACAGATCCTGTTTAAATTTTGATGAAATCAATCAGTCGTCTAATCTGTTGGTAAGAATTTATAAAATTCTAATATGAGTATTATTTATTTAGAAATTAGAATTCCTGAATGATTATCTTTCATTACTTTCATCAGTCTATCCTTTCTGTGACTGAGAGCTGCTATACTGGAAGATCAGTCACCACCAAGTTAATGTTTAGTGTTGGAGAGAGCACACAGATTGGAGCTTTAAATCTCAACATGAAAAAAGAACCAAATTTCAGGTTAAAAGTCATAGAATCATAGAATGGTTACAACACAGAAGGAGGCCATTCAGACCATCATGTCTGTGCTGGCTCTCTGAAGGAACAATTCACCTTGTGCCGCTCCCCGGCCTTCTCCCCTGCACATTTGCATTCTTCATTCTTCAAGATCCAGGCATTGTTTGGCAACCTTTTAAATTGCATGGTGCCAAGTTACAAGTTTTCGACCCTGGCTTAGATATTCTCTCGGGTATAGTAGAGCTAGTCACTTTCACAAGTGGTCTGGGTATCTTGGCTGTGAAACGCAGCTGCTTAGCGCCACTGGTTCTGGCAGTACAGAAGCCCGAGTCTGATAAAATGTCAGCCAGAATGTTACCAGCCGCCTCTGGCACGGCCAGTGAGACATGCTTTTACTGTAACGCACGAGCGCACCTGTGCCTTGCATGCGCTGGAAGCTTGCAGAATGGGCGGATAGTGATGTCAAACAGCCTCTAATGCTGTTTTGGTGCACAATCTGCCATTTTGCACCGCTCAGGCCCTGTTAACACCCTTTCTTAATCACTACCAGCTGAACATGCAATCAGCTATATGAGCATCCCCTCACTAGCACTATTTAAAGAACTAAATGTCCAACTTTCAGTTGAGTTAGTGGCAGCCCAACAGGGAGATGGAGCTCAGGCAGTAGGGAGGGGAAGCTGTGCGCAGTGGGAGGAGGAGGCGATCTCTCAATAGAAGGTCCTATCCACCAAGGGTCTTTAGGGAGCACTTTTCCGACCTCCACCTCAGCCAGGAACAGTACTTTCACCAAGGAGGTGGTGACTGAACTATGCCACCTCCTACAACCACACCTGCAGTTGTACAGCAGGCTGAGGATGGTGATGCCTGTGACCATTAAGATTATCTTGGAACTAAATTTCTATACCAGTGGATCCTTCCAGGCAGGAGTGTGCGTCATTTGCAACATTTTGCAGTTTGCCATCTATCACTGCATTAGACAGGTGACAGCAACCCTGTGCAGCAGGGGAGGGGGCTTCATCAGCTTCTATTGCATGAGCGAACATGTGACTTGCCAGGGTAGTGGGATTTCCAATGGTGTAGGGTGCGATCAACTGCGTGCACGGGGCTCTGAGGCCCCACTTATTGACGGGACATGTACCACAACTACAAGGGCTACTACTCTATCAACATGCAGTTGGTGTGCAAGCGAGCCCGGACTACCCTGTCGGTGAATTCCCGCTGTCCTGGTAGCTGTTAAGACACTTTCATCCTACACCAGTCAGCTATACCCATCATCTTTGGGTTGCTACAAAGAACCAGAGGATGGCCACTAGGATGACAAGGGATACCTGTTCTATCCCTGGCTAATGACTCTCCTCTGCCACGTTACCATAAATGGACAGTGCACCTACAATGAGAGCTATGCAACCACAAGGAACATTGTGGAGCAAACCATCGTCATCCTGTAACAACAGCTCTGCTGCCTGGACCACTCAGGTGGAGACCTCCAGTACTCGCCAGAGCATAGCTCCAATTTTATGGTGGTCTGCTGTGTCCTTCACAACCTCAGTCTCACGACGGTGCATCCCTTTCCACCAGGCCTTCGAAGGGCATCTCAGGAGGAGGAGGAAGGAGAGGATGAGGAACGGGAGGAAGGGTGGATGGATGTGGGATCCCTTTGCTTCGAACAGGCTGTCCACAGTTCCCATGGGATCTTATCCCCACATCACCATTGCTCCACAATTACCATCTTTCAATCCATCTGTTAAGTACAATCATAGCATCCACTTGTCAAAATTCTGAAATAAAAACCACCACCAAAAGCCATTCCACAACAACTTTTTCCAATAACATTTAAAATAATACATAGAAAACTGAATGATTCACCATTGTGCATTCCCTTAGGCCTGTATTCCATGTGCCTTATCCTGTCCTAGTGCTCATACGCAGTGCAAATCCAGCATGGCTGGTTGAAGGCTGCTGACTTTCAGTGGAGAAAGTGCAGATGGCTTTGCAGGACGGCTTCGCGCAGCTCTGGGCCGTGTGGGCCTGGATTTGGACTGCATCACCTCAACAAAGGCAGTGGCAGTCTGGGCTGGATGGCTGACGGGCACCATCAAGGCCGCTGGTGGAGTGGCAGTGCTAGGAGCATGAATGCTGACATATTGAGAGTGGACAGCAGGCTCGTGGCATGGCAGCTCCTCAGTAAACTTCGTAATGTGTTGGAGGACAGATTGCTGGACTGCTGTGACACCCTGAAAGCCCCTTTGAACACTGGCATCCACAGCCATGATGGCAGCTGTCAGAGTCTGCATGGCACCAAGCTGGGCTTGCATGGCAAGAAGCATGGATCTCATGACATCAATCTGAGCTTCAACAGCAGCATTCAGATCTTTGGTGGCTTCTGGCTAGGCAGCCATGGAAATGGGCAAATGGAACAGAATCTCCCCAAAAATAAAGAACCACATGTTTATTGGGATGCCAAAAATGGGCCAATTAAAGCAGCACTGGCACCAAGAGGAGACAGGCTGTAATAAGTTTTAGGATTTATGAATGAATGGGAATGAATGAGAGAAATGCATGGTTTTTCTGTATCTTACAATTTTGTCGACCTTTTTAATGAGATGAGCCTTTTCTCAAGTCGCATTTCATTCCACTGGGTGTGGAGCTTTCATGTTCGGCCCCCACCTGCCAAGAATGAGGTACATTAATTTTGTCATGAACATTGATTTTAAACTGTTACTGGAGTAAGAGAACGACTTGTAAACAGATCAGCTGTGGCTGGAAAATACATTTGCATATTAACAGACAGTGTTGGAAGGACAAAACAGCCATTCCCTGACTCAGACAGCGGGAAACACCGAGAGCGGAGCCGGAGCACAGAGAGACCGGGAGAGAGAGTTCGCTCAGCGAGTGGGAAACAGCGAGAGCAGAGCCAGAATATAAAGAGACCGGGAGAGAGAGCGAGAGTTCACTCAGCGAGCGGGAAACAGCGAGAGCGGAACCGGAGTATAAAGAGACCGGGAGAGAGACAGAGTTCACTCAGCGTGAGCGGAGCCAGAGCACAATGATACCGGGAGACAGAGCGAGAGTTCACTCAGTGAGCTGGAAACAGCGAGAGCGGAGCTGGAGTACAAAGAGACCGGGAGAGAGACAGAGTTCACTCAGCGAGAGCGGAGCCGGAGCACAATGATACCGGGAGACAGAGTGAGAGTTCACTCAGCGAGCCGCTTTCCTTCCGGGAGCAGTCCAGGTGCACCAGAGTATTGAAAAAATAGTCAACAGTGACATCACAGGAAAGCTGCAAGGTGATTGGTTGGTGAGTAACAGCTGTTAGGGAATAACACTAAATAGCTGGGTTCATAACTAAAGTAAAGAGAAAGGTCTACAGTGCTTTTTAATATAGTAGGTAGTGTTTTATTTTGGAGAACCAAGGTTCCTAGTGTAAATCTAATTTTTGGGTAATTTAAGGGAGTAAAAACAGAGTGAAAAAAACAAAGAATGACATCACAGGAAAACCGTAAAGTTCATTGGTTGGTAAATAACTGCTAATTTGAATTACCTATTCTAAGTTGATTTCAAATTAAAGGTGAATAGGTGAAATATTTTACAGATTAAAAACTAAAGACCAGTTGGAAATTTTATAAACAAATTAAAATCTAATTAAATAAAATGGAGATGCAGGGCCAGGCGCTGTGTTGTACCTGCATGATGTGAGAGCTGGTGGACCTCATTGTGGTTCCTGGTGACCACATCTGCAGCAAGTGTTGACTGCTCGAGGAATTCCAGCTCAAAGTTGATGATCTGGAGTCTGAGCTTCGGACACTGCGACACATCAGGGAGGGGGAGAGTTAGCTGGACGCTGTGGTTCAGGAGGCAGTCACACCCCTTAGATTAACTACTGTGAATTCGGCCAATGGTCAGGGACAGGAGGGTGTGACTATGAGTGAGGCAGGTAGAGGGATCCAGGAGGTCATGTTGCAGGTGCCTCAGCCATTGCCCTTGTCCAACAGGTTGGAGATTCTTGCTCCCTGTGTGGACGAGAGCAGAGACTGTAGGGAGGATGAGCAAACTGACCACAGCACCATCGTACAGGGAGCCATTCAAGTGGGAGGAGAAAAGAGAAATGTAGTTGTAATCGGGGATAGTATAGTTTGGGGCATAGACGTTGTGGCCAGGATCGAGAGTCCCGAAGGCTTTGTTGCCTACCTGGTGCCAGGGTTCGAGATATCTCATCTGGGCTGCAGAGGAACTTGGAGTGGGAGGGGAAAGATCCAGTTGTCGTGGTCCACGTAGATACCAACAATATAGGTAGAGCGAGGTTAGAGGTTCTGCTGAGGGAATATGAGCAGCTAGGGGCTGAATTAATAAGCAGAACCAAAAAGGTAATAATCTCCGGATTACTACCTGAGCCACGAGCAAATTGGCAAAGGGTCAATAAGATTAAAGAGGTAAATGTGTGGCTCAAAGATTGGTGTGGGAGAAATGGGTTCGAATTCGTGGGTCATTGGCACCAGTACTGGGGAAGGAGGGAGCTGTTCCAATGGGATGGGCTCCACCTGAATCATGCTGGGACCAAAGTCCTGGCGAATTGTATAACTAGGGCTGTAGATAGGGCTTTAAACTAAATAGTCGGGGGGAGGGTTCAGTTACATGGAAAAACAGGATGTTAAAGGAGAAGGTAGGAGTGCAGGTTAGTGGTGAGGCTGATTGTTACCAAACTGCAAGAAGTATACTGGTTAAACCAGAAGAGGGAAGTAATAAACAGGCGAATAAAGCATCAGTGCTGTGGGACAGGTTAGGGGGTATAGTCCAAATAAGAGTTCTATATACAAATGCACGGAGTGTAAGAAATAAACGAGATGAACTGCACGCGCAAATTCAAATGGAAGATTATGATGTGGTGGCCATTGGGGAGACGTGGCTGAAGGATGGTCGGGACTGGGAACTAAATATACCTGGTCATAAAGTTTACAGGAGGGACAGGGAAAATGGCAGAGGGGGTGGAGTAACCTTACTGATTAGAAATGTCACCTCATTGGTGAGGGAGGATATAATGAGGGGAAAGCATCCAATGGAGAGCTTATGGGTGGAATTGAGGAACAGAAAAGGATCTAAAACTGTAATGGGTGTTGTGTATAGACCCCCTGGTAGCAGTTCTGAGGTGTTAAATTGTACAAATGCACAAATTAGGCAAGTGTGTAACAAAGGCAGAGTAGTATTAATGGGGGATTTTAACTTACACATAGATTGGGAGAGGCAGACTAGCACCTGTCAGAAAGGTAGTGAATTTCTGGAATGTGTCCAGGATAGTTTCCTACAGCAATATGTCCTAGATGCAAAAAGGGGACAGGCAATATTAGATTTAGTTATGAGTAATGAGCCAAATTTAGTTAGTAGCCTAACTGTGCGTGAACATTTATCAAATAGTGATCACAACATGATCAAATTCAAGGTAGCGTTTGAAAGTGAAAAGCACGAATCAGCTACTAGAATTTTAGACCTGGGTAAGGCTGACTTTACTGGGATGAGACAGAGACTGTCCATGGTAAACTGGGTAGATCTGTTAATGGGTCAAAGGACTGAAGAACAGTGGAGAATATTTAAAGAAACATTTAACGAAATACAGAGCGAGTATATACCCCTGAGAGGAAAAAGCTCCACTTCACAGAAAAAACAGCCATGGACAACTAGAGAGATTAGGGATAGCACAAAACAAAAATAAATGGTTTACAAAAATGCAAAATGCAGCACAGATCCGGCCGAATGGGATCAAATCAAAGACCAGCAAAGGGTCAAAAAGCAGCTTATAAAAGCTACTAAAAGAGATTCTGAAAGGAAACTTGCAAATAAACATCAAAATCAATAAGAAATTTTATAGTTACATAAAAGGAAAACGGGTGGTCAAGAGCAATGTAGGCCCACTAAAAGCTGAAACTGGAGATATTGTCATTGATAATGGGGAAATGGCAGACATGTTGAACAATTACTTTGCCTCAGTATTTACAGTTGAAAAGGAGGATAACTTGCCGGAAGTCCCGAAAAAATTAATAGCCGATAGGGACTTAATATAATTAACGTAAGCAAATCATCAGTAACAAGGAAATTAATGGAACTAAAGAGTGAGAAATCCCCAGGACCTGACGGTTTCCATCCGAGGGTGTTAAAGGAAGTAGGGGAGCACATTGTAGATGCCCTAACTATAGTCTTTCAGAGTTCCCTAGATTCAGGAGTGATCCCTCTGGATTGGAAAGTTGCACATGTCACTCCACTTTTTAAGAAGGGTGAAAGGGGGCACCAAGGAAATTACAGACCAGTTAGCCTGACATCTGTGGTGGGCAAGTTGCTGGAGTCTATAATCAAGTATAGGGTGACTGAACACCTAGAAAAATTTCAGTTAATCAGGGACAGCCAGCATGGATTCATGATGGGAAGTTAATGCCCGACAAATCTCATTGAATTTTTTGAAGAGGTGACTAAGGTAGTGGACAGGGGACTGTCTATGGATGTTATTTATATGGACTTCCAGAAGGCATTTGATAAAGATCCACATAACTAAGGTAGAAGCCCATGGAGTTGAGGACAAATTATTGACATGGTTAGAAAGTTGGTTGAGTGGTAGGCGACAGAGAGTGGGGATAATGGGTAAGTTCTCCGATTGGCAGGATGTAACTAGTGGTGTCTCGCAGGGATCTGTGTTGGGGTTTCAGTTATTCACATTATTCATTAACAACTTAGATGATGGCATAGTCAGTCATATATCCAAATTTGCTGATGATACAAAGTTAGGCGGCATTGTAGACAGTCTAGATGATAGCAAAAAAGCCTCCATAAACTTGAGGTCATCCAAAACTCTGCTGCCCGTGTCTTGACTCGCACCAAGTCCCGGTCACTTATCATCCCTGTTCTCACTGACCTCTGTTACGTCCAGGGCAGAGATGATAGGGGATATCACCCCTTTATCACCTCTTGACTGACCAAAGACAACGTTTTTGAAACAAGCATTTTAGCTCTTGAGTGCTTCAATTGTCAAGAACAGATGAATGACAGGTTGCCTCATAAGTCTTAAAAGAAAGATAAATGTTTATTGTTCAACACCTGAATCTACACAACTACACCCGCTCTCACACTCATACAGATACATACATACTCAAGAAAAGCTTGTGATTATAAAGGTAGCATGCGTCTAGGTCTTATGATTTCAAGAGTTCTCTGTTACACTTGCTTTTCCCCAGGGTGAAGACTTGAAATGATGCAGGCCTGCAATCCTTTTTTGTCCACTGTCTGGAGATTTAGGAGGACAGATTCACAGTTGTTTTATGTTTGCAGGAGCAGATTTCTCTTGTTATTTCCAAACAATTTTCAGTGGCGAAGCCCTGGCACAGTTCCTCAGGTGGAGAGTTCAGGGCCAACTTGGGTCTCTGTCTAAATATGGCTTAAAACTGGTGGTCTTAGCAGGGTATTTTCTCTTCGTTGGCATAGATGTTTCTTCATCACTGTCTGCTCAGAATGTGCTTTAGTAAAACTCCTTATTAGAAACCTAGTTTATGTTATGTGACCAGAGTATCTCTTTCCATTGTCCTTATAAATAGTTTCTGATGGTTAGGCCATTGTCAGACAATGGTATCACTCATCCACATACCACCTTGATAAAATAGAGCTTTTCATACCTATTTTCTGAATTTCAAGTTTGGAGTCGAAGAGTCTGCAACAGTATTGCACACCCAGTTTATTTTAATTAGTTGGAGAAATGCAGGCATTGCCACAGGAAGGATCATCTGCATTTTAATGACTTCTCAAAGTTATGGCCAGAAAGGTCATTTGCATTTCAATGACACCGCCAAGACTTGTCCAGACATGGCAAGTAGCTGGGAATTCTTGCAGTTCCATATGTATTGGCAGGAAAGAAAAGGTCACCTGACCTCTCAGCTCAATTTTGTTTTACAGGCAAGTGCCCATTTCGGGTTTAGACTTCTTAAGTTCATATTTATATTTCATAAGTTTGTATTGCATGAGTGTGACACCTACATTGGCTCTGAGTCAAGTAACATTTTGATTTTAAAATTCTCATCCTTGTTTTCAAATCCCTCCATCGCCTTGCCCCCTGCTTATTTCTGAAATGTCCTCCAACTCCGCAACCCTCCAAGATATCTGCACTCCTCTAATTCTGGCCTCTTGTGAATCCCCGAATTTTATTGCTCCACCATTGGTGGCCGCACCTTCAGTTGCCTAGGCCCTAAGTTCTGAAATACCCTCCCTACACCTTTCCGCCTCTCCACCTCGCTTCCCTCCTTTGAGACACTCCTTGAAACCTAGCTCATTGATGAAACTTTTGGTCATCTGACCTAATATCTTCTTATGTGACTCGGTGTCATACTTTGTTTCGTAATGCTTCTGTGAAGCACCTTGGGATGTTCTATTATGTCATATATAAATATAAGTTGTTGCTGCTGTTGTTGTATCTGACAAATGATATTGGGGGTAATTGTTACTTTGAATGATGGATATTTAATTGGCTGCACATTGTAGGCCCTGCCTTTCATCGACTTCACTGTAGATGAAAATCGAGCATGGTGCTTAATGGGCGGGGAATTCAATATCACCCATTTTACACCATTTCCCACAATTAAAATTATCCCCATTATGTGAGTCATATTCCAAATGTAGACGAGCAAATTTCTGAACATCCATCTTCTTCCCTGACTTGGAAAATGATGAGCTGCATCCACATTTCCCATAGGGGGTAGGCGGTGGCGTAGTGGTATTATCACTGGACTCGTAACCCAGAGACCCAGGGTATTTCTCTGGGGACATGGTTTCGAATCCCACCATGGCAGATGGTGAAATTTGAATTCAATTAATAAATCTGGAATTAAAAAGCTAGTCTAATGGTGACCATGAAATCATTGTCGATTGTTGTAAAAACCCATCTGGTTCACTAATGTCCTTTAGGGAAGGAAATCTGCTGTCCTTACCTGGTCTGGCCTACATGTGACTCCAGACCCATAGCAATGTGGTTGACTCTTAAGTGCCCTCTGAAATGGCCTAACAAGCCACTTTGTTCAGGGGCAATTAGGGATGAGCAATAAATGCTGGTCTAGCCAGCATCCCACAAACTAATATAGAAAAAAATGTGTCTCTGGTGGGTGTAGGTCCCCTTGTATGAGCCGAGAAGGAAACTTATATGTCCTATGCATGGAGATTGATTAGTATTTAATATTGGCTGGGAGTCTATGCACTAGTGGAGTTGATACTGCTCTTAGTTTGTTCTCATATGTTCATGGTAGCAGTGAATTCCTTTGGTGCTGGGCTTAACACAATGCAAACTCTCCCAGAGCAAAGTCTTGCCAGAGGGAGTGCAGGTGAAGATATGACTACAGTTCATTCTGTGCAGTGTCTAACAAGCCACAATTATTCTGTGCAGTTCAAATTGGTCATACTACAAGGCACCTAGCATAAGACATCAGAAACATTTAGTGCTCCAAGAAGGAAGTGGTGTTTGCAGAGAGCACTGGTTGGAGAATTTGGGCTGTAATGTTGTACCTCTAGCTCTGTCTCAAACTTGGTGTGAGTGCACTTTCCTTTCTGGAGTTGTGGGTTGGCAGAATCACCCCTATTGTTTTAATAGGCTTTACAATAGTCTGTATTTTGCGGTCAGCAGTGAAGCAATGGCACTCTGCCGCTGATCTCAAAGAAAGCTGCCCACCAAGATCTAGTAAACTCTGTGGCATGGTTTACCTCTGTCCTGATGGCAGTTTAAATCTGGCACCAGTCAAGCAAATGTCTTGGTGTGCAACAGCAATGATGTCAGAAAACAGGTCAGTAGCTTGTTACAGCCCAGGTGGAAAGGGGTGTGTGTGTTTCTCACTGTTCACCTCTCAACTGATCACAGCAAGTGTTTTTGTTACTATGGTTTTAACCCCATGTGTTTTATTTGTCAAATAAACAGACAGTGACAGGTTTTCTTATAGGTTTAAAACAAAAGATTAATTGTTTATTGAACAATATTCATTCCCAAAATGGTCACAACCACACCCACGTAAGCATTCACTCACACTCACACACACAAGAATAGATAGATGGAGAGTGGAAAAGGGTAAGTGGTTTGAAGTGGTGTTCAGGATTCATGGTAAACCTGTTAAACCTTCTAGGAGGACATTGTCTCTTTTAAAGTTACAGGCCTGGGTTGTTTGTAGATTTTCTGGTGGTTAGGGCTTCAGTCTGGAGGTGGTGATCACTTTAAATTCTTGGCTGTGCAGGTTAAAGTGTAGACTTTGTAGCAGATCTCCTTTCATTTTTACTGGATTTCTCATAGCTCTCAGCTGGACAGGCTTATTGTGATGTTGTTGTGATCTCTTCCCTCTCTCTCTCCAGGGAGCTACTTTTTAAGATAAAAATCTCTCACATGTTGCCTCTGTTAGGAGACGGAGGGCCCCCTCCTAGTGGTAACCAACAATGGACCAGGATATGGCTACTTCACACCTTTTTTGTTTCAGAAGACTCCGTTCAATTTAGGGATGTCTCTTGATTGGTTCAGGATGGGTGTAATTGACACCCCTTAACTTGGAATGTATCCTTTTGTCCTTAACAGTGAATATACAGGCGCCATCAGCCCTTTGGTGGTTATTTTGCAGCTTATTGTCTACTTTTCAAAAGGAAAGTAAATTTTTTTATAACTCTTCAGTTTGGTTCTGTATTTTTGTCACTGCACTTCATGTGAGCATGACATTGAAGTATTCACCTACACCAAACCATAAAATTAAAAGCACTTAATTTTTCCTCCATTTTCAATTTTCTGGTAGTTAAATAAGTGATTATGATTGGATTAAGGTAGAAATAAAAATAAAAATAAACACATTTCTTTTAAAATATATGGATTTTTTTTATTGTTATGGAGAAATTTGACATTCCACAAAGATAAAATTAGCTCCTTAGAGCCAATGAGGGTGTTCAGCAGTGATTATGAACTTAGTACACCCTTAAAAACCCAGTTACTCCTCATCCAGCAAGATGTAATTTTTCAAAGGATTTTACAGTGGGACTGCCGGCTGGTGGTTGAAGTCCACTTCAGTGGACTTCCCTTTGATTACAGTCTCCGAGGACTTCAACAGCACACTCTTTGGAGAAGCGTAGAATCACTGACAGCAACTTCTGGATTTCCATTTTGCACATGTGCAGACTCCTGAAGTTGCTTTACTTTCAGTTGTTTTAGTACAGATATCATCAGACACATGAGGAATGAATAAGTGACATCTTCTAGGAGCCAATTGCAATTTCCTCTCTCCCTTGAACGGTGGTGAAATACTGAATTCTGTGTGAGTGCATTCAATGCTGCTTAACTCCCGGGAGAAGCTACACAACATAAAAATTTGGGTCATCTGTTCCTGTTGTCTTGCCTTTTGATGTTTAGTCTGATATATGCTTACACATATTGAACACTGCATTCACTACCTGGTTACTGTAGCCATGTGTTACATAGGGTATTGCATATATTTTGCATATTTCCCTTCAGTTGTTCAGTAAATGCCTCATCAGAATAAAAACCTTAGTACACTGTCTGTGTGTTAAGATGTCTTACACCTGCTCACTCTTAGGAGCAAACTTACAATTTTACTGCACAGTAGCACACAATTAATGACTGTGCTACCACTGATGCTTGGAGGGAATTAAACCTAAAGGGGAGGGAGAATTTTATTTGCCAGTTTAGAATAGTCCTTGAAAAAGTGACCACAGATACACTGGTCTTGTTCTGATAGACTCCTGATTCAAGTCCGATTGGACTCCATCAGAAAGCTGAAAACTCTGGGTTCTGGACTTACAAAAGGGATTCCTGTGGTCTTGATTCAGACCGGAGCCTCCAATCATCTCGAAATGGTATGAAGAAGCAGGGCCAGGGCTGGGGACTCACAAACTTCAGAGTTCCTGTCCCTTGGCCCACAGTCAGGACCTGGTTTCTCTAACAAATAGCGATCTTCAAACTAACAGATCATAATAAATTAATCAAAGTCTCAGATGGATCAGGCTTTACATACAGTGAGTGTGAGGAGTGTCGTGGTGTAAGCTCTCTAATTATTATTTATCCAGTCTGAAAGAAAGTAACATCCATTTCACAGTTTTCTTGCAGCACCAGTTTACTGTATTGGAATGCAGGGGGCGTGAACTTTCTAAGAATAGCAAGTTTTAATTGAAAATATATTAGGAAAATATGAAAATCTTCATAGGCAATAGCTGGTAATCACAACAGGAGCACAGCTCTGCAGTGTTGTGGCTCTGTCTCCAACAAGTGGAGGCTCCCAGCTGGGAGTACAAGCTCATTTGACTCATCTTGTAGGGTACAAAAACAGATAAAGTGTAAGATTTTTTGAAACTTTGATGAACAAACAAAAGCTGAATAAAAATATTCACTTCAGCAGATGTAAAAATAGGTAAACTCTGTCTGATGGGAATGTTCTATTCCAGAACTGCGCAATGGCATTTGTTTCTATTTTAAATTGATCCTTCAAATGTTTTTCTAGATAAAGGTCAACTACTTGTCATAGTTGGCAACTACTCGTCTTTCTTTCTATAATGATACATTTGAAGTGCTGTGTCTGAGCAGTTACAAGTACAATGAAGGGTCTAGAATATCCTTCTATCTGAGAGAGAGAGAGCAGCAGCGTGTAGATCGGGCAAAGGGAAAGAACATAAAATCAATCTCAATAATCCTTCAGTGTTCACAAGTGGAGTTTTATTTCTGTTCCAGAACCCGCCAAGGCCTCAGATGATAATGACTACTTCAAAATGAAGACGAAGAAGGATCAGATGATGTATGACACTAACAAAATTCAGCAGCTTGAGCCAAATTATGAAGAGCAACCGTTTTACATTGACCATGACCAGTATGAGCAGATGCCAGATGATTTTAATGAGGTTGTCTCTGAGACTGAGGGAGACAAAGGTTCATCTGTATGAAAGTGAAATGCTTTGAAATGCAGCCCTTGAAATAATGCCGACTGTATCTGTGTTCAGAGAATACACCATATACATGGATTCAGAATTAGTCAGATTTTCGGAATTGTTGGGTGCATTTTAAAAATTCAAGGATCCCATTTTGGGAATCAGGACACAGAGGTCAGCAGATCCTGCAGGGTTTTCTATCCATTATGGTTGGAAAATCCTGCAGAGTTTGATGACTTCTGACCCCAAATTCCCACAATGGGTGCTGGCAGGGGAAGCTCTGTGCTGGGAGAGCAAATTCATCAAATGTATTCTCGAGTCTATATAGAAAAATTCTAGTGTGGTCCCTGTCAAGGATTTGTAGTCTTGTAATCACATTGTAGTTCTAAACATATGTAAAAAATATTGCAACCCTAATTGTTTCAGCATCTTTTAATTTCTTATCAAAATCATTTCTGTAAATAATCCACTTCATTGACTAAGAAAAATCACAGCCTTTTTTGATAGAGTGTCTGCACATCACCATTTCTAACAACAGCTGAAGAAGCTCAAATCAAAGAGAGATTTGACTATAACAATTTGCATTTATAGAGTTCTGTCATGCAGGTCCCCTACCTGCCAAGAATGAGGCACATCAATTTTGTCATGAACATTGATTTTTAACTGTTGTTGGAGAGAGGAAATGACTTGTTAAACAGATCAGCCGTGGCTGGAAAAAAAGTATTTACATATGAACAGACATCGAAGGTGAGAAAACGCATTCCAGGGCCTGCTGAGGAGGATACAATCCACAAGGGCCAGGATTGGTTAGAGCAGCTGGTCACATGACTAACTGGCTGTTCCAACATTTTCTTTTGAACTGACCACAGAGTTTGAACTCAGAAAGACTGTTTGCTCCTGAACTGAGAAGATCTCTCTTGTCTGCTCCCATCTCTTTCTCACAAGCATCTGAATCCACTGAAAACACATGAACCCCAAGAAAGAAAAGTCTCCGACAGCGAACAAGGTTTAAGAAGAATACTGGGCACCAACGAAAAGCAAGATCTACCTACAGTCAAGGATTCTACAGTGAACTGGAAGAATCATAACAAAAACTCTTCAGATATTGCCTCAAATTTTCCACTTTATTTCTTCTGCTCTTTTCCGCTCTATTTGCATGTGTGTATCGCATATGCATGCTAGGGTGGGCACATTGTGTATCTGTAGGTGTCAACTGAATTAGAGTTTAAGTTTAATAAATTTCAACCTTCTTTTCTTTAAACCTAAGAAAACCTGATACTTTGCCTTATAATTGGACAGCACTGAACAAGGATTCACCAAGGGGAAGCTAAAAACATGGTGTGTTCAAAACTAAACCCTGTTACAGTAAGACCAGGTGAAGGTTGAGAGGGAACCCTAGACACATTCCTCACTGGATTGTAACAGTGCATTTAAAGTAGTAAAAAGACGTCCCAAGACAGTTGGGGTAAGAAATCAAGCATAAATGGACCCCGAGTCAAAGAGGGCGATATTTGAAGGGATGATTAACAATTTGTCAAATTGGTGAGTTTTAAGAGGGTCTTAAAGGGATAGCGAGAAGTGAAGAGGCGCTTTGGGAGAGAATGCTAGAAATTGGGGTCTATATGGCTGAATGTATGGCTGCCTATGCTGAGCAAAGGGAGCAGAGATGCACAAGAGGAAGTGAAATCAAGTGTCTTGGGAAGGGGAATCATAGGGCTGGAGGAGTTTAGAGAGCTAGGGAGAGGCCAGGCCGTGAAGGGATTGAGTATGAGAAGAAGGGTTTTGAATTGGATGTATTGGGAGACCTAGAGCCAATGTGAGTCCAATCCATAAATCCATACTGCTAAAAGCATCCCTGCAGGCTGTGAGGACAGGGATGGGTTGCAGCATTTAAGCACACATCGAATGAACAGAGCCTGCCTGAAGGAATTGGGGTTGGGCTTGTGCAACCTTGAGTCTGATCATTGTTTACATTAATTTGGAGGGTTGATCAGCAGGTATGATATACGGCAGGTTGTGAAGGGCCTTCAGCTGTGTCTTAAAGGGTAGAGTCAGGAGTGGAGGGAAGGACCAGTTTTTAGAAACAGGTGAGGTTTCTGCAGCATCTGGAGTTGCAAGGATATTAAATGTGAAATGCCCTGTGTCTTAGAAACCACAAACGAAGTTTGCCAAATCTGCTTCTCCCTTTTCCTGGCTGCAGCTGAAGATTATAATAATGGAGACACAAAAAGGGTGCCTCCTGAAGACAACCAACCCTGTTTGTTGGTGGGCAGCAGGAACCCAGCAGACAGAATAAAATGGTATTGATGGTAGAGACGACATCATCTGACCTGATTAACATATATTCATGAGTCTCCTCTCTCACCGGCAGAAGTGCAAAGGCACCTGGATCGAGGCCTATCTGAAAATCAGAATGGATGGGATCAGAGTAGTAATCCATTAATCCCACTAGTTGCCTTTTTTTCGTTCAACTATTGCCCCAAAAGCAGAGATGGAGAGACAAGGAAATTAGAATTGCCCCTTGGTAGGTCAGAAGATACGTATCATTGAAGAATTCTCCCAATCTTCCTCATTAAGTATTTTCCATATGTCACAGGAGGATATAACAGTAAAACAGTTCAGGAATTGGGTGCCATTTGGAGCAGCCATGACACCAATTATCAGGACTGAGATGTTAACATTTACTGCATTTAGTACTTTACATTAATATGGGTAGAATTTCCATGGAGTTCTCCCCATCTCCTGATCTTACAGAAGAGTCCCAAAGGTGATAGTGTTTAGTAAACATGTAAGGATTGTTGGGCAACCCAGACTTGTAAATAAATAATGCACTGTCACTCCGAACCTGATTGAGAGTAGCCCAGAAGTTTACAATGTTATGAAGGTGTTTCCATGTTTTAGTATTTTTTGAGGACATGTGTGTAAATGTCTGAGGAATTCTGAGGAGCTGCTGGACTTTGTTTTTCTTTAAAAAAGGTCACTGGAAGAACTTTGGGACTTGGTTTAAAAACACACTTGCTGGAAGTCACATATCTTCAGCTATATAAACAACAGGAGCCTTGGTGACTAGGGGAGCTATTTACAGAAAAGTGAAATGTCAAGATTTATGGTGGTCAAGAGTTGATTTCATTTTGGATTGTTTTAGTCAGCTGGGGGTCAGCCTTCTAAGAGAGAAGACACTAATTCATCCTGTCTCCACCTCTCTGAGAAACCCTGGGCTGAATTTTATTCGGAAGTCGCACTGCATAGCAGCACCCTTTCAACTCAGTGGGTGCCTGCATTTAGCGGCCGCTGCAGAGACCCCACGATATTACATGCTGGGGCTCATTATAATCACGGCACAGAGCCGCCCCCCCTCCCCATATTATGTGCGGAGAGGCAGGACATTCGACGCAGTGAGAGAGTTTTTGACATTCATGCAGCAAGCCCTATTTTAAGCACCCCAGCACCTGCTTCCTGACAGCTGTCAAAGAATACTTACCTGACTGTTGAAGAGAGGGGCTGCTGTCAATCTGGCAGCAAAGCAGAAAGTACTGCAGAAATCCAGCAGGTCAGGCAGCATCTTCGGAGAGAGAAGCAGAGTTAACTTGTCCAAGTTCACAGACCTGAACGTTAACTCTGCTTCTCTCTCCACAGATGCTGCCTGACCTGCTGAGTGACCCCGGCACTTTCCGCTTTGCTGCCACATATTTACCCTGCTGTGTCCCAGTGTCCTGTGAAGATGCGATCCTCTTCTTCCACTCAAGTGTAACATTCCTTCTTGTAGGCGTGCCGCACTTGGGTGAATAATCTTGAATTTGCACATTCCAGGCCGTGAGACTTAACTACACCATAAAAGTTATTACAGAGGTTTACAGAGAACACACTAACACAAATGGGAATGTACGGGTGTCACAGCAATGTAAATACATCTTTCACTCAATGTTTCTCACCAACATGTGTGTCTTTTTCTCTGTGCGAATGATGTGTGCCAGCATGTAGCGCCAATGTCACATCCCTTTGCACTGTTGGCCCTTCAGGAGAGTCAACATATGCAATAACATCATTGCCACGCCACCATTACTCATGAGCGTCTCCAGGGATGCAGTGACATGGACATTGGCTCAGTCAGCTGCTGCCTCTAATGGTTTACACAGGGATGCTGCAGATGTGAACTGGTGCACAGCAGGTGAGTGAGGGTGATGCGTGGCTTGCAGATCTCATGTCTGTTCCTATGGAGCAGACAGCCTTTGTCTGATAAGCCACAGCCGTACATCCCTAGCTCGCTGCTAGCCCTACGTGCAGAGCCTGGGTGCTATCTGCCCTCCCTTGCGTCTTTCATATTGTAGGTCCTCAGCGTCCTCATAGTCCGAGGATGAATCCTGTTGACGTTTCTCCTCATAATGCCAGGCCTGGCCCCTATTGGGTGCATAGTTGTGCAGAGCAGTAAAGAAAGGAGCTGGCCTTTTCGGCCCATAGTACAGGGCATCACCCTATCCATACAGGCATTGGAGGCACTCTTTCAGCATGCCGATCTGTTGCTCAATGGTGGCTCATGTAGCTCAGTGGCTGGCCTTGTATCTCTCCTCTGCAGCAGTGGTGGGGTTTCTCACTGGTGACGGGAGCTATGTCTGTGAAGGATAGCCCTTATCTCCAAGAAAACACCCCTCCATCTGAGCCAGTTCAGTGAACAGCGGTGGCAGCCGGGAATGACGCAAGACCCAGGTGTCATGGCAGCTGCCTGAGAAGCGGTCACACATTCGCAGAAAGTGTCTGTGGTGATCACATACCAGCTTCACTTAGATTGAGAGAGCTCCTTTAATGGTGACCTGCAGGTAGTAGCCTGGCGGGAGGCCTGATGGCCACATGAGTGCAGTCTATAAATATTACAACTGTCGTTCTCCGACAATGGGCCTCTGGTCCTGGCTGTGAGTCCATCCTGAAGCGGACATACTCACTGGCCCTCCAGATCAGGGCATTGGTGACCTCCCTGATGCAGCGGTGCACTGCTGACTGTGTGACCCCACAAAGGTCTCCAGTGGGCCCCTAAAACGCTGCAGAGACGTCAGGCTTGAGAACCACTGCCTCTATGAGGAACAAAGGCATGGGATGTCCACCGGAGCCCATGGGCTGCAGGTCATCCTTAAGCAGGGCACAGGGACATGTCACCACCCTCTCTATATGCTCAATCGCCTCTGACACTGGTGCTCTGACATCCAATGGCATGTCATGTGGGGCCTGTAGATGCACGGCAGTCATAATGGCGAACTCCCCTTGGGGGCTGCTGCTCACGACCGGGGGTCTCTATGTGGATCGCACCTGCCTCTGGTGCATACAGATCCTACACAATGTAGGATGAGCCATACCTATTTCCATGTGATAACTAAAGTTGAACCCATCATGTATTCAAAAGTTCCTAACAGGGCAGGGATTGGTGTTGAGGAGTACATCAGCTGCTTTCCTGGATCAACCATGTGGCGTGCCATGGCATTGCCCATCTTGGCCAACAGTTAGAGTGGCACAGCAGGACCACATCACGATTCTACCAGCTGAATCGATTGCCCCCACCATCCATATAACCTTAAAGCTCCTGCCCATTCTGCTACACTCCCCACACACAGGGTACCCAGTGTGCCATTGCTCCTTCACAAACACGAACAAACACAGAGCATACACTCTTAACGGAGGGATGGTACAGAGTACTTCCCTTCATGCCAGCAGGGCTCTCCCTCCATTAATCCCAGAGCCCCTCCCTTTAAGAATGCAGAGTGAGACCCCTGAAAAGGAATTTACCTTCTGCTGTGAAATCTTCTGCCTCTGTGGACCCGCTGACATTTCAAATCGTGAACGGGACGGCACATGGCGGCCGCCCATTCATCGAAAAATCAGGAAGAATCAATGGAGAGGTGGCTGGCTGCATTATCAACAAAGGTAAGTACCGGTTACCATTTGCAAATTGTGGTGCCGCAGCCGTGTGGCGGATGGGGGTGGGGGCGGCACACCAAGGTCCCCCGCTGCCGGTAATTTGTGGTGGGATCTTCTCGACATTGCAGGTTGAGGTGGGCTTCTCTCTGCAGAATTTTACTGGCCTCCACGTCGTGACCCACGGCATCAAGGGGTTGGTAAAATTCAGCCCCCTGAGTATCCAGTGTGAAAGCTGAAACCCCTGATGTCGCATTTTTCCTGGAAAGCCTGCCAGACTAATCCTCGATATCGCCAGAAAAGAACTGCTCCAAAAATATCCCAGTGACAGCCGTCTTTGCATATTTGGGATGCCAGAATAAAGGGACAACCGATATCATTCCCATATTTTCTCCTTTTCCTTCAAGAATTAACAAGTAGTTTTTGGTCTTCTTTGTAAAGAGATCTCTGCAGAGAAAATCTCTTTACTTTTCCTTTAACCAATGTTTGAGTGTGTGTGTGTGCATATGTGTTGGGCTCAGTTAAAAGGGAACTTTCTATTTCAATCTGTGTGTTAATGCTTGGCATCTTTACTGAATGAGGCTTATTTTATAATAAATTGATATTTTGTTGTTAATTAAAGAAAACTGGTTGGTGGATTTTATTCTGAAATAAAAATAGAGCATATAATTGGGCATATAACTGGGTAAACCTTTAAATATATGTTGTGACCTGTGGAGAAGTGGAACTAGAGAAAGACAGTGCACTCCTTCCGCCTCATCGTTAACAATAATAAAGCCTTAAAGCTCACTAGGCTACTTGCTAATACTAATATTAGCGATAGTGCAGTATTCCACATATAAAACTTAAGATTGTACATTCACGATTTTTGAAAGACTGGCACACTATCTTGTGTTGAGCTAAATTACAGTCCTACATGTTAACCAGTGAAGGCTTAACTGGGCGGAAGTTCCAATTACTTTGCACGCACCTCACAAATCAAACACAAATGGGTCATGAAAAACTAAAATAGTCATGTTATATGCTCAAACAGAACTGGGTGTTAAATAAATGCTAGGATAGTCCAGATGGTGCTAGATATTACATGGGATAGGGTAACTACTGTAATAAAACACCATTCAACAATTTTTTTCCATTTTGAATTAAAAGCCTCATTGGTGAATAATCAAGGGAGATTCCACTTGAACAAGGATTACATTTCAGTAACCAGGTCAATGCACAGAGCATACCCGGTTTGGATGCAATATCTGACTCCTGAAAATATAAGAGGAGATCTACCTGTCAGCTAATGGGATCTTGACCCTCTTCAACATGAGAACAATGGCATTTGGAGTCAATGAAAGGTTACAAGGATTATTCTTGTCACTTATATCTTTTGTATTACTCATGCAATCAGGAAAATTGGAGGACCTGCATGCAGAAACCTTATGGCCAGGAAAAGGAGGGACTGGCCAACAGTAAGGATGATACCAATCAACTGTAACAGAACAGATAGGCTAGTAGAATGGACAGGCAAGTGGCCGATGGAATTTAATACAGAGAAGTGTGAGGTGATGCATTTTAACAGAAGGGATAGGGAGAGGCAACATAGACTAAATTGTCCAGTTCTGAAGGGTATGCAGGAACAGAGGGACCTGGGGGTTCAAGTGCATCGTTCTTTGAAGGTGGCAGGAGATATTGAGATAGTAGATAGCAAAGCACATGGAATATTGGGCTTCATAAATAGAGGTATTGAGTATAATAGCAGGGAAGTTCGACTGAACCTGTATAAAACTCTGGTTAAGCCACAATTAAAGTATTACATCCAGTTCTCATCACCACTCTTTAGAAAAGATGTGAAGATCCTTGAGAGGGTGCAGAGGAGATTTAAAGCTGGAGTTGTTCTCCTTGGAGAAAAGGAGATTGAGGGAAGATTTGATAGAGGTGTATAAGATTATGATAGGTTTAATTAAGATAGACAAGGAAAAGCTGTTCGCATGAGCTGATGGTAGAAGGACTCTTCTTTGGCCTCCTTATCTCGAGAGACAATGGATAAGTGCCTGGAGGTGATCAGTGGTTTGTGGAGCAGCGCCTGGAGTGGCTATAAAGGCCAATTCTAGAGTGACAGGCTCTTCCACAGGTGCTGCAGAGAAATTTGTTTGTCGGGGCTGTTACACAGTTGGCTCTCCCCTTGCGCCTCTGTCTTTTTTCCTGCCAACTACTAAGTCTCTTCGACTCGCCACACTTTAGCCCCGTCTTTATGGCTGCCCGCCAGCTCTGGCGAACGCTGGCAACTGACTCCCACGACTTGTGATCAATGTCACAGGATTTCATGTCGCGTTTGCAGACGTCTTTAAAGCGGAGACATGGACGGCCAGTGGGTCTGATACCAGTGGCGTGCTCGCTGTACAATGTGTCTTTGGGGATCCTGCCATCTTCCATGCGGCTCACATGGCCAAGCCATCTCAAGCGCCGCTGACTCAGTAGTGTGCATAAGCTGGGGATGTTGGCCGCCTCGAGGACGTCTGTGTTGGAGATACGGTCCTGCCACCTAATGCCAAGTATTCTCCGGAGGCAGCGAAGATGGAATGAATTGAGACGTCGCTCTTGGCTGACATACGTTGTCCAGGCCTCACTGCCATTGAGCAAGGTACTGAGGACACAGGCCTTATACACTCGGACTTTTGTGTTCCGTGTCAGTGTGCCATTTTCCCACACTCTCTTGGCCAGTCTGGACATAGCAGTGGAAGCCTTTCCCATGCGCTTGTTGATTTCTGTAGGTGAACTCTTGAACCACTTCCAGAGCGTGGTCGCCAATATTGAAGGATGGAGCATTTCTGACGTCCTGCCCCATGATGTTCGTTTTCTTGAGGCTGATGGTTAGGCCAAATTCATTGTAGGCAGCCTCAAACCTGTCGATGAGACTCTGCAGGCACTCTTCTGTGTGAGATGTTAAAGCAGCATCGTCAGCAAAGAGGAGTTCCCTGATGAGGACTTTCCGTACTTTGGACTTCGCTCTTAGACGGGCAAGGTTGAACAACCTGACCCCTGATCTTGTGTGGAGGAAAATTCCTTCTTCAGAGGACTTGAACGCATGTGAAAGCAGCAGGGAGAAGAAAATCCCAAAAAGTGTGGGTGCGAGAACACAGCCCTGTTTCACGCCCCTCAGGATCGGAAAGGGTAGAAGGACTAACTGATATAGACTTAAGGTTTTTGGAAAGAGATGGAGGGGTGGGGGGTGTGAGGAAGACATTTTTTAGGCAGACAGTGTTAATGACCTGGACCTCGCTGCCTACGAGGTTGGTGGAAGCGGAGATGATCAATGATTTCAAAAGGAAATTGGATAGACATTTGAGGGAAATAAACTTGCAGGGCTATGGGGATAGCGTGGGGGAATGGGACTGACTGAATTGCTCTACAGAAAGCCAGCATGGACTCAATGGGCTAAATCGCATCATTCAATGTCACAATGGCCCTCTGGCTCCATTTTGATCCAGCATCTGTCCTCAAGCAGAGATACAGGAGGTAATGGTTGTACATGAGAAAAAGATCCATCTCTGGGCATGGTCCCTGGCAGTAGTGGAATCCAATTTGAGTCCACTCCTTTCAGATAAAGCAGCAATTTACTTGTACTTCTTTCAATTTAATATACTGTATTTGCTGCTCACAATGTGTTCTCCTCTACATTGGGGAGACCAAATGCAGATTGGGTGACCGCTTTGCGGAACACCTCCGCTCAGTCCGAAAGTATGACCCCAAGCTTCCTGTAGCTTGCCATTTCAACACTTCCCCCTGCTCTCATGCCTACATATCTATCCTGGGCTTGCTGCAGTGTTCCAGTGAACATCAACACAAGCTCGAGGAACAGCATCTCATTTACCTATTAGGCACGCTACAGCCTGCTGGACTGAATATTGAGTTCAATAATTTCAGAGCATGACTGGCCCCCCCTTTTTATTTTCAGTTTATTTTTTCTTTTCTCTTTTTTTTCTTTTTTCTTTTATTTTAGTTTGTTTCATCATTCATTTTTCTTACTATGTGCCTGTCCACTGTTTTTTTCATGTTTGTACCAGGGCTGTTCATTTTTCTGTCCATTAACACCCTCTCTGCACGAACACTTTGTCTTTCAACACACCATTAACATACTGTTTTTCTTTGCTCCATGACCTACTGGTCAGTTGTTCTCTGTGACCCTGTCCTATCAAAATCTTCTCTTTTGTTATCTCTTGCCCCACCCCGGCTTTATTTGCTTAAAATCTATTACATTTCTAACCTTTGCCAGTTCTGATGAAGGGTCACTGACCTGAAACATTAATTCTGCTTCTCTCTCCACAGATGCTGCCAGACCTGCTGAGTATTTCCAGCATTTCTTGTTTTTAAAACCTCTTGTGGCCATAGCCACGATCCTGGCAAGATTCGAGTGACACGGGAGCTGCCCCTGTTCTTGCACAGGGCTCAAGTTAAACTGGAAGATCCAACCACAATAATGTCATGGGAGACCTATCTGCATATTTAAAGGTAACTACACTGGTTCGGAATGGGTTTCCTTGCTGCCTCTAATTTAAAATTATGGTCGGCCAGATTGGGGAGGGAAAAGGAATGGGTAAAACTACTGTTAAATTTTAACTGCCCAATCCACATGGTTTCCACCAGATGACAGAGCTATTATCAAGCCCAGGGTGACTGAGCATTTGAACAAGTATCGGCTGATCAAAGTGAGTCAACTTGCATTTGTGAAGGGTTGATCATTTCTGACTGTGGACATTTTATAAGATTCCGCACAAGAGATAATCAGCAAAAATGAAAGCACTGATAATATTGTGATATGGGTCGGTAATTAGGCTAGGCTGGATAGGCTGGGGTTGTTCTCCTTAGAACAGAGGAGTTTGAGGGGAAATTTGACTGAGATGTACAAAAGTGTGAAGGGCCTGGTGTTGCAACCAACTGCTCCTGTCCAAGCCCCCAATCAAAATATAGGATTCTGCTTGTGGGAGACCAACGCACTGTTAATTCAATCCCGTTGTTCCACAGATCGGCTAACATATCATTTAAAAACTTTCCAAATTAAAGAAAGATCCAGCCAAATTGTACCATCTATTAACCCCCGAATGAGGCTAACCAAACCAGGTGTCTTTAAATCAACAAATTAACTCTTTAATTAGAAGAACTAAATTCTTAAACACTGTGAAGATATAAACAACATTTAAAATAGAACAAATTAGAGTCCTTGGAAATTTGCAGTCGAATGTTGCTCGAAGTCCTCACAGGTTGTTGCTCAAAGTCCTCACAGGATGTTGCTTTCCCTCTGCAGTGAATTTCAACAATTAACCACTTGCAAATACTTTCAACAGAATCAATTTGACTTTAGCGTTTTTGAGGGATAAAAGATTGTCACAGTCTAACTTCCCTTTTCTTAAATTTAAATTACCAGAGATCTCTGTTTTGGCTTGATGTTTTAGAATTTTAAGAGATAATAATTAACAGACTAAAATCCTATTCCTTCAGTTTAAATGGTAGAGAGCTCTTCTTCAGGTGTGCTCATCACAGCTGTCTGTGTTTTCTGTCAGTGTGTTAGGACAAACTGTCTTACTAACTGCCAGAGCAAAACTGAATTGAAACAAATGTATCACATCAGTCTCACTCCCAGTGGCTGTTTCCATGGTATCGAGAATGCACCCTTTGAATCACAGTCCCCAAATGGCTGTTTCTAAGGCAACAAAAACATTCCTATAACTCCTAAGGCTTGCTGGCTCTTAAAGAAATACTGATCCCTTGCAAGCCTTAAAGGCAAACCGCATATTCCGAATAAAAACCACAGGACTATGGCACCTAGATAGAGTGGATGTGAAGGGCCTATTTACCTTTGCAGAGAGGACAGTGACTAGAGGGCATAGATTTAAAGTAATTGGAAGAAAGATTAGAAGGGAGATGAGGAAAATTGTTTTCACCCAGTGGGTGCTAGGGGGTCTGGAACTCACTGTCTGTAAGGGTAGTAGAGGCAGATACCCTCAATTCATTTAAAAGGAGCCTGGATATGCACCTCAAATGCCATAATCTGCAGCTTTACGGACCAAATGCTGGAAGGTGGGATTAGGCTGGGTGGCTCGTTTTTCGGCGAGTACAGACACGATGTGTCAAGTGGCCTCTTTCTATGCCATACATTTTCTATGATTCGATGAATTAGTTGGGAGGTAGCTGACAGATAGTCGGGATAAAGGGAACATGTTCTAATTGGCGGACTGTGACAATTCGTGCACCCCAGGGAATTTTTACTGTGGCCTCAGCCTTTTCCCTTTTACTTTTAAACTTTTACCCTTTCAGCTGTGGTATCATTCTGGTGAATCTATGTTGCACTCCCTCTCAGACCAATATATTCTTCCTGAGTTGCACTGCCCAGAACTCCAACCGGAGTTTTATATAACTGTCGCATGACTTCCACCTGTTTGTATTCTGACCCTCTTGAGATAAAGACTAACACTGCATTAGCCCTTTTAATTCTGTTTTGTACTTGCCCATTACATTTGTGTGATTTATGTACAGATATCTAAATGTCTGTGCTCCTCCATGGTACTTAGCTTCTCACCGTTTTGAAAGGCTTTGATCTATCTTCCTTAGGTAAAAAGTGCTTGAACTTATACTTTGTCACATTAAGCCCAATCTGTCAGTTTCTCCCAGTCACTTAATTTATCAATGGCCCTCTGCAACTTTCTGTCCCCACCTACTCCACTATTACTCCTAACTTGATGTCATCAGCAAACTTGGAATATGTGGCTCTCCATTCGTCCATCTAAGTCATTGAGAAATATAGTGAAAATCTAAGGCCCCAGTACAGATCCCTGGGGACACCACTAGTCACATCTGGCCAATTGGACTGTATACCCTGTTAAGAATAAGGTGGGAGTAATGCACTGTTAATTTGGTCCCACTACTCCACAGGTCACAGCAGATTACTAACGTTTCCCACCTGCTGGCAAAATAGCAAAATTAATCACTTTATTTGTCCCCAGAATAAAACATGCCAAACCAGGTTTCTTTAAACAATGGAAAAATTAACTATTTATTAATAAACCAAGTTTTAAACAATAATCAGATGAATCTATATGTATGAAAAGATTTTATAACTTCTTATTCTTCCTAACCCTCATGCACACACATACATTCAAAAATCGGTTAGCCAGAGGAAAAGGTGTTTTGAGTTGTAACAGTTTCTTAAGAACAACAAAATAACTGGGTTGTAACTTCTGGTAGTGTTCTCCGGATCAGTGAGGTGTCTCAGAGTCGAATAGTCAGATGCCACTCAAAGTCTCCAGGTGAAATTAATGAACAGTCTGTGGTGGACAGCCGTTCAAGGTAGTTCATCTGCAGCAGGCATCACATAGATCTTTCAGCAAGAGGTTGTAGCAACAGGTCTATTTAAATTTTAAAGTAGCAGTCTCACAGTAGAAATCTTCTTGAGAATTCAGGAACTTCCAAAAACAAAAACGTCAACAGGACTTACTACTAGCAAATGAGCCTTCTCCACAGAGCATAGTAACTACAGAACTTACTCTTGAGGCAGGGATTCTTGACTGGAGGCATCAGCAATGTGCCACACCTGAAACACAGGCTTCCTTTCTCCAAAGCAGTGTTTCTCCACAGAGTGTAGCAATTCCTCTTTTCTATGGGTCTCTTCCTCTCTTCAGGCATAAACAGCAACAAAGGTTTTATCTCCCATGCATTAGATTTGTAACTCCTTCAAAGTTCTTTTGACTTCAAAAAGAGATTGGAATTATACTTGATACAGGAATTATTTTTCAAGAGAAAGAGTTTTCTCTCAGCTGTATTCCCGGCCAGTCTTCAGCAGTAACTCTTTTAGCTGCCCACAGCTTCCCTGATCTCTTCTGCACTGCCAAAATGAAACTGAAAGCCGTTTTTAAAATAGAAGACACAAGACTATCGTAAAATCATCAGGTTGCATGGATACAAATTGCCCTGTAGCCTTCACTTTTCAAACATTAAGCCGCTACTGTCATTCCTCACAGAAAGTCTTATTCATCAGTCTGAAAGGCACATGGACGTCTTAGTTTAAGAAAAACCTAAACTCTTAGGACAACACATTATCCCTACTCTCTGACTCCTACCTCCTGACCCATTCCCTATGCATTTCAATAGGCTGCATTTAATTCCATATATTTTCATTTGTGCTAACAGTCTATGGTGTGGAATCTTATCGAATGCCTTCTGGAAGTCCATATAAATAAAATGCATAGATGTTCCTGTATCTACCATGTTAGTGACCTCAAGAAATTTAACTATGCTATTTAGAAATGATTTACAAACATATCATGGCTCTCTCTGAGCAGTTCACATTTGTCCAAGTACTCAGTAACTATGGGCAGGATTCTGTGGTGCTGGCAGAACTCCTGGTGCCGTGCCAAAAAGGTGAGGAAACCCTGCTTTGGCCTTCCTGAGCACCCTCACCCCCTACCCCCCACCACCCCAGTGCAATCTTATGTTGTTCCAGCATTTATGTGGCCTGTGCCAGGATTCCCCACCCCTTTAAAGAGGGTGGCCATTAATTGCAAGGGGGGAGGGTCCAGGGAGACAGAGTTTTTCCTGGCAGGGTTATCCGTGGGCCACAGATTTCCCACAGTGGAGGGAGCCCCCCAAGTCCGCAGGGAGGGTGCCTCGTATTACTGGGGGACTTCCCCATGTGGTGGAGGCACCCCCCGCTGCTGGTTAAATCCCAGCCGTGGGGGGAAGAGGCCCTTAAGTGACTGCTAATAGGACAGTTAAGGGCCTCAATTGGCCTCCACGCAGAAAGACCATCATCGGTCAATCCCGCCCCCGACAAACTCACTCTGCCCCCCGCCTCCTGTTACAATTCTATCAGCCCCCTCACCTCCAACCCCATCTAAGCAAGGCCCATAAAATCCAGCCCTATGTCTCTAATGACAGAGTCTTGTAAGACCTTCACAACAGACAGACTAATAGGCCAACAGACTGGAGATCCACACATAAAAGTGGCAGTGGGGAGTCAGCGGCAGTCAGAGAGAGCACAGAGAGAGTGAGTCTGACGGAAAACAGTGCTGGAGACCCACAGATAAGAGCAACGGTGAGGAATCACAGGGAGTCAGAGAGAGCGCGGAGAGAGCAAATCAACAAAATAAATCATGGAGTGATGTCACAGGACAACAGGTAGGTGATTGGTTGTACAGAGAGCCCTAAGGTGAGGATTGCTTAGCTGAAGGAGTTCAGGAACAGAGCAGCAGAGCGGAGTGAGTGTGAGCATCAGGGAGCAAGGTAAAAAAAAAAAGTATCATCAGCATTAGGGAGGGTGCTGACTGGTGAGTTTTAAAAAAATAAATCTTTCATAAGTCTTCAGTTTATTCCTGTTACGTTTAGTTAGTCTAATATACAGAGGCAAGGCAGGGATCCTCAGTCCAATGGAATGCATATCCTGTAACATGTGGGAACTCCAGGACCCTTCTTATGTCCTGGACAACAACAAGTGCAGGAAGTGTTGTCAGCTGGAGGTGCTTGAGCTCCAGGTTCTGGAGCTTGAGTGGCACATGATATCACTACATTACATCTACAAGGCTGAGAACTATGTGGATAGCACATTTATGAATGTGATCACCCTGTAGCTTAAGGGTGTGCAGGCAGAGAGGGATTGTATGATTGCCAGGCACTCAAAGAGGACAAGGCAGGCAGTGCAGAAGACCCCTAAGTGCATCCTGCTCGCCAACCGGTAGTTCTGAATACTGGTGAGAGTGATGGTTCCTCTGGGGAGTGCAGGCAGAGCCAACTCCATGGCACCACGGCAGGCTCAGCTGTATGGAGTGGGATAGGAGGAAGATTGGGAAAGTTATAGCGATAGGTGATTCTATAGTTAGGGGAACAGGCAAGTGTTTCTGCGGCTGCAGATGTGACTCCAGGATGATGCGTTGCCTCCCTGGTGCTAGGGTCAAGATATCACTGAGTGGCGACAGAGCACTATGAGGGAGGAGGGTAAACAGACAGCAGTTGAGGTCCATATTGGTACCAATGACATAGGCAGAAAATGGGATGAAGTCCTGCAGGCAGATTTTATTAATCTTGGAAAGAAACTAGCAAGCAAAACCTCAAAGGTAGTAATCTTTGGATTATTCCTTGTGCTGTGAGTATAGAAATAGGAGGATAGAGAAGATGAATGCATGTCTGGAGAGATGGTGCAGGAGGGAAGACTTTAGATTCCTGGGACATTGAGGCTAGTTCTAGTTTTGATAGGACCTGCACAAGCTGGGCAGGTTTCACCTGAACAGATTCGGGATCAATGTCCCTGCGGGGTGGTTTGCCTGTGCTATTGTGGAGGGTTTAAACTAACTTGACAGGGGTTGGGAACCAGGAGGTAACATCAGAAAGGAGAATCAAGGTGCATATATAATTGGGAGAGATAGACAGCACTGGAGTAAGAAATAGTAAGATATCAGGTGAGGGAGGGGGCAGGGGGTGGTGGTTAAGGTAAAAGGGAATGCAATAAGGCCTAAATTGGGTTTACTGTGTATGTATGTATGTAAATGCATGGAGTATGGTAAATAAGGTTGGTGAGCTGCAGGTAGCCACATGGGAATATGATGCTGTGACGATAATGGAGGCCAGGCTCAAAAAGGGCAGGACTGGGTACTAAGTATTCCTGGATACAAGGTGTTTAGAAAAGATAGGGAAGGAATAAAAGGAGGAGGGGTGGCAGTATTGATTATGGGTAAGATTATGTGCTTGTGAGAGAGGATGTCCCAGGGGAGTAAAGGACAGAATCTATTTGGTTAGAGCTAAGAAACAATAGAGGTACAATTACACTACTGGGTATATTCTGTTGTCCGCCAACTAATCGGAAAGATATAGAACAAATTTCAAGGAAATAAAAAAGAGATGCAAAAACTAATTGGGGACTTTAATTATTCTAATATTGATTGGGATAGTATTAGTGTAAAGGGCAGAGAAGGATAAAAGTTTCCAAAGTGTGTTCGGGAGAATTTCCTAAATGAGTAAGTTTCCAATCCAACGATGCGGAATGTATTGCTGGATTCGCTCTGGGGAATGAGGTTAGACAAGTGGATCAAGTGTCAATCGGGAAATATTTGGGGGACAGTGATCATAGTATCATAAGGTTTAGGTTAGCTATGGAAAAGAGCAGAGAGCAGCCCAGATTAAAAATAATTAATTTGAAGAGGGTCAATTTGAGTGGGGTGAGAACAGATCTGGCCCAGCTAAGATTGGCAGGCAAAACTGGAACTGAACAACAGGCTGCATTTAAAAATTCAGTTGTGACTTTCAAAAGGGAGTTGGGAAAGCACCTGAAGACAAAAAAAAAATGCAGGGTTACAGGGAAAGGTGGGGGAGGGGTGGGGGAGTGAGACTAGCTGAGTTGCTCTTGCAGAGAGCTGGCACAGACTCGAGGGGCTGCATGGCCTCCTTCTTGTGCTGTAACCATTCTATGATGCACTGATTCTATATCTCCTACCAATGAGCAGCACTTCATCCGCGGCTACTCCAATCGGTGCACTAACCGTCCCAAACAGGCCTCCATCACCCTCAATTTCGCACTTACCTGAGGGCCACTGCAACACCAGCAGTTGTCCAAACTCCAACTGTGACTGTCATGTGAGCACCCTGTTGTTCTTGGCAGCTCGTCAGTTCAATGTAAATGAGGTGCAAAGCTCAGTATCGGGGATACCTTGAAACTCACCATTCAGGTTGAGGCATCATCCCCAATACTCCAAAGAGGGCAATGGGATGGGTGGGGGGTGGGGAGTTGGTGGGGGGAGGGGGGAGGCGTTGGTGGTGGTGGTGTAGATGGTGCAGTTCGGTGATGGTGGCTCAATATACCACTGAATGATGCACTGTCCATTCAATTCTTCATGTGAACTATTCTTCATTCCTTCACAATATAAGTTGTATAATGGAAGTTTAAATACTGATCTAAACCTAAAAGATTGAAAAAAAAAAGCTATGAAGCGCAACATTGTCTGAAAGTGTTTTTTCTCGTGAAACAAAAAAAAAATCTGATCTCTCTTTGAACCCAACTCTTCTCCAGTGACTGGTGCTTGATTTTTATTTCAATTTTTATCTCTCTGCCTGTTTTCAACTAATGTTTACAATAAATGAATCTCTTCAACCTGATTGCAAACCATAGTTGACTACATAATGTTCCAAACATTAATGAAATGCTGATATAAAGTATTAGAAACTACTAGCAACAATACAGTGACATTTCAGGAGTTCCCAATAATTCAGCAAAACAGCAGGTTCACCCACTGGTGGTCTACATAGGAGCTGTTAGATATCAATTACAAACACCAACGGGTTAGACTAAACATTAATCAAAGAAGGAATTGTCATTATGTTTGGTTAGGACATTACTGATTTGAGATGTTGAAGAAATTTCTAAGTCATAAGAACACGGGACAAAAGTTAATGAAAAACAGTGATGATGAGTTACAGTCAGGTAGCTAAACTGTCATAAAAGGGTGAAGGAACAGATGATTGTAAAAGGCAGGGGCAGAGAAGAAATAGCAATATACTCTGAATTGCGAGCTGAAATGAAGTGCCTTGTGTTCAGCCTGGCAATTGGGCTGTTGCTGCCCTTTTCTGCTGACCCTATGGAGACAAATGATAAAAAGATGAAGGTTTGCGGCATAGAATTGATTAAAAAATTGGCTACAATGTGCGAACGCTTGTCCTTGACCTGGAAATTTCTTGTTCCCCGTCAATACAGTGAGTATTGAAATTCCTTCTATTGATCAGGGTTAAGAAATAGTCATGGATCACTAACAAGATGAGTCATTCCAAGTAAAATGTGATGTGATTTTATTTATCAGTGTGTCAGGAATACAGTGATCATATTAGCTTCATTATTACTAATGGAAATTCTGTGGGGGTGGCCCAAGAAAAGTCACCTGGAGTCTGAAGAACATAAAAAGTTCTATAAAAGTGGGAAAATAAACTTTTCAGTGATAAAGTTGGTAAATATAGGATTAATTCACACAGACCAGATGATTCCAGGTTCAATCTTCAGTCAGTACTGAATTAGTTGGACTCAGCTAGTTAATGAGCCACAAATGGCCTCAGCAACATGGAAAAGGGAGGGAAATAGATCAGTAAGTTCCCATCCTTGACCATTGTCCAGTGACCCCCGGAACCTGTGCAGGTCTCAAATGAGGACTGGATCAGGTTTTCATTGCATCCACCCCAGTTACTGCCTCTTCCCAGTACTGCCATGTAATGGCAATGAGATCCATAATCGAGAAGAGGATCTTGTACTGACCTCCTGTTCCTCCAATGTGCCTCCTACTCACCTTCTTTTGAAGGTGACAGTCCCTGCTGCTTCCGCTGATGCTGTGGTTGCAGTCACGCTGCTGCACCACCAGGATTGTATAACCTGGCTTTCACAGTGCCGTCTGAACTGGGAGAAACCAGCCAACTGCGTATATAAAATTTAAATGAAAATGCTGGATGCTTGGTGTGAAATGCAGAGAATATATTAGATGTTTTAGCTTTTTGCTCCTTATATTTAAGTGCACGTTCTGAAATGTACAGGATTAGTTGTCCAGGTTCAGCCAGGCCTAATGTGTTGTAATTAACAATTAAAGAGCCAGTCAGCGTATAACCTGCAATAGTAGTGTTGAAGCACTCAATGAGGACCATGAATTTCTTCAGAGTTGCTCCCATTTGCCATTACTTTACCAGAATTGCAATAGCAGCACTGGGACTGGTGTTCCATCAAAGTTATAGAACAGGAGCAGCTCTGAGGAAATTCCCAGCCAGGTTTAAAATGTTTCCTGCAGATGGACTCTGAAAAATATGGATATGTACAATGACTGCTTAAATAATGGGAATGATGGATAGAATTTCTTCCCTGTTCACTTATTTTCAAAATTCAAGAAATAATCTTGGTCCTGTGTAAATTTTAGTGAAATTGTTCAGTGTTCCTATCAGTTGGTGGGAATTTTTAAAATTTTAATGTCAATATTATTTATGTAGAAATTAGATTTTAAGAATTATCACTTCTCGTTCTTGTTTTCAATCTACCCTGTCTATGACTGAGAGTTGTTACACTACAGGCACTGAGAGGATCAGTTACCGTCAACTTTTTTTTAATGTTGGTGGAAAATATGCAGATCGCAGCGTCGATTCTCAACATTAAAGGAATTCAAATTTCAGTTCTAAAAGTTTCAGGCATTGCTTGGCAACCTTTAAAATTGAATTGCACCAAGTTACAAATTTATGATCCTGCCTTCGATATTCTCTTGGGTATAGCAGTGCTCGTCATTTTCATATGTAATCCGGGTATCTTATGTTCTGGCAGTGTGCCCATACTGCCCAATATCTAACTACACGTCAGTGTAATCCAAGTGTATAATGATAGGATTCTCTTATGATCTGAAATGGATGGATATTTCATTAACTTCAATCTTTCATAAGATGGACTATGTAAACACACAGTTTATGTTAACTTGTTTTATTTCATAGGATATGAACATACAGAACAGCGGATATAATCGGATTCACTTATTTCAATCAATGCACTTTGTTTTTATGTAATAATATATACTGCACTTTTTCCACATCGGTGGATTGTTTTGCATGATTTAAGAAAAGTGGAGGGTGAATTTCAATGGGGTTCTTCCACTTGTCTTTTGTCATTGCTATCTGAAGAACCAGGAAAGCTACAAATAACCATTTTTCCAGGGTTTCAAGGTTTCCATGGCTCTTCCACCAAAATTATGGTGATGAGCAGGAAACCGCCCATCCTCCCCCCACCCCACCCCTCATAGCTTCCAATTATTCTCCAGCATTGTAACCTTCTCACATCCTTTGCTGGACCTCAGTGCTTGCCATTTCTGCTTTAATAAACTGATTGACTTCACAGCCTTTGCTGTCACCATCCTCCCGAACAGAAATTTTTTGTAGCACAACCTTAAAACTTCTCACTTCACTTTAACAGTATGCTGCCAGCACTTCTTTTACATCAGCTTTCTGATCCCACCCGGTAGGCAATCCTTAATTGCTACCCTCAAAAAATTCACTCAGTCTTATTGCAGGAGAAACAGTTGGAACTAAATTGGATAGCCCCTGAAAAGGGGCGTGGAAATCTTGTCAAGTGATCAACCCATATCTATTTTTTCATGTTTGCACTTGCTGCTGTTCAATATTCAGTCCGTTAACACCTATTCTGTACTAATGCTTTGTCTTTCAACACACCATTAACATATTGTTTGCCTTTGCTCCATGACTTTTTGGTTAGCTATGTGGCCTTGTCCAATCTGAACCTTCTCCTTTGTTATCTCTTGCCCCACTCCCACCTTACTTGCTTATAACTGTGACATTTTTAATATTTGTCAGTTCCGAAGAAGGGCCACTGACCCGAAACGTTAACTCTGCTTCTCTTTCCACAGATGCTGCCAGACCTGCTGAGTGGTTCCAGCATTTCTTGTTTTTGTAACCCATATCTATTGATTGATATGCAGCCAGCATGCTAACTTCACATTGCCTGGTCATTACAATGATTTCTGCACACAGCCAGCACCATCCATGCTGTTCATTGGCTGCACACATTATCCGTGGACCCAAAATCCTCGCACCACTTAAAGCTAGCCTGTGCTGTTTATAGATAGCCTGAACCTCCAAATGGTTAGCTGTATTGTGGGCGGAGCAGGTGCTGGGAGTCATGCAGGAAGTAAACCTGTCCTGGGAAATAGTAAGGAATGGCTCAACATGGGACAATGTGCACCAAGGTTTCTGAACGCTGCACTGGAGGTCTTGGTAGAGGAGGTGGGACAGAGGAGAGCAGTCCTAGATCTGCAGGGGAGGCCCTCCAGAGACGCAGTCAAAAGGCAGTGGGAGCAGATAGCCATAGAGGTCAATGTCAGGAGTCACACCCCAGGGATTTGGATGCAGTGCCACAAGACATTCAATGATTTCACACGAGTGGTCAAAGCCAGTGAATAAATCTTCAAATACCAACTATTCTACCAACTGCACCACTAGGCTCAGACACTGTTCCATTCACTGCACGCCCATCATTAACCTTCTAACAATTTCTAGTAATCACTACATAACTACATTCATGTGCTTCACCTCACCCTCATACACTTAGCATTGCTGCAAGCCTCACACCCACATCTCACAGATTGTACACACTGCCAGCTATTCAACCATGCCAGCCACATCACCCAAACAAATGACATGATACTCACTGACACACTTCTCTCTCTCTTGCAGGACAAGGTGGTGCATAAATGGAGGCAGCAGGAGCTCACTGGATGGAGACAGGAGCATCTGCATGTCCTAACCACCATGGAGGAGACAGTGCTGGCCATTATTGGAATGGCCGTTGCTGAGGCCGTGGCCGGCAGTGGGGCTGAAACCATTGAAGCTGATGGTATCCACATAACTAATCCTCCTTCTCACATCCCACTTCTCCCTCATCCCACAATCTCTTCTGATTTGCAAACTACAGATGATGTAAATCTATCAATCTCTACTTTAAACATACTCAATGACAGCCCGCTGGGGTAGAGAATTCCAAAGATTCACAACCCTCTGAGTAAAGAAATTTCTTCTCATCTCGGTCCTAAGTGGCTTCCCCCTTATTTTGAAATTGTGTCCCCTGGTTCTAGACTCCCCAACCAGGGGAAACATCTTACCTGCATCTACCCTGTCTATCCCTTTACATATTTTGTAGGTTTCAATGAGATCACCTCTCATTCTTCAAAACTCTAGAGAATGCAGGCCCAGTTTCCCCAATCTCTCTTCATAGAACAGTCCTGTCATCCCGTGAACAAGTCTGGTGAACCTTCGTTGCACTCTCTCTATGGCAATAAAATCCTTCCTAAGGTAAGGGGACCAAAACTGCACACAGTATTCCAGGTGCGGTCTTAGCAAGGTTCTATACAATTGAAGCAAGACTTCAGTACTCCTGTACTCAAGTCCTCTTGTGATAAAGGCTAACATACCATTAGCTTTCCTAATTGCTTGCTGCACCTGCATGACCTACCTTCTGGGAGAGGAGTCCAGGCGCGCCAGAGTTTGAAAACAAAGTGAGCAGTGATGTCACAGGAAATCTGCAAGGCGATTGTTTGGTGAGTAACTGCTGTTAGGGAATAACTTTAAATAGCTGAGTTAGTACACCAGTGTTAGGGTCCGTGTGTGAATAGCTTAATAATAAGGAACAAGTGAGTAATTTTTTTTGAGTCAGGTTTATTTTAACTAGTGAACTGTATTGATTTGTAGTAGGATTTATCAGTAGCTTCAAAAGTAAAGGTAAGGACTTCAGATTGTAGTGGGTGGTGTTTGGAGTAGAACAAAGCCCCTAGCCTAATTAGTATTTTCTAATTAAAGGGAGTAACTAAGTAATCTAAAGGTAAGTCATGGCAGGACAGCTCGCACCCATGATATGCTCCTCCTGCGATATGTGGGAAATCAGGGACGCTTCCAGTGTCCCTGACGACCATGTTGTCAGGAAGTGTGGCTACTGGCTACCCGCATTATGGAGCTGGAGCTGCAGGTGGATTCACTGTGGCACATCTGTGATGCTGAGCTTGTCGTGGATAGCACGTTTAGCGAGATGGTCACACCGCAGGCAAATGCTGCAAAGGCAGAAAGGGAATGGGTGACCACCAGGCAGAGTAGAGGAAGGCAGGTAGTGCAAGAGTCTCCTGTGGCCATCCCAGTCTCCAACAGATATACCACTTTGGATATTGTTGGGGGAGATGGCTCAGGGGAAAGCAGCAACAGCCTGGTTCATGGGTGGCTCTGCTGCACAGGAGGGAAGCAAGAAGAGTAGCAGGGCTATAGTGATAGAGGATTCAATCATAAGGGGAACAGACAGACGTTTCTGTGGCCGCAAAAGAGACTCCAGGATGGTATGTTTCCTCCCTGGTGCTAGGGTCAAGGATGTCTCTGAGTGGCTGCAGCACATTCTGAGGCGGGAGGGCGAGCAGCCAGTTCACAGGTAAAAAAGGAGATGAGGGCCTACTAGCTGAATATAGGGAATTAGGATGTAAAGTAAAAAGTTGGACCTCAAAGGTAGTAATCTCAGGATATATCAGATGAATACGTGGCTCAAGAAATGGTGTAGGGGGGAGGGTTTCAGATTCCTGGGACATTGGGACCAGTTCTGGGGAAGGTGGGAGCAGTACAAGCTGGACAGGTTGCATCTGGGCAGGACCAGGTCCAATTACCTCGGGGGGTGGGGGGTGCGTGGGGGGGTGGTGTTTGCTAGTGCTTTCGGGGAGGGTTTAAACTAGAATGGCAGGGGGATGGGAATCTGAGCAGCGAGATAGAGGAGGGGGAAATAAGGATACAAATGAAAGACAGAAAGGTAAGAAGCAAAAGTGGAAGGCAGAGAAAACAAGGGCGAGAAACAAATGCGGCCATAGTGCAAAATAAAGCTAAGATGACTAACAATGTTAAAAAGACAAGTCTAAAGGCATTCTGTCTTAATGCGCAGACCATTCGCAATAAGGTAGATGAATTAACAGCGCAAATAGATATAAATGGTTACGATATAGTAGCGATTACGGAGACATGGCTGCAAGGTGACCAAGGATAGGAACTGAACATCCAGGAGTATTCAATATTTAGGAAGGACGGGCAAAAAGAGAAAGGAGGTGGGGTAGCATTGTTAGTAAAGGAGGAAATCAATGCAATAGTGAGGAAGGATATTGGCTCGGAAAATCATGATGTGGAATCTGTATGGGTGGAGCTAAGAAACACCAAGGGACAGAAAACATTGGTGGGGGTTGTCTGTAGGCTCCCAAACAATAGTGGAGATGTAAGGGATGGCATTAAACAGGAAATTAGAGACGCATGCAACAAGGGTACAACTGTAATCATGGGTGACCTTAATCTACATATAGATTGGTCAAACCAAATTAGCAATAATACCATGGAGGAGGATTTCCTGGAGTGTGTACTTGATGGTATTTTAGACCAATACGTTGAGGAACCAACTAGAGAACAGGTTATCCTAGACTGGGTATCGTGCAATGAGAAAGGATTAATTAACAATCTTGTGTGGGGTCCCTTGGGAAGGAGCAACAATAACATGATAGAATTCTTCATTAAGATGGAGAGTGAAGTAGTTGAATCCGAAACTAGGGTCCTGAATCTAAATAAAGGAAACTACAAAGGTATGAGGCACGAGTTGGCTATGGTAGATTAGGGAACTTTACTAAAACGTTTACGTTGGATCGGCAATGGATAATATTTAAAGAACATGTGCATGAAATTAGAACAATTATTCATTCCTGTCTGGCACAAAAATAAAACCGAAAAGGTGGCTCAACTGTGGCTTACAAAAGAAATTAGGGATAGTATTAGACCCAAAGAGGAGGCATATAAAATTTCCAGAAAAAGCAGTAAGTCAGGAATTGGAGCAGTTTAGAATTCAGCAAAGGAGGACAAAGAGGTTGATTAAGCAGGGGAAAATAGAGTCTGGGAGTAAACTTGTGCGGAACATAAAAACTGACTGTAAAAGCTGTGAAGATGTGAAGCTGTAAATATGTGAAGAGAAAAAGATTAATAAAGACAAATGTAGGTGCCTTACAGTCAGAAACGGGGGAAATTATAATGGGGAACAAAGAAATGGTAGAACAATTAAGCATATACTTTGGCTCTGTCTTCACAAAGGAGGGCACAATTAACCTCCCAGAAATGTTAGGGAACCAAGGATCTAATGAGAGGGAGGAACTGAAGGAAATCAGTATTAGTAAAAAAAAGTGCTAGGGAAATAGGTTAAAGGCTGACAGATCCCCAGGGCCTGATCATCTACATCCCAGAGTACTAAAGGAAGTGGCCCTGGAAATAGTGGATGCATTGGTGGTCATCTTCCAAAATTCTATCGGCTCTGTAGCAGCTCCTACAGATTGGAGGGTGGCAAATGTAACCGCACTATTTAAAAAAAGGAGAGAAAACACAGGGAATTACAGACCAGTTAGCCTGACATCAGTAGTGGGGAAAATGCTAGAGTCTATTATAAAGGATGTGATAGCAGGACACCTGGAAAGCATAAAAAGGATTGGACAAAGTCAGCATGGGTTTACGAAAGGGAAATCATGCTTAACAAATCTACTGGAGTTTTTTGAGGATGTAGCTAGTAGAATAGATAAGGGAGAACCAGTGACAAAAACAAGAAATGCTGGAATCACTCAGCAGGTCTGGCAGCATCTGTGGAAAGAGAAGCAGAGTTAACGTTTCGGGTCAGCGACCCTTCTTCGGAACTGTTCCGAAGAAGGGTCGCTGACCCGAAACGTTAACTCTGCTTTTCTTTCCACAGATGCTGCCAGACCTGCTGAGTGATTCCAGCATTTCTTGTTTTTGTTTCAGATTTCCAGCATCCGCAGTACTTTGCTTTTATTTTAGGGAGAACCAGTGGATGTGGTGTATTTGGATTTTCAGAAGGCTTTTGATAAGGTCCCACATAAGAGGTTAGTGTGCAAAATTAAAGCACATAGGATTGGGGGTAATATACTGGCATAGATTGAGAATTGGTTGACAGACGGGAAACGGAGAGTAGGATTAAATGGGTCTTTTTCCAGGTGGCAGGCAGTGACTAGTTGGGTACCGCAGGGATCAGTGCTTGGGCCCCAGCTATTCACAATATATATTAATGAATTGGGTGAGGGAACTAAATGTAACATTTCCAAGTTTGCAGATGACACAAAGCTGCGGTGGGTGGGGGGTGGGGGGGGGTGGGGAGTGTGGGGTGTGGGGGGATGGTGGGTGGGGGGTGTGGTGGACAAGTTGGGTGAGTGGGCAAATGCATGGCAGATGCAGTATAACATGGATAAATGTGAGGTTATCCACTTTGGTTGTAAAAATAGAAAGGCAGATTATTATCTGAATGGTGATAAATTGGGAGGGGGAGGTGCAACGAAACCTGGGTGTCCTTGTATACCAGTCGCTGAAAGCAAGCATTCAGGTGCAGCAAGCAGTTAGGAAGGTGAATGATATGTTGGCCTTCATAGTGAGAGGATTTGAGTACAGGAGCAAGAATGTCTTACTACAGTTTATTCAGTTATACAGGGCCTTGGTGAGACCACATCTGGAGTACTATGTGCAGTTTTGGTCTCCTTATCTGAGGAAGGATGTTCTTGCCATGGAGGGAGTGCAGAGAAGATTTACTAGGCTGATTCCTGGGATGGCAGCATTGACATATGAGGAGATTGGATCAACTAAGCCTATATTCACTAGAGATCAGAAGAATGAGAGGGAATCTCATAGAAACCTATAAAATTCTAACAGGACTAGACAGGCTAGATGCAGGGAGGATGTTCCCGATGGCTGGGGAGTCCAGAATCAGGGGTCACAGTCTCAGGATATGGGACTGAGATGAGGAGAAATTTCTTCACTCGGTGGGTGGTGAACCTATGGCATTCTCTACTGCAGAAAGCAGTGGAGGCCAAGTTATTTAATATATTCAAGAAGGAGATAGATATATTTCTTAATACCAAAGGGATCAAGGGATATGGGGAGAAAGCGAGAACAGTGTATAAATTAGACGATCAGCCATGATCCTTTTTGAATGGGGGAACAGGCTGTAAGGGCCAAATGGCCTACTCCTGCTCCTATTTTCTATGTTTCTATTGATGAGGACACCTAGGTCCCTTTGTGCATATACACTTTCTAATCTCTTACCATTTAAGAAATACTCTGCACATCTATTCCTCCTACCAAAGGGGATAACCTCAAATTTTTCCACATTATATTCCATCTGCTATGTTTTTGCCCACTCAGTAAGTCTGTCCAAATCCCCTTGAAGCCGCTTTGCATCTTCCTCACAACACACATTCCCACCTGGTTTTGTGTCATCTGACACTTCACACTTGCAGCCACCAGCTCAGATATTGATGCTGCGTGTATCTTAGAGGATAGATTACAGGAGAGATCTACACGGGATGAGACAGTGGGCATGAGAGGGTAGCAGACAGGGCAAGGGTAGGACAGGTGCCAAATCGTCAGAGGGTGAGGTCACACATATGTTCTGCTGCAGAGGACTCAGATAAGGATACAGCATACAGAGGAACAGTGATGGGTTGCTCAACAAAATGTTTGGCGCACTGGGAAATCTGTCAGAAAACCTGCGTTCAATGTCAAGGAGCATGGAAGAATCCAACATCAACTCGACACAAAGCTTTGCAGTGGGAGCTCAGAGCAGCTGTCATGCAAGCTGAAACTGCTGCCATCGTGCTTGTGGAATATAGTGTCTAAAGGGGCATGCAGAGTGTCACAGCAATCTGTTCTCCAACAGAGTACTTGGATTGCTGAGGTGCCGCCTGGAGAAGTGGCAGTGGCTCAGTGAAGCACAAATCTGCTGTCCTCACTCAGGATGACAGCATTGTTCTCTCACCCCTGCCACTGTGCCAGTGCCCTTGCTGTTGTCTGTCAGACAGCCAGCAGACATGTTGCAGCTCATGTTGAGATGCTGAAGTCCGCAGTTAGGCCTTTTAGGGCTCAGAGCTTCTGGAGGTCGTGCTCCAAGGCCATTTGCAGTTTTCTCTTCTGAAAGTCAGCAACCTTCCACCAGACATGCTGCAGCCACTGGGGTAGCACTGTGTGGCACCACCTAGGCCTGGCAAAGGCACATGGAAGACAGGCACTAAGACAACGCACAAAGGTGATTAGATGATGTTTGTATGTAATATGGCATGATTTCACTTATAAATTTTGCTTGAAATGTTTATTGCGTAGTGGCTTGTATTTTTGCACTGCAGACAAGTGGAAACTGTACTTGTCAGTGACAGAGTGAAGGTAAGAT
Source organism: Heterodontus francisci (assembly GCF_036365525.1). Classification (NCBI taxonomy): domain Eukaryota; kingdom Metazoa; phylum Chordata; class Chondrichthyes; order Heterodontiformes; family Heterodontidae; genus Heterodontus; species Heterodontus francisci. Next base: position 188,790,328 of record NC_090374.1, read on the forward strand.
GTGGGAGTTCTGGTGAATGGGGAGTTGGGATTCCAGTTACTGGTATTGCACTCGAATTAGTTATTCACAGAGGGTCTGGGTAGAAAGAGGCTGTCCAGATTGCCTCCTACCTTCCTCTTTCTCTTCTTCCTCCTTCTCATCCTCCACTTCCTAATTCTCCTGTTCCTCAGGTGCTCTCTGTATAACTGATGGCAAAGCCTATCTCTTCATGATGGTGAGGTTGTGCAACATGCAACAGGCCACCACAATGCAGGGCTCCTCTAGAGCAGTCCATGCAACAGCAACATTTTTAGCATTCTCTAGCACATTTTGTCTGCAGCACAGCTCTCACTATATATATGCTGTGCATGTGTGGGTGGGTTGTGAAACTAAGTCATGAGCCATGACCTCAGCAGGTAGCCCTCATCACCCAGTAGCCACCCTTTGGTTATCTGTGGTTGTTCGAATGTAGTTGACACAGCGGACTGCTGCAGAATGAAGGCATCATGACTGCTGCCAGGATGGTGGACAGAATGAAATGTAGTTAGCTCCCTTTAAATAAAGAGTTAAGTGGTCTCCCTTCTGCAACTGTGGATGACAATCTATAAGGTAATGCAAAGATTTCCAGCTCTAGCCTGGAATGAGCCAGATGGATAAAAGTTCAAAACCATGGTCACCTTGACAGTCACTGGCAATGCAGTCCTTGCCCTGCTCTGAGGCTGCAGTTGTGTCTGCAGCAGGTGGCAGATTTCAGTGAGAAAATCCTTATTGAAGCACATACATCTCACACATTGTTCCTTGCTGAGATCAGGGAGGAGAATTGCTGTGTGAACACACTGGATAGGTATGACCTCCTGTTGAGAGCCCTTCACCCCCACCCCACCCCACTCCTCCCTCTTCTAGTAGCTTGTCCTTTTCTGCATGGCATCTGCTCATTCCCCCAGTCGTGCTGTATTCCAAGGGGAATGCCCACTAGTTCATCCATGTCTGGGAGTATTTAGTTGTGCAAAAGTCTTGAAGTTAATAAAAGCTCCTTGACCACTTGTCACACTACTCTCTGTAGCCTTTGCAACTTGAAAGAACTTTGAAAAGCATCAAACCTTTACAGACTTGAAGCAGCAGCAAGAGGAAAGCAACTGGCAATGAAACAAAAGTAGCTGACAACCTTTAAATAGCACTGGTAGTGGGGGAGGTTGTGGGGGTGTTGGGGTGGGCGGGGCTGCTTCCTGCGCTTAACACATGCTCAACCGTGCAAGGTTAAGAGACGATGTCAGCTGGAGCATGGAACTCCAGACTGGCACCGCTAGGGTCAAAGCAGCTTTGCACACTGATCAATGTCATGATCTGCCTGCTCTGCAGACTTCTGGTGGACGACTGCTACAGGCACGCTAACGTTCTCACCAGGATGATGTCTGGTGCTACTGAGCTCAATTTTGCATCCTTCACCAGTGAGAGGAGTGGCATCAAATGAGGTATCTCTGATATCCAGCAGCTCACCTGAGGAACAGGCCATGAATCTGACTCTTTCCATGGGAGATGTTAAGGAAGGGGCACATCAGTTTAGTAGCAGTACACCTACATGGTCACCATGGTGCCTCTGTGAAGTAGCACCTGACCACAACAGTCCACCCTTCATCCTTGTCTCTGTCATCCCTATGCTCACCCATTCTTAGCTCATACACACCTTTACATGGCACTCTACCACAGCAACACGGGACAGATAAAGAGTGAGATAAGGAAGATGATGATGATCAAAAGAGGTGGGATTCTAGCCAGGAGTATGCACAATATGTTTAATTGATGCTGACCTCTGGAAATTTGCGAGGTTCAGGAGCACAGGTAGAGAGATTGGTGCTGAAAGACACCTTTTCTGGGCCACAAAGGGTATGATATGACATTCATTATCAACAAATATCATCATTTTGCCTGCAGCAAACTGCAGCAGGATGGCATTGGTTTAACTTCCTCTTTCCTGCTAATTGTTTACTTGTAATTGATTCTGAGCAAGTGAGAGTACAGGCTTCACTAACCATGCAGGTCACCACAGTAAAAATAGGTGATGTATTTCTTGGACGAAGGCTGATCAATGGTGATCTGTTATAGAGATAAATGTCCAGAAGACTCATACAGTTCCACAGAAAATTTCTGTGGAAACTCTCTCTCCCTCTCCCCTTCATTAAGAGGGCAGAGAAAGATCTTGGAATGATAACAGATGGAGTACAAGGAGGAAACAGAGCATGTATCACAGGGTAGGTTCAGTGAACCCACATTTCCAAAGTGGTGCTTTGGCAGAAGGCAGTGTGGGTTGGAGATGGAGCTATGAGATTACAGCATTGATTCTCTGATTCATGCCTCTGTCGAGCGAGCCTCCTCACTGGGAGCATGAAGGCGCTGAATATTTTCCTCATATCAGGCAATACTATCAGATACATGCACAGTTCATCATTTGATACGAAATGTTGCCACTTTATATAGAAAAAATTAATACTCATTAAAATTTAGCAAATAAACTATGGGTGGAATTTTATGCTCCCCCCAGAGAGCGGGTTTGTGGCTGGGGGGGGGTGGGGCATAAAATAGAGTGGGAGGCTCAGGGAGCCCTTCACAACCCGCAAAAACTGGTCCACCCGCCCCAGGCTAATGAAGGCCCTTAAGTGGCCAGTTAACAGCCACTTAAGTGCCTCCGCCCGCCACCACAGAGATTTTTACCCTTGGCCGATTGGGCGGCCCAGGCCTGAGAAAAGCCACCTGATAAAAGCAGGTGGCTTTCTGATAGCCTGGGGGGGGCGGGGCCCATCATGATCAGGCACCCTGTGCCCGATGGAGGGCTGCCCCCGTTGCCCCATCCATCTCCAACACCCAACTGATACCTGACTTCAGGTGCTGCAGGAGGGGGTGACATCACGGAGAAATATCCCTTTTCCTGCCGGTGGCATGAGAAAGCCTGCAAGGCAGAACAAGAAGGCATGGCTGGAGGTGGCTCATGAGTTCAGCAGCAGAGGAGTGATGAGGAGGAACCAGGTCTATTGCAGCAACTTAATGCGAATGAAAATTGCAAATGATGAGGGAGAGAGGCATTGTCCTCATGGCATCTTTCATCACCTCGAGGCAAAACGGGAGAACAACGCCAGGGAGAGTGAAAGGGCACAGTTGTGCGGTGAGCTTCCCAGCTGGCATCACTAGTGCATTTTGAGAAGCTGCCCCTTGATCTAGCCAGGGTGTCAAGCCACCAGTACATTGGAGATGGAGAAATGGGAGTCCAACATAGACAGCGTGAAAAGATCTCAACATCCCCAGGTTCAGGATGCATGCCAATCTTCCCCGTGCCACAAGCTGTCAATGCATAAGCTGTCATCTCATTATTTTAAGCAGCAGAAGCATCTGTTGATTGGGCCGATTACTCATGACCATCTTCTCTTATGTCTCCCACAGGTCCAGCTGCAAAGAGGGAGGCGTTGACACACTACTATGGAGGAGTCAGAGCCTGCACCATCACACCTTTCTTGCACATCCTCCACCAGTGCAGATACTCACACCTCGGTGGGTTCTCACGTATTATTAGAGATGGTGACACAGGGTGGAGCACGCATAACTTCAGAGCGGGAGGAGACGGAAAGGCAGAGTCATCTGTGGTCAATCTTCCTTGGAGGATGGAGGACAAGCGCAGCCCTGCTCAGCAGGTCGGAGATGCAGAGCCCACGGAATCACTAAACAGGCGGCTCTACCTGGAGAACTAGCATGAGATGTATGCCCACATGTCGGAGTTACCTGAGACTCTGAGGAGTCATGGGATGAGAATGGAGGAATCCATTCATCTCATGTGCTCCACAATATCTCAGTGCTTTGAGAGAGTGGCCAACTTCGTGGAGAACCACAAGCAGCATCACACAGAGTGGATACAGAAACAGCACACTGACATGCACAGAATCTTTGCTGCAGTCTAAAGCATTGACCGGTCAGTGGCGCAAATGGTGCAAAGATGCATGGAGTGAATGCCAGCTGTACCCCAGTTGGTGCTTCCCTCTAATGATCAAGGGCACCATGAAAGGGGTGAGGATGTGACAGATGGTGATGAGAGAGGCTACCCCTCATGAGTCTCCGTCATCATCATCTGTCTCCATGGCCTCTGTGACGAAGGAAGCATCTGTCCAATTCTGCCCTGTAACAGAAGCTGTGATGCCAGTGCAGCAGCCTTTTGAAGTGTTCCCCCCCGCACTTCCCCCCAGGCACCTGCATGATGAGATCAACTGCCATGTGCATCTCAATCCCAGACATGCACCAGGGAGCAGTCTGTCTCCCCGTCATCCTTAGCCACAGGAGGAGCAACTCATAGGAGTGTTCATGAGTGGAGGCCACTGCATTGGTGATGTCATTTTGTGGGTCACTTGGGTGTTTCTGTTGTAAATAATATCAAACTGTTATGCAATAAAGCACTGGGCATGTTGTGGCACTAAGCCAGACTTGTGTTTCTATTTCAACATGATGAAAGGCGGGAGAATGGGAAATATGGGTTAGGAAAGCAAAGGAGTGCATTGTTAACAGTGTGTCAGGTGGAGACTCTAGAGCGTGGCAGTGTTTGTGCCATTGGCAGGTTGCTGACTTTTGTTCTTAATGATGCTTGCTGTCACTCAGATGAAGGAGAATCTCCTCTCCAAATGTCCTGCAGACTGAGTCTCACTCTGGTGAAACTTGTCTGGATCAGAGTGGCCCTAGAATCCCAGTCATCCTGATAAGCGCTCCTGAGCCTACCATGATTACATCCCTGCAAAGCATGGGGTCCATTCCCCAGTTCTCCTTCAGCCTCCTTGTTGTCCTTTTCTTTCTCATCCTCTTCCTCATCCTCTTCCTCCTTTTAGGAGCTGTGCTGTTCCAGTGCTTGTCCCTTTTCAAGGATCACACCTTTCTGAAGGACCATGTTATAAAGTGTGCAGCAGACCACCACAATGTGCGAGACCCTTGAGGGAGTGTACTGGAGGGCGTCACTCAACCATCATTAGCCTGATTAATGATGACGCTTTCAGGAGGCATCAATTGTATTGTCTCTTAGCCTCCGTGGCAGGGTTACGCACCGGAGTCATCAGCCATCTCCTCACCAGATAAAGCCTTATCCGCTTACAGCCAACCATGCATTTTCAATTGCTCCATGAAGAGCTGTGAGTAATGGAGGATAAAGGTGTCATGGCAGCTTCCAGGATATTGTGCACACACCTGCATAAAGCAGACCAGCTGAGTGTTGAGGGAGTGGAATCCCTTCCTGTTGAGGAATCTCCCTGGCTCCTCAGTCAGTGCCTTGATGGACACATGGGTGCAATTGGTGATCCCCTGCACCTGAGGGAATCCAGCGAAGAAGGCAAATCCCACTGTCCTTAGAGCTTGAGTGCTGCTAGCCATCTTGAATTCAATGCAGTCCCCCGCCCTCTCGAACAAAGCATCTGTCCCCTCTGTGATGCAATGATGTGCTGCTGTCTGCAAGGTGCCAGCAATATTTGCTGCTGAACCAGTTGCAAAAAGATGCAAGGCCACTGTGACTTTCACAGCCATGGGTAGGCCATGGTGACGGTTTCTACGAACCCTCGGATGACCCTCAACGGGGGCAGACAGGCGCAGCCTTCTGCTGCACTGACGATCCGGCTTGAGAAACGTGGCTTCTCCTTTGGCAATAAACCCTGTGTTGAAGGTATCACCTTCATTGCCCTCCTGCCCCTCGGTCATCACCCTGGTGCTCTTGTTACCCAGGGGTCTACCTCTGCTCCTGCAGATGCTACTCCTCATCATTCATCGATCCAGTCTTGGAGTAGCTTAATCTCATTTCCTGTTATGTCCTTTCTTCCTTTCAATTGGAATGTGGAGTCCTCCTGCACCTCCCTCTCATGAGCCCGTGAGTCCTGTATGTAAAAGGACCTGTCCACGCCCAAAGCTGTGCCCCTAAAAAGACTTTGTCGAGTGAAGAGATATGACAGATAATTCTCCTTATGCTGTACAACTGTCTGCCTGTGAATTAGGGCCTTCTCTGAGTTTTCCCTCTTTACTGGTGCCTCTTACTGCTGTCCCATCATTCTGACCCGTTCCCTGCTGTGTAAACACCTCCCTTTTGTGGTTGAGACCTCACCTGGATCCAGTGCCTAACAAAGAAAATTCCAAACTAGCCCTTAACGAGCTGATAACAAGCTTGTTAAGAGCCTTAACTGGCCCTTTATCCCATTCCAGACCAGTTGCTTCTTTCCACTCTCCTTTGAGCCTGTTGGTTTCGTGTGGGGAAACTGGCACACCAACCCAAGGGGCAGGTTTAAGCACCTGTACACCTCTGTTCTTGTCCTGACATTTAAATCAAAATCCCACTTTATCTAAAATCTGGTTGCAATGTTTTGTATTGAGTCCTTCTTATTAAGGATGGTGTAAAGGAATAAATCAACTGCATGTTTCCAGCTTTATTAGCATGTTTCCAGCTTTATTAACAAATCCATTTATCCACCTGCTGGACCCATGCTTCTTGCAGCTCATCCTGTACAGTGTGTAACATGCCACAATTATTCTGTGCACTTGAAATGGATCATACCACAAGGCATTTAGTGCAAGGCATCAGAAACATTAGTACGATATCGCACTCCAATCAAGAAGCTGTGCTTGCAGAGGGCACTGGTTGGAGAATTGGGATTATAATGTTGCAGCTCTCTCTCTGCCCTGATGGAACTGAGGGTTCATGGAATCACCCCTATTGTTTTAACAGATTTGATGATATTTCTGGCATTAGTAGATCCTTAAGGGATATGGAGTTTTAATACAGATAGTATCAGACACATTAGGAATGAATACTTTACCTCTCCCAGGAGCCAAACTTCATAACCTCTTCTGTCCCTTGATCTGGATTCTGTGAAGATCTGTGCCCTGAGTGCTCCCTGGAAAATGAGCACTCACAGTAACAGCGACCACATATCATCTGTACTTGCATGAAACAATAAAGCTTCTTGTTAATAAAAGGTAGTGTATCACCGACAGAGGCATGAATGTCAATGTGTGTATAATTATTGCTTCTTCCCATCCAGGAGGTGCCATGCAACTCATATATTTGGGACTCCTTTTCCAGTTGGTTCTGTCTGTTGATGTTTATTTTTAATAAATGCTTACACATATTGAATAGGGCATTCGTTACCTGGCTGATGCAGCAATGTATTACATACAATCTGATCCTAGTGCTCCTGCCAGTTACAAGAGTTTGCATATTTCCTTTCAAATGGTGTTCAGTGAATACTTCACCAGAACAAAAACCCCTCATGCAATGTCTGTGTGTTAAGGTGTTGTCCACCTGTGACTCATCAGAGCAAATTGAGGGCATGGTTTTACACAAACTCGGTTCACACAAACTCACAAATCTGCTGCACAATAACACACAATTAATGAATGTGTTATCACTCGTGTTCAAAGGGAATTAAACCTGAAGGTGAGGGAGGATATTATTTACCATTTCAAAATATACATTGAAACATTAACCCCAGATACACCAGGTCATTGTGATGGACTCCTGATTATATTCCAACAGGAGTTCACCAGAACTCTAGATCTTAGACTTGCAAAGAGGATTCCGCTGGTGTTGATTCAGTGCGGACCCTCCACTGACCTCAAACTAGGTCACCGATATGGATGACCAGGACCAAGGTTGGGGTGGAGACTCCCTAACTTAAGAGTTCTTGTTCCTTGGCCACAGTTGGGACCCAGTGTGCACTAGGAGGTAGGAAGGCCGATTTTCAAACTGACTGCTATGAAACGATCAATTGGGGGTCAGATGTTGTATACAGTGAGTATGTGGAGCGGAGGGAAGTAACCTCCCTAAATATTACATGATTCAGTCTGAAAGGGGACAGGATGCATTACACTGATTGTCCTAGCACCAGTTTACTCCAGTGGTGTGTAGGAGAGAGAGCTTTACAGGAATTGCAAGTTGAAGATATATTTGGAAAATACTGAATTGTTAATAGGCAATAGCTGGTAGCCACAACAGGTGTACAGGTTGGTGAATCAGCTGTACGATGTTGTAGCTGTGTCTCCAACTGATAGTCCCCTCAAATGAAGCTCCCAGCTGAGGGTAGATGATCAGAGAACTTATCCTGTGGATGCACTGTAAGATTATAAATTTCTATTGGCAAATAATCAACAGCTGTAAGAAGGAGTAAATTCTATCTGATGTCAATGCTCCACTGTAGAAATGTGACATCAAGTTAAAATGTTGATCCATTGACGGCTATTTTAACCAATATTTTGCCACTTCCATTAGGTGGAATATGCCATTGGTTTAACTTTGATGCTTAAATGTTTTAACAGATACTAATCAGCATAGTTCTTTACCATTAATGTCCTTTTCTCTGCAGTGCTGTGTCTGAGCAGTCTCTTTTTGAGATAGCGAGCAGCAACATGTAGTTGGGATAAAGGGAAAGAACATAAAATCAATATCAGTAATCCTTCAGTGTTCACAAATGGAGTTTTATTTGTGTTCCAGATCCCTTCCAGGCCTCAGGTGATGATGGCTACTTCAAGGAGATGAGAATGAAGAAGGCTCAGAGAATGTATTGCAATGGCGGGATTCATCAGCTTCGGTCTGATTACGGACAGAAACCAGTTTATAATGGCTACAAGCAGTATAAGGAGATGTCAGATGTTTTTGATGATATTGGCGCTCAGTTTGAAGGAGACAGCATGATGCAACCTGCTGTTCCAAAAAAATTAATCCATCGAAAATTGACTCCAAAACAAACTGCAGTTGTAACCAAATGTTGTAATAGCAGCTGTACCATTAAGGATCTCTATAGATTCTGCTCAAAATGAAATGATGCTGACTGTATCTCTGTGTTTTTAGAATATTCTATACACATGCATTCAGAATGAATACGATTTTAAGACAGATGGGTAAATATTATGAATTCAAGCTCCTGACAAGGACCGTAATCTGCCAACTGCTTGAATTTGGGAATCAGCGCATGGAGCTCATTAGATCCTGCCGGATTTTCTATCCATAATGGTTGGAAAATCCTGCACAGTTTGATGACCTCTACCGCCAAATTTCCACAACCAGTACTGGCAGGAAAGCTCTGTGTTGGGAGAGCAAATTTATCAAATTTATTCTGTAGTCTACATAGAAAAAAATCCAGTGTGGCCCCTGTCAAGGACTTGTAGTCTTGTAGTCACATTGAAATTTTAAAAATATGAAAAGAATGCATCTTTAATTGTTTCATTATCTATTCATCTTCTTATCAAAATCATTTCTATAAACAATCCACTTCAATTAATAAGCAAGATCACAGCGTATTTTCTTAAGCTCTCTGCACACCACCATTTCTAACATCACCTCATGAGACTCCGGGAACAAAAATCTAGATTATTAATTATAACAACAACTTGAATTCATTTAGTGCATTTAAAATAGAAAAAATGCCCCAAGGCACTTTACAGAGCTGTAATCAGGAGGTTCAGCCAAGGTAGCATTTCTTTGGATGAGTTATCAAAAACATTGGTCATAAATGTATGTTTTAACAATGGTGTTAAAGAAAGAGTGACGAGTGGAGAGGCGGAGGAGTTCAGAGAGGGCATTTTAAAGCATGGGCCTAAAGTAGCTGCAGTCAATGCCTCCATTGGGAAATTGCAAGGAAAAGGAAATGTACAGAATCACAGTATTGTTCCAGCCCAGAAGGGGGCCACTCGGTCTGTCGTGTTTGTGCTGGATCTCTGAAAAAGCAATTTACCTAGTGCTACTCCCCACTCCACAAAACCTGTCCACCATCTACAAGGCACAAGTCAGGAGTGTGATGGAATACTCTTCACTTGCCTGGATGGATGCAGCTCCAACAACACTCAAGAAGCTCAACACCATCCAGGACAAAACAGCCCACTTGATTGGCACCCCATCTACAAACATTCACTTCCTCCACCACCGACGCACAGTGGCAGCAGTGCAGCAACGCACCAAGGCTCATTAGACAACACCTTCCAAACCTGCAACCTCTACCAACTAGAAGGACAAGGGCATCAAATGCATGGGAACACCACCACCTGTAAGTTCCCCTCCAAGTCACACACCATCCTGACTTGGAACTATATCACCATTCTTTCACTGCCACTGGGTCAAAATCCTGGAACTCCCTTCCTAACAGCACTGTGGGTGTACCTACCCCACATGGACTGCAGCAGTTCAATAAGGCAGCTCACCACCACCTTCTCAAGGGCAATTAAAGATGGGCAATAAATGCTGGCCTGGCCAGCAATGCCCCCATCCCATGAATGAATTAAAAAAAACCCTTCTTCCCATAGCCCTGCACATTCTTCCTTTTCAGATAACCTCCAATTCCCTCTTGAATGCCTCGATTGAGCCTGCCTCCATCACACACTCAGGCAGTGCATTCCGAATCCTAATTACATGCTGCATGAAAGTTTTTCCTCATGTCACTATTGCTTCTTTAGCCAATTACCTTAAATCTGTCCCTCCTTGTTCTTGATCTTTCCACCAATAAGAACAGTTTTTCCCTATCTACTTTGTCCAGACTCTTCATGATTTTGAACATCTCTGTCAAATCTCCTCTCACCCTTCTCTTCTCCAAGGAAAGCAGTCCCAATTTCTCCAATCTATCCACATAACTGAAGTTCCTCATCCCTGGAACCATTCTGCACTTTCTCCAATGCCTTCACATCTTTCCTAAAACATGGCACCCAGAACTGGATGCAATACTCCACTTGAGGCCAAACCAGCATTCTATACAATTTTAACGTAACTTCCTTGCTTTTGTACACTATGCCACTATTAATGAAGCCTAGAATGCTATATGCTTTATTAACTGCTCTCTCACGTGTCTTGCCACCTTCAATGATTTATACATATATGCACCCAGGTCCCTCTGCTCCTGCATCCCATTTCGAATTGTACCCTTTAGTTGATATTGTGTCTCTGCATTCTTCCTACCAAAATGAATCACTGCACACTTCTCTGCATTAAATTTCATCTGTCACTTATCTGCCCTTTCCAACGAGCTGTGCAAGTCCTTTTGAAGTTCAACACTATCCTCCTCACAGTTCACAATATTTCTAAGTTTCATATCATCTGCAAATTCTGCAATTGTGCCCTGTACAACATTAATATACATCAGGAACAGTAAAGATCCGAACACTGACCCTTGGGGAACTCCACTACAAACCTTCCTCCAGTTTGAAAAATGCCCATTAAGCACTGCTCTCTGTTTCCTGTCACCCAGACAATTTTGTATCCATGTTGCTACTGTCCCTTTTATTCTATGAGCTATAACTTTGCTCACAAGTCTCTTGTGCGGCACTTTATCAAATGCTTTTTGGAAGTCTGTGTACATCACATCAACATCAGCGCCCTCATCAACCCTCTCTGTTACCTGTTACGACTGAGGTTGGAGGAATGCAGTCATTCACTGGTTCCACGACTCCACAGGTCACCACATATAGTTAAGTGGTTTACCCAGTTACCATTACAGCCAATTATATACTTTATCTACAGAAAGTGCTGGAAATACTCAGCAGTCAGGCAGCAACTGCGGAGAGAGAAGCAGAGTTAACATTTCAGGTCAGTGACCATTCATCAGAACTGGCAAAAGTTAGAAAAGAATTAGGTTTTACGCAAGTGAAGGGGGTGGTGGTGGGGAAGAGAACAAAAGGGAAGGTGTGTGATAGGGCAGAGGGCAGGAGAGATTAAATAACAAGCTGTCCTGGTACAAAAGTAAAGAGTGTGTTAATGCTTGTGGTGAAAGACAAAGCATTAGTCCGGAGAGAGTGTGAATAGTGGAATAATGAGCAGCTCTGTCTATATGAAAAACAGGCACATGGTTAAAAAATAAAATAAAAATATTTAAAAAAGGCCAGTCATGCTCTGGAGTTATTGAACTCAATGTTCAGTCTGCAAGGCTGTAGAGTGCCTAATCAAAAGATCAGGTGCTGCTCCTCAACCTTGTGTTGATGGTCACTGGAACACTGGAGCATGCCAAAGACAGAAATGTTGACATAAGAGCAGAGGTAGGTGTTGAAATGGCAAGTGACTGGAAGCTCGGGGTCATGATTTCAGACTGAGCAGAGGTGTTCCGCAAAGCCGGCACCCAGTCTGCAATTGGTCTCTCCAAAATAAGGGCGACCACATTGTGAGCAGCTAATACAGTATACTAAATTGAAGAAAGTACAAGTAAATCACTGCTTCACCGGGAAGGAGTGTTTGGGGCCTTGGATGGTGAGGAGAGAGGAGGTAAAAGGGCAGGTATTACACCTCCTGCGATTGCAAGGAAGGTGTTGTGGGAAGGGGACGAGGTGTCGTGGGTGATGGAGGTTTGGACCAGGGTGTCGCGGAGGGGATGATCCATTTGGAATGCTGACAGGGGAGGAGAATGGAAGATGTGCTTGGTGGTGGCATCACACTGGAGGTGGCGGAAATGGTGGAGGATGATCCTTTGGATGTGGAGGCTGGTGGGGTGGAAAGTGAGGACAAGGGGAGCCCTGTCGCGGTTCTGGGAGGGAGGAGAAGAGGTGAGGGCAGAAATGCGGGAAATGGGTTGGACACGATTGAGGGCCCTGTCAACCACAGTGAGGGGGATTCGTGGTTGAAGAAAAAGGAAGACATGTCAGAAGCGCTGGAAGGTTGCATCATCATAACATGGTGCCCGATCATGAGAGACACCCCAAGGCTGTCAGAAAGCCACCTGCTTTTGTCAGGCGGCTTTTCTTGGGTCTAGGATGCCCGCTTGCCACACGTAAAATCTCAGTAGAGGCGGGCGCAGGCCCTTAAGTGGCCGTTAACTGGCCCCATAAGGGTCTTGATTGGCCTGGGACAGGCGGGCCATGCTTAAAGAGGCAGCGGAGGCGGGAGTGGGTCAGGAAGGGCCTCCGGAGCCACCCGCTCCATTTTACACCACCTCCCCACCACCATCCTGCTCTTTGGGGGGGGGGGGGTGCGTAAAATTCAGCCCACTAACTCTGCTTCTCTCTCCACAGATTTATTTCAGATTTCCAGCATCTGCAGTACTTTGCTTTTATTATATACTTTACCGATATTAGTTTCAGAATAAAAATCCACCAACCAGGTTTCTTTAATAAACAACAAAATAGTTGATTTATTATAAAACAAGATTAATTAAGTAAAGATGCAAAGCTTATTAACACACAGTTTGAAATATGAAAGTATAACTATCTACCCTTCTAAAATATCCTAACACACACACACGCACACGCACACATATACACCAGTTAAGGAAAAGAATAAATAAAATAAAAATTATGGTTCTGGAGAGATCAATTAAAAAAATACTTTGGCCAAGTTATTGGGCTGGATTTTAAGGGGCCCTCGACGTTGGGATCCATGGCGGGGGGGTGGTGGGGTTGGTAAGCGAGGCCTGAAGATGGCCCATGATGCGGCCTGCCATGGACCTTGATACCGGCAGGGCCCGGCCTGATTCTTCCGGCGGCGTTGAGGCACTGTGGCGGCCTCCCTGCCGCTGGGCAATGGGACCACAATTTGAATAGTTAAATCAATTAAAATAATTAATCTAAATATAATCACGCCTCCCTTGATGGCCCGTCATGATCTTCGGCCCGGCAGCCGGCACTCCCGCATCTTCGGAGCCCCGTCCGGGGAAACGAGGCACAACACTGGTGGGGAAGTGGGAGGAGGTAAGTTTATCAGTGCGGGGGGATCAAGTTCAAATAAACGTCGTGGGTGTAAGGGATGGTGGGAAGGTTGGTAGTTTAAAGGTTGTGCAGATTGGGGGGCGCGCAGTGATGAAGGTTAGATGGTAAAGGTGTTTTGTGGCAGAAAGGGAAAATAATTAATTTAATTGTTATTAGGGGTGGGAGAGGGGCAAAAGAAATGTATTGATTTAATTTAATTCAATCTATATATAAATAAGCTGGTTGGGCTAACAGTCCTTTATAATTGGCATCTGTGCCTGCACACAGGCAGCTAATGCCATTGCCGAGATGGACATTCGGGCCCCTCCACATGATTGGGGGGCAGCCCGCCCTGGCTATTTAAATGAGCCACCGTGCTTGAGATTGCAACAGTGCTTCAGCATGCAGCCCGCGCAGACGGGCCACCATTTTTGAAGCTAACCACCTGTAAGATCCAGCCCATTGCCAATTCTTGAAGAAAAAGGATAAGAGATGGAATGTTCCAGATGACCTTCGGTCTGGAATCCTGTTACATGCAGATGGGTGTCACTAGACGCATGCGGTTGACACTGGGATCTTTTCAGAAGCAGTTCATTCAGGAGATGTTGAAAGGAAGTTTTCCAGAAGCTTTTCAAGAGGAATGCTACATCAGTTTCTCCAGCTGTCATACTGGATTCTCAGGGTTTCTCAAAGAGGTGGAACGGGATGAGTTGGTTGCTTCTCTCTCTCTGCAGGCTGCAACCCCAAGAGAACAATATCCAAAAATGAAACCAAAACTCCTGACAGCCATAAATCCAGACATGTGACTTCTCGAAGTCTGAACAGTTCCATTGTCTATAAGACTCTGGCTGTTTACCTAGCTTAAGACATGTGACTTCCAGTAAGTGTTTTTGTAAGCAAAGTCCCAAGTGTCCTTCCAGTGACCATTTAAAAAAAAAAGTCCAGACATCTTCTCAGGTATTTTCCACAGTCTTTTAAACACAAATCCTCAAAAAATATTAATAATGGAAGCATCTGCATGACACCTCCAACATGGAGGAATGAAACACCATTTTTAAATGCGCTTCATTACAAAGTGTGGGCAAAACAAAAATATTAAAAAATTAAACACATTAACACACTCATTCACTCTTTACCTGTAACTAATACAGTTATGCTCATCTTTATACTCAGATAACTCAAAGCAATGTTAAATTCTAGACAATGCATCAAACATTGTTTTTTCCCACAATGTGGATAATCTTTAGGTGATAGGGCTGCAATAGTAAACTCCATCGAAATAGCCTGGCAGTATGGTTTTTGAAGTTTCCCACAAAGGCTAGGGGGTTATGAACAGTATATATCATTTGGGGCAGCCAACACTGTTTCATTGAACAAAATTGCTTTCATCCTCTCACAAGATGCTTGGCACTCCCCTGATCACCTTACCTTGGCTTTCTTTTGTACTAAATCTGTCAGTGGAGCAAGCAGCTATAGCGCTGAAATTTGGTACAAACTTGTGGTAGAAACCACACGTCCCCAAAAACCTCATGATGTCTCATTTAGTCTTTGGGGCAGGGAACTCCACCAATGCTTATACTTTTGCTGTTCTTGGCAACACTTGTCCTTGCCCTACTATATGCCCTAAGTAGGTTACCCACACTTTCACAAATTCACTTTTGGCAAGGTTTATCACCAAATCAGTTGACTGTAATTTTCTAAACAGAGCTTCTAGCGGTTCCAAGTGGTCCTTCTAAGTGTCACTGTATACCAGCACATTATCAAGGTAACCGACACAGTTAGCAACACTGGCTTCCACTTGGTTCACTCGTCTCTCGAACGTTGCTGGGGCATTTTTAGCCCGAATAGCATCACTCGGCATTGGAAAAGACCGTCTGGTGTGACAAAGGCGGATATTTCTTTAGCTCGTGGTGTTAAAGGAACTTGCTAGCATCCCTTTAACAAGTCTATTTTTGCAAGAAGTGTGGCACCTGACTTAACTCTGGATCAGCTTGCTGAGCCTCGATCAGAGAAGACTTACTGAAATTTTCCTTCGGATTATCCAAATCCCGCAAAAAAGTTTCAGATCGCCAAATATCTTACTGTGGTGCCAACTTGACCTCGAATAATGGAATTTGTTTAGCCATTGCTCAGGTCTCTACACATGAAGGAAAAATTCCTGGAACCTTTTCCTGCAACTGCTCTGTCTCCTTGACTTCACTTGGTCTTTCTGTGACCATTGGAGAAGCTACTAATTTTGCTCTGGCCAAATCATTCCCCAGGAGTAGGTCAACTCCATCTACATGGAAACTATGGACAACTCCTACAGTTAATGTTCCAGATATTCAGGTCACACTCTGCGTGCACCCGATACAAAGGTATGGGTATATACTCCCCACCAATGCCATTCACTAAAACCTTGGCATTCAATGCGCGTTTTGGTGGAAAAGTCATTTCTTTCCCCAGCAAAAGAGTTTGGGTGGGTCCTGTATCACTAAGTATAACTATAGGTTTACCTGTCTCACTTGAGGGATAAGGAGTTACTTTTCCTTTTGACAAGAGTTCCCTATAACTCTCAGGTATCTTATTCACATCCCTCTCACTCACAGCAGTTTTTGTACTTGGCCTTAAAGCTGCAGTCAGAGCTACAGCCTGATCTGTCGTACTCTCGCTCAGAGACCCTTTCACTGCATTGGACATGTGCACCACAATAAGTCCTATGGTTTTACTCTGTAACTTCCAGTAATCTGTATGAAGGTGTCCCACCTTGTGGCAATGGAAACACTGAGGCCTCCGGTCCTCACTCCCACCCTCAGCACTTTCCTTTCAGGCCTGAGGAGGAGATCCTGGTACATTCTCAGCTGTCCCTTCTTGTCCCTGGCTACTTGCCTTCCGTTCATACTCCCACCTTCTATCCTTCTCAGGTTTGTCGGGGTGACGGCAAATAGGTTTGGACTTGTGGACAAACTTGTGATCATCAGCCATCTCAGCTGCCTGTCTGGCTGTTGAAACCTTCTGGTTTTCTACATGGGTTCTTACTAATAGAGGGAGTGAATTTTTAAATTCCTCCATGAAGGGTCTCTAAGGATCTCATACATGGCCTCTACCTTTAGAGCCCGGATCCAACAATCAAATTTAATTTGCGTTACGCTCTCAAATTCCATATAAGTCTGCCCATTCTGTCTCCAGAGGTTCTGTAATTTCTGCCTGTAAGCTTCAGGGTCCAACTCATAAGCAGTGAGTATAGCCTTTTTTGCCAGCTCCTAATCTGCAGAATCCTCCGCAGACAGCATAGCATAAACTTCATGAGCTCTACCAAGCAACCTGCTTTCCATGAGCAGTGTCCACTTTTCCAGTGGCTGTCTGGCCACTAGTTTCTGAATTTCAGGTTTCCTAGCTTTTGATCTAATATGTACCTTCACGTGCTCCGCCACTCTTAACAGCTCAACAGTGCCTTTAAAGAATCATAATTTATACCAGACTGCTGCACAACTGCAATTGCATCAAAAGAAGCCATTCCGGTAGTATAAACTTTACTCTAATCTACAAGAAACCCTGGCGTTTTCTTTTTACCCTTTTCAATTATTATTACCCTACTTGCAATTACACTTCATCAGCTTTGGGTTATCACGTACAAGCCCCCAATTATATGACCTGAGTGAGGTTGGAGGAATGCACTGTCTTTCTCTAGTTTCACTACTCCACTGGTCACAATATATGTTTAAATGTTTTACCCAGTTACTGACACAGCCAATTATATACTTTATCTAATGTCATGAATGTGCTTCTATTTTTAATATTTTTTGAGGACTTGTTTATAAAAACTGTGGAAAATACCTGAGGAGATGCTGGACTTGGTTTTTTTTTGAAGGATCACTGGAAGAACGCTTGGGACTTTGTTTAAAAACAAACACTAACTGGAAGTCACAAGCCTTAAGCTAAGTAAACAGCTGGAGCCTTACTGACTATAGGACGATTTGGAGTTGTTTACAGAGAAGTCACATGTCTGGATTTATGGTGGTCGGGAGTTTTGAGTTTCATTTTTGGATTGTTTGGAATGCAGTTGGTGTGTGTCCTGCTAAGAGAGAAGCCACCCAACTCATCCTGTTCCACCTCTTTCAGAATCCAGTGTGATAGCTGAAGCCACTGATGAAGTAATTCTCCCGAACAGCTTGTAAGACTATTCTCCAGCATCTCTTGAACCGAACTGCTCCAGAAAGATCCCAGTGACTGCTATTTATGTGTACCTGGATGCAAACTGAACGCCATCTGTCTGGAACATTTCATATCTTATCCTTTTATACTTCAAGAATTGACATTTTGTTCAGATTTATATTCTGAAACAGACAGATAAAAGTATATAACTGGCCATATCCACAACTGATTAAATATTTTTAAATATATGTTGTGACCAGTGGAGTGGTGGGACCAGAGGGAGACAGTGCACTCCTCCAACCTTGGTCATAACACTATATTAGTTTCAGAATAAAAATCTGCCAACCATGTTTCTTTAATAAACAACAAAATTGTTGATTTATTACAAAACGAGACTTATTCAATAGAGATGCAAAGCTTATTAACACACAGTTTGAAATATAAAAGTATAAATATTTACCCCTCTAAAATATCCTAACACACATGCGCACACACACCAATTAAAGAAAGGATTAAAGAAAATGAAAAAAAAAAACTGGCTCTGCAGAGATCAATTTAAAAAAAATACTTTGGCCAAGTTATTGTCAATTCTTGAAGAAAAAGGATAAGAGATGGAATGTTCCAGATGACTTTCAGTCTGGCGTCCTGGTACACGTAGATGGGTGTCACTAGACGCAGGCAGTTGTCACTGGGATCTTTTCAGAAGCAGTTCATTCAGGAGATGTCGAAAGGAAGTTTTCCAGAAGCTTCTCAGGAGAAATGCTACATCAGTTTCTCCATCTGTCGCATTGGATTTTCAGGGTTTCACAAAGTGGTGGAACAGGATGGGTTGGTTGCTTCTCTCTCTGCAGGCTGCAACCCCAAGTGAACTCCAAACAATATCCAAAAATGAAACCCAAACCCCTGACAGCCATAAATCCAGACATGTGACTTCTCTAAGTCCAAACAGTTCCATAATCCATAAGGCTCTGGCTGTTTACTTAGCTTAAAACAAATGACTTCCAGTAAGTGATTTTTAAACAAAGTCCAAGTGTCCTTCCAGTGACCCTTTAAAAAAACAAAGTCCAGGCATCTTCTCAGGTATTTTCCACAGTCTTTTAAACACAAATCCTCAAAAAAAATCAATAATGGAAGCATCTGAATGAAATACCTCATCAGAAATTCCAGCACATTAGTTAAACATGATATGCCCTTCACAAATCTGTGTTGGCTTTCCCAAATGAACCCATACTTTCCCAAGTGACTATTAATTTTGTCCTGAATGATCATTTCTGGAAGCTTCCCCACCACTAAGATTAAACAGACTGGCCTGTAGTTGCTGGGCTTATCTTTGCACCCTCTTTTGAACAAAGGTGCAACATTTGCAATTCTCCAGACCTCTGGCACCACCCCTGAATCTGAGGAAGACTGGAAAATTATGGCTATGCCTCCACAATTTCTACTCTCACTTTCCTCAGTATCCTTGGATGCATTTCATCTGGTCCTTGTGCCTTATCAACTTTAAGTACAGACAGCCTATCCAATACTCCTCCTTATCAATTTTAAACCCTTTAAGTGTCTGCATTTCCTCCTTTTTCACCATGACCTGTGCAGCATCTTCTTCCTTGGCAAAGACAGATGCAAAGTATTTATTTAATACCTCAGCCATGCCCTCTGCCTCTCCTTTATGGTCCCTAATAAGCCCCACTCCTCCTTTTACCATTAATATTGTCAGGCAAACCCCCCACCTGCCAAGACTGAGGCACATATGATTTCTCCACATGAACATTAAAACTTAAAATTACAAGACCCTGACTGGAAGGATATTTGCATAGTACGAGCAGTATTGAAACAAAAGGGACCCAGTAGTTACTTCCCCAATGCACAGAAGTGGTCAGATCAGTTTTGGTCACATGACTAACTGGCTGTTGCACAAAATTTGAACTTCCAACAAAGGATTTTGAAAAGACTGTTCCATATAAGGAGCTAGTCACATGATTAACCTACTGGGCAACTTGGGAGATTTTTTAAAATTTGTACTTCCAACAAAGGAGTTGGAACAGAGAAAAAAACGGGTGCGCTTGGAGTAAAGATCTCTCCTGGGACTGAGAACATCTCCTCTCCTATCTGCCTAATTCCATCTCATTCCCACAGAACTGAATCTTGTGAAGACATGTAAACACAAGAGAGAACAATCTCCTACGTGAACTAGGTTTAAGATGAATACTGGGCCCCAACGAAACGCAAGACCATATCTTCAATCAAGGACTACAGCGAGTTCGAGAAACAGGAACAAGAGATTGCCTCAAACTGCTTATCTTTTCTTCTGCTCTTTTCTGTCCCTATTTGCATGTGTGCATCGTGTGTGCATGCTTGTGTGGGTGCATCATATAAGTAGGCGTTAACCCGCATTAGAGTTTAGGTTTAAGGTTTAATAAATTTCATCTTTTTTCTTTAAACCACAGAAAGCCTGTTCATGCTCATTTCTTTGCCTTATAATTGGAAAGTTGTGAACAAGGATTCACAAAGGGGGATCTCAAAACACAGTGTGTTTAAAATTAAATCGTGTTACAAAAAGACCAGGTGAAGATAGTGACAGACCCCTGGACACCTTTCGCAACTGGTCGTAACAATATGCACAAAGGGTCAAGTCTGGAGGCATGAACAAAGGTTTAAGCAGATGTGCTAAGATAGTGGTAAAGGTAGGTAATGCTATGCAGCTGGAAATAAGTGGACTTTTTGCTGAGGAGGATATAGAGTTGGAAGGTCCACTCTGAGCTGAACTGGACACTATGGTTCGGAACAGTTTTGTTCACTTGGTGTAAAATCGGCAGCAACGTTGCAGAAACTCTGGCGGGGACCAAAGACAATGGCTTTAATATCACCAATGTTTGGTGCATGCAAGACTGGATGTTAGATAAGCCGACTGCATTCTCAGAAAAAGAGGATGAGTAGAGAGACGAGTGATGAGGTAGAGTAATGTACAATCACTAAATATAGAATGGTTATAGCACAGAAAGAGGCCATTCAACTCGTTGTGTCCATGCCGGTTCTCTGTGACAGCAACTCAGCTAGTCCTACATCCCTGTCTTTTCTCCATAGCCCTGCAAATTTTTTCTCTTCAAATCATTATCCAACGCTCATTTGAAAGCCACGATTAAATTCACTTCACCACACTCTCAGGCAGTGCATTCTAGATCCTAACAACTCACTGCGTAAAAAAAATTTTTCCTCATGTCACCTTTGATTCTTTTGCCCGACACATTAAATCGGTGTCCTCTAGCTCTCAAACATGATGCCAATGGGAACAGTTTCTCCCTATCTACTCTGTCCAGACCCCTCATGATTTTGAAAACCTTTATCAAATCTCCTCTCAACCTTTCTTCTCCAAGATGAACAGCCATAGCTTCTCCAATTTATCTAAATTAACTGGTTCTCTGCTCTCTCCACCCCTGAATGTGCTGACTCTGGCTGGGTTCAGCTCTACACTCACTGGTTCCCCCAATTTTCCACCCCTGAATATACTAACTCTGGTTGGATTTGGTTCCCCTTCCTCTCCTCCCCTGAATGATATGTAGAAATTGACCCCAGGTTTGTAGATGATGTTGCTAAGGAGCAGCATATAGCTGAGGAAAAGGAAGGGACCCAGGAGAGATTCTGGAGAGACGCGGGAAGATGTGAGAAAAAATGGAGAGACATGTAGGGACAAGATCAGGGCAGCAGGAGTTTTGGTTTGCTAGGAAAGGAAAGGAACTGACCAGCAGAGGAGGATGATCAGATGGATTGAATTTCCGTGACAAAGAAGCCCATAAAATCCTCACACTTATGGTTGGAGCTCAGGGTGGTAGGAAAGAAGGGTTGAAAGAGATAGTTGAAAGTGGAGAAAAGAAGTTGGGAGTTATTTTTATTGTCCAGGGTGATCCTGGAGGACTGGTTTTCGCTGAAATGAATGAGACCTTACAGTGCCTGATCTGGTCCAGTCAGATGTGACAATAGATGGTCAAACCAGCTGTCGGCCAGATACACTAAAGTCTGCACCACTTTGACTTGAGGGAGCAAAGATGGGCCTACACCAGGAGACTGACCCGGATGGGAGAGAGTGAAGTATAGCCTTTCCCCTTCTTCCATTAACATGCATCATCCCACACTACAGGACAAAAGCTTACCCTGAATGGTTCAGGAAAAGGTGCACAGCAAACATGATCATGCCAGACAAAAGGCATCACACGTGGTTCAATATTTCCATGTTATATAAAATCCCATGACCTGGGTTATTTTGCCATCTTATTAGGTTGTAACATTAAACTGAAGTTAAAGTGAAATTGTTAAGGTGTGCATTTCTGAGGAGCTTCTCACTGTAGCCTTGGCAGAAGATCCATAAGAATAAGTATAAGCAGTCTTAATGCCACATCTCCAGATTTTCCACTGATCTGTCACTATCTGAGTAGGGCTGGGCCTAACTTAGATTAGTTCAGTGAGCATCCGATGTGAAAGAAACTCCCAATAGGCAGCTGTCCAATCTGGGATGCAAAATCCAGTGGGCTGATATGAAAAGGCTGGCAGTAGCACTTTAACAAGAAGCGAAAGGAAGCATCAGTGTTGAGGAATAGGCAGATTTCTGCAGCACCTGTAGCAGCAAGGATAATAATCATGGAAGCTTTTAAGCCTCAAAACCCAGAAGCAAATGCAAGTACAGTTTGCCAAACCTACTTTTCACGTTCAATGAATGCAGTAGAGGATCTCTTTAACAGATACAGAAAATGGCTGACTTCTGACTTCCACCACCCGTGTTTGTTAGGTGGGAGCAGTAACTGCTGGGAACACGGCAGCAGAGATATCGGTGGTCGTAACTACATTAACTGACCCTGATTAACATGTATTCATGAGGCTCCTGTCTGTTTTCAGTGGGAGTACCAGCAGCTTAGATTGTGGTCTGCCTGAAAATCAGAAAGGGTTGGAACCAACCAGTAAACTGGCACCTCACTGAGTTGCTATTCTGATCACACACAACTTTTAGGGACAAATGGGGGAGCAGGGACACAAAAATCATCCCTTGGTATGTCAAAAAATACATATCATTGAAGGAATTTCCCTTTCTTCTTTATTCAGTATTTTTCATACATCACAGAAGGACAGCAACATAAAACAGTTCAGGAATAGGGATGTCCTTTTGGATCAAACATGACAGGAACTGTCAGGACTAAGATGTTCACATTTGCCTTTATTTTGAGACAGTAATAGGGGTAGAATTTCTGTGGAATTCTCTTGATCCGATAGGAGAAGCCGACAGGCGATAATGTTTGGTAAAAGTGTAAGGATTGCTGAGCTTGGCAGCCTTGCAAATACGGTTCTGACAGAACCTGATTGAGAGCAGTCCAGAAATCAGATGTAAACAGTTGAATTATCGTTAAACAGAAAGATGGTAATATTGAAGTTCATCATCCACAGTTTCTACTTCATCATCATGAGTACACTTTGGGTCTTTGCACCAAGGAAACAAGTAATTGTCAAGCTGCACAAAATTATTCCCAATGAGAAACATAGAGGGATAAATTGGCTGTCCCCCAAAAACGGTTGAATGGACCATGGAATGTGATTAACCTGCGCTCGTTCATTGCGTTTCAGGCAACACATTAAAATTGTGCTGACAGCTGCATTATATGATTGTTTGGTGCAGTCAATGCCCCCCCCGTACTGTTCATTGGCTGCACGCAGCAGCAGGTGGCCTCATACCGTGAGTGGTTAGCTCTACTTAAGAGCAGCCTGCATTTCTTACATTACATTGGAGCACTTTTGTTTCAAAAAGTGCAGCTGTGAGAGAGGATCAACAAGGGAAACGCTCACAGTGAGAGACCATCAACAAAGGAAACACACACAATGAGTGACCATCAACAAAGGAAACGCTCACAGTGAGAGACCATCAACAAAGGAAAACCACACAATGAGAGAGAATCAACAACGGAAACCCTCACAGTGAGAGACCATCAACAAAGGAAACACACACAATGAGAGAGAATCAACAACGGAAACCCTCACAGTGAGAGACCATCAACAAAGGAAACACACACAATGAGTGACCATCAACAAAGGAAACCCTCACAGTGAGAGACCATCAACAAAGGAAACCCTCACAGTGAGAGAGAATCAACAAGGGGAACCCTCACAGTGAGAGACCAACAACAAAGGAAACCCTCAGAGTGAGAGACCATCAATAAAGGAAACCCTCACAATGAGAGACCATCAACAAAGGAAACCCTCACAGTGAGAGACCAACAAAGGAAACCGTCACAATGAGAGACCATCAACAAAGGAAACCCTCACAGTGAGAGACCATCAACAAAGGAAACCCTCACAATGAGAGACCATCAACAAAGGAAACCCACACAATGAGAGACCATCAACAAAGGAAACCCTCACAGAGCGAGACAATCAACAAAGGAAACCCTCACAGTCAGAGACCAACAAAGGAAACCCTCACAATGAGAGACCATCAACAAAGGAAACCCTCACAATGAGAGACCATCAACAAAGGAAACCCTCACAGTGAGAGACCAACAAAGGAAACCCTCACAATGAGAGACCATCAACAAAGGAAACCCTCACAGTGAGAGACAATCAACAAAGGAAACCCTCACAGTGAGAGACCATCAACAAAGGAAACCCTCACAGTGAGAGACAATCAACAAAGGAAACCCTCACAGTGAGAGACCATCAACAAGGGAAACCCCCACAGTGAGAGACCATCAACAAGGGCAACCCTCACAGTGAGAGACCATCAACAAGGGCAACCCTCACAGTGAGAGAGAATCAACAAGGGAAAACCTCACAGTGAGAGAGAATCAACAAGGGAAACCCTCACAGTGAGAGACCATCAACAAGGGAAACCCTCACTCTGTGAAAATCATCAACAAGGTAAACCCTCATAGTGAGAGAGAATCAACAAGGGCAAATCTCACAGTTGAGGAAGAGAAACAACAAGGGAAACCCTCACAGTGAGAGGGAATCAACAAGTGCAAACCTCAAAGTGAGACAGAATCAACAAGGGAAACCCTCACACTGAGAGAGAATCACCAGGGAAAGTCTTACAGTGAGAGAGAATCAACAGGGGAAACGCTTACTGTGAGCGACCATCAACAACGGCAAGCCTCATAGTGAGAGGGATTCAACAAGGGCAAACTTCACTGAGAGAGAATCAACAAGGGCAAACCTCACAGAGATAGAATCAGCACGGGAAACCCTCACAGTGAGAGACCATCAACAACGGAAACCCTCACAGTGAGAATCAACAAAGGAAAGCCTCACAGTGAGAGAGAATCAACAATGGAAAGCCTCACAGTGAGAGAGAATCAACAAGGGAAACCCTCACAGTGAGAGAGAATCAACAAGGGAAACCCTCACAGTGAGAGAGAATCAACAAAGGAAACCCTCACAGTGAGAGACCATCAACAAGGGAAATCCTCACAGTGAGAGACCATCAACAAAGGAAACACTCACAGTGAGAGAGAATCAACAAGGGCAACCCTCACAGTGAGAGACCATCAACAAAGGAAACCCTCACAGTGAGAGAGAATCAACAAGGGCAACCCTCACAGTGAGAGAGAATCAACAAGGGCAACCCTCACAGTGAGAGAGAATCAACAAGGGAAACCCTCACAGTGAGAGAGAATCAACAAGGGCACCCCTCACAGTGAGAGAGAATCAACAAGGGCAACCCTTACAGTGAGAGAGAATCAACAAGGGCAACCCTCACAATGAGAGAGAATCAACAAGGGCAACCCTTACAGTAAGAGAGAATCAACAAGGGCAACCTTCACAGTGAGAGAGAATCAACCAGGGAAAGTCTTACAGTGAGAGAGAATCAACAGGGGAAACCCTTACAGTGAGAGAGAATCAACAAGGGCAACCCTCACAGTGAGAGAGAATCAACAAGGGCAACCCTTACAGTAAGAGAGAATCAACAAGGGCAACCTTCACAGTGAGATAGAATCAACCAGGGAAAGTCTTACAGTGAGAGAGAATCAACAAGGGCAAGCCTCACAGTGAGAGAGAATCAACAAGGGAAACACTCACAGTGAGAGACCATCAACAAAGGAAACACTCACAGTGAGAGAGAATCAACAATGGCAACCCTCAGAGTGAGAGAGAATCAACAAGGGAAACCCTCACAGTGAGAGAACATCAACAAAGGAAACACTCACAGTGAGAGAGAATCAACAAGGGCAACCCTCACAGTGAGAGAGAATCAACAAGGGCAACCCTTACAGTGAGAGAGAATCAACAAGGGCAACCCTCACAGTGAGAGAGAATCAACAAGGGCAACTTTCACAGCGAGAGACAATCAACAAGGGGACCCCTCACAGTGAGAGACCATCAACAAAGGAAACACTCACAGTGAGAGAGAATCAACAAGGGCAACCTTCACAGTGAGAGAGAATCAACAAGGGCAACCCTCACAGTGAGAGAGAATCAACAAGGGCAACCCTCACAGTGAGAGAGAATCAACAAGGGCAACCCTCACAGTGAGAGAGAATCAACAAGGGAAACCCTCACAGTGAGAGACCATCAACAAGGGAAACACTCACAGTGAGAGACCATCAACAAAGGAAACACTCACAGTGAGAGAGAATCAACAATGGCAACCCTCAGAGTGAGAGAGAATCAACAAGGGAAACCCTCACAGTGAGAGAACATCAACAAAGGAAACACTCACAGTGAGAGAGAATCAAGAAGGGCAACCCTCACAGTGAGAGAGAATCAACAAGGGCAACCCTTACAGTGAGAGAGAATCAACAAGGGCAACCCTCACAGTGAGAGAGAATCAACAAGGGCAACCCTTACAGTAAGAGAGAATCAACAAGGGCAACTTTCACAGCGAGAGAGAATCAACAAGGGGACCCCTCACAGTGAGAGACCATCAACAAAGGAAGCCCTCACAGTGAGAGACCATCAACAAGGGACACCTTCACAGTGAGAGAGAATCAACAATGGCAACCGCTATCGTGAGAGAGAAGCAACAAGGGAAACCCTCACAGTGTGAGACCATCAACAAGGGCAACCCTCACAGTGAGAGACCATCAACAAGGGAAATCCTCACAGTGAGAGACCATCAACAAAGGAAACACTCACAGTGAGAGAGAATCAACAAGGGCAACCCTCACAGTGAGAGACCATCAACAAAGGAAACCCTCACAGTGAGAGAGAATCAACAAGGGCAACCCTCACAGTGAGAGAGAATCAACAAGGGCAACCCTCACAGTGAGAGAGAATCAACAAGGGAAACCCTCACAGTGAGAGAGAATCAACAAGGGCACCCCTCACAGTGAGAGAGAATCAACAAGGGCAACCCTTACAGTGAGAGAGAATCAACAAAGGCAACCCTCACAATGAGAGAGAATCAACAAGGGCAACCCTTACAGTAAGAGAGAATCAACAAGGGCAACCTTCACAGTGAGAGAGAATCAACCAGGGAAAGTCTTACAGTGAGAGAGAATCAACAGGGGAAACCCTTACAGTGAGAGAGAATCAACAAGGGCAACCCTCACAGTGAGAGAGAATCAACAAGGGCAACCCTTACAGTAAGAGAGAATCAACAAGGGCAACCTTCACAGTGAGATAGAATCAACCAGGGAAAGTCTTACAGTGAGAGAGAATCAACAGGGGAAACCCTTACAGTGAGCGACCACCAACAACGGCAAGCCTCACAGTGAGAGAAAATCAACAAGGGAAACCCTCACAGTGAGAGACCATCAACAAAGGAAACCCTCACAGTGAGAGAGAATCAACAAGGGAAACCCTCACAGTGAGAGACCATCAACAAGGGAAACACTCACAGTGAGAGACCATCAACAAAGGAAACACTCACAGTGAGAGAGAATCAACAATGGCAACCCTCAGAGTGAGAGAGAATCAACAAGGGAAACCCTCACAGTGAGAGAACATCAACAAAGGAAACACTCACAGTGAGAGAGAATCAACAAGGGCAACCCTCACAGTGAGAGAGAATCAACAAGGGCAACCCTTACAGTGAGAGAGAATCAACAAGGGCAACCCTCACAGTGAGAGAGAATCAACAAGGGCAACTTTCACAGCGAGAGACAATCAACAAGGGGACCCCTCACAGTGAGAGACCATCAACAAAGGAAACACTCACAGTGAGAGAGAATCAACAAGGGCAACCTTCACAGTGAGAGAGAATCAACAAGGGCAACCCTTACAGTGAGAGAGAATCAACAAGGGCAACCCTCACAGTGAGAGAGAATCAACAAGGGAAACCCTCACAGTGAGAGACCATCAACAAGGGAAACACTCACAGTGAGAGACCATCAACAAAGGAAACACTCACAGTGAGAGAGAATCAACAATGGCAACCCTCAGAGTGAGAGAGAATCAACAAGGGAAACCCTCACAGTGAGAGAACATCAACAAAGGAAACACTCACAGTGAGAGAGAATCAAGAAGGGCAACCCTCACAGTGAGAGAGAATCAACAAGGGCAACCCTTACAGTGAGAGAGAATCAACAAGGGCAACCCTCACAGTGAGAGAGAATCAACAAGGGCAACCCTTACAGTAAGAGAGAATCAACAAGGGCAACTTTCACAGCGAGAGAGAATCAACAAGGGGACCCCTCACAGTGAGAGACCATCAACAAAGGAAGCCCTCACAGTGAGAGACCATCAACAAGGGACACCTTCACAGTGAGAGAGAATCAACAATGGCAACCGCTATCGTGAGAGAGAAGCAACAAGGGAAACCCTCACAGTGTGAGACCATCAACAAGGGCAACCCTCACAGTGAGAGACCATCAACAAGGGAAATCCTCACAGTGAGAGACCATCAACAAAGGAAACACTCACAGTGAGAGAGAATCAACAAGGGCAACCCTCACAGTGAGAGACCATCAACAAAGGAAACCCTCACAGTGAGAGAGAATCAACAAGGGCAACCCTCACAGTGAGAGAGAATCAACAAGGGCAACCCTCACAGTGAGAGAGAATCAACAAGGGAAACCCTCACAGTGAGAGAGAATCAACAAGGGCACCCCTCACAGTGAGAGAGAATCAACAAGGGCAACCCTTACAGTGAGAGAGAATCAACAAGGGCAACCCTCACAATGAGAGAGAATCAACAAGGGCAACCCTTACAGTAAGAGAGAATCAACAAGGGCAACCTTCACAGTGAGAGAGAATCAACCAGGGAAAGTCTTACAGTGAGAGAGAATCAACAGGGGAAACCCTTACAGTGAGAGAGAATCAACAAGGGCAACCCTCACAGTGAGAGAGAATCAACAAGGGCAACCCTTACAGTAAGAGAGAATCAACAAGGGCAACCTTCACAGTGAGATAGAATCAACCAGGGAAAGTCTTACAGTGAGAGAGAATCAACAGGGGAAACCCTTACAGTGAGCGACCACCAACAACGGCAAGCCTCACAGTGAGAGAAAATCAACAAGGGAAACCCTCACAGTGAGAGACCATCAACAAAGGAAACCCTCACAGTGAGAGAGAATCAACAAGGGAAACCCTCACAGTGAGAGACCATCAACAAGGGAAACACTCACAGTGAGAGACCATCAACAAAGGAAACACTCACAGTGAGAGAGAATCAACAATGGCAACCCTCAGAGTGAGAGAGAATCAACAAGGGAAACCCTCACAGTGAGAGAACATCAACAAAGGAAACACTCACAGTGAGAGAGAATCAACAAGGGCAACCCTTACAGTGAGAGAGAATCAACAAGGGCAACCCTCACAGTGAGAGAGAATCAACAAGGGCAACCCTTACAGTAAGAGAGAATCAACAAGGGCAACTTTCACAGCGAGAGAGAATCAACAAGGGGACCCCTCACAGTGAGAGACCATCAACAAAGGAAGCCCTCACAGTGAGAGACCATCAACAAGGGACACCTTCACAGTGAGAGAGAATCAACAATGGCAACCGCTATCGTGAGAGAGAAGCAACAAGGGAAACCCTCACAGTGTGAGACCATCAACAAGGGCAACCCTCACAGTGAGAGACCATCAACAAAGGAAACCCTCACAGTGAGAGACCATCAACAAGGGACACCTTCACAGTGAGAGAGAATCAACAAAGGAAACCCTCACAGTGAGAGACCATCAACAAGGGAAACCCTCACAGTGAGAGAGAATCAACAATGGCAACCCTCATAGTGAGAGAGAATCAACAAGGGAAACCCTCACAGTGAGAAACCATCAACAAGGGACACCTTCACAGTGAGAGACCATCAACAATGGCAACCATCATAGTGAGAGAGAATCAACAAGGGAAACCCTCACAGTGAGAGACCATCAACAAGGGCAACCCTCACAGTGAGAGAGAATCAACAAGGGAAAACCTCACAGTGAGACACCATCAACAAGGCAAACCCACACAGTGAGAGAGAATCAACAAGGGCAACCCTCACTGAGAGAGAATCAACAAGGGCAAACCTCACAGAGATAGAATCAACAAGGCAAACCCACACAGTGAGAGAGAATCAACAAGGGCAACCCTCACAGTGAGAGACCATCAACAAGGGAAACCCGCACAGTGAGAGACCATCAACAAAGGAAACCCTCACAGTGAAAGAGAATCAACAAGGGCAAATCGCACAGTTGAGGCAGAGAATCAACAAGGGAAACCCTCACAGTGAGAGAGAATCAACAAGGGCAACCCTCACAGTGAAAGAGAATCAACAAGGGCAAATCGCACAGTTGAGGCAGAGAATCAACAAGGGAAACCCTCACAGTGAGAGGGAATCAACAAGGGCAACCCTCACAGTGAAAGAGAATCAACAAGGGCAAATCGCACAGTTGAGGCAGAGAATCAACAAGGGCAAACCTCAAAGTGAGACAGAATCAACAAGGGAAACCCTCACAGTGAGAGACCATCAACAAGGGCAACCCTCACACTGAGAGAGAATCAACCAGGGAAAGTCTCACAGTGAGCGACCATCAACATTTGGCAACCCTCATAGTGAAAGGGATTCAACAAGGGCAACCCTCACTGAGAGAGAATCAACAAGGGCAAACCTCACAGAGATAGAATCAACAAGGCAAACCCACACAGTGAGAGAGACTCAACAAGGGCAACCCTCACAGTGAGAGACCATCAACAAGGGAAACCCGCACAGTGAGAGACCATCAACGAAGGAAACCCTCATAGTGAAAGAGAATCAACAAGGGCAAATCGCACAGTGAGAGGGAATCAACAAGGCAAACCTCAAAGTGAGACAGAATCAACAAGGTAAACCCTCACACTGAGAGAGAATCAACAAGGGAAACCCTCACAGTGAGAGGGAATCAACAAGGCAAACCTCAAAGTGAGACAGAATCAACAAGGTAAACCCTCACACTGAGAGAGAATCAACCAGGGAAAGTCTCACAGTGAGAGAGAATCAACAGGGGAAACCCTCACTGTGAGCGACCATCAACATTTGGCAACCCTCACAGTGAGAGGGATTCAACAAAATCAACCCTCACTGAGAGAGAATCAACAAGGGCAAACCTCACAGAGAGAGAATCAACAAGGCAAACCCACACAGTGAGAGAGAATCAGCAAGGGAAACCCTCACAGTGTGAGAGAATCAACAAAGGCAACCCGCACAGTGAGAGACCATCAACAAAGGAAACCCTCACAGTGAGAGAGAATCAACACGGGAAACCCTCACAGTGAGAGACCATCAACAAGGGAAACCCTCACAGTGAGAGGGAATCAACAAAGGAAAGCCTCACATTGAGAGAGAATCAACAAGGGAAACCCACACAGTGAGAGAGAATCAACAAGGGAAACACTCACAGTGAGAGACCATCAATAAGGGAAACCCTCACAGTGAGAGACCATCAGCAAGGGAAACCCTCACAGTGATTGACCATCAACAAGGGAAACCCTCACAGTGTTTGACCATCAACAAGGGAAACCCTCACAGTGAGAGACCATCAACAAAGGAAACCGTCACAGTGAGAGACCATCAACAAAGGAAACCCTCACAGTGAGAGACCATCAACAAGGGCAACCCTTACAGTGAGAGAGAATCAACAAGGGAAACCCTCACAGTGAGACACAATCAACAAGGGAAACCCTCACAGTGAGAGACGATCAGCAGGGGTGACCGTCACAGTGAGAGACCATCCACAAGGGATACCCTCACATTGAGAGAGAATCAACAAGGGCAACCCTCACAGTGAGAGAGAATCAACAAGGGCAACCCTTACAGTGAGAGAGAATCAACAAGGGCAACCCTCACAGTGAGAGAGAATCAACAAGGGCAACCCTTACAGTGAGAGAGAATCAACAAGGGAAACCCTCACAGTGAGAGAGAATCAACAAGGGGACCCCTCACAGTGAGAGACCATCAACAAAGGAAACCTTCACAGTGAGAGACCATCAACAATGGACACCTTCACAGTGAGAGAGAATCAACAATGGCAACCGCTACAGTGAGAGAGAAGCAACAAGGGAAACCCTCACTGTGTGAGACCATCAACAAGGGCAACCCTCACAGCGAGAGACCATCAACAATGGCAACCCTTATAGTGAGAGAGAATCAACAAGGGAAACATTCACAGTGAGAGACCATCAACAAGGGCAACCCTCACAGTGAGAGACCATCAACAAAGGAAACCCTCACAGTGAGAGACCATCAACAAGGGACACCTTCACAGTGAGAGAGAATCAACAAGGGAAACCCTCACAGTGAGAGACCATCAACAAGGGAAACCCTCACAGTGAGAGAGAATCAACAATGGCAACCCTCATAGTGAGAGAGAATCAACAAGGGAAACCCTCACAGTGAGAGACCATCAACAAGGGACACCTTCACAGTGAGAGACCATCAACAATGGCAACCCTCATAGTGAGAGAGAATCAACAAGGGAAACCCTCACAGTGAGAGACCATCAACAAGGGAAACCCTCACAGTGAGAGACCATCAGCAAGGGAAACCCTCACAGTGATTGACCATCAACAAGGGAAACCCTCACAGTGTTTGACCATCAACAAGGGAAACCCTCACAGTGAGAGACCATCAACAAAGGAAACCGTCACAGTGAGAGACCATCAACAAAGGAAACCCTCACAGTGAGAGACCATCAACAAGGGCAACCCTTACAGTGAGAGAGAATCAACAAGGGAAACCCTCACAGTGAGACACAATCAACAAGGGAAACCCTCACAGTGAGAGACGATCAGCAGGGGTGACCGTCACAGTGAGAGACCATCCACAAGGGAAACCCTCACATTGAGAGAGAATCAACAAGGGCAACCCTCACAGTGAGAGAGAATCAACAAGGGCAACCCTTACAGTGAGAGAGAATCAACAAGGGCAACCCTCACAGTGAGAGAGAATCAACAAGGGCAACCCTCACAGTGAAAGAGAATCAACAAGGGCAAATCGCACAGTTGAGGCAGAGAATCAACAAGGGAAACCCTCACAGTGAGAGGGAATCAACAAGGGCAAACCTCAAAGTGAGACAGAATCAACAAGGGAAACCCTCACAGTGAGAGACCATCAACAAGGGCAACCCTCACACTGAGAGAGAATCAACCAGGGAAAGTCTCACAGTGAGCGACCATCAACATTTGGCAACCCTCATAGTGAAAGGGATTCAACAAGGGCAACCCTCACTGAGAGAGAATCAACAAGGGCAAACCTCACAGAGATAGAATCAACAAGGGCAACCCTCACAGTGAGAGACCATCAACAAGGGAAACCCGCACAGTGAGAGACCATCAACGAAGGAAACCCTCATAGTGAAAGAGAATCAACAAGGGCAAATCGCACAGTGAGAGGGAATCAACAAGGCAAACCTCAAAGTGAGACAGAATCAACAAGGTAAACCCTCACACTGAGAGAGAATCAACAAGGGAAACCCTCACAGTGAGAGGGAATCAACAAGGCAAACCTCAAAGTGAGACAGAATCAACAAGGTAAACCCTCACACTGAGAGAGAATCAACCAGGGAAAGTCTCACAGTGAGAGAGAATCAACAGGGGAAACCCTCACTGTGAGCGACCATCAACATTTGGCAACCCTCACAGTGAGAGGGATTCAACAAAATCAACCCTCACTGAGAGAGAATCAACAAGGGCAAACCTCACAGAGAGAGAATCAACAAGGCAAACCCACACAGTGAGAGAGAATCAGCAAGGGAAACCCTCACAGTGTGAGAGAATCAACAAAGGCAACCCGCACAGTGAGAGACCATCAACAAAGGAAACCCTCACAGTGAGAGAGAATCAACACGGGAAACCCTCACAGTGAGAGACCATCAACAAGGGAAACCCTCACAGTGAGAGGGAATCAACAAAGGAAAGCCTCACATTGAGAGAGAATCAACAAGGGAAACCCACACAGTGAGAGAGAATCAACAAGGGAAACACTCACAGTGAGAGACCATCAATAAGGGAAACCCTCACAGTGAGAGACCATCAGCAAGGGAAACCCTCACAGTGATTGACCATCAACAAGGGAAACCCTCACAGTGTTTGACCATCAACAAGGGAAACCCTCACAGTGAGAGACCATCAACAAAGGAAACCGTCACAGTGAGAGACCATCAACAAAGGAAACCCTCACAGTGAGAGACCATCAACAAGGGCAACCCTTACAGTGAGAGAGAATCAACAAGGGAAACCCTCACAGTGAGACACAATCAACAAGGGAAACCCTCACAGTGAGAGACGATCAGCAGGGGTGACCGTCACAGTGAGAGACCATCCACAAGGGAAACCCTCACATTGAGAGAGAATCAACAAGGGCAACCCTCACAGTGAGAGAGAATCAACAAGGGCAACCCTTACAGTGAGAGAGAATCAACAAGGGCAACCCTCACAGTGAGAGAGAATCAACAAGGGCAACCCTTACAGTGAGAAAGAATCAACAAGGGAAACCCTCACAGTGAGAGAGAATCAACAAGGGGACCCCTCACAGTGAGAGACCATCAACAAAGGAAACCTTCACAGTGAGAGACCATCAACAATGGACACCTTCACAGTGAGAGAGAATCAACAATGGCAACCGCTACAGTGAGAGAGAAGCAACAAGGGAAACCCTCACTGTGTGAGACCATCAACAAGGGCAACCCTCACAGCGAGAGACCATCAACAATGGCAACCCTTATAGTGAGAGAGAATCAACAAGGGAAACATTCACAGTGAGAGACCATCAACAAGGGCAACCCTCACAGTGAGAGACCATCAACAAAGGAAACCCTCACAGTGAGAGACCATCAACAAGGGACACCTTCACAGTGAGAGAGAATCAACAAGGGAAACCCTCACAGTGAGAGACCATCAACAAGGGAAACCCTCACAGTGAGAGAGAATCAACAATGGCAACCCTCATAGTGAGAGAGAATCAACAAGGGAAACCCTCACAGTGAGAGACCATCAACAAGGGACACCTTCACAGTGAGAGACCATCAACAATGGCAACCCTCATAGTGAGAGAGAATCAACAAGGGAAACCCTCACAGTGAGAGACCATCAACAAGGGAAACCGTCACAGTGAGAGACCATCGACAAAGCTAATCCTCATTGTGAGAGATCATCAACAAGGGAAACCCTCACAGTGAGAGACCATCAACAAAGCTAATCCTCATTGTGAGAGATCATCAACAAGGGAACCCCTCACAGTGAGAGAGAATCAACAAGGGCAACCCTCACAGTGAGAGAGAATCAACAAGGGAAAACCTTTCAGTGAGAGACCATCAACAAGGGATAGCTTCACAGTGAAAGAGAATCAACAAGGACAACTCGCACAGTTGAGGCAGAGAATCAACAAGGGCAACCCCCACAGTGAGAGGGAATCAACAAGAGCAAACCTCAAAGTGAGACAGAATCAACAAGGGAAACCCTCACAGTGAGAGACCATCAACAAGGGCAACCCTCACACTGAGAGGGAATCAACCAGGGAAAGTCTCACAGTGAGCGACCATCAACATTTGGCAACCCTCATAGTGAGAGGGATTCAACAAGGGCAACCCTCACTGAGAGAGAATCAACAAGGGCAAACCTCACAGAGATAGAATCAACAATGCAAACCCACACAGTGAGAGAGAATCAGCAAGGGAAACCCTCACAGTGAGAGAGAACCAACAAGAGCAACCCTCACAGTGGGAGAGAATCAACAATGGAAACCGTCACTCTGTGAAACCATCAACAAGGGCGACCCTAACAGTGAGAGACCATCAACAAGGGAAACCCTCACAGTGAGAGAGAATCAACAAGGGCAAACCTCAAAGTGAGAGAGAACCAACAGGGGAAACCCTCACTGTGTGCGACCATCAACAATGGCAACCCTCACAGTGAGAGGGATTCAACAAGGGCAACCCTCACTGAGAGAGACCATCAACAACGGAAACCCTCACAGTGAGAGACCATCAACAAAGGAAACCCTCACAGTGAGAGAGAATCAGCAAGGAAAACCCTCCCAGTGAGAGAGAATCAACAAGGGAAACCCTCACAGTGAGAGACCATCAACAAGGGCAACCCTCACAGTGAGAGACCATCAACAAGTGCAAACCTCA
Source organism: Heterodontus francisci (assembly GCF_036365525.1). Taxonomy (NCBI): domain Eukaryota; kingdom Metazoa; phylum Chordata; class Chondrichthyes; order Heterodontiformes; family Heterodontidae; genus Heterodontus; species Heterodontus francisci. Next base: position 188,826,598 of record NC_090374.1, read on the forward strand.
AAGTGAGAGAGAATCAACAAGGGAGACCCTCACACTGAGAGAGAATCAACCAGGGAAAGTCTCACAGTGAGAGAGAATCAACAGGGGAAACCCTCACTGTGAGCGACCATCAACAATGACAATCCTCATAGTGAGAGGGATTCAACAAGGGCAACCCTCACTGAGAGAGAATCAACAAGGGCAAACCTCACAGAGATAGAATCAACAAGGCAAACCCACACAGTGAGAGAGAATCAGCAAGGGAAACCCTCACAGTGAGACACCATCAACAAGGGAAACCCTCACAGTGAGAGATCATCAAAAAAGGAAACACTCACAGTGAGAGAGAATCAACAAGGGAAACCCTCACAGTGAGAGAGAATCAACAAGGGAAACCCTCACAGTGAGAGACCATCAAAAAAGGAAACACTCACAGTGAGAGAGAATCAACAAGGGAAACCCTCACAGTGAGAGACCATCAAAAAGGGAAACCCTCACAGTGAGACACAATCAACAAGGGAAACCCTCACAGTGAGAGACCATCAACAAGGGAAACCCTCACAGTGAGAGACCATCAACAAGGGCAACCCTCACATTGAGAGAGAATTAACAAGGGCAAATCTCACAGTTGAGGCAGAGAATAAACAAGGGAAACCCTCACAGTGAGAGAGAATCAACAAGGGCAAACCTCAAAGTGAGACAGAATCAACAAGGGAGACCCTCACACTGAGAGAGAATCAACCAGGGTAAGTCTCACAGTGAGAGAGAATCAACAGGGGAAACCCTCACTGTGAGTGACCATCCACAATGGCAACCCTCACAGTGAGAGGGATTCAACAAGGGCAACCCTCACTGAGAGAGAATCAACAAGGGGAAACCTCACAGAGATAGAATCAACAAGGCAAACCCACACAGTGAGAGAGAATCAACAAGGGAAACCCTCACAGTGAGAGAGAACCAACAAGAGCAACCCTCACAGTGAGAGACCATCAACAAGGGAAACCCTCACAGTGAGAGACCATCAAAAAAGGAAACCCTCACAGTGAGAGAGAATCAACAACGGAAACCCTCACAGTGAGAGACCATCAACAAAGGAAACCCTCACAGTGAGAGAGAATCAGCAAGGAAAACCCTCACAGTGAGAGACCATCAACAAGGGCAACCCTCACACTGAGAGAGAATCAACCAGGGAAAGTCTCACAGTGAGCGACCATCAACATTTGGCAACCCTCATAGTGAAAGGGATTCAACAAGGGCAACCCTCACTGAGAGAGAATCAACAAGGGCAAACCTCACAGAGATAGAATCAACAAGGCAAACCCACACAGTGAGAGAGACTCAACAAGGGCAACCCTCACAGTGAGAGACCATCAACAAGGGAAACCCGCACAGTGAGAGACCATCAACGAAGGAAACCCTCATAGTGAAAGAGAATCAACAAGGGCAAATCGCACAGTGAGAGGGAATCAACAAGGCAAACCTCAAAGTGAGACAGAATCAACAAGGTAAACCCTCACACTGAGAGAGAATCAACAAGGGAAACCCTCACAGTGAGAGGGAATCAACAAGGCAAACCTCAAAGTGAGACAGAATCAACAAGGTAAACCCTCACACTGAGAGAGAATCAACCAGGGAAAGTCTCACAGTGAGAGAGAATCAACAGGGGAAACCCTCACTGTGAGCGACCATCAACATTTGGCAACCCTCACAGTGAGAGGGATTCAACAAAATCAACCCTCACTGAGAGAGAATCAACAAGGGCAAACCTCACAGAGAGAGAATCAACAAGGCAAACCCACACAGTGAGAGAGAATCAGCAAGGGAAACCCTCACAGTGTGAGAGAATCAACAAAGGCAACCCGCACAGTGAGAGACCATCAACAAAGGAAACCCTCACAGTGAGAGAGAATCAACACGGGAAACCCTCACAGTGAGAGACCATCAACAAGGGAAACCCTCACAGTGAGAGGGAATCAACAAAGGAAAGCCTCACATTGAGAGAGAATCAACAAGGGAAACCCACACAGTGAGAGAGAATCAACAAGGGAAACACTCACAGTGAGAGACCATCAATAAGGGAAACCCTCACAGTGAGAGACCATCAGCAAGGGAAACCCTCACAGTGATTGACCATCAACAAGGGAAACCCTCACAGTGTTTGACCATCAACAAGGGAAACCCTCACAGTGAGAGACCATCAACAAAGGAAACCGTCACAGTGAGAGACCATCAACAAAGGAAACCCTCACAGTGAGAGACCATCAACAAGGGCAACCCTTACAGTGAGAGAGAATCAACAAGGGAAACCCTCACAGTGAGACACAATCAACAAGGGAAACCCTCACAGTGAGAGACGATCAGCAGGGGTGACCGTCACAGTGAGAGACCATCCACAAGGGAAACCCTCACATTGAGAGAGAATCAACAAGGGCAACCCTCACAGTGAGAGAGAATCAACAAGGGCAACCCTTACAGTGAGAGAGAATCAACAAGGGCAACCCTCACAGTGAGAGAGAATCAACAAGGGCAACCCTTACAGTGAGAAAGAATCAACAAGGGAAACCCTCACAGTGAGAGAGAATCAACAAGGGGACCCCTCACAGTGAGAGACCATCAACAAAGGAAACCTTCACAGTGAGAGACCATCAACAATGGACACCTTCACAGTGAGAGAGAATCAACAATGGCAACCGCTACAGTGAGAGAGAAGCAACAAGGGAAACCCTCACTGTGTGAGACCATCAACAAGGGCAACCCTCACAGCGAGAGACCATCAACAATGGCAACCCTTATAGTGAGAGAGAATCAACAAGGGAAACATTCACAGTGAGAGACCATCAACAAGGGCAACCCTCACAGTGAGAGACCATCAACAAAGGAAACCCTCACAGTGAGAGACCATCAACAAGGGACACCTTCACAGTGAGAGAGAATCAACAAGGGAAACCCTCACAGTGAGAGACCATCAACAAGGGAAACCCTCACAGTGAGAGAGAATCAACAATGGCAACCCTCATAGTGAGAGAGAATCAACAAGGGAAACCCTCACAGTGAGAGACCATCAACAAGGGACACCTTCACAGTGAGAGACCATCAACAATGGCAACCCTCATAGTGAGAGAGAATCAACAAGGGAAACCCTCACAGTGAGAGACCATCAACAAGGGAAACCGTCACAGTGAGAGACCATCGACAAAGCTAATCCTCATTGTGAGAGATCATCAACAAGGGAAACCCTCACAGTGAGAGACCATCAACAAAGCTAATCCTCATTGTGAGAGATCATCAACAAGGGAACCCCTCACAGTGAGAGAGAATCAACAAGGGCAACCCTCACAGTGAGAGAGAATCAACAAGGGAAAACCTTTCAGTGAGAGACCATCAACAAGGGATAGCTTCACAGTGAAAGAGAATCAACAAGGACAACTCGCACAGTTGAGGCAGAGAATCAACAAGGGCAACCCCCACAGTGAGAGGGAATCAACAAGAGCAAACCTCAAAGTGAGACAGAATCAACAAGGGAAACCCTCACAGTGAGAGACCATCAACAAGGGCAACCCTCACACTGAGAGGGAATCAACCAGGGAAAGTCTCACAGTGAGCGACCATCAACATTTGGCAACCCTCATAGTGAGAGGGATTCAACAAGGGCAACCCTCACTGAGAGAGAATCAACAAGGGCAAACCTCACAGAGATAGAATCAACAATGCAAACCCACACAGTGAGAGAGAATCAGCAAGGGAAACCCTCACAGTGAGAGAGAACCAACAAGAGCAACCCTCACAGTGGGAGAGAATCAACAATGGAAACCGTCACTCTGTGAAACCATCAACAAGGGCGACCCTAACAGTGAGAGACCATCAACAAGGGAAACCCTCACAGTGAGAGAGAATCAACAAGGGCAAACCTCAAAGTGAGAGAGAACCAACAGGGGAAACCCTCACTGTGTGCGACCATCAACAATGGCAACCCTCACAGTGAGAGGGATTCAACAAGGGCAACCCTCACTGAGAGAGACCATCAACAACGGAAACCCTCACAGTGAGAGACCATCAACAAAGGAAACCCTCACAGTGAGAGAGAATCAGCAAGGAAAACCCTCCCAGTGAGAGAGAATCAACAAGGGAAACCCTCACAGTGAGAGACCATCAACAAGGGCAACCCTCACAGTGAGAGACCATCAACAAGTGCAAACCTCAAAGTGAGAGAGAATCAACAAGGGAGACCCTCACACTGAGAGAGAATCAACCAGGGAAAGTCTCACAGTGAGAGAGAATCAACAGGGGAAACCCTCACTGTGAGCGACCATCAACAATGACAATCCTCATAGTGAGAGGGATTCAACAAGGGCAACCCTCACTGAGAGAGAATCAACAAGGGCAAACCTCACAGAGATAGAATCAACAAGGCAAACCCACACAGTGAGAGAGAATCAGCAAGGGAAACCCTCACAGTGAGACATCATCAACAAGGGAAACCCTCACAGTGAGAGATCATCAAAAAAGGAAACACTCACAGTGAGAGAGAATCAACAAGGGAAACCCTCACAGTGAGAGAGAATCAACAAGGGAAACCCTCACAGTGAGAGACCATCAAAAAAGGAAACACTCACAGTGAGAGAGAATCAACAAGGGAAACCCTCACAGTGAGAGACCATCAAAAAGGGAAACCCTCACAGTGAGACACAATCAACAAGGGAAACCCTCACAGTGAGAGACCATCAACAAGGGAAACCCTCACAGTGAGAGACCATCAACAAGGGCAACCCTCACATTGAGAGAGAATTAACAAGGGCAAATCTCACAGTTGAGGCAGAGAATAAACAAGGGAAACCCTCACAGTGAGAGAGAATCAACAAGGGCAAACCTCAAAGTGAGACAGAATCAACAAGGGAGACCCTCACACTGAGAGAGAATCAACCAGGGTAAGTCTCACAGTGAGAGAGAATCAACAGGGGAAACCCTCACTGTGAGTGACCATCCACAATGGCAACCCTCACAGTGAGAGGGATTCAACAAGGGCAACCCTCACTGAGAGAGAATCAACAAGGGGAAACCTCACAGAGATAGAATCAACAAGGCAAACCCACACAGTGAGAGAGAATCAACAAGGGAAACCCTCACAGTGAGAGAGAACCAACAAGAGCAACCCTCACAGTGAGAGACCATCAACAAGGGAAACCCTCACAGTGAGAGACCATCAAAAAAGGAAACCCTCACAGTGAGAGAGAATCAACAACGGAAACCCTCACAGTGAGAGACCATCAACAAAGGAAACCCTCACAGTGAGAGAGAATCAGCAAGGAAAACCCTCACAGTGAGAGAGAATCAACAAGGGAAACCCTCACAGTGAGAGACCATCAACAAGGGCAACCCTCACAGTGAGAGACCATTAACCAGTGCAAACCTCAAAGTGAGAGAGAATCAACAAGGGAGACCCTCACACTGAGAGAGAATCAACCAGTGAAAGTCTCACAGTGAGAGAGAATCAACAGGGGAAACCCTCACTGTGAGCGACCATCAACAATGGCAACCCTCACAGTGAGAGGGATTCAACAAGGGCAACCCTCACTGAGAGAGAATCAACAAGGGCAAACCTCACAGAGATAGAATCAACAAGGCAAACCCACACAGTGAGAGAGAATCAGCAAGGGAAACCCTCACAGTGAGAGAGAACCAACAAGAGCAACCGTCACAGTGAGAGACCATCAACAAGGGAAACCCTCACAGTGAGAGACCATCAAAAAAGGAAACACTCACAGTGAGAGAGAATCAACAAGGGAAACCCTCACAGTGAGAGACCATCAACAAGGGAAACCCTCACAGTGAGAGACCATCCACAAGGGAAACCCTCACATTGAGAGAGAATCAACGGGAAAACCTCACAGTGAGAGACCATCAACAAGGGAAACCCTCACAGTGAGAGACCATCAACAAGGGCGACCCTCACAGTGAGAGACCATCAACAAGGGAAACCCTCACAGTGAGAGAGAATCAACAAGGGCAAACCTCAAAGTGAGACAGAATCAACAAGTGAAACCCTCACACTGAGAGAGAATCAACTAGGGAAAGTCTCACACTGAGAGAGAATCAACAGGCGAAACCCTCACTGTGAGCGACCATCAACAATGGCAATCCTCATAGTGAGAGGGATTCAACAAGGGCAACCCTCACTGAGAGAGAATCAACAAGGGCAAACCTCACAGAGATAGAATCAACAAGGCAAACCCACACAGTGAGAGAGAATCAACAAGGGAAACCCTCACAGTGAGAGAGAACCAACAAGAGCAACCCTCACAGTGAGAGACCAGCAACAAGGGAAACCCTCACTGTGAGAGAGAATCAACAACGGAAAGCCTCACATTGAGAGAGAATCAATAAGGGAAACCCGCACAGTGAGAGACCATCAACAAAGGAAACCCTCACAGTAAGAGACCATCAACAATGGCAACCCTCATAGTGAGAGGGATTCAACAAGGGCAACCCTCAGTGAGAGAGAATCAACAAGGCAAACCCTTACAGTGAAAGAAATCAGCAAAGGAAACCCTCACAGTGAGAGACCATCAACAATGGCAACCCTCATAGTGAGAGGGATTCAACAAGGGCAACCCTCAGTGAGAGAGAATCAACAAGGCAAAGCCTCACAGTGAGAGAGAATCAACAAGGGCAACCCTCACAGTGCGAATCAACCAGGGAATCCTTCACAGTGAGTGACCATCAACAAAGGAAACCCTCACAGTGAGAGACCATCAACAAAGGAAACCCTCACAGTGAGAGACCATCAACAAGGGCAACCCTTACAGTGAGAGAGAATCAACAAGGGAAACCCTCACAGTGAGAGACCATCAGCAGGGGCGACCCTCACAGTGAGAGACCATCCACAAGGGAAACCCTCACAGTGAGAGAGAATCAACAAGGGAAACCCTCACAGTGAGAGACCATCCACAAGGGAAACCCTCACAGTGGGAGAGAATCAACAAGGGAAACCGTCACTCTGTGAGACCATCAACAAGGGCGACCCTCACAGTGAAAGACCATCAAAAAGGGCAACCCTCACAGTGAGAGAGAATCAACAAGGGCAAATCTCACAGTTAAGGCAGAGAATCAACAAGGCAAACCCACACAGTGAGAGAGAATCAGCAAGGGAAACCCTCACAGTGAGAGACCATCAACAAGGGAAACCGTCACAGTGAGAGACCATCGACAAAGCTATTCCTCATTGTGAGAGATCATCAACAAGGGAAACCCTCACAGTGAGAGACCATCAACAAAGCTAATCCTCATTGTGAGAGATCATCAACAAGGGAACCCCTCACAGTGAGAGAGAATCAACAAAGGAAAGCCTCACATTGAGAGAGAATCAACAAGGGAAACCCTCACAGTGAGAGAGAATCAACAAGGGAAACACTCACAGCGAGAGATAATCAACAAGGGCAACCCTCACACTGAGAGACCATCAACAAAGGAAACCCTCACAGTGAGAGACTATCAACAAAGCTAATCCTCATTGTGAGAGATCATCAACAAGGGAACCCCTCACAGTGAGAGAGAATCAACAAAGGAAAGCCTCACATTGAGAGAGAATCAACAAGGGCAACCCTCACAGTGAGAGAGAATCGACAAGGGAAACCCTCACAGTGAGAGACCATCAGCAGGGGCGACCCTCACAGTGAGAGACCATCAACAAGGGAAACCCTCACAGTGAGAGAGAATCAACAAGGGAAGCCCTCACAGTGAGACAGAATCAACAAGGGAAACCCTCACAGTGAGAGACCATCAACAAGGGAAACCCTCACAGTGAGACAGAATCAACAAGGGCGACCCTCACATTGAGAGACCATCAACAAGGGAAACCCTCCCAGTGAGAGAGAATCAACAAGGGAAAGCCTCACAGTGAGAGACCATCAACAAAGGAAACCCTCACAGTGAGAGACCATCAACAATGGCAACCCTCATAGTGAGAGAGAATCAACAAGTGCAACCCTCACAGTGAGAGAGAATCAACAAGGGCAACCCTCACACTGAGAGAGAATCAACTAGGGAAAGTCTCACAGTGAGAGAGAATCAACAGGGGAAACCCTCACTGTGAGCGACCATCAACAATGGCAATCCTCAGAGTGAGAGGGATTCAACAAGGGCAACCCTCACTGAGAGAGAATCAACAAGGGCAAACCTCACAGAGATAGAATCAACAAGGCAAACCCACACAGTGAGAGAGAATCAGCAAGGGAAACCCTCACAGTGAGAGAGAATCAGCAAGGGAAACCCTCACAGTGAGAGAGAATCAACAAGGGAAACCCTCACAGTGAGAGAGAATCAACAAGGCAAACCCACACAGTGAGAGAGAATCAGCAAGGGAAACCCTCACAGTGAGAGAGAATCAACAAGGGAAACCCTCACAGTGAGGGACCAGCAACAAGGGAAACCCTCACTATGAGAGAGAATCAACAAGGGAAAGCCTCACATTGAGAGAGAATCAATAAGGGAAACCCACACAGTGAGAGACCATCAACAAAGGAAACCCTCACAGTAAGAGACCATCAACAATGGCAACCCTCAGAGTGAGAGGGATTCAACAAGGGGAACCCTCAGTGAGAGAGAATCAACAAGGCAAACCCTCACAGTGAGAGAGAATCAGCAAGGGAAACCCTCACAGTGAGAGAGAATCAACAAGGGCAACCCTCACAAGTGAGAGAGAAGCAACAAGGGCAACCCTTACAGTGAGAGAAATCAACAAAGGAAACCCTCACAGTGAGAGACCATCAACAATGGCAACCCTCATAGTGAGAGGGATTCAACAAGGGCAACCCTCAGTGAGAGAGAATCAACAAGGGCAACCCTCAGTGAGAGAGAATCAACAAGGCAAAGCCTCACAGTGAGAGAGAATCAACAAGGGCAACCCTCACAGTGCGAATCAACCAGGGAATCCTTCACAGTGAGTGACCATCAACAAAGGAAACCCTCACAGTGAGAGACCATCAACAAAGGAAACCCTCACAGTGAGAGACCATCAACAAGGGCAACCCTTACAGTGAGAGAGAATCAACAAGGGAAACCCTCACAGTGAGAGACCATCCACAAGGGAAACCCTCACAGTGGGAGAGAATCAACAAGGGAAACCGTCACTCTGTGAGACCATCAACAAGGGCGACCCTCACAGTGAAAGACCATCAAAAAGGGCAACCCTCACAGTGAGAGAGAATCAACAAGGGCAAATCTCACAGTTAAGGCAGAGAATCAACAAGGCAAACCCACACAGTGAGAGAGAATCAACAAGGGCAACGCTCACAGTGAGAGACCATCAACAAGGGAAACCGTCACAGTGAGAGAGAATCAACAAAGGAAAGCCTCACATTGAGAGAGAATCAACAAGGGAAACCCTCACAGTGAGAGAGAATCAACAAGGGAAACACTCACAGCGAGAGACCATCAACAAGGGCAACCCTCACACTGAGAGACCATCAACAAAGGAAACCCTCACAGTGAGAGAGAATCGACAAGGGAAACCCTCACAGTGAGAGACCATCAGCAGGGGCGACCCTCACAGTGAGAGACCATCAACAAGGGAAACCCTCACAGTGAGAGAGAATCAACAAGGGAAGCCCTCACAGTGAGACAGAATCAACAAGGGAAACCCTCACAGTGAGAGACCATCAACAAGGGAAACCCTCACAGTGAGACAGAATCAACAAGGGCGACCCTCACATTGAGAGACCATCAACAAGGGAAACCCTCCCAGTGAGAGAGAATCAACAAGGGAAAGCCTCACAGTGAGAGACCATCAACAAAGGAAACCCTCACAGTGAGAGACCATCAACAATGGCAACCCTCATAGTGAGAGGGATTCAACAAGGGCAACCCTCACAGTGAGAGAGAATCAACAAGTGCAACCCTCACAGTGAGAGAGAATCAACAAGGGCAACCCTCACACTGAGAGAGAATCAACTAGGGAAAGTCTCACAGTGAGAGAGAATCAACAGGGGAAGCCCTCACTGTGAGCGACCATCAACAATGGCAATCCTCAGAGTGAGAGGGATTCAACAAGGGCAACCCTCACTGAGAGAGAATCAACAAGGGCAAACCTCACAGAGATAGAATCAACAAGGCAAACCCACACAGTGAGAGAGAATCAGCAAGGGAAACCCTCACAGTGAGAGAGAATCAACAAGGGAAACCCTCACAGTGAGGGACCAGCAACAAGGGAAACCCTCACTATGAGAGAGAATCAACAAGGGAAAGCCTCACATTGAGAGAGAATCAATAAGGGAAACCCACACAGTGAGAGACCATCAACAAAGGAAACCCTCACAGTAAGAGACCATCAACAATGGCAACCCTCAGAGTGAGAGGGATTCAACAAGGGCAACCCTCAGTGAGAGAGAATCAACAAGGCAAACCCTCACAGTGAGAGAGAATCAGCAAGGGAAACCCTCACAGTGAGAGAGAATCAACAAGGGCAACCCTCACAAGTGAGAGAGAATCAACAAGGGCAACCCTTACAGTGAGAGAAATCAACAAAGGAAACCCTCACAGTGAGAGACCATCAACAATGGCAACCCTCATAGTGAGAGGGATTCAACAAGGGCAACCCTCAGTGAGAGAGAATCAACAAGGCAAAGCCTCACAGTGAGAGAGAATCAGCAAGGGAAACCTCACAGTCATAGAGAATCAACAAGGGCAACCCTCTCAGTGCGAATCAACCAGGGAATCCTTCACAGTGAGTGACCATCAACAAAGGAAACCCTCACAGTGAGTGACCATCAACAAAGGAAACCCTCACAGTGAGAGACCATCAACAAGGGCAAGCTTCACAGTGAGAGAGAAGCAACAAGGGCAACCCTTACAGTGAGAGAAATCAACAAGGGAAAGCCTCACATTGAGAGAGAATCAACAAGGGAACCCCGCACAGTGAGAGACCATCAACAAAGGAAACCCTCACAGTGAGAGACCATCAACAACGGGAACCCTCACAGTGAGAGAGAATCAACAAGGGCAACCCTTACAGTGAGAGAGAATCAACAAGGGAAACCCTCACAGTGAGAGACCATCAACAAGGGCAAGCTTCACAGTGCGAGACCATCCACAAGGGAAACCCTCACAGTGAGAGAGAATCAACAAGGCAAACCCACACAGTGAGAGAGAATCAGCAAGGGAAACCCTCACAGTGAGAGAGAATCAACAAGGGAAACCCTCACAGTGAGGGACCAGCAACAAGGGAAACCCTCACTATGAGAGAGAATCAACAAGGGAAAGCCTCACATTGAGAGAGAATCAATAAGGGAAACCCACACAGTGAGAGACCATCAACAAAGGAAACCCTCACAGTAAGAGACCATCAACAATGGCAACCCTCAGAGTGAGAGGGATTCAACAAGGGCAACCCTCAGTGAGAGAGAATCAACAAGGCAAACCCTCACAGTGAGAGAGAATCAGCAAGGGAAACCCTCACAGTGAGAGAGAATCAACAAGGGCAACCCTCACAAGTGAGAGAGAATCAACAAGGGCAACCCTTACAGTGAGAGAAATCAACAAAGGAAACCCTCACAGTGAGAGACCATCAACAATGGCAACCCTCATAGTGAGAGGGATTCAACAAGGGCAACCCTCAGTGAGAGAGAATCAACAAGGCAAAGCCTCACAGTGAGAGAGAATCAGCAAGGGAAACCTCACAGTCATAGAGAATCAACAAGGGCAACCCTCACAGTGCGAATCAACCAGGGAATCCTTCACAGTGAGTGACCATCAACAAAGGAAACCCTCACAGTGAGTGACCATCAACAAAGGAAACCCTCACAGTGAGAGACCATCAACAAGGGCAAGCTTCACAGTGAGAGAGAAGCAACAAGGGCAACCCTTACAGTGAGAGAAATCAACAAGGGAAAGCCTCACATTGAGAGAGAATCAACAAGGGAACCCCGCACAGTGAGAGACCATCAACAAAGGAAACCCTCACAGTGAGAGACCATCAACAACGGGAACCCTCACAGTGAGAGAGAATCAACAAGGGCAACCCTTACAGTGAGAGAGAATCAACAAGGGAAACCCTCACAGTGAGAGACCATCAACAAGGGCAAGCTTCACAGTGCGAGACCATCCACAAGGGAAACCCTCACAGTGAGAGAGAATCAACAAGGGAAACCCTCACAGTGAGACACCATTAACAAGGGAAACCCTCACAGTGGGAGAGCATCAACAAGGGAAACCGTCACTCTGTGAGACCATCAACAAGGGCGACCCTCACAGTGAAAGACCATCAACAAGGGCAACCCTCATAGTGAGAGAGAATCAACAAGGGCAAATCTCACAGTTAAGGCAGAGAATCAACAAGGCAAACCCACACAGTGAGAGAGAATCAGCAAGGGAATCCCTCACAGTGAGAGAGAATCAACAAGGGCAACGCTCACAGTGAGAGACCATCAACAAGGGAAACCGTCAATGTGAGAGACCATCGACAAAGCTAATCCTCATTGTGAGAGATCATCAACAAGGGAAACCCTCACAGTGAGAGAGGATCAACAAAGGAAAGCCTCACATTGAGAGAGAATCAACAAGGGAAACCCTCACAGTGAGAGAGAATCAACAAGGGAAACACTCACAGTGAGAGACCATCAACAAGGGAAACCCTCACAGTGATTGACCATCAACAATGGCAACCCTCACAGTGAGAGACCATCAACAAAGGAATACCTCACAGTGAGAGACCATCAACAAAGGAAACCCTCACAGTGAGAGAGAATCAACAACGGCAACCCTCACAGTGAGAGAGAATCAACAAGGGAAACCCTCACAGTGAGAGAGAATCAACAAGGGAAACCCTCACAGTGAGAGACCATCAACAAGGGAAACCCTCACAGTGAGAGAGAATCAACAAGGGAAACCCTCACAGTGAGAGAGAATCAACAAGGGATACCCTCACAGTGAGAGACCATCAGCAGGGGTGACCCTCACAGTGAGAGACCACCAACAAGGGAAACCCTCACAGTGAGAGAGAATCGACAAGGGAAACCCTCACAGTGAGAGACCATCAGCAGGGGTGACCCTCACAGTGAGAGACCATCAACAAGGGAAACCCTCACAGTGGGAGAGAATCAACAAGGGAAACCGTCACTCTGTGAGACCATCAACAAGGGCGACCCTCACATTGAGAGACCATCAACAAGGGAAACCCTCCCAGTGAGAGAGAATCAACAAGGGAAAGCCTCACAGTGAGAGAGAATCAACAAGGGAAACCCCCACAGTGAGAGACCATCAGCAGGGGTGACCCTCACAGTGAGAGACCATCAACAAGGGAAACCCTCACAGTGAGAGAGAATCAACAAGGGAAACCCTCACAGTGAGAGACCATCAGCAGGGGTGACCCTCACAGTGAGAGACCATCAACAAGGGAAACCCTCACAGTGAGAGAGAATCGACAAGGGAAACCCTCACAGTGAGAGACCATCAGCAGGGGTGACCCTCACAGTGAGAGACCATCAACAAGGGAAACCCTCACAGTGAGAGAGAATCAACAAGGGAAACCCTCACAGTGAGAGAGAATCAACAAGGGAAACCCTCACAGTGAGAGACCATCAACAAGGGAAACCCTCACAGTGGGAGAGAATCAACAAGGGAAACCGTCACTCTGTGAGACCATCAACAAGGGCGACCCTCACATTGAGAGACCATCAACAAAGGAAACCCTCACAGTGAGAGACCATCAACAAGGGCAAGCTTTACAATGAGAGAGAAGCAACAAGGGCAACCCTTACAGTGAGAGAAATCAACAAGGGAAAGCCTCACATTGAGAGAGAATCAACAAGGGAACCCCGCACAGTGAGAGACCATCAACAAAGGAAACCCTCACAGTGAGAGACCATCAACAACGGGAACCCTCACAGTGAGAGAGAATCAACAAGGGCAACCCTTACAGTGAGAGAGAATCAACAAGGGAAACCCTCACAGTGAGAGACCATCAACAAGGGCAAGCTTCACAGTGAGAGACCATCCACAAGGGAAACCCTCACAGTGAGAGAGAATCAACAAGGGAAACCCTCACAGTGAGAGACCATTAACAAGGGAAACCCTCACAGTGGGAGAGAATCAACAAGGGAAACCGTCACTCTGTGAGACCATCAACAAGGGCGACCCTCACAGTGAAAGACCATCAACAAGGGCAACCCTCATAGTGAGAGAGAATCAACAAGGGCAAATCTCACAGTTAAGGCAGAGAATCAACAAGGCAAACCCACACAGTGAGAGAGAATCAGCAAGGGAATCCCTCACAGTGAGAGAGAATCAACAAGGGCAACGCTCACAGTGAGAGACCATCAACAAAGCTAATCCTCATTGTGAGAGATCATCAACAAGGGAAACCCTCACAGTGAGAGAGAATCAACAAAGGAAAGCCTCACATTGAGAGAGAATCAACAAGGGAAACCCTCACAGTGAGAGAGAATCAACAAGGGAAACACTCACAGTGAGAGACCATCAACAAGGGAATGCCTCACAGTGAGAGACTATCAACAACGGCAACCCTCACAGTGAGAGAGCATCAACAAGGGAAACCCTCACAGTGAGAAAGAATCAACAAGGGAAACCCTCACAGTGAGAGACCATCAACAAGGGAAACCCTCACAGTGAGAGAGAATCAACAAGGGAAAGCCTCACAGTGAGAGAGAATCGACAAGGGAAACCCTCACAGTGAGAGACCATCAGCAGGTGTGACCCTCATAGTGAGAGATCATCAACAAGGGAAACCCTCACAGTGAGAGACCATCAACAAGGGAAACCCTCACAGTGGGAGAGAATCAACAAGGGAAACCGTCACTCTGTGAGACCATCAACAAGGGCGACCCTCACATTGAGAGACCATCAACAAGGGAAACCCTCCCAGTGAGAGAGAATCAACAAGGGAAACCCTCACAGTGAGAGAGTTTCAACAAGGGAAACCCTCACAGTGAGAGACCATCAGCAGGGGTGACCCTCACAGTGAGAGACCATCAACAAGGGAAACCCTCACAGTGAGAGAGAATCGACAAGGGAAACCCTCACAGTGAGAGAGAATCATGAAGGGAAACCCTCACAGTGAGAGACCATCAACAAGGGAATCCCTCACAGTGGGAGAGAATCAACAAGGGAAACCGTCACTCTGTGAGACCATCAACAAGGGCGACCCTCACATTGAGAGACCATCAACAAGGGAAACCCTCCCAGTGAGAGAGAATCAACAAGGGAAAGCCTCACAGTGAGAGACCATCAACAAGGGAAACCGTCAATGTGAGAGACCATCGACAAAGCTAATCCTCATTGTGAGAGATCATCAACAAGGGAAACCCTCACAGTGAGAGAGAATCAACAAGGGAAACCCTCACAGTGAGAGAGAATCAACAAGGGAAACCCTCACAGTGAGAGACCATCAGCAGGGGTGACCCTCACAGTGAGAGACCATCAACAAGGGAAACCCTCACAGTGAGAGAGAATCAACAAGGGAAACTCTCACAGTGAGAGAGAATCAACAAGGGAAACCCTCACAGTGAGAGACCATCAACAAGGGAATCCCTCACAGTGGGAGAGAATCAACAAGGGAAACCGTCACTCTGTGAGACCATCAACAAGGGCGACCCTCACATTGAGAGACCATCAACAAGGGAAACCCTCCCAGTGAGAGAGAATCAACAAGGGAAAGCCTCACAGTGAGAGAGAATCAACAAGGGAAACCCCCACAGTGAGAGACCATCAACAAAGGAAACCCTCACAGTGAGAGACCATCAACAATGGCAACCCTCAGTGAGAGAGAATCAACAAGGCAAACCCTCACAGTGAGAGAGAATCAGCAAGGGAAACCCTCACAGTGAGAGAGAATCAACAAGGGCAACCCTCACAGTGCGAATCAACCAGGGAATCCTTCACAGTGAGAGACCATCATCAAGGGGAGCCCTCACAGTGAGAGACCATCAACAAGGGAAACCCTCACAATGAGAGAATCAACAAGGAAAACCCTCACTCTGTGAGACCATCAACAAGGGCAACCCTCACAGTGAGAGAGAATCAACAAGGGAAACCCTCACAGTGAGAGACCATCAACAAGGGCAACCCTTACAGTAAGAGACCATCAACAATGCCAACCCTTACAGTGAGAGACCATCAACAAGGGCAACCCTCCCAGTGAGAGACCATCAACAATGCCAACCCTTACAGTGAGAGACCATCATCAACGGCAACCCACACTGTGAGATAGGTTCAACAGGTGCAACCCCTCGAGTGAGAGGGAATCAACAGGGACAACTCTTACAGTGAGAAGCAACAAGGGAAACCCTTACTGTGAGAGACCATGAACAAGGGTAACCCTCGCATTCAGAGACCATGAAGGGCACCACTCACTTTGAGAGATGTAAGCAGTGCAAGGCTCCAAAAGGCCGGATGATAAAGAAGCTCAGAAGTAAAATGAAGGAAAATTAATCACCACTAAACACAATTCATTTCTCAGTTGTCTGTTCATCACCTATCAGTGTAACAACATCACCATCAAGTGGCAGTTGACGGTCCAACACAGTTTACTTCTTACATTTAAGATTTAAGTAATGCAACAGAAATAGTCTGATTGCTCTGCGTGATTAACCGAAAGATTCAGTGAAAATTATTGCTTACCAGTACAGCATGCAGCATGTGCAAATAACCATATCTGAGCAATAATCATAACATCCTTTTTGAAAGAGACGATTCTTACAGTTATAAAAAATACATTACAATAAATGTAATGTTCATTTTCTAATTGTACTCCTGTATTTGTCTTCAGTCAATTATCTCTTTCTATTCGTGGTCTCAGCTCCATTGATTGTTGTATGTTTAGTCAGTAAACTGGTTTGCAATTTCAAAACACAAAAGAGGTTAAGGATTTGTATTTCCATTGCAATATTGCGTAAAATGGGGCAGGCTATAGGGACTCGGAGTAAGCCACCATGGTCCCTTTGCCTGGAGACATTGAAAGATGACAGCTTGGTCCCTCAGGCGATTCTCAAGTGACAAAAATGGTGTTGTCTTCTTTATTCCTGCCACATTACACAAGGGATAAAAACCAGTTTCACTCACTGAGAAAAATGGCTCAGTTTAGTTTAATAGAAATGTTATGAATTGATGATGTTTTGTCTCAGCCAGGTGTCCAAGGGATAGGTGAAGTCATGCAGGTCAATGAAAAATATCTTGTGGAATTTGTTCAATTATGTGTTCGATTGATAGCTTTTCTGAGTTTAATAATTATTTACCTTCATTTGGTCCCGACTATTTCTGGAATGTGTTTCTCACTTTGACTGGTTTAAACTGGGGAGTCGATCTGAATACATTGGAGATTCAGCGTCAGGACTGATAGTTTCTATGGATTGTGAGAAAGGCAAAAGGACCATTATGTGTGATATAATTACATGCAAGTTGTAATTAATTGTCCTTTTCCATTTATTTGCACAGATAGTCAAGTTTAATAACCACTGAAAAACCCATATTGATCCATTTGTCCCTATATTAACTTGATGACATGCTGGGAGCAGGGTTGGTGATTCAATATTGCATGGGAAACTTGGAACTAAGTTTGACCTGTCTGTCAGTGGCATTTTAACATGTCCAGCTCATTATCATTTTCCTTCAGGGTTTGGGGTGGATTGAGTGGCGTGATATGGACCTGCATGATCCGATCTCAACTCCAGTGTTTAAAAGGTCATACCAAAGATGGAATTTGGATGAGTTTGGAGTTGGAAACAAGGAAGGCAATGACCTGGATTTTGCAGACCTCAGTGAAGCAATGACACTTGCCTCTGATTTTAAAGAAAGTCGATCTTAAAGATCTACCGAGCTCTGTGGTGTGGGCTTCCCCTTTCCTGATGGCAGTTTAAATCTGACACCAAAGCCTGAAATTTTCATTGGGTGGGAGGCCCTGCACATTGGCCGAAAAGTTGGTGGCGGACCCGCCTCCGCTGGGCCTGGGGAGCCAGGCCAGGATTTTTCACTCCTCAGGCCCTTAATTGGTCTTGCGTAGGACTTCCATCTCCTTGTGGCAGGAAGTCCCACCCAATGGAGCTGCTGGTCAATCAGCAGGCTGGTAGTTCTTAGTCCCAGCAGCGCCACCTGGAATGGTGGCCATTGCTGGGACTACAAGCAGCTATCGCAAGCAAGGTGAAAGATGGCCCCAGAACACAGGTAAGGACAATTAGACAGGCCCCGGCAAGGCAAGGAGCATCGGTTTGGGGGGGATGCTGGGGGAGTGTTGTGTGTTGAGGGCAGTTGGGGTTTCGGGGATGGCTGTCTGTGGGGCATAGAGTGCCCAATCAGGAAGGCCTGCCCAAACCCGCAAGAAGGCTGCCTGGTTTTACCAGGTGGGGTTCTTGAGGCTTTTGCCATCCGGGCAGCAAGGGTAAAATACCCACGGCGGCGGGGCGGAGGCCCTTAAGGGCCTTGATTGGCCTGGGGCAGATGGGCCGTTTCTCGCCGCCACTGCCCCATGTAAAATTGGAATGGTGGGGGTTGGGAATGCACCCCCACCCACTCAATCTTCCCTCCTCTCACCCCCCGCCACCAGCCCGCTTGTTTGGGGGCTGTAAAATTCTGGAACAAGTCAACGGGATCTCCAGGCATGCAGCAGCAGTAATGTCAGCAAGTAGAGCAAGCAGCCAATCACGTTGAAGTATTCTCACAGATAGGAAACCATGAAGTGAAAAGCACTGCATCCTTTAACTTTTAATTTTAAATTTCAGATAGCAAAATAAACATTTACAATTGAATTAATATAGAAGCTAAAATATTTTGCTGTCATTACCACTGCAAAATTCAAGAAAATATGTGACAATGGATTCGGGACGATCAAAGTCTGCACCCCACTTTCAAGATGCCTGCCTTGATCTTCTGCTGAGGGCTGTGAGGAGCATCAGTGAGACACTCTTGGTCAATGGGAGGAAGAAACCTGCTGGTGCATTAAAGAAGGCATTGCTGGAAGAGGGCCAGGAGGTCAGCAGGAGGAACATTGTACCAAGCTCCTGGATTCAGCGCAAGAAACGCTTTAATGAGCGAACCAGATCAGAAAAGATGAACACAAGAACTAGGAGCAGAAGTAGACCATATGGCCCATTGAGTCTGCTCTGCCATTCAATACAATCATGGCTGATCTTAGGCTTCAATTCCACTTCCCTGCCGGCTCCCCATATCCCTTCATTCCCTGCGAGACCAAAAATCTATCTATCTCAGCCTCAAATGTATTTGATGATGGAGCATCCACAACCCTCTGGGGTAGAGAATTCCAAAGATTCACAACCCTTTGAGTGAAGTAATTTCTCCTCATCTCAGTCCTGAATGATTGACCCCTTATCTTGAGACTGTGTCCCTGTGTTCTAGATTTCCTGACTAGTGGGAACAATCTCTCAGCTTCAACCCTACCAAGCCCTTTCAGAATCTTGTATATCTCAATTAGATCGCCACTCATTCTTCTAAACTCCAGAGAATATAGGCCCAATTTACTCAACTTCTCAATAGGACAACCCCCTCATCCCAGGGACCAATCTACTAAATTTTTGCTACACTGCTCCAGTGCAAATATATTCTTTCTTACAGATGGAGACCGAACCTGCATACAGTATTCCAGGTGTGGTCTCACCAAAGCCCTGTAAAATTGTAGTAATACTTCTTTATTCCTGTACTCCAATCCCCTTGCAATAAAAGCCAACATGGAATTTGCCTTCCTAATAGCCTGCTACACCTGCATGTTAACTTTGTGTGTTCCTTGTATGAGTACCCCTAAGTCTCTCCGACATGAACACTTATACAACTACAAGAAACCCCTCTCTGTGTCTCCTTAAGTGGGGAGATACTTATTGAAGAGAGTTTCCCAGACTCTTATAATATCTGGGATAGTGAGACGATTCGAGTACAGGAGCAAGGATGTCTTGCTGCAATTATACAAGGCCTTGGTGAGACCACATCTGGAGTATTGTGTGCAGTTTTGGTCTCCTTATCTGAGGAAGGATGTTCTTGCTATGGAGGGAGTGCAGCGAAGGTTCACCAGACTGATTCCTGGGATGGCAGGACTGACGTATGCAGAGAGATTGGGTCGCTTGGGCTTGTATTCGCTGGAGTTTAGAAGAATGAGAGGGGATCTCATAGAAACCTACAACATTTTTAACAGGACTGGACAGACTAGGTGCAGGAAGGATGTTCCCAATGGCAGGGGAGTCCAGGACCAGGGGTCACAGTCTAAGGATAAGGGGTAAGCCATTTAGGACTGAGATGAGGAGAGATTTCTTCACCCAGAGAGTGGTGAACCTGTGGAATTCTCTACCACAGAAAGCAGTTGAGGTCAAATCATTAAATATATTCAAAAAAGAGTTAGATATAGTTCTTAGGGCTAATTGGATCAAGGGATATGGGGAGAAAGTGGGAAGAGAGTACTAAGTTTGGATGATCAGCCATGATCACGTTGAATGGCGGAGCAGGCTCAGAGGGCCGAATGGCCTACTCCTGTTCCTATTTTTTCTATATTTTCTTTCTATGTTTTCTATATTTATGACATAGCTATAATTATTTTAAAAATAGGCTATCCGAAATATAGTAATATTCTCTGTTAGTTTTTTTTCTTTGAGGGAAGATTAATTCAGCTCTTCAGACCCAAACAAGTGTCTGTAGGCATCTGTCTGGTCTGAACTTAATTATGGGAGACTTATAAGGATGTATGCTTGATTTAGTTTAGCCCCTATAAAGGGTTCAAGCCATAAATCACTTCACACTCACTTAACCTGTCTATATCTCTTTGCAGCCTTTCCAAGTCCTCCCCGCAGTGTATCTTTCCACCGAGTTTTGTATCATCAGCAAACTTAGATATATTACTCTGTCTCTTCAACCAAGTCATTAGTATAGAGTGTAAATAACTGAGGCACCAGCACTGATCCTTGCGGTACCCCACTATTCACTGCCTGCCAACTTGAAAATGCCCCATTTCTGCCCACTCTCTGTTTCCTGTCTGTTCATCAATCCTCTATTCACACTAATATATTACCTGCAACACCATGAGCTCTTATCTTGCCTATTAATCTTTAATCCAGGTATACTACATCTAGTGGTTCCCCTTTATCTACCCTACTAGTTACATCCCCATAAAACACTAATAAGTTTGTCAAATAGTAACTCCCTTTAGTAAAACCATGCTGACTTGTTCTAATCAGACTATGCTTTTCCAAGTGCAATGTTAAGACTTCTTTAATAATAGTTTCCAGCATCTTCCCAATGACTGATGTTAGGCTAACTGGCCTGTAGTTCCCCATTTTCTCTCTACCTTGTTTTTGAAAAGCAATGTAATAGTTCCCAACTTCCAATCTGATGGGACCATTCCTGAATCTAAGAAATTCTGGAAAATCATAGCCAGCACATCTACTATCTCTGCAGCTATCTCTTTTAGAACCCTAGGTTGCACATTTAACAACATCTTGTTATGTGTATCAAACCGTGTTGTAATATCATTTCAGTTGAGTGATTGCCATCGTTAATAGGCAAGCAACTCTCCTGAGAGGGTTGCACACAACCGGCCGAATGTGCTCGATTTAGACGGGGAAGTCGGCAGGTTGGAAATGGCTTCCTAACATGCTCATGTCTTTGCCAGATTTAACCTCCAACCACACCCAAACCCACACATTCCTCCAGGTCGAAGTTCCTCCCATTGCCAATGATTACATTTACTTTTATCATTTAATAAATTAGTGTGGCAGTTAAAGCCTAATTCACGGTCTAGTTGACTGTTATCTTGCTACTTCTCAAAGTCAAAAGAGATCATGAGGGCCTATGATACAACCAGAACACTGAAACAAATAAAAGCAGATTCTCTGTTTAATCTCTGGGCACAACACATACCTAAAATATTTAGGTTACTGATAGCAATCTCTGGGATATATGGACTGAAGAAGCATTGACAGGAGTAATTGACGATACCGAACCTGGAAAAAAAATGGATGGAACCTTATCATTGCCACAGCGTTCCCGACACTAGGACCTGAAATTGTCGTAACTTCCGCTCCCTCCGCAAAGACCATTTCCTACGCGATTTTGTATTTAAATTAGCCATGCGGCGAGGGGCACAGGGAACACATTGTGTCTTGCGACGGGGCAGCCTTCCATTGGTGGAACCCGCCGTCACTGCCCCAAGCACCATGATCGCCAAAGATATAAAACATTCTGTGCTTGTGGTCTCAAGGATCAGCAGCCTTCCTGTCCTGTATCTTCAGAATAAATTAGTTATAGCTTTCACTTAAATCAAAATGTTTTTGCCTCCCTTATTTTGCGAAAGTTACAACAACTTCATATCACTTATTTTCCCTACAGCCAAAGTGAATCACATGGCAGCCAGCAGGCAGCGTCCCACCGCACAGTTCAGTGATGCCTCCCTGCAGGTTCTCCTCCAGGCTGTCAGGGAAAGGTCCTCTTCCCTGCAGATGGAGTCAGAAGACCCTCCCACCTCACCAAGGTGGCCTGGATGGAGGTAGCAGAGGAGGTCTCGAACCATGAGGTAACTCTTAGAACATGGGTGCAGTGCCGCAAGTGAATCAATGACTTGCTCAGATCAGTGAGGGTAAGTGGTCCTGGTGAGGCTGCTCCATTGATTTCTTCCATGGCTCCGTGTCTTTAAGGCAGAGGGTACGCAAGGATGCAGTGGAATACATGAGCAGCCTTGGTGCCATTCACTAAATAATGAAGAGTAGCATTGTTTATATGATGGGATGTGTCGTGTGAAAGCCAGTTCAGAATGAGTGATGTTGATGTATGTAAGCAATGGTTATGATGCATCATTTGCCATGTCATTAAATCTGCACTGTCTGCTGCAGGAGAAACAAAGCCTCGACCAGAATGAGTGTGCTAAGACAGGAGGAGGGGTCCCTGATATCAGGCTGCTGACCATGGCTGAGGAGGAGTCTCCAGAGATCATGAGAAAGGAGGGAGGCAGGGCGAGTGCAGATGGCGAGGCAGGAACCACAAGGCGTAAGGATGAAGTGTCATCTCTGCTCTTGCAGCCATAAGTGGAAACTAAAGGAAATTGTGTGAACTCATGTGAAGCACATGCTTAAAGTGCTCGTTTGTGTCTCCACTGCAGGTGCCCGCACTCAAGTCACAGAATCCTCCTTTGGGGAGGAAGACGAAGTCAATGCTCCAGAGGGTGCACTGTCACCTGCCTCTTCTTCAACCTCCGCCAGCACAGATACATCCACATGGTCCGCAGTGGGGGTTTAAGATTAGAATCTGGGTCACAAGCTGGTGTGCATGACCCAGACAGATCCCAGCATCTGAGAGAGCGTGTACCAGCTGGGTCCCCTGACAATCAAAGGCTTTTGGGGACCAGGCCCCTGCTCTGCCCCACGCTCATGATGATCCTCTGTTTGTTGCTATGAGAAGTCTGCAGAATGTGCAGCAAAGCCATGTGGAAAATATGTCGGAGATGCCTGAGGTCATGTGTGGCTTTGAGTGTGCCATAGAGGAGTCCATGCAAGCCATGACGTCTGCCATGTTGTAGGCATTTGAGCATATGTCTTCCTCAGTTGAGAGTCTGGCGAGCTCTGTGGTAAGTCTGGTTGAACACTCGAGCCACATGCGATCTGACCTGCACTCCATCGCTGTTGCTTTGGACTCCATGCAGCAGAGTCTAAACGGGAGGGGGACGAGGAACCTGGACCTCCCTCCGGGTGCTCCTTCCCCTCAGGGAGACAGGCAGGTGTCATCATGCACACAGATGGAGGATCAGCGCGTGCCAGCTTCCCTGGGGCCTTCCTCTCAGGACACCCCCAAGGTAAGCGGGGTCTCGTCTTCCCCCCCAACATTGACTCCTTACCTCCAGCAGGTGAGCACACGGGGGATACTCACGCACCATCGCTTCAGGTCCCCAGTAGGATGGAGTCATTAAGGTCCCATTCCTCCAGAGGACACCCGACACGGTCATCCACAGCAACGGGGCAGCGCACTGAGCAGACTGCCTCCAACTGAGCTGCTAATGTCGGGGTAGCACCGAGACATAGTGGGAGAAAAAGGAAATTGAAAGAGCTTTGATCACTCAGGTGTACAAATTGTCACAATTCAAAAGATTTATTCATACATTTTTACTCCATTCAAAATTTGATCCACTCTCAGTAATGTTTTTCTTGGTAACAGATGGATGAAGAGTTTTTTGGAGGCCTATGGCAGGAACCCAATGATGTGTGCAAAGCATCTCAGGAAATGTCCAGCAACCATATCTCATTGGAATTTGAGCTTTCAATCTTCAATGATGGCTGTTTTCTTATTGATGATTAATAAATTTTTCCAATACTATCATGCCTGACTTTTGTTTCCTCCAATCATAATTTAAAACTGCTTGCAGTGGTGTGTAGTCACATTCATCGTAGCCCATAGATGATTTCAAATGCCAATCACATGAAAGTGCAGCCACGCTTTGTTAAGATTGCAGAGATGAATAAAACCTCATGCAAAAGGGAATTTCTGTGAGGAATTGTTATGCTTCTCCCAACATTCCTTGATGATGTGGTTTATTGTTGGTTGAACCATGTTCTCCCTGATGTCCCTGGCATGTCCTTTCATGGCCCTCATACTGATGACGTCATCGTTGTCATTGTTGTCCTCCTCCTCACCCTCTTCCATAGTCATCCTCATCTGAGAAGGACTTGTGTTCCTACTGTAACTCCCTCTGCAGAATATTGCCGTGTCTAATTGTAAGGTTGTGCAAGGTACAGCAGTTGATTATTCGTGACACCCTCTGTGGCGCATACTGAAGAGTCCATCCAGACCAGTCAAGACAACGGAATCACAGTTTCAGCATGCCAATGGTGTATTCAGTGATGGCTCTGCTGGAAGTGTGAGTGACATTGTACCTCTCTTCAGCAGTGCTTCGAGGATGATGTACTGGTATCATCAACCATGTACAAAGTGGGTAAACCTTGTCACCCATGATCCATCCGTCCACTTCGGCTGGTTCCTCAAAAACTGCTGGCAGCTGGAAGTTCCACAAAATGTAGGAATCATGACAGCTCCCTGGGAAACGTGCGCAAACATGCATGATTCTTCTCCTGTGGTCACAAACCAGTTGCCTGTTTAAAGAGTGGAAGCCTTTGTGATAAGTAAAGACAGCAGGCTGATCCCAGGGAGCTCTAATGGCCACATGAGTACAGTCGACCACCCCTTGCACTATTGGGAAGCCAGCGATGGAGCTGAAGGCTGCAGACCTTGCTACCTGGTTGTCCTTGGTCTACAGATAAGTAAATGAAATCATTGGCATGTTGAAAACATGCATTGGTCATCTCTTTGATGCACCTGTGGGTTGTAGACTGTGAGATGCCACATATGTCACCCGTGGATCCTCAGAAGGAGCTGCTGGAGAAAAGATTGAGTGCAGCCGTCACCTTGAGGGCAACTGGCATGGGATTCCAACCAAAGCTGAGCGGCTGCGGGTCATGCTGCAGGATCCTACAAATTTCTGTGACCATTCTGCATGACATCCTTAGGCATCTCTGGCATTGCCTCTCTGACATTTGAAGGTAATTTGTCCTTGTCCTGAGGATGCGATGACGTACCAGTGTCCGTCTTCAATAAGGCCATTACTGGATTTTATCATTCGGAGCATCCTCACCTCTGCCTGTTGCTGTCGCTCAGGCATCATGAGCTGAGGAAGAGGAGCCCTCCTTTGTCTATCTCTTTGCTCTTCTTCCCATGCTACTGGACAAATTGTCTGTATGAGACCCATGTCGCTGCAGATTTTCTGAACAAGAAATGAGCAGAACATGGCGATTCAGCCCTCTCTTCACACTGAGCTGAAACATCAAGGCAATGAACACCTCCCTTATATCTGCCTTCAAGTTGCAGCCAAATAGAAGACACACCCACTGTCATTTGCCTCCTCCCACTCTCCTTGCAATCCTTGAATGTCCACATGGTTCCCATTATCAATGGAGAAGATGGTGCATGTGGAATTCAGGGCAAGTCTCCCCACCTTCCAATCTCCTCCTGAAACCTTCCATCTTGAACCCATCACCCTTGACCCACCCACTGTTACCTTTACCCTTCCCTCTGTTACCATTGAGCCTCCCCCCATTACCCTGCACAGTGTAGTTATTAGTGTATTCATGCTATCCCTGCCACTGTTCCTATTCCCATTACTATTGACATGTCGACTCTTATCTTTGAGCCTCCTCACATTGAACTGACCATTGCTGCTGAGTCCCATTCCCCTCCTTACGAAGCTGTCAAACACCCACCCATTAAGTCTTGGCCATCCCCCCTACCGTATCTATTTGCCCCCATTGACTGTGACCATTCCCTCTGCTAGCCAGTACCCTCAATTTGCCCCACAGCTCCTTGATGTCGACATCACTCATCCCTCCCTTTAGGCCCTTGCCAAACATCTTCACACAGTAATGATCTAACCCACCACCACCCGTGCAGCTGACAAAATGCATCTTCACTGTCAACACCAACCATTCAACAAACTGCATGCTCCACTCTACCCTCCCCTGTTCCTCGATGCACCCGATCAACCCCACCCTTCCCTCCCCGACTACCCTCCCTTGCTCCTCCGTGTAGGCCCGCCCATGCCGCCACCGCCATTCTCTGAGATGATTCACCCTTGCTGGTGCCGAGCCTGGAGGCTAACATCCATTCCAATGCTGGCATTAGTTTAGTGGCTGAGTGACTGAGAGAAGAGCACAGTCCTGAGACTCAACTGCACGAATCCGACTGTTGCATGCCATGTTGAACCGGGTGGCACGGGAATATCACTCACTGTTCACTTAATCTGGCGGGGAGGACTAAATTGTAACTCTGCATAGGGTAATGAGTATTCATGTTATCTCAATGAATGTAAAGCTGCAATCCGCCACAGTGCTGGAGGAATCCCGGAATGCCGCAAACCCGCCGCCGACTTAATTCCTCTAATATATCCCGCTGTTGGGAATCCGAGAAAACTTGCTTAATTATATCACCCTGCACACCACCAAATCCACTGCGGCGAACTGCAAAAATTGCCCCCATGGAGTAAAAGAAGGTAAAAGAAAGCATAAAATATAATACCCCACTGTGTGCTGCATGGGCTAATCCCAATCCATTTGGAGGTCGGAATGCTTGATCATACTTAGAACTGAAGATCTAAAATCCATGGGTTCTGATTTTAATCCAACCTGTCCTATGCGACTAGAGCGGTTAAAATCAGAAAAATCGATTTTCCGTCCCATTCCCCCAGAACGATCCTGACTTCCATTTTAAATCTTAAGGTGACTGAAGTTGCAAATGTACCCACTGGAAAGAGGTGGGAGCCTCATGAATCAATAAAAATAGGGCTTCAATGATGTCATATAGACCCTGACACAATTTTAACTGGGCGGGTCAGAGGTCCCACCCAACGACAAGCACACTGAGTAAAACTTAATGGCATTGGCTTCACAATTGACCCACAGGACTGGAAGCTGCATTTAAAGGGCCACTAACATTCAGACACTCAGTTCATTAGGGTCTGTGTGCTATTCTGAGCAGCGCATTTCCAAGGCAGTTCTGAGCTTCCAGTTTGCTTCTTTCTGAGTTTTCTTTGCCTTTACTTACACCCATTATGCACTCACTGTTTATCACTGTTTTTGCTCCACTCTATTCAACAAACAAACAGTTAGAGGAAGAGGAGCAGCAGGAACAGCAGCCTAAAGAACCAGAACCATCGGCAGCTGGGCCTGTTAGAAAAGAGCAGGTGAGGGGGCTGCTCGTAGGAGGCCTTACCCAGTGCACAGGGTCTATAGGTCAAGACTTACTGTCTTGGCTATTTCTGAGGAGCAGCACAGGAGGAGGCTTCACTTCACCAGACAAGCTGTCATTGACCTTTGCAGGCTGTGGCAGCATGACCTGCTACCTGTTGGACCAGGGAGCCATGTTTTGCTCTCAAAGTCACCACCCACTTTAACTTTTTGCCATAGATCCTTCCAGACTATAAATGAGGACATCATCTGCATCTACCAGTCTGCAGAAACAGGTGGAGAGGCTTCAGTAAGGGACAAGGGCCTAGAAATTTGTTCATGTCAGCCTGTTTGAACTGGGCCCAGTGAACAAACCCTGTGCCTGAATGGACAATTGCCCCACCTGTGGTAATAGGCAGAATTTAATGTGGCCCTTTCAGGCTGGTATGGTGGCATGGGTGGCAGAGAATCGTATCGGAGCTGTCCACCCAGAAATCCGACGTCATCCAGGGACCTCTGGCTTTGTTTGTCCTACCTTTCCTCCTCGTGGGAATGTACCTCAACTGTACCCAAACCATAGATGGGACCTCTACAAACAGGATGGTCTTCACCTGAACCAGAGGGGTACCAATATCCTGGGGGGGAGATTTGCTAGTGCTCTTCGGGGGGGTTTAAACTAATTCAGCAGGGGGATGGGAACCTAAATTGTAGTTCCAGTGTACAGGATGTTGAGAGTAGTGAGGTCAGGGTTAAGGTTACAAGGACGCAAGAGGGCACTGGCAAGCAAGAACCTGGTTTAAAGTGTGTCTACTTCAACGCCAGGAGCATCCGGAATAAGGTGGGTGAGCTTGCAGCATGGGTTGGTACCTGGGATCTCGATGTAGTGGCCATTTCGGAGACATGGGTAGAGCAGGGGCAGGAATGGATGTTGCAGGTTCCGGGATTTAGATGTTTCAGTAAGAACAGAGAAGATGGTAAAAGAGGGGGGGGTGTAGCATTGTTAATCAAGGAAAGTATTACAGCGACAGAAAGGACGTTTGAGGAATCGTCTACTGAGGTAGTATGGGCCGAGGTTAGAAACAGGAGAGGTGAGGTCACCCTGTTGGGAGTCTTTTATAGACCTCCAAATAGTTCCACAGATGTAGAGGAAAGGATAGCGAAGATGATTCTCGACAGGGGCGAGAGTAACAGGGTAGTTGTTATGGGGGACTTTAACTTTCCAAATATCGACTGGAAATACGATATTTCGAGTACTTTAGATGGGTCAGTTTTTGTCCAGTGTGTGCAGGAGGGTTTTCTGACACAGTATGTAGACAGGCCAACCAGGGGCGATGCCACATTGGATTTGGTACTGGGTAATGAACCCGGCCAGGTGTTAGATTTAGATGTAGGTGAGCACTTTGGTGATAGTGATCACAATTCGGTTAGGTTTACCTTAGCGATGGGCAGGGACAGGTATATTCCGCAGGGCAAGAATTATAGCTGGGGGAAAGGAAATTATGATGCGATTAGGCAATATTTAGGATGCGTAGGATGGGGAAGGAAACTGCAGGGGATGGAAACAATTGAAATGTGGAGCTTATTCAAAGAGCAGCTACTGCGTGTCCTTGATAAGTATGTACCTGTGAGGCAGGGAGGAAGTTGTCGAGCGAGGGAGCCGTGGTTTACTAAAGAAGTTGAAGCGCTTGTCAAGAGGAAGAAGAAGGCTTATGTTAGGATGAGACGTGAAGGCTCAGTTAGGGCGCTTGAGAGTTACAAGCTAGCCAGGAAGGATCTAAAGGGAGAGCTAAGAAGAGCAAGGAGAGGACACGAGAAGTCATTGGCGGATAGGATCAGGGAAAACCCTAAGGCTTTCTATAGGTATATCAGGAATAAAAGAATGACTAGAGTTAGATTAGGGCCAATCAAGGATAGTAGTGGGAAGTTGTGTGTGGAATCAGAGGAGATAGGGGAAGTGTTAAATGAATATTTTGCGTCAGTATTTACAGTAGAGAAAGAAAATATTGTCGAGGAGAATACTGAGATTCAGGCTACTAGGCTAGATGGGATTGAGGTTCACAAGGAGGAGGTGTTATCAATTTTGGAAAGTGTGAAAATAGATAAGTCCCCTGGGCCAGATGGGATTTATCCTAGGATTCTCTGGGAAGCTAGGGAGGAGATTGCAGAGCCTTTGTCCTTGATCTTTATGTCGTCATTGTCGACAGGAATAGTGCCGGAAGACTGGAGGATAGCAAATGTTGTCCCCTTGTTCAAGAAAGGGAGTAGAGACAGCCCTGGTAATTATAGACCTGTGAGCCTTACTTCGGTTGTGGGTAAAATGTTGGAAAAGGTTATAAGAGACAGGATTTATAATCATCTTGAAAAGAATAAGTTCATTAGCGATAGTCAGCACGGTTTTGTGACGGGTAGGTCGTGCCTCACAAACCTTATTGAGTTTTTCGAGAAGGTGACCAAACAGGTGGATGAGGGTAAATCAGTGGATGTGGTGTATATGGATTTCAGTAAGGCGTTTGATAAGGTTCCCCATGGTAGGCTATTGCAGAAAATACGGAAGTATGGGGTTGAAGGTGATTTAGAGCTTTGGATCAGAAATTGGCTAGCTGAAAGAAGACAGAGTATGGTGGTTGATGGCAAATGTTCATCCTGGAGTTTAGTTACTAGTGGTGTACCGCAAGGATCTGTTTTGGGGCCACTGCTGTTTGTCATTTTTATAAATGACCTGGAAGAGGGTGTAGAAGGGTGGGTTAGTAAATTTGCGGATGACACTAAGGTCGGTGGAGTTGTGGATA
The DNA here is from genome assembly GCF_036365525.1 of Heterodontus francisci. NCBI lineage: Eukaryota > Metazoa > Chordata > Chondrichthyes > Heterodontiformes > Heterodontidae > Heterodontus > Heterodontus francisci. Next base: position 188,857,058 of record NC_090374.1, read on the forward strand.
GTGCCGAAGGATGTTGTAGGGTACAGAGGGACATAGATAGGCTGCAGAGCTGGGCTGAGAGATGGCAAATGGAGTTTAATGCAGAAAAGTGCGAGGTGATTCACTTTGGAAGGAGTAACAGGAATGCAGAGTACTGGGCTAATGGGAAGATTCTTGGTAGTGTAGATGAACAGAGAGATCTTGGTGTCCAGGTGCATAAATCCCTGAAGGTTGCTACCCAGGTTAATAGGGCTGTTAAGAAGGCATATGGTGTGTTAGCTTTTATTAGTAGGGGGATCGAGTTTCGGAGCCAAGAGGTCATGCTGCAGCTGTACAAAACTCTGGTGAGACCGCACCTGGAGTATTGCGTGCAGTTCTGGTCACCGCATTATAGGAAGGATGTGGAAGCTATGGAAAGGGTGCAGAGGAGATTTACTAGGATGTTGCCTGGTATGGAGGGAAGGTCTTACGAGGAAAGGCTGAGGGACTTGAGGTTGTTTTCGTTGGAGAGAAGGAGGAGGAGAGGTGACTTAATAGAGACATATAAGATAATCAGAGGGTTAGATAGGGTGGATAGTGAGAGTCTTTTTCCTCGGATGGTGATGGCAAACACGAGGAGACATAGCTTTAAGTTGAGTGGTGATAGATATAGGACAGATGTCAGAGGTAGTTTCTTTACTCAGAGAGTAGTAGGGGCGTGGAACGCCCTGCCTGCAACAGTAGTAGACTCGCCAACTTTAAGGGCATTTAAGTGGCCATTGGATAGACATATGGATGAAAATGGAATAGTGTAGGTCAGATGGTTTCACAGGTCGGCGCAACATCGAGGGCCGAAGGGCCTGTACTGCGCTGTAATGTTCTAATTCTAATTCTAATTCTAATTCTAAAATCTCCTCTTTAAAGGAATTCCATTGTTTAGTTACAGTTTTGCCTGCCAGTTTTTTTTTCCAATTTACCTGGGCCAGATCCGTGCTCACCCCACTGAAATAGCACCAACCACCACCCCCCCCGCCCCCAATCAATTATTTTTACTCTGGTTTGCTCCTTGTCCTTTTCCACAGCAAACCAAACCTTATGATATGATGATCACTCACTGCTAAATGTTCCTCGACTTACACTTAATCCATTTGACCAACCTCATTCCCCAGAATCAGATTCAGCACTGACTCCTCCCTCATTGGGCCATAAACATCCTGATCAAGAAAATTCTCCTAAACACACTTCAGAAACTCTCACCCCTCTCTCCCCTTTACGCTATTTCTATCCCAGTCTATATCAGGATAATTAAACTCCCCCATTATAACTAATCTATACTTTATGTACCTATCTATAATTTCTTTGCAAATTTGTTCCTCTATATCTTTCCCACCAGTCGGTGGCCTAGAAATACACCTAGCAGTGTAATGGTATCTGTATTGTTTCTTAGCTCCAGCCACATAGATTCTGCCATTGACCCATCTAGGAAATCCTCTCTCTCCAGCACTGTAATGTTTGCCTTAATCAATCCAGGGCCAGCCCTCCTCCTTTCTTTCTTTCCCTATCTTTCCTGAACACCTCGTCTGCAGGAATATTTAGTGCCCAGTCCTGCTATTTTTTGAGCCAGGTCTTCATTATCGTCACAGCATCATTTTCCCCCATGTCTATTTGTGCCTGCAGTTCACCAACATTATTTACCCCACTCCGTGCGTTTACATTCATGCGCAGGAAAACTAATTCAGACCTTTTTCCATTCCCCCTTATTCTGACACCGCCTAATGCTTTACTATTATCTGGTATTATCTGTCTCTCCCAGACCTTAGTGTTTTTCCTTACTAATGCTACTTCTTGGCTCCCATTCCCCTTCTCAATAGCATTAGTTATGGTAGATCCCTGGGAATCTTGTGCATACATGAAGTGCATCCTCAGCATGCCAGGAAGCCCAGAAAACTCATGATATACCATTAAATTTAAAAATCAGTTGAGATTTTACTTTTTTTATTCTTTCATGGGATGTGGATGTCGTTGGCTTGGCCAGCATTTGTTGCCCAGCCCTAATTGCCCTTGAGAAGGTGATGAAGTACATCTGGTGCAGGTACACCCACAGTGCTGCTAGGGAGGGAGTTCCAGGATTTTGATCCAACGACAGTGAAGGAACAGCAATATATTTCCAAGTCAGGATGGTGTGTGACTTGGAGGGGAACTTGCAGGTGTTGGTGTTCCCACGCATCTGCTGTCCTTGGCCTTCTAGTTGGTAGAGGTCGTGGGTTTGGAAGGTGCTGTCGAAGGAGGTGTGGTGAGTTGCTGCAGTGCATCTTGTTTATTGTACACACTACTGCCACTGTGCATTGGTGGTGGAGGGACTGAGTGTTTAATGTGATGCATGGGGTGCCGATAAAGCAGGCTGCTTTGCCTTGGATGGTGTCGAGCTAGTTGGAGTTGCACCCATCCAGGCAAGTGGAGAGTATTCCATCACATTCCTGACTTGTGCTTTGTATATGGTGAACAGGCTTTGGGGAGTCAGGAAGTGATTAACTCGCTGCAGAATACCCAGTCTCTGACTTACTCATATAGCCACAGTATTTATGTGGCTGGTCCAGTTCAGTTTCTGGTCAATGGTTAGCCCCAGGATTTTGATGGTGGAGGATTCAGCAATGGTAATGCTGTTGAATGTCAAGGGGAGATCATTAAATTCTTTTATTGGAGATAATCATTGCCTGGCACTTGTGTGGCGCGAATGTTACTTGCCACTTATCAACCCAAGCCTGAATGCTGCCCAGGTTTTGCTGCATATGGACACGGACTGCTTCATTATCTGAGGAGGTGTGAATGGTATTGAATATTGTGCAATCATCAGTGAACATCCCCACTTCTGACCTTATGATGGAGGGAACGTCATTGATGAAGCAGCTCAGGATGGTTGGGCCTAGGACACAACCCTGAGGAACTCCTGCAGTGATGTCCTGGAGCTGAGATGATTGACCTCCAACAACCACAGCCATCTTCCTTTGTGCTAGGTATGACTCAAAGCAGTGGAGAATATTCACCCTGATTCCCATTGACTTCAGTTTTGCTATGGCCACTTGATGCCATACTCGGTCAAATGCTGCCTTGAATCCAGGGCAATCACTCTCACCTTGCCTCTTGAGTTCAGCTCTTTTGTCCATGTTTGGACCAAAGCTGTATTGAAGTCAGGAGTTGAGTGGTGCTGGCAGAACCCATCTGAACAGAGGTGAACAGGTTATTGCTGTTTACGTGCCGCTTGATAGCACCGTCAATGACACCTTCTATCACTTTGCTGATGATCGAGAGTAGACTGATGGTGCACGGTAATTGTTCAGATCAGATTTGTCCTGGGTTTTGTGGACAGGACATACTTGGGCAATTTTCCAGATTGTTGGGTAGATGTCAATGTTGTAGCTGCACTGGAATAGCTTGGCTAGGGGTGCGGCTAGTTCCGGAGCACAGCTGGGATGGTGTCAGGGCTCATAGCCTTTGCAGTATCCAGTGCCTTCAGCCATTTCTTGATATCACGTGGAGTGAATCGAATTTGCTGAAGACTGGCATCTGTGGTGTTGGGGATCTCAGGAGGAGGCCGAGATGGATCATCCACTCGGCACTTCTGGCTGAAGATGGTTGCGAATGCTTCAGCCTTTTCTTTTGCACTGATATGCTGGGCTCCTCCATCATTGAGGATGGGGATATTTATGGATCCTCCTCCTCCTGCTTGTTATTTAATTGTCCACCACCATTCATGATTTGATGTGGCAGGACTGCAGAGCTTAAATCTGATCCATTAGTTACTCAAATTGAGCAGTTAATATAGATAAATTAGCAACCAGTTAGACAGTATTGGTAGGAGTGACCACCATACAGACCTTGTGGAGACAAAGTCCTATCTTCACGTTGAACATACACACCATTGCGCTTTGTGGCACTACCACCGTTCTAAATGGGATAGATTTCAACCAGATCCAGCAACTCAAAGCTGGGCGTCCGTAAGGTGTTGTGGACCATCAGCAGCAGCAGAATTTTATTTAACCACAATCTGCAACCTCATGGCCCAGCATATCTCCCACTCTACCATTACCATCATGCCAGGGGACCAACCCTGCTTCAATGAAGAATGCAGGAGGGCATGCCAGGAGCAGCACCAGGGATACCTCAAAATGAGGTGTTAACCTGGTGAAGCTATAACACAGGACACAGCATATGAAAGACAGGGCGAAGCGATCCCACCACCAACAGATCGGATCTGAGCTCTGCAGTCCTGCCACATCCAGTCGAGAATGGTGGTGGACAAATAAACAAATAACAGGAGGAGGAGGCTCCACAAATATTTCCATCCTCAATGATGGGGGAGCCCAGTACATTAGTGCAAAAGACAAGGCTGAAGCATTTATATTGATCTTCAGCCAGAAGTGCCGAGTAGATGATCCATCTCGGCGTCGTCCTAAAGTCCCCAGCATCACAGATGCCAGTTTTCAACCAATCTGATTCACTCCATGTTACATCAAGAAATGGCTGAGTGCACTGGATACTACAAAGGCTATGGGCCCTGACAACATTCTGGCAATAGTACTGAAGACCTGTGCTCCAGAACTAGCTGTGCCCCTAGCCAAGCTGTTCCAGTCCAGCTACAACACTGGCATCTACCTGGCAATGTGGAAAATTGCCCAAGTATGTCCTGTCCAAAAAAGCAGGACAAATCCAACCGGCCAATTACTGCCCTATCAGTCAAAGTGATGGAAGGTGTCGGCGGCAGTGCTATCAGTGGTACTTGCTCAGCAATAACATGCACTTTGATGCTCAGTTTGGATTCCACCAGGGCCACTCAGCTCCTGGCCTCATTACTGCCTTTGTCCAAACATGGACAAAAGAGCTAAACTCCTGAACTGAAGTGAGAGTGACTGCCCTTGACAGCAAGGCAGCATTTGACCGAGTGTGGCATCAAGGAGCCCTAGTAAAACTGGAGCCAATGGGAATCAGAGGAAAAACTCTCTGCTGGTTGGAGCCAGAAACTGAACTGGACCAGCCACATCAATACTGTGACTATAAAAGCGGGTCAGAGGTTGGGAATTCTGTGGCGAGTAACTCACCTCCAATGCCGGTCCACCATCTACAAGGCACAAGTCAGGGATGTGACGGAATACTCTCCATTTGCCTGGATGGGTGCAGCTCCAACAGCACTCAGGAAGCTCGACACCATCCAGGCAAAGCAGCCCGCTTTATTGGCACCCGAACCGTCACCTTCAACATTCACTCCCTTCACCACCGACGCACAGTGTCTGCAGTGTGTACCATATACAAGATTGACTGCAGCAGCTCACCAAGGCTCCTTCGATAGCACCTTCCAAACCCGTGGCCTCTACCACCTAGAAGGACAAGGACAGCAGATGCATGGGAACACCACCATCTGCAAGTTCGCTTCCAAGCCACACTCCAGCCCGACTTGGAACTACATCACCGATCCTTCGCTGTTCCAGGTCAAGATCCTGGAACTCACTTCCTAACAGAATTTTGGGTTTACCTGCATCCCAAGGACGACAGCATTTCAAGAAGACAGCTCACCATCACCTTCTCAAGGGCAATTAGGGATGGCCAATAACTGCTGGCCTAGCCAGCGACATCCACATCCCATAAATGAATGAAAAAACCTCCACCTCCTCGTAGGGGTTTCCGAGCAAGCTGTCTAAGGTGCCCCAATTCAATGCGGAAGTTGGTGGGTTAGAGCTGGGACTCCAACAAGCTGAGAATTTTGTCCATTTTAACCTGGCCCCCCCACCTACCCTGATACCCGACTATTGCGCTCCTCCAGGTTAAAATATTCTTCATTAGTTCTTGTTTCCATTATCCAGCATTAGCAATAGAGAGGACAATATTATGTCAAGGACCAGCACCTTTTGATATCTGCAATCTGGTTCTAAAACACCAATTTATCATTTAAAAAAATTATTTCATTAATTTCAGAAACCAAGAATCAGGCCCTAAAAAATCCACAAATTTACTGGCAGATTTGAGGTGCATTCGAGTTTGTCACTGGGAACAGAAGTTGGGCTGTTACCCAGATAGGCCGAAACTCTCTGCCCTATTGAAAATAGTAGCAGGACCTCCTGTGGGAGTGGGTCTGGTGGTTGTTGTATCCGACTGCTCGCTGTCTGGTGTCAGAAATACAAGTGGACTAAATGGATGGGGCTACAGTTCGTGTGTCCCTAACACACTGTCCTCCTGCAAGGTACATTCCTGTGGTGGAAGTGAGTTCAATAGCATGTTTTTGTAACACAATAAAACAGCAGAGTTGGCTCAAGGTGTCAAGTCCCACTCCAGAAATTTGAGTGCATAATGCAAGGCTAACGTTGAGCTCAATACTTCATGACATGTGGGTGTCATTGGCAAGGCCAGCATTTATTGCCCATCTCTGATTGGCATTGAGAGTGCAGTAAAGTGGGATTAGAGGATTATGACCCAGTGACGATGAAGAAATAACAATACATTTCCAAGTCAGGATGGAGTGTGACTTGGAGGAGATCTTGGAGGTGCTGTTGTTCCCATATGCCTGTTGCCCTTGTCCTTAGTGGTAGAGGTTGCGGGTTTGTGAGGTGCTGACAAAGAAGTCTTGGTGAATTGCTGGAGTCCATCTTGTAGATGGTACACACTATAGACACAGCATGCCCATGGTGGAGGGAATGAATTTTTAAGGTGGTAGGTGGGGTGCTGATCAAATGGGCTGCTTTTTCCTAGATAGTGTGGTGGTGTCGAACCTCTTGAGTGTTGTTGGAGCTTCACTTGTCCAGGCAAGTGGACAGTATTCCATCACACATCTGACTTGTGCCTTTTAGATGGTGGAAAGCTTTGATTAGCCAAGAGAGTGACTCACCACAGAATTCCCAGTGCCTGACCTGTGCCTGTCACCATAGTATTTATATGGCTAGTCCAGTTGAGTTTCTGGTATCTGGTGACCACGAGGATAGTGATGGTGGAGATTTGATGATGGTAATGCCACTGAACGCCAAGAGCAGTTTGTTAGACTTTCTCCTGTTGGAGATGATCATTTCCTGGCACTTATGGGGCATGAACGTTACTTGCCACTTCGGGTTTTCTGGAGGGCTTTTTAAAAAAAAGTGAGAACCCGCTATAAAACCCCGAGTCTGTTGGGAAACGGCTGTTCCGGATGTTTAATTTAAATTTAGAGATACAGCACTGAAACAGGCCCTTCAGCCCACCGAGTCTGTGCCGACCATCAACCACCCATTTATACTAATCCTACACTAATCCCACATTCCTACCACATCCCCACCTGTCCCTATATTCCCCTACCACCTACCTATACTAGGGGCAATTTATAATGGCCAATTTACCTACCAACCTGCAAGTCTTTTGGCTTGTGGGAGGAAACCGGAGCACCCGGAGAAAACCCACGCAGACACAGGGAGAACTTGCAAACTCCACACAGGCAGTTCCCAGAATTGAACCCGGGTCGCTGGAGCTGTGAGGCTGCAGTGCTAACCACTGCGCCGCCCATAGCAGCTGTTAGCTGTGAAACTGACAGCTCGATGTTTTTAAAAAGGCCGGTCTGTAAGAAGAAGACAAAGGGAAATTTCTCATCTCCAGTCATGGTGAAGATGAAGAAAGACACCAGGAAAAGTTAACATCCTGGGGCCGGATGGAAACATTTGGCAGGCCAGATTCTGGCCCACGGGCCGTATATTGGACAACCCTAGACTATAGCATGCTGCTTCCACTGTTAGCATGATTGTAGTCCTGTGTTGTAACTTCTCCAGGTTGGCACTAATTTTAAGGTATGCCTGGTGCTGCTCTAGGCATGCTCTTCTACACTCCTCATTGAACCAGGTTGGACGCCTTGGCTTAATGATAATGGTAAAGTGGGCAATATGCTGAAACATGAGATTATAGATTGTGGTGGAATACAATTCTGCTGCTGCTTATGGTCTGCAGCACCTCATAGGTTCCCAATTTAGAGTTCCTAGATCTGTTCTGAATTTATCCCACTTAGCACAGTCATCATGCTCCACAACATGATGGAGGGTATCCTCAGTGTGAAGACAGGACTATGCTGCGTTCATTCCTACCAATAATGTCATCAGCAAGTGCATCTACCACAGGTAGGTTGCACAGGACGAGGCGAAGTAGGATTGTAGTGGTTCTTTGACTGCCTGCACAGGGCCAGTCTGGCAGTTATGTCCTTCAGGACTCAGCCAGCTCCGTAAGTAGCGGTGCTATCAAACTACTGTCGATGATGGACATTGAAGTCCCCAACCCAGAGTATATTCTATGCCCTTGCTACCCTCAGTGCTTCTTCCAAGTGGTGTTCAACAACGAGTAGTATTGATTCATCAGCTAGAAGGAGGGCAATAGGTGCTAATCAGCAGGAGGTTTCCACGTTTGACCTGATGCCATGAGATTCACGGGGTCTGGAGTCAACGTTGAGGACACCCAGGGCAACTCACTTTCATCTGTATAACACTGCACCACAACTTCACAGAATAAGTTACATAATGAAATATTAAATAATTATCCAAATCTAGGTGATTAAAATGAGCTGCAGTCTCACCTTGGCTTCCCATGAGGCAACACACTCTCCATGACTGATGTTTGAATACACATGGGAATTAATTTTATTTTGGAAGCATATCTCTTTAACATTACTGCATATCATACTCAACAATGTAAAGCTCCAGACATTACTGAAATGCTAATGTAAAGTATTAGAACCTCTACTAGCAACAATACAGTGACATTTCAGGAGTCCCCAGTAATGCAGCAAAACAGCAGGTTCACCCACTAGTGGTCTACACAAGAGCTGTTAGATATCAATTACAAACACAGACTGATTAAACTAAACATTAATCAAAGAAAGAGTTGTAGCTGTGCTTGATTAAGACATTACGGATTTGAGAGATTGGAGACATTTCTAATCACGGAAAAAAAGAACAAAAGTTAATGAAAAACAGTGATGAGTTACAGCAAAGGAGCAAAACTGCTATAAAACGGAGAAGGAATTGATAAACACAAAAGTCAGGAATAGGGCAGAAATAGAAAGATACTTAGAATCAATAGAGAAATCAGTCAAATAGGAGTTTGAGATAGGAAAATAAATTTAGATCTATCGATAAAGGCAGGTCCAATTTGTATAGTAGAGACATCAGAGAGTGAGTGGAGCAATTGGCACTCGGTTCAGTTACAGAGACAGAGTGGCTGAAGCTGATCACTTGTGAGCTGCAATGAAGTGTCTCCTGTTTGTCCTGGCAATTGGGCTGATACTGCCCTACTTTACAGGCACTGCAAAGCCTAAAGAAATAAATCTTGATGAGAAATTCACAAAACTCTGTGGCCGTGATTATGTACTGAAAGTACTTAAAATCTGCAAGAATATCGACCGGAGTTTGCTCCCTCTCCATCCATATGGTGAGCATTGAAATCTCTTTTATTGACCAGGGTTGAGAAGTAGTCATTTATTGCTAACAAGGTGAGTGTTTAGATGGCACTTCAAGTCAAACATGATGTGATTTTATGAATTAGTGGGCCAGTGATCACATTAACATTATTATCACTGATGATTATTCTGCACCAATACATGTGGTGATTGGTCCAAGGAAACTCCGCTGAAGGGTAAAGAATTTAAAATATTAGACTGAAAGGGCTGGATGTTACCAAGCCCATGATGTCAGACTCTGTGGCGGGTGGAGTGGGGGGGGGAGCGGAAGATTGTTCTGGCAGAGGGCTGCCACAGAGGCCGACGCCCAGCTCAATCCGCCCGGCAGTGGTGAGACTCCGTGGTGGCCCTCCTTCCCCCGGGCAACGGGCCCCGGATTTAAATACTTAAATTACTGACATGCATAAACTTAAATCAACTTACCTTAAATCTTCCAGGGAGTGGCCGGCACTCCCGCGCCTTCAATTCCCCGTTCGGGGAAAGCCGGCGTGACACTGGTGAGGAGAGGGGAGGAGTTAAGATTTTCAGTACAGGGGGACGGGGGATGGGGTCAAGTAAATGTAATGGGTGTAGGGGATGGTGGGAAGGGTGAACTTTAAACTTTGTGCAGTCTTGTGGGGGGGGGGGAAGGGCAAATTTAAAAGTTAAGTGTTTAGTGGGGGGAAGGGCAAATAGTTAATGTAATTGTTATTGGGGGTTTTGAAAGAGGTGTTAGAAATTTATTGTATAAATTATGGGGGGCAGCTGATGCCATTGCTGGGAACGGACAGCCCGGACAGGCTATTTAAATGAGTTGCCCCCCAGGAATGTGCGGTGGCTCTTTTGCGTGCGTAGGCCGCCATTTTTTGAGCTCACTGCTCACTGGCAGCCCAAAAAATGGGTTAATAAACTTTCCGATGGTGAAGTGGGTAAAAATAGGATTAAATCACACAAACACAGTGGCGCAGTGGTTAGCACTGCAGCCTCACAGCTCCAGGAACCCGGGTTCGATTCTGGGTACTGCCTGTGTGGAGTTTGCAAGTTCTCCCTGTGTCTGCGTGGGTTTTCTCCGGGTGCTCCGGTTTCCTGCCAAAAGACTTGCAGGTTGGTAGGTAAATTGGCCATTAAAAATTGCCCCTAGTATAGGTAGGTGGTAGGGAAATATAGGGACAGGTGGGGATGTTTGGTAGGAATATGGGATTAGTGTAGGATTAGTATAAATGGGTGGTTGATGGTCGGCACAGACTTGGTGGGCCGAAGGGCCTGTTTCAGTGCTGTATCTCTAATCTAATCTAATCTAAACCAGAACATTCCAGGTTCAATCTTCAGTCAGTGATGAGTTAGTTGAACTCAGCTCATTAGTGAACCGCAATTGGCCTCGGCAATCTTGGAAAAGGGAGGGAAATAAATCAGTAAGTTCCTGTCCCTGACCAATGTCCAGTGACTCCTGTCGAAAGTGAGTCTGTGCAGGTCTCAAATGAGCACATGATCAGATTTTCTTTGCATCCACCCCCGTTACTGCCATTTTCCTGGGCACTCAGGTCCACAATGGAGAAGAGGGCCTTGTACTGACCTTCTCTCCCTCCACTGTGACTCCCACTCACCTTCCTTTGTAGGCGTCAGCCTCTTCCGCCTCCTCCTATTCTGTATTGATAGTCCTGTGGTACCACTGCAATTTTATAGCTTGGCTTTCCCAGTGCCCTCTTGCCCCTCACCGTGTATTGTAAATAATTCCCAACAGAGGGAAATGGATTGGGGTTGGTTGGAATCAAAGTGTCAGATTGATGATGGAGAAAATCCAGTCACTTGTGTGTAAAATTACAAAGAAAATTCTGGAATGCAAAATAACCCTAAAATTTCATGTTAACTGCATTTTTTCTCCCTATATTTAATTCTCTTTCTCGAATGCGCAACCTTATTTGCATTGTTTCAAGCAATTCAAGAGAGTTGCAATCAACTCTTCATAAAAGAGGCAGACAGAGCATAACCTGCAATAATGTGAGCTGGGCATTTCCATAACTTTGAACAAAGAACAAAGAACAAAGAAAATTACAGCACAGGAACAGGCCCTTCGGCCCTCCAAGCCTGCGCCGATCCAGATCCTCTATCTAAACATGTCGCCTATTTTCTAAGGGTCTGTATCTCTTTGCTTCCTGCCCATTCATGTATCTGTCTAGATACATCTTAAAAGACGCTATCGTGCCCGCGTCTACCACCTCCACTGGCAACGCGCTCCAGGCACCCACCACCCTCTGCGTGAAGAACTTTCCACGCATATCCCCCCTAAACTTTTCCCCTCTCACTTTGAACTCGTGACCCCTAGTAATTGAATCCCCCACTCTGGGAAAAAGCTTCTTGCTATCCACCCTGTCTATACCTCTCATGATTTTGTACACCTCAATCAGGTCCCCCCTCAACCTCCGTCTTTCTAATGAAAATAATCCTAATCTGCTCAACCTCTCTTCATAGCTAGCACCCTCCATACCAGGCAACATCCTGGTGAACCTCCTCTGCACCCTCTCCAAAGCATCCACATCCTTTTGGTTATGTGGCGACCAGAACTGCACGCAGTATTCCAAATGTGGCCGAACCAAAGTCTTATACAACTGTAACATGACCTGCCAACCCTTGTACTCAATACCCCGTCCGATACCTTTGCCGGAAGTGCAGTGGAAACCTCAGTGAAAATCTTCCACCGAAGTTACCATGGCAGAACTTTGCTCATCATGGCTTTGGGGGAGGTTTGATGGCCATTTCCTGCTGTCAATTTTGTACCTATATTTGGATTAAGTGAAGTTAAAAGAGGCCAGATATCAATCATTAACTAGCTTTATTTGATAACATGTGAACATTCATAACAACAAATATGATTGGATTCACTTATTTTAATAGATACACCTTGGAATTGTGTAATAATATAAAATAATGGGCACACTACACCTCTCCACTTCATTGGATTATCTTGCATCCATCAACAACATTCCCCAGGACCCTGCCATTCACTGTATATGTCCTGCCCTGGATTAACTTCCCAAAATGCATCACTTCGCACTTGTCTGCATTAAATTCCATTTGCCAATCCCTTGCCCACTTTTCCAGTTTATCTATATCCTGTTGTAACCTTAGACAACCTTCTTCACTGTCCACTATATCACCAATTTTGGTGTCATCTGCAAACTTACTAATCATGCCCCCTACATTCACATCGAAGTCATTAATATATATGACAAACAACAAAGGGCCAAGCACCAATCCCTACGGCACACCACTGGTCACCGGCCTCCAACCTGAAAAACAACCCTCCACTACCACCCTCTGCCTCCTATCACCAAGCCAATTTTGTATCCAATTGGCTAGCTCACCCTGGATCCCATGTGTTCGAATCTTCTGGACCAGCCTACCATGCGGGACCTTGTCAGAGGCCTTGTTAAAGTCCATGTAGACAATGTCTATTGCCCTGCCCTCATCAATCGTCTTGGTCCCTTCCTCAAGGCCATCTACAGTCTCCCCCAGTGAAAGTCAGCAGCTTTCCACCAGCCATGCTGCAGCAACTGGGGTAGAACTGGTAGGAGAACTAAACTAGGCAAAGGCACTTTGGCCTTTATTGCAAGGGGGTTGGAGTATAAAAGTAGGGAAATCTTGCTACAACTGTACAGGGTATTGGCAAGACAGTACCTAGACTACTGCGTACAATTTTGGTCTCTTTACTTAAGGAGGGATATGCTTGCATTGAAAGCAGATCAGAGAAGGTTTATTCGGGTGATTCCTGGGATGAAGGGATTATCTTGTAAGGAAAGGTTGAGCAGGTTGGGCCTATGTTCATTGGAGTTTAGAAGAATGAGAGGTGATCATTTTGAAACATATATAAGATTCTGAGGGGACTTGACAGCGTAGATGTTTTAGATGGTAAATGTAGGATGTTTCCCCTCGTGGGAGAATCTAGAACTAGGAGGCACAGTTTCAAAATAAGGTGTTTCCCATTTAAGACAGAGATAGGGAGGAATTTCTTCTCTCAGAGGGTCACTAATCTTTGGAATTCTCTTCCCCAGAGAGCAGTGGAGGCTGGGTCATTGAATATATTCAAGGCTGAGTTAGACAGATTTTTGATCTACAAGAGAGTCAAGGGTTATGGGCGGCAGGAATGTGGAGTTAAGGCCACAATCAGATCAGTCATGAACTTATTGAATGGTGGGAGAGGCTCGAGGGGCCGACTCCTGCTCCTATTTCTTCTAATCTTATAAGAGAATGCACAAGATGAATAGTTCATTTTTGTTTGTATAATTGGATGTGTTGTTGGATAAAGATGTCATTCATTTTTTGTGGGTGGCTTCTATTATAGGATGCTGGCCAAGGGGATGCTGTGATGAGGTTCTGGTGGGGAACAGTGGATCCATGATGGTAAAGGGAAGTTCTATGGGAACTGTAATCTGAACAGGTGCACTTGGACAACCCAGCTTGTGCATGGGACTACAGGATGCATCCGTCCTGTCTCCTCCTCTTCCTCCTTCTCCTCTTCCTCCTCTGCTTCTTCCTCCTTTTCTTTCTAAGGTGGCCTCCAGATCCCTGGTGGCAATTGTTACATATTTGGTTCTTTATGCTGCCACCATATTGAGTCTAGCCAGAGAGGCTCTTAGACTGTCGTGTTTAAACATTAATCATTATTGTATAATAACTATATGCATGCCACTCTAGCCTGTGTGTCTCTTTCAAAGGCCACACTGCACCTGTTCTCAAGTCTCTCCCACATGATCTCTCCCACCACCCTGGTGGGTGGTAATCTTTACATTCTCTCAAGATTAACTCTTTGATACCCTTATACTACAGCAATGGCTGCTCCCTCATGATGGTGATGTTGTGGAAGCTGCAGCAGACCACCACGGACTTAGACAGCCACTCCGGTGTGTACTGGAGGACATGCCCTGTGCAGTCCAGGCATCAGAAATGCTGCTTCAGCAGATTGCTGGTCTGCTGCATGGCTGCTGCCAGGATAGCAGTCTTTCACCCTCTTGCATAGACTTTTGGTTTCCATACTAGTTTGAACACTGAAATGTTTTACCAGATAGTGGATCAATTATAATTGCCATAGTTGCCAATCATTATTCTCACTCTCTCAGTACAGTGATAGATTTGAAGTACTGTTTCTGCACAGTCACAAGTGCAATCTGGAGGCCAGAACACCCCACATTCTGAGGTGTAGTGTATAGTTGGGACAGAGGGAAGGAAAATGAAATCGTTCTCAATAATCCTTCCGTGTTCATAAATGGACTTTGGTTTCTGTTCCAGATCACTCCCAGGGCTCAGATGATGATGATTACTTCAAGAAGACGAACACGGAAAAGGTTCAGAGGACATATGACAATACGGGGATTCAGCAGCTTGAGTTGGGTTATGGACAGAAACCATTTTACAATGACTACAACCGGTATCAGCAGATGTCAGATAATCTTCATCAGTTTGTCTCTGAGAGTGAGGGAGGCAGCATGATGCAGCCTGCTCTTCCAAAACATTTTCACCGTATGGAATTGAGCAAAAGACAAATTTTATCGAATGATGAATGCTGCAAAAACAGCTGTACCGTAAGACAGTTGCGTCGACTCTGCTTCTGGTGAAATGACGCCAACTGTATCTCTGTGTTCATAAAATATTCAGTACACATGGACTCAGAATCAGTCAAATTCGGAGACAGAAGGGCAATTTTTACGAATTTAAACTCCTGGCCTTAATTTCCCGCAGCTCATTTTGGGAATCAGGGCACAGAGGCCAGCAAATCCTGCAGGATTTTCTATCCGTAATGGTTGGAAAATCCAACACAGTTTGATAACCTTTGTCTCCAAATTCCTGAAATGGCAGGGGAAATGATGTGTTGGGGGAGCAAGTTCAGCAAATTTGTTCTGCCGCCTATTCAGACGAATTCTAGTATGGTTCCTGTCAATGAATTGTAGTCTTGTAGTCACAATGTAGTTCGAAAAAATTGCTACTCTAACTGTTTCAGTATCTTTTCAATTTCTTATCAATACGCTTTTTGCTAAAATTTCACTTCTCGACACCACCATTTCTTACATGATCATGAAGGACTCTGCTGTCAGAAAGTTAGATTATCAACTATAACAACTTGCACTTGTTGGGCTGAATTTAGTGAGCCAGTTTGGAGTTGGAATGGAGGTGTGGGGGGCCAAGAAATAGCGTTAGATGCGTTCACCAGGAAATCTAATGTTGTGACGTTGGTTCCGGATTTAGTCAGCGGCAGGGAAGTGCCAAGGTGGCGTCACCGCCCGTCATAGAATCACAGAATCACAGAGTTGTTGCAGCACAGGAGGAGGCCATTCAGCCCATTGTGTCTGTACCTGCTCTCCAAAAGAACAAATCATCTAGTGCTGCGCCCCCGTCTTTTCCCCATAACCCTGCACATTCTTCCTTTTCATATAATCATCCAACTCCCCTTTGAATGTTTCATTTGAACTACCTGCACCATACTCTCAGGCATTGCGTTCCAGACCTTAACCACTTGCTGCGTGAAAAAGTTTTTCCTCTTGTCGCTTTTGCTTCTTTTTACAATTACTTTAAATCTGTGCCATCTTGTTCTCGATCCTTTCACGAGTGGGAACAGTTTCTCTCTATCTATTCTGTCCAGCCCCTTCATTATTTTGAATACCTCTATCAAATCACCTCTCAGCCTTCTCTACTCCAAGGAAAACAGTCCCAACTTCCCCAATCTATCTACATAACTGAAATTCCTCATCCCTGGAACCTTTCTTATGAATCTTTTCTGCACCCTCTCAGAACTGGATGCAATACTCCATCTGAGGCCAAAATAGATGACATGATGGGAATGCCATTTGAATTGCACAACAGTTTGTTCTCGTACATTTGCATGTAATTGAAAGCGATTCAATGGGGGGGGGGCTTGGAATTAAGTAGATGACGGGCGGCCCTCACATGCCTTCAGATCCCTGGCCGTTGAAAGCTGGTGAGGCCTCAATGTTGCAATGGGAAGGCAGCCATGAACAGCACTGGATAGGAGAAAAGTGAAGAGGGAGGCCATTGCTGGCCTACAGAACTGTGCACCCTGCAGGGTTGGGCTTCGTCTCAGGTGGTCGGCACGGGTAGCCTTGGTCCCAGGTGGTTAGCACAGCTGAGTGAAAGGGTTGGGTGGCCATACCGCTGGATCAGAGTCTTTGCTGTCAGCAAGGATGGGCGCTGAGGGCCATCAGTGCGTAAGCCGAGAGGAGTAGCAAAAGCAAAGATGCCAAGGCCACACCGATACTGCAAGAACAGTGCTCATAAGGCCTACCGATCACCAGGCATGGGTCTCATGCACCCTGCCTTTGTGGACCTCCATGGCATAATGCAGTACCTCCGATGGAGGGAGAGCCAGGAGGCAAGAGACGGTCTCACAGCAACGTGGTTGACTCTAAACTGCCCTCTGAAATGATCTAGCAAGCCATTCAGTTACCTTCTCAAGGGCAATTAGGGCTGGGCAACAAATGCTGGCTTTGCCACCCACATCCCAAGAAAGAATAAAAAAAACATACTTACCCATTTCAGCCACCATGATGGTCTCTCAGAGTGAAGCAATAAAGACTCACCTAAAGCATTCAGTCTGTTGCCTCCTTTCTATTTGGGTTCCCTGCCTGGTGCCCAGCTTAATCACGCACTCTGGCACATCAGAGATGCTTACCAATGGAGGTCTGTGCCTACAGCTGCAGCCCACTAAGAGAGAAGGGTGAAGTCAGTATCTCTCAATTAAGGCATGAAGGAATAAGCATTTTCCACAACGAAAACACACATCTGTGGGATCTGACTCTCATGAGGGTCACCAACCTCTCAATGGAGGAAGCCATGTGCTCACATGCCTGTGACATGGCAGCACTCATGGCATGGACGGACTCCTCCATCGCCCACTCACGGCTGCGCGTGGCCTCTGACATCTCCGCCAGATGTTGCCTTACCTCTCTCTGCAATTCCAGCATGACCTGTGCTGTCAACACCAGAGGCTTGTCATCATCCATTGCTTCAGCATGGACCGGCAGTCACAGTCCTCTGACAGTCAAAGGCTTCGACTGTGTCAGCTTCAGCCAGCTGCTGGGGTGCGTTTGCTGTGCTCTCATCAGCTTGTGGCCCTGATTTTACAGTCGAGCGGAAACCCACCGAAGTGAAAGTATCTGCACTGGTGGAAGTACAGGAGAGTCATGTGACACTTCATCCTCTGACTGCTCCTCCTCAGAGGTTAGCTGCTGTCCCCCTTTTTGTGGCGTCTCCTGAGGATGCCGACTGACATGAGAGAAGACAAATGTGTGGGTCTGGCTGTGAAGGTCTTGTCATGATATGCATGTGTGATGTGGATCTCCAGAAGTGTGTTAGATGTCCACGGAAGACAATCCTCACTCTCTTACCTGGAGACTCCAGTTTCACCACCCCTATTCTGGGTTCCCACTAACTCCACTGCTGCATTCTCAGCTGCTGAGAGAGGCCATATGTTTGCATTTCCTCAGCTAGTCCGCGAGGTCTCTCTGTTGTTATGGGCTCGCTTGTCCTGCAAGTAGAAAGAAGGAGATAGTCATACTTCATAGAAAGATCAACATGAGAGGTGTGCTAATCGCAGCCCCTCATCCCCTGCTGGGTTTTCCTATATAGCTCATCCTCATGTCAGCTCTCAGGGAAGTAATGGGGGTGAGCTCTGAAAGAAGGCGGCTTGTGGCCAAGATGCAGCCATGCATCAGGCAGGATGCAATGATGCCAAACAGCCTTTGCCAGTTCCTTTGTGGTGCCTCCCTCCCATGTCTCCCCAACTTGAGCACTGTGTGCAGTTCTTGTCACCTTATTACGGAAAAGATGTAATTGTACCGAAGTGGGTACAGAGGAGATTTACAAGGATGTTGCCAGGACAGGAAAAATGCAGCTATGAGGAAAGATTGGATAGGCTGGGATTTTTCTCCTTGGAACAGAGAAGGCTAAGTGGAGATTTGATTGAAATGTAAAAAATTGTGAGTGCCTTCGATAGAGTGGATGGGAAGGGCCTCTTTACCTTAGCAGGGAGGTCAGTGACTAGGGGGCATTGATTTAAAGTGATTGATAGAAAGATTAGAGGGGAGATGAGAAAAAAACGTTTTCATCCAGAGGGTGGTGGGGGTCTGGGACTCACTGCCTGAAAGAGTAGTAGAGGCAGAAACCCTCAATCCATTCAAAAGGAGTCTGGATATGCATCTCAAGTGCCGTAACCTGCAGGGCTATGGACCAAACCCTGGAAGATGGGATTAGGCTGGGTGGCTCATTTTTTGGTGGCACAGACATAATGGACCAATTGGCCCTGTTCTGTGCTGTAAACTTGCTATGATTCTATGTTGCACAGCCTCTTGTGTAGCAACATGCAAGCCCTAAAAAGGAGAGTGGTATGCAGCATTCATCTTGGCAGAATGAATGAGCTGGTTGACCCTCTTCTGGCCATGTTTGGGGGGGTGACCCAATGGCTGCTGACATTCTCTGTGATCTCCATGCAGGCTTGCTTGGTCAGGTGGTAGGACGTCTTCTTGCCATAGCTGGGGAAGAGGACCTCCTGCCTTTCCCTTGCAACTTGGAGGGGATATCAAGGGAGGCATCACTAAAACATGGGGCCACCCGGTGTCTTGTCAGTACCATGCTGCTGCATCCTTGTCAGAGGAGTGGTGGGGTGGTGGGGCTGGTCATCTAGGAGTCACTCCAACACCAGTTTCAACAATAAACAGTAAATTACTCTAAGGCACCAATGAAAACAGGGCTTGCCAGGCTTTAAATATGGTACCAGCACCTGTTTTGGAGTCACCCAACGCCGCATTCGGGCGCCTCAAATCTCACCCTCATCATGTGATTGGCCAGACCCCTCACCTCCATATTCACTGCACACATGACGAGTGGCGAAGGCACCCACTTCCAGGTCTGCCACTGGAAGCCACGACAGGAACACTAAATCCAGCCAGTAGAGTGCAATCTACTGCATCATCTATGATTTCCCTTCCTTTCCCTTTCAAATCGCTGCCCTGCAAATCTTTTTTGGAATCTCTCTGATCTGGGTTCTGGCCCAGTCATGGCATTGAAATGGCCCAAATCAAAGTCGTAGATGAGAAGTGACTGTAAATGTGATTAAGGTGCATTAGCCTTGCTGGTTCTCCCCAACCTCTCTGCAGCCTTTAACATGGTTGGCAAACCATCTAGCTCCAATGCATCTCATTGGTTGTCCAGATCAATGGGAATGATTTTACTTGGTTCCATGCTTTTCTGTCCTATCAGAGCCAGTGAATGGTGGCAAATACTTCTCTTCCCACTGCACACTGTTATGCTCGGAGTCTCTCAAAGATCTAACCTTTGTTCCCTTCTTTTTCTCATTTAATGCTGCTCATTGGCAACATCATCTACAAACATGGGGTTAGCTTCCACATATCTGCTGATGGTATCTAACTCCACAACGACACCACCTCTCTCAATTCCTCCAATGTCTCTGAGAACAGTGTTTGCTTGTCTAGCATTCAGCCTAGGATATACACAATTTGCTCAAGTTAAACACCGGCAAGATGAAAGCCATCATCATCAGTCTTCAACACAGGTGGGAAAAAACATCTCCAGGTGTGTTACAGAGGTGTAATAAGATGAGCCAAAGAAACAGATATTTGGAGGGGTAATCAAAAACTTGATCAAAATGGTTTTAATTCAAGTATGTTGTTAAAGGAGGAGTGGTAACAATGGATTTTAGGGAGAGAACTCCAGAATGGCAGACTTGGACTGCTGAAGATATGGCTTTCATTGGGAGATTGCAGGAAAGGGGAAATGCACAGGCAGCCATGGGCAAAGGAAAGAAGTGATCTGGGTGGTGGGGGACAGTGGGGCTTTATAACATTATAGGAGGCTATGAAGACAGGGAGGAACAAGGTTCTGAAGCGATTTCTGCACAAAGATGTGAGTTTTACACTGGAGACACTGGTGGCTCAGGAGCCAATGAGCATCAGTGAGGACAGGCACGATGAGCAAGTGGGACTTGGTGTAGGATAGAATACAGGCAGCAGAGTTTTGCATGAACTGATGTTCATGGAGGATGAAAGATGGGAGACCTCCCAGGGAGGAAAAGTATTGTAATAGCCAAGTCTGGAGGTAACATAAGCATGGACAAAGGTTTAAGCAGGTGTGGTGTGAACAGAGGGGCTAAGGGAGGGTATCTGAGGTGGGTGGAGATAGTGGCATTTTTGAAAGGAAGAGAGACAAAAGCTGAGGGGAGGGAGCTACTTAAACAGTCAACTAACTTAGAGGTCAAGAAGAGAAGTTGGATGGTCAGTAGTTTTGGGTTGGGTAAATGAAGCACAAAATGAATTTCAGGGACAGGATGAGATTGGAGAGGGCATGAGGAAATATGGGAAAAGAAATGGAGAGAGAAATGTAGGTTCAGGGGCAGGGTAAAAGAAGGTCTGGTCTGGCAGGAAAGGAAAAGTGTTGAGCAGTGAAGCTGTTGATCAGAATACCTCAATCTCAGTGACAAACAATTCGATGAGCTCCTTGCACTTATTTTTTAAAGCTGAAGGTGGTGTAAGGGTTTAAGGAGACAATTGATATGAAGAAAGAAGCTGGGGGCTATCTTTACTGTCCAATGGATGGTTTTGACAGAAAAAAGTGAGACCTTACAGTGCTTGATGTGAACAAAGAACAAAGAACAGTACTGCACAGGAACAGGCCATTCGGCCCTCCAAGCCTGCGCCGATCTTGATGCCTGCCTAAACTAAAACCGTCTGCACTTCCGGGGTCCGTATCCCTCTATTCCCATCCTATTCATGTATTTGTCAAGCTGCCTCTTAAACGTCTCTATGGTAACTCCTTCCACCACCTCCTCCGGCAACAAGTTCCAGGCACTCACCACCCTCTGTGTAAAGAACTTGCCTCGCACATCCCCTCTAAACTTTGCCCCTCTCACCTTAAACCTATGTCCCCTAGTAACTGACTCTTCCACCCTGGGAAAAAGCTTCTGACTATCCACTCTGTCCATGCCACTTATAACTTTGTAAACCTCTATCATGTCGCCCCTCCATCTCCGTCGTTCCAGTGAAAACAAACCGAGTTTATTCAACCTCTCCTCATAGCTAATGCCCTCCAGACCAGGCAACATCCTGGTAAACCTCTTCTGTATCCTTTCCAAAGCCTCCACATCCTTCTGGTAGTGTGGCGACCAGAATTGCACGCAATATTCTAAGTGTGGCCTAACTAAAGTTCTGTACAGCTGCAGCATGACTTGCCTATTTTTATACTCTATGCCCCGACCGATGAAGGCAAGCATGCCGTATGCTTTCTTGACTACCTTATCCACCTGCATTGCCACTTTCAGTGACCTGTGGACCTGTACGCCCAGATCTCTCTGCCTGTCAATACTCCTAAGGGTTCTGCCATTTACTGTATACTTCCCACCTGCATTAGACCTTCCAAAATGCATTGCCTCACATTTGTCCGGATTAAACTCCACCTGCCATTTCTCCGCCCAAGTCTCCAACCGATCTGTATCCTGCTGTATCCTCTGACAATCCTCATCACGAACCGCAACTCCACCAACCTTTGTGTCGTCCACAAACTTACTAATCAGACCAGCTACATTTTCCTCCAAATCATTTATATATACTACAAACAGCAAAGGTCCCAGCACTGATCCCTGCGGAACACCACTAGTCACATCCCTCCATTCAGAAAAGCACCCTTCCACTGCTACCCTCTGTCTTCTATGACCGAGCCAGTTCTGTATCCATCTTGCCAGCTCCCCTCTGATCCCATGTGACTTCACCTTTTGTATCAGTCTGCCATGAGGGACCTTGTCAAAGGCTTTACTGAAGTCCATATAGATAGCATCCACTGCCCTTCCTTCATCAATCATCTTTGTCACTTCCTCAAAAAACACAATCAAATTAGTGAGACACGATCTCCCCTTCACAAAACCATGCTGCCTCTCGCTAATAAGTCCATTTGTTTCCAAATGGGAACAAATCCAGTCCCGAAGAAGCCTCTCTAATAATTTCTCTACCACTGACATAAGGCTCACCGGCCTATAATTTCCTGGATTATCCTTGCTACCCTTCTTAAATAATGGAACAACATTGGCTATTCTCCAGTCCTCTGGGACCTCACCTGCAGCCAATGAGGATGCAAAGATTTCTGTCAAGGCCCCAGCAATTTCTTCCCTTGCCTCCCTCAGTATTCTGGGGTAGATCCCATCAGGCCCTGGGGACTTATCTACCTTAATGCTTTGCAAGACACCCAACACCTCCTCCTTTTTGATAATGAGATGACCAAGACTATCTACACTCCCTTCCCTCGGCTCATCATCCACCAAGTCCTTCTCCTTGGTGAATACTGATGCAAAGTACTCATTTAGTACCTCGCCCATTTCCTCTGGCTCCACACATAGATTCCCTTCTCTGTCCTTGAGTGGGCCAACCCTTTCCCTGGTTACCCTCTTGCTATTTATATACGTATAAAAAGCCTTGGGATTTTCCTTAATCCTGTTTGCCAATGACTTTTCATGACCCCTTTTAGCCCTCCTGACTCCTTGCTTAAGTGCCTTGCTACTGTCTTTATATTCCTCAAGGGATTCGTCTGTTCCTAGCCTTCCAGCCCTTTCGAATGCTTCCTTTTTCTTTTTGACGAGGCTCACAATATCCCGCGTTATCCAAGGTTCCCGAAACTTGCCAACCCTATCCTTCTTCCTCACAGGAACATGCTGGTCCTGGATTCTAATCAACTGACGTTTGAAAGACTCCCACATGTCAGATGTTGATTTACCCTCAAACAGCCGGCCCCAATTTAAATTCTTCAGTTCCTGCCTAATATTGTTGTAATTAGCCTTCCCTCAATTTAGCACCTTCATCCGAGGACTACTCTTATCCTTATCCACAAGCACCTTAAAACTTATGGAATTATGGTTACTGTTCCCGAAATGCTCCCCCACTGAAACTTCGACCAGCTGGCCGGGCTCATTCCCCAATACCAGGTCCAGTACGGCCCCATCCCTAGTTGGACTATCTATGTATTGTTTCAAAAAGCCCTCCTGGATGCTCCTTACAAATTCTGCCCCATCCAAGCCCCTAGCACTAAGTGAGTCCCAGTCAATATAGGGGAAGTTAAAATCACCCACCACCACAACCCTGTTACCTTTACATCTTTCCAAAATCTGTCAACATATCTGCTCCTCTACCTCCCGCTGGCTGTTGGGAGGCCTGTAGTAAACCCCCAACATTGTGACTGCACCCTTCCTATTCCTGAGCTCCACCCATATTGCCTCGCTGCATGACCCCTCCGAGGTGTCCTCCCGCAGTACAGCTGTGATATTCTCCTTAACCAGTAATGCAACTCCCAACCCCTTTTACATCCCCCTCTATCCCGCCTGAAGCTTCTAAATCCTGGAACATTTAGCTGCCAATCCTGTCCTTCCCTCAACCAAGTCTCTGTAATGGCAACAACATCATAGTTCCAAGTACTAATCCAAGCTCTAAGTTCATCTGCCTTACCTGTTATACTTCTTGCATTGAAACAAATGCACTTCAGACCACCAGTCCCGCTGTTCTCCACAACATCTCCCTGCCTGCTCTTCCTCTTAGTCGTACTGGCCTTATTTACTAGTTCCCCTTCATTTATTTCACTTGCTGTCCGACTGCTCTGGTTCCCACCCCCCCTGCCACACTAGTTTAAACCCTCCCGAGGGACACTAGCAAACCTTGCAGCCAGGATATTTGTGCCCCTCCAGTTTAGATGCAACCCGTCCTTCTTGTACAGGTCCCATCTGTCCCTGAAAAGAGCCCAATGGTCCAGATATCTGAAACCCTCCCTCCTACACCAGCTGCTCAGCCATGTGTTTAGCTGCACTATCTTCCTATTTCTAGCCTCACTGGCACATGGCACAGGGAGTAATCCAGAGATTACAACCCTAGAGGTCCTGTTTTTTAACTTTCTACCTAACTCCCTAAACTCCCCCTGCAGGACCTCATCACTCTTCCTGCCTATGTTGTTGGTACCGATGTGTACCACAACCTCTGGCTGTTCACCCTCCCCCTTCAGAATGCCCCCTGCCCGTTCAGAGACATCCTTGACCCTGGCACCAGGGAGGCAACATACCATCCTGGAGTCTCTTTCACGTCCACAGAAGCGCCTATCTGTGCCCCTGACTATAGAGTCCCCTATAACTATTGCTCTTCTGCGCTTTGTCCCTCCCTGCTGAACAACAGTGCCAGCCGTGGTGCCACTGCTCTGGCTGCTGCTGTTTTCCCCTGATAGGCCATCCCCCCCAACAGTATCCAAAATGGTATACTTGTTAGAGAGGGGGATAGCCACAGGGGATTCCTACGCTGACTGCCTGCCCCTTCTCGCGGTCACGCATCGATCTGCCTGCACTTCTCTAAAACTCCTGTCTATGACACTTTCCGCCACCTGCGTGCTCCTAAGTGCATCCAGTTGCCGTTCCAACCGATCCATGCGGTCTGTGAGGAGCTGCAACTGGGTACACTTCCTGCAGATGTAGTCGTCCGGAACGCTGGAAGCGTCACAGACTTCCCACATCTCACAGGTGAAGCACTTTACCCCTCTAACTGTCATTTCTAGCACTAATTAGTTAATTAATATAAAATAAATAAATACTTATTAAATCCTTACTAAATTGTTATAATTAACTATATGGTCCCTCGTGCTAGATTTCGACTATAAATATTAAACGCTAACTAAATACAGTAATCTCCTCCCTCTGGTTTAGTTACTCTACTTATTAATTTGTTAATTAAGGGTTTTAATCAATTTTTACCAATGTTTTATTTTCAAATTCAGTACAAATTCCCTACCAGCCAATCAGGTCACAGCTTTCCCGTGACGTCACTTTTCAGTTTTTTTTTACCAGAGGTAAGTTTTTTATACTTACCGGTCCAGAACTCTGCCCT
This sequence comes from Heterodontus francisci, assembly GCF_036365525.1. Taxonomy (NCBI): domain Eukaryota; kingdom Metazoa; phylum Chordata; class Chondrichthyes; order Heterodontiformes; family Heterodontidae; genus Heterodontus; species Heterodontus francisci. The sequence continues at coordinate 188,882,366 of NC_090374.1, forward strand.
TCCGAGTCTTCTCCAGGAATGTGGTCCAGCTATATATGATGATAGGTGGCTAAACTAATTATTCACCATATATGCTCAAGCCAGCATCTCTTTTACCGAAGGGAGGAAAGATGGGGCCATGTCAAGGATGGTAGAGAGTAAAGCACAACCTTTCTCATTTTTCTAATAACATGCATCATCACACACTGCAGAACCAAACCTTACCCTGACAGGCTCTGGGAAAAATTGCACATCAAACATGAACATGCTGTCACAATATGTAAGATAAAAGGTCTCACCCAAGGTCCAATACTTCCATGTTATATAAAGCCCTAAGATCTGGGCCATTGTACCAGTTTTTTGGATCTGGAGTTGAACTGGGGCATGTGATCTGTCAGAATGGCTGATTTTGAAGGGCCTGCAACAGCAGGGGAAGGAATAGAAGTGTCAAGAGTGAAAGGGAACACTCGTTTTGAGGTCAGGCAATATTGTTGCAGGACCTGTAGCTTTCTTGCTTCTAGCTTTCCTTGATTGCTGATGAGAATCGCTTCTACTGCTACTCAAAATGGCCACCTCTCTATTTTTCTATCTATGGTCATAAAATACCACAAGTCAGTTTTCTGGGGCAGTTGATGACTTTCAAACTCACCCATTATCCACCAATTAAAAAGACATTGGTGTTTAAAATCAGGGCCTAATTACCTGCACTGTGCAGGACACAAATACAAACACTCATATCGAATCAAATCCTATGGTTATCAGTGGGGTCACTGATTTCCGGGAGTAATTTCCACCTTCACTGCCTGGATGGTAATCTAGTGCAGTGGATCATCCTCCCATTGTAGAATCATCTTATTTTCACTCCATTGCAATCAGTGGGATGAAATTCAGGCAGGTTCTACAACAGGTGGGTCTGATCACTGCCCAAGTGCTGAAGGTGAAACTTACTCCCATGGGTTTCCTGGAAAAATAGACAGAACGACAGAATTCAATCCGCAAAACACTGGGAAAATCTCAGAATCACATGTAATAAGAATGGAATTTGACTTAATCACCATATATCAGTGTAACTCGAAATGGGTGAACAGTCAAATGGCAGATCCCATTTAAAACCATGGTTACAGACATGCAGAACTTTAGCTGCTTGTTGAACCCAATAAATCAGCATACTTGACAATGCTTTGGATGACCAAGCAGCAATAGTGCTTGTGGGGAAGTTACTGGAATCCATCATCAGAGACACAGGGATGTTCACTCCCAGATAGTTACAGGCAAAGTAAGTGGCCTGCCATCCGGGAGCAGGAACCTGCAGGCTCGGCCCATTTTAAAGGCCCACATGTCAGTGGATAGTGACTACCTGACTGTTAAAATCATGCAGCAGGAGTGCACTGCCAGGGATCCAGTCCCTAGCAACAGTCGAATTGCAATTGGGGGAGGGGAAGAAGCCTAGGGCTGGCGAGATGAGATAACTAACAGTTTGGGATAGAAATGCAATACTGTTCTAATGTGTCACCTGGCTTGCGGTAGTCATATGACCTCTGCCATGAGGCGCTCACTGCGGGCAGTCATCACAAGTTCAGTTCAATAAAGAAACAGTACAAGCAACACTGTTGTCCTGTGAGCTCATAACATGGTGTCAGAGTGGAGCTGAAATTGAGTGTTGAAGAGCTGTATGGAAGCACAGCTACTAAAAGAGGTACACAGGAATGTTCAGAGCTGCTGAAAGCTGGTAAAAACCACAGAAAGCCACAGAAAATAAGAAAGACACAGGCCACAGCTGAAAGCACTGGGTAATACACAATGACTACAAATTTTCCTCGCCTGGTGCCAGTCAAAATGAAAGGTGATATGATGCAGAACTGGCAGTTTTTCCATTCGCAATGATGAAATTATGAAATTGTGACAGATTTAATTAACAAACCAGAGTAGCTGAGAGTAGTTACACTTTTATTACGGTTGGGGAGAGACGGTTACAAAATGTATACCACCCGAAATCTCTCCGAAGAACAAAAAGATTGGACGGTAGAAATTTTGAAAGCCTTGAAAGCATGCTTTGAACCCCAAGTGAACATAACTTATGTGTTCAATATTAGGCCCAAGGTGATAACGAGTCCATTGATCAATATGTGACTGCATTAAAACAGCTCGCAGAATCCTGTGAATTTGCGCAGCTAAAAGATGATCTAATTAAAAACAGGATTGTATTAGGCATAGAGATCCTGTAGTGAGAGCACGTCTACTGAGAGAGGACAAACTTATTCTCAGGAAAGCGACTGACATGTGCAGAAGCACTGAGGTTGTAAATCAGCAGCTAGAGCATATTCATGATAGAACAGACCAGTCCTTGCATTATGCTGATAGACATCCCAGGCCGAAAGGGCAGAAAGATCACAGACAATGGGTGGGATGCAAATCTTGCAGAAGGCATCACACAAAGGAAAAGAAGGAGTGTCCAGCATGGGAAAAGCAGTGTTATCACTGCAAGAAGCCGAATCATTTTGAACACAAGTGTTTGGCGAGAAGGATGCATAGCAAGCAGGTACAGATGACCACTGGAGAGATATCAGCTGAAGATTCTGACGAATCACTATACGCCATAAAACAGGTTGGTTCAGTCAGGTCAATAGGTGATAAATGGTTTGTGACTATTGGAATGATGACTACAGAAGGAGAATATCAAGCCAACATAAAGTGTCAGATAGACACTGAAACGTCGCTCAACATCACGACCTTCATAGGCCTGTGCAACATGGCTCAACATGGCTATCCAAAAATGCAGCCCTCAAAAGTAAGGTTGAGGCTTACCAGACTAGTGCTAAGAGAACAAATTACTCAGAGAGCCCAATGCAGTGATAAGAATGAATATCTAGAGTTCGAGATCATAGACGGCAAGGAAAAGCCACTCATCTCAGCCATCAATATGTAGCTTTATTTATAGAATATAGCAGTCTGTGGCTTGGATTGGTAACCCTCAATCTGTCTCACCAGCAGAACAGACCCACCAGAGGTGGTGGCACAGTGGGATACAGGAGGGAGGGAGTTGCACTGGGAGTCGTCAACATCGACTCTGGACCCCATGAAGTCTCATGGTATCAGATCAAACATGGACAAGGAAACCTCCTGCTGATTACCACCTACCGCCCTCCCTCAGCTGATGAGTCAGTACTCCTCCATGTTGAACAGCAGTTGGAGGAAGCACTGAGGGTGGCAAGGGCACAAAATGTACTCTAGGTGGGGACTTCGATGTCCATCACGAAGAGTGGCTCGGCAGCACCACTACTGACCGAGCTGGCCGAGTCCTAAAGGACATATCTGCTAGACAGGGTATGCGGCAGGTGGTGAGGGAACCAACAAGAGGGGAAAACATACCTGACCTCGTCCTCACCAAACTGCCTGCCGCAGCTGCATGTGTCCATGACTGTATTGGTAGGAGTGACCACCGCACAGTCCTTGTGGAGACGAAGTCCCGCCTTCACATTAAGGATACCCTCCATCGTGTTGTGTGGCACTACCACCGTGCTAAATGGGATAGGTTTTGAACAGATCTAGCAATGCAAAACTGGGCATCCATGAGGCGCTGTGGGTCATCAGCAGCAGCAGAATTGTACTCAACCACAATCTGTAACCTCATGGCCCGGCATATCCCCCATTCTACCATTACCATCAAGCCAGGAGACCAACCCTGGTTCAATGAAGAGTGCAGGAGGGCATGCCAGGAGCAGCACCAGGCATACCTCAAAATGAGGTTTCAACCTGGTGAAGCCACAACACAGGACTATCTGCGTGCCAAACTGTGTAAGCAGCATGCAATAGACAGAGCTAAGCGATCCCATAACCAACGGATCAGATCAAAGCTCTGCAGTCCTGCCACATCCAGCCGTGATTGGTGGTGGACAATTAAACAACTAACTGGAGGAGGTGGCTCCACAAATATCCCCATCCTCAATGATGGGGGAGCCCAGCACATCAGTGCGAAAGATAAGGCTGAAGCATTTGTAACAATCTTCAGCCAGAAGTGCCAAGTTGATGATCCATCTTGGCCTCTTCCTGAAGTCCCCAACATCACAGATGCCAGACTTCAGCCAATTCGATTCACTCCGCGTGATATCAAGAAACTGAAGGCACTGGATACTGCAAAGGCTATGGGCCCTGACAATATTCCGGCAATAGTACTGAAGACCTGTGCTCCTGAACTTGCTGCGCCCCCAGCCAAGCTGTTCCAGTACAGCTACAACACTGGCATCTACCCTGCAATGTGGAAAATTGCCCAGGTATGTCCTGTGCACAAAAAGCAGGACAAGTCCAACCCGGCCAATTACCGCCCCATCAGCCTACTCTCAATCATCAGTAAAGTGATGGAAGGTGTCATCAACAGTGCCATCAAGCGTCACTTGCTTAGCAATAACCTGCTCAGTGATGCTCAGTTTGGGTTCTGCCAGGGCCACTCAGCTCCTGACCTCATTACAGCCTTGGTTCAAACATGGACAACAGAGCTGAACTCAGGAGGTGAGGTGAGAGTGATTGCCCTTGACATCAAGACAGCATTTGACCGAGTATGGCATCAAGGAGCCCTAGCAAAACTGAGATCAATGGGAATCAGGGGGAAAACTCTCTGCTGGCTGGTGTCATGCCTCGCACAAAGGAAGATGGTTGTGGTTGTTGGAGGTCAATCATCTGAGCTCCAGGACATCACTGCAGGAGTTCCTCAGGGTAGTGTCCTAGGCCCAACCATCTTCAGTTGTTTCATCAATGACCTTCCTTCAATCATAAGGTCAGAAGTGAGGATGTTCGCTGATGATTGCACAATGTTTAGCACCATTCGTGACTCCTCAGATACTGAAGCATTCTATGTAGAAATGCAGCAAGACCTGGACAATATCCAGGCTTGGGCTGATAAGTGGCAAGTAACATTCGTGCCACACAAGTGCCAGGCAATGACCATCTCCAACAAGAGAGAATCTGACCATCTCCCCTTGACATTCAACGGCATTACCATCACTGAATCCCCCACTATCAACATCCTAGGGCCTACCATTGACCAGAAACTGAACTGGAGTAGCCATATAAATACTGTGGCTACAAGAGCAGGTCAGAGGCTAGGAATCCTGCGGCGAGTAACTCACCTCCTGACTCCCCAAGGCCTGTCCACCATCTACAAGGCACAAGTCAGGAGTGTGATGGAATACTCTCCACTTGCCCGGATGGGTGCAGCTCCAACAACACTCAAGAAGCTCGACACCATCCAGGACAAAGCAGCCCGCTTGATTGGCACCCCATCTACAAACATTCACTCCCTCCACCACCGACGCACAGTGGCAGCAGTGTGTACCATCTGCAAGATGCACTGCAGCAACGCACCAAGGCTCCTTAGACAGCACCTTCCAAACACGCGACCTCTACCAACTAGAAGGACAAGGGCAGCAAATACATGGGAACACCACCACCTGCAAGTTCCCCTCCAAGTCTCACACCAACCTGACTTGGAGCTATATCGCCGTTCCTTCACTGTCACTGGGTCAAAATCCTGGAACCCCCTTCCTAACAGCACTGTGGGTGCTGCCCCAAATGGACTGCAGCGGTTCAAGAAGGCAGCTCACCACCACCTTCTCAAGGGCAATTAGGGATGGGCAATAAATGCTGGCCTGGCCAGCGATGCCCACATCCCATGAATGAATAATAAAAAAAAAGAGATTTGCATCGTGTCACAGCACACTCAACTATTTAACGCAGAACACATCCGAGAGGAGTACAACCACATGATTACAGGTTTAGGTTCTTCCCAGAGAATATCATCTCGAAGTAGATGAGAGGGTAAGACCAATTCAGCACCTGCCAAGGAAAGTTTCAGCTGCCCTCAAAGCCAGCATGAAAGACAAGATAGAAGAGTTGGAAAAGAAGGGAGTAATCAAGAATGTGACAATCCCTACGGATGGATTAGCAGCATGGTAGCAGTGAAACAATCTTGAAAGCTGAGAGTATGCATCAACCCAAAGGATCTAAATTACGCTCTGAAGAGATCTCACTACCCTATGGCAACCATCGAAGGAATTTGTCACAACTTACAAAGTCAAAAATCTTCACTCCCTAGATACGAAGGATGGTTACTGGCAAGTGAAGCTGGATGAAAGCAGCAGTTTTCTAGCTACATTCTGGACACCGTTCTGGAGATACAGATGGTTGCACAAGCCAATCAAGCAACAATGATGGCAACATCAGTGCTGAAATGCTATGATGTAAATGATGAAGTTACCCTGCAGTACAACGCCAGTGAGACAGGACTTGGAGCAACCCTAAAGCAGCAAGAACAACCAGTTGCATTTGCATCCAGGGCATTAAAACAAATGGAACAACGCTACGCTCAGATCAAGAAAGAGTGCCTGGTCATTGCCTTTTCTTGTGATCATTTTCATCAATATTTACTTGGAAGAGACAAAGTGACAGTCAACTCCGACCACGAGCCACTCCAAAGCATTTTCTTCAAGCCGCTACTATCTGGTCCAAAGTGTCTGCAAAGAATGTTACTCCAGTTACAGAGATATCATCTGGACGTGACATACAAGCAAGGGAAAGAGATGTACATCGCTGACATGCTGTCGAAAGCAGCACTCCTTATGAAAAAATTGGAGGATTCTACAACAGAGTGTGAAATCTTCCAAATCCAATGTGAAGCTGCAGCTAGACATGCTTGGGAAGTCATCAACTCAGAAGAGACATTGAATCCGACATACAAGGGCCTTGCTCAAATCAAGTGAACTACCCAACTAGATGCAACTCTCCAAGTGTTGCAAGAAGTAGTGATGAAAGGATGGCCTGAAATCATCAAGGAAACTCCTGTGGTCACAAGAGCGTGTTGGACATACAGAGATGAAAATGTGGAAGTGAGCAGAAAGGCATGGCACTATGCTTAATGGGAAATATAGCCAAGTTAGGAATAGTAGCTTTGCTGAGCTTTGATAGTATAATATTAAGGGGCAGAAACCACAATGAAATAGTTAAAAGTAAAGTCTGAGAGCGTGAGATTGCAAAGAATAGCCGACACCGGTAATTAAAAGGACATCTGTTCTTTTATGGCCTGATTGTGTGACTCCCTGTGGTTTGGAACAAATGGACTCCTGTGAATCAAATGATGTCCATCCCTGTGTGAGTGATAAGGAATGTCGGGCCCCTCTTATCAGTATATACTACCCTGCTTTGGGTAACTGCAGACTGCATGAAACACTCAGGAATGTAAACCTAATAGAGATAGCAGGATGCGCCGCAATTACTTGTCACAAGGTAGAAACAGAACTCATGATCAATGTAGGGAGTGAGACCAGAATGTTTATTGATGATTCCTATGCTCTTGCTAATTAGCTTGCTTGTCCGCTTTCTTTTATCTTGCTGGTACAAAACGATATTTTATTAGTAACAAGTATGTATTAAGAATGGAGTGTATTGTTAACCTCAGTAACAGATGTACTGCATGTCACCACGTGGGTGAAGTCGAATTGTACCGCACTGATTGGTTAAACAAGGAGGTGTAGCATGAATCTTAATGTATAAACAGTAGTACCTGTATCACAAACTTCACTTACTCTGGTGGACCCGACAGACTCCGGTGGAGTCAGTGTCGTTGTATTAGAGTAAGTCAGCCAGCTAAATGCGCAAATAAAGTAATTGATTTTACCTACACATCCGACTCGGTATATTTACTGAACCAGACTGAAGGCAAAAAGAACTCAGATTTACATTTTGGTGTCAGAAGTGGGATCTCAACAGACGACTGCCGATCATCAGCGAAATCAGAATCGGACTAGTTTTGGACGGAGAGAGAGGAAATGGGCCCCCGATGTGAGTAGTTGATGACCATGTCGGTTTTCCCCTGTCTCGTAGTCTGATAAAAGTTTGATCACTCGCTTATGGTCAGGTAAGATCGTCTGGACGAGATCAACGATCAGTCTGGCGGATTAGAAAAGACAAGGGTCAGTCGATGTAGGTACGACTGAGGTCGTTATAGAACGACTGAGTTTAAAATTCGCCGTTTAGTTTAGACTACGGTGAAGGTAGGGGCTCCGGCCCTGAGGGTTAAGTTTAAGTTTTTTTTGGGGCGGCGACCCTGTGATTTAAGTTTTTTTGGGGCAGCGACCCTGTGGTTAATGTTTATTTTTTGGGGCGGCGACCCTGAGGTAAAAGTTATTTTTTGGGAAGCTGAGGTTTTATTTTTAAGGTTCAAATAAGATAAATTGTGAGTAACTGTTTACACAATACAAGTGATCCATCCTGTCCATTACCAGTACTGTGTGATAAATATCCAGATAAAGGGAAAGACTTCAGACAATTATCGGCAGCCTTAAATAAGAAATTAGGAGACCAATGGCCCGTCGGGGGGACAAAAGACTTGGAAGTAACTAAAAAAAAAAACAAGAAAAATATCTGGAAACAAAATGAAGGCAATAGGGCCAAAGAATTAATTGGATTATGGAGACAATATTATCAGGAGGAAAAAATAGAATCCTCCTATCAAGTTGGCAAGAAAACGCCCTTAAATTAGGAATACCGATTAGTGAAGGGGGAAACCAAAAGACTCTAAAAATGCTGTTGATCCCAACATTGACTGTGCCTGTTCGTCTCCTTGTGTGTGGTTTGTCTTTTGTTTGTGTTAATGTGTCTATTTGTTTTCTTGTGTCTTGTTCGTTTTCTTTTGTTTTAATGTTGCTTGATTCATAGAAAAGAACTAGGGTTTGAGAAAGTAGAAGGAAGAATGGGCTTGACGGCTTGTAAGGAGGAAGGATTGCCCCCGGGGACAAGTAAATCATGTCCTCTGGAGAAAGGCGACCCACGTCTGTTTGCCCACTCGAGAAAGACGCAGAAGCGCCACGGTAAAATATGTGTTTTTAAAGATAGGTATGTTTTAGAGTAAAAACAAGTTACTGTGTCTTTGATTTGAATGTGAGAATGTTGGAAGCTTCCGCGAATGAATTGAATGTCTGGGATGTACAGCTTGTGTTCTGTACAACTTGTGTTCTGTAAAACTGACTGTCGTTAACTCTTTGTTGTCTGGCCTTAATGATGAGAGAATGAGTCTGTTACTTTTTCTATTTTTACAAGTGTATATTTTGTGGGAACCTTGAGTCATGTTTTGGTTGTGAATTAGTTGAACCTGTGTGTGTTCCTTAACATCGGGACAGGGAATTTTGGAAGAGATTTGGTATTTTGAATTCGTAACCCATTACAGAAATCAATTTTCAAAGTTGTTTGGAATTGAATGAGTGTGAAAAGTGATTGTTGAGTGTGTTCATTTCGATTTAGTGTTGTACACCCAGGAATGGGATATAAAATTGAATTATATTTTAAGTTAAAATTTTATTTTTATTTTAAAAGTTGGTTTTGCAACTGTGAAAAGGCAAGGAACAATTTTGTAAGAGATAAGCTTCAGCCTTGAAGGTCTGAAGATGTTTGGCAGAAATCCAATTTGAAGTTTACCACTCCTGCTTTAATTGGAATCCACCAGTTTAAAATCTGTTCTAATTTTTTTGGAGTTTAAATTAAAGACATATTTTACTGACTGTTTTAAGTAGCAAATGTCAGGAATTGGATATTGGTTTAAGAAACAGAAGGATAAACAAAAGAGAGATAGGAAAGAAATCCTGTTTAAAGTTTGTGTAAGGAGTGGGTGTTAAAACTTCTGTGTAAGGAATGTTAAATAACTTTTCCTTTAGTTTTTGGTTTTATTAGTCATTTGAAAAGGCGCCTGAAGAACAAGAAAATGACGTAATTTACCTATCTTTTAAAATAAGCACGTGCTATTCTGTTCTGTGTGTAGTTAATAAGTAGTATAAGTTAATAAGTCTGAATTGAATTAATACTATTAAGGTTAATTGACCTGTTTAAGTTGAAGAACTGGAAAATTCATTTGTTGCCACAATGAACTTTCAAGTTTATTATGTTATGTTTTGGAGAAGTCTTCAGTTCCGGTCAGAGGACTCACTCATATAACATTGGCAGTTTTGATTTTAAATATTATTGCAGTGAATTGGAATTTGGAGTCATCTTTGTTAAAAAAAAATAATCATTCTTGGATTAGAAACCTCTTATAAAAGATGCAAAAAAATAAGTTTGGAAACAATTGGAGTTTAATCTAAAATGCTGTCTTTCCTGATGGAGATCGTTTCCTTTGAAGTTGATAATGTTACTGAAGATTTTGTTGTTTGAAAATCCTAAGGATAAAAAAAAACATTTAAAAAGGAGTTTAGTTCTTTTCCATTAAAACAAAAGGGTTACGTAAAGCGACGCAGCGGAGAATGCTTTGCTCCGCCCCCTTGGAGACGAGCAAGAAATTAACCCTGCTGCAACCATCCTTATCAATGAGACAAAGTGCTTGAGAAGGAGAGATAGTTGCAAGCACTTTTGTCTTTAACGTACAAAAAGTACATCCAAGTCTGGGCATAAGAAATTGGAATCAATAAACAAAATTTAATTGATATGAGTAGTTATTTAAAGCATTCAAAGGGAAAGTTACTGTTATTTGAATTTGGAATAATCTGAGATGTCAAAAATCCAGTTTAATTTGGCAAGTTATTTAAGGAATTAAAATGTCATCTAAGGTAAAAAAAACAAACAATATACACTAATGTCTGGAATCAAATGGAAATGTTTGATTTCTGTTTTAAGGAATTATGAATATTAATTGTAAAGGTTCTCCAGGGCTCAAAATGAAATAGAATTATAATTAATGGGAATTGGCAATCAGATCTGGCTGATGCAAGCGCTAATAAAGGAATTCTGGGGATAAACAAATAGTGAAATAAACAGCTAATTTCCAAGAAGCCTCGAATTTTCCAGTGAAAGTCAGGAAAGTGTAGCTAAGACTAGCAATTGATAGTTTTCTCTTGGAGATATGAGTTTTTAAGAGAGCTACATTTGAAAGTCTGGCCATAACCTGAGACATCAGGACCCTGCAGGGGGAGGTAAGCAAAGATCTCAGACAGACACCACCAGCATCCCCCCACTTTTCCTCACCGCTGATATTTGATCTTTTAATAAGATCACCTGAGAGTTCAGAATATGTGGCATGACAGTGGAATACCAGTGTAAGTGTGCAGATGTGATTTGTTATTTGGAAAGCAACGGAAGCATTTGTGGCATTTTCAACTTCAAAGAAGAGCAACCCTAAGGATACCAAAAGGATTAAGAAAAAAATAGATTAAAATGGAGTGTGTGTTTTTTCGATCAGAGAAGAAAAGGTTTTGTAAAGTGACGCAGTTGAGACGATTTTGCTCTGCCCCTTAAAAAAAAACCCCGCTGCAGCTGCTGTTTTTCCATTTAACCCACTACACAATTTTGCATTGCTGAGAGTAAAATTTATACATATTGGACATTGTTAAATTTTGAATTTCTAAATTGACAGATATAAGTGAAAAAATTAACCCATTGGGCTCAGGGGCAGAGCCACAATGGATTCTTTGTGGGTTGTTTTTAAGCAGGTGATGACAGGCCATGTGAGAATTGATGCCACAGCAAGAGATCCAGCAGCTTTGAGAATTTAAGACCTTAATTGCAGACATCCAATATCACAGCATCTTTATCAATGAGACAATTTTCAGCATCTGCAGTATTTTGCTTTTATTTTAGTGGACAATTTAATCTACCAGGTGTGTCAGATTTTGACAGCAAAGGCCCTCAAGGGACCTTTTGTGTCAAAATCATTGGGGGAGTGTACAAGGGAAGGAGCCAACAATCAAACTAGCATTAAAAATTTATTAAATGGACAACAAGCTCCAATTACCACGATTACCCCCACATTTTAATTACTAACGAGTAAGGTTACGACCCAACAGCCACAAGTGACTGGTCTCCCTTGCCTGGCCTTAACTACAGGATCAGAAAATGGACTTGCGATAATAAAAAACTAATAAAATTGTATATGATAATATAAAGCTTGAATTGGTACCGGTAATATTGAATATCTCAGATATCCAGCTACCTGGCTGGTGCCCTGAGAAGACCCGAGAGTTGTACAAGGTATTACTGTAACAATTGCTGAGACTGGAATTTGGTAATGAGGGAATAATAAAGGGAAAGAGACATAAACATAGTTTAGTGAATGACGCAGCCACAGTCCTTAATACGGGAACTTCAATTGTCAATACTATAGATTTGGAAAATGTGGACCAGAATGTCAGAACACTTAGTCAGCTAGTAAAGGATATTTTGAAAAAGTAACAAAAGGGACTGAGTGGTGTAGCTAAAGTAGGAAAGATTTGATGAATATGGTGACAGGAAGGGCAATGAGGTTGCCAGGGGATGTCATAGCAGGTAGTGAGGAAATAGGACCCGCAAGAGAAAGGGTTAAAGATTTGTGAAGGAGCTGTGCAGACAACTGCACAAGGTGAGGCAGGACGTTCTATAGAAACATGATAGAGGAACAGACAAAGGTGCCTGTTGTGGGAGACAAAATAATGGTAAAGGGAAGGGCCGATGGAAATACATGGTCCCAACTGAAAGAAATATATTCAAGGGAATAATGATAGTATTGATAGGCATTTGGATTATTATTAGATGGGTTACTAACTGGGCAAGGATTGTGGGGAACGAAACCCGAGCACATCGGGACCATATAGATAATTTCAAAAGAGTAGAGATGATAAGAATATAAATTAACTCCTGGATTCCCCAGGACATGTTCGGTCCCCACAGGTAGACATGTATCCCTCATCGGAGGATACTCACAACATGGACAAGTACTAACACCTGGTGGCCACCAGGGCAGTGTGTTTAAATTACAGATATAACCACTAGTGGAAAATGGGAAAGAACCGGACTGCAGTGGCTGTGGGGCCTGATGCTAATATCCGGAGAGGAAGAACAAAGACCCGGTAATTGATGCACAACGGATTAATGAAAGGAATATTAATATGGACTATATGAACTACGGGGCATTGCACAACATGTTGGATGGGAAGTGTGTACGGTGTTCCACAGATGACCGTGCTAACTGCGTGACCAGACAGAAAGGGGAAGGGGTAACTGAGAGCTGTGTCTTTGGAATTGTTTGTGCCCCTCCCATTGGGCAACAGATGATAAGGAAAGTTGAAAGGAACATGGATGTGTGTGGGTACATCAAGCCCAGGGGAAGCGTTGTATGATAATGTTAAACATGAAATTGTGCCTGTCCTGGTCAATATCTCAGGGATGGAAATGCCGGGATATTGTACGGAACAGGCAAGAAATATGTATAGTGTATTAAGTAAGATTGTAATGCAGCAGGCTGCCGGTGCCATGGGTGCCACTAGATTTAGAGGCCAGGATCAGCTTTATAGAACAAAGTAGAAAATATAGGGGTGATAAGGGGAAAAGATTACATAAAATACAATGATATTTTACCCTATATTATGGAAATTGGAAAAGAAGTAATTGAAACAACATTGTCCATTGTCTGAGTGTAGTCTGGAAAACCAGGTGATCATATGTCCTCATCCCAAATATAAAATGGCAGAATCAAAATGTGGATTTAATGCCACTGTAAATTGCACCATGAAGACTAGAAAAGCATTGTCAGGACTAACCCATGTGGCCTATATGGGAAAGGGGAGATATTGCTTAACCACCACAGCGAAGGAGTACCAGTATGGACATAAACGGACTTGGCCGGTGAGCAACAGTACATTTTGGTTCAACCCACAAATACCAACCCGAGTAGGGAAGATGGAGTTGGTACAGATACATAAACAAAAGACAGAAACGATAACTGTGACAGAAAGTATTAAGGAGGATTTGACTATTCAGCCATTGCCCACACGCTTGGGTAAAGAGAGGCAGCAGCTAGAAGTCATTGCTGTAGTGTACTACAATTTGGAACAACAGTCGAAGATGCTACAAGATGAGGTTGACAAGATAAATGATTCAACCTGGCAGGAGGACTTATGGAACTGGGGGTCAGATGTGCAGATTCACCCCTGGTTTAGAATTATCTCCCATATCCTGATAGTGGTTTTGGGTATCATGGTGTTATATGTGACCTACTTAATTTGGCAACTTTAGAAATTAATTAGGCGATATAAGAGGATGTATGAACACAGGTTGGACAGCTACCCGAAAAGCAATTAGTGTTCGAACTTGCTCTGTCAAAGGAGGGACAATTAGTTATGCCATAAAAGGGTAAATGTATAACCTATTCATATATTGTTAAAATGAATTAGTGAATGATCAGTATACTCTAAGAATGAAATTGCGACTGTATTATGTTCGCACAATTGATTGATTATGTAATAGTGATGTTTAAATTGTGCTTTCTTCAATATTACACTGCTTATGCTTTTGCTTTGCAAATGAAATTGTAATTGTACAAGTGTACCACCTTTTCTGTTGTAGACAAGTAACTGAAGCCCCTGCAAAACTTATGCCTTTACAGAGTTCCCACAGACCTCTCTTATGGCACAAGCAGGCAACGTATTGATTGCGACCCCTCTGGGTGTTGAAGGCTGTTTCTGGACAAATAGAGACCATTAAAGGCACATAGGTGGGATCAAGGGAATGATTTTTAAAAATGTTTTGAAAAATCAAAGGGGGGACTGTGAGAACAGAATTTAGATTTTAGAATTTTTAAGAACAGAATTACATGGGAACATTTAAGATGAAACAATTAATCAATCATGTACTGCTAACAAGCTAGCTTCAGTGCTGCAGGGAGGGACAGCTTATCAGAAATGACTTCATAACTTCAGGGCTGCAGAGGCAACTTGGCCTTGCAGCTGGTACAGCGAGAGAGAGAGAGAGACAGTGTGCTTCAGCAGCACTCTTCTTATCTCATCACCCAGACATGACACAATCCTAAGGAACAGTTAGGAATAACATACTGACCAGGCCAACCCACGCCCCTTGTCCGAGGGTGGCTCAGCCTACCCTTCTGATTCAGCAGTTGCTGAGTTTTTTTCTTTTATATTTGCTTTTATATTATACTGTTTAAATGTTATTTGAGTAAATAGATCCATATAATCCTAGTGAATATATATACATTCATATACAAGTTGATCAGTAGAGAGAAGGTTATCATAGAATGATAAAAGGGGGGAATGTGGAAGTGAGCAGAAAGGCATGGCACTATGCTTAATGGGAAATATAGCCAAGTTAGGAATAGTAGCTTTGCTGAGCTTTGATAGTATAATATTAAGGGGCAGAAACCACAATGAAATAGTTAAAAGTAAAGTCTGAGAGCGTGAGATTGCAAAAAATAGCCGACACCGGTAATTAAAAGGACATCTGTTCTTTTATGGCCTGATTGTGTGACTCCCTGTGGTTTGGAACAAATGGACTCCTTTGAATCAAATGATGTCCATCCCTGTGTGAGTGATAAGGAATGTAGGGCCCCTCTTATCAGTATATACTACCCTGCTTTGGGTAACTGCAGACTGCATGAAACACTCAGGAATGTAAACCTAATAGAGATAGCAGGATGCGCCGCAATTACTTGTCACAAGGTAGAAACAGAACTCATGATCAATGTAGGGAGTGAGACCAGAATGTTTATTGATGATTTCTATGCTCTTGCTAATTAGCTTGCTTGTCTGCTTTCTTTTATCTTGCTGGTACAAAACAATATTTTATTAGTAACAAGTATGTATTGAGAATGGAGTGTATTGTTAACCTCAGTAACAGATGTACTGCATGTCACCACGTGGGTGAAGTCGAATTGTACCGCACTGATTGGTTAAACAAGGAGGTGTAGCATGAATCTTAATGTATAAACAGCAGTACCTGTATCACAAACTTCACTTACTCTGGTGGACCAGACAGACTCTGGGTGGAGTCAGTGTCATTGTATTAGAGTAAGTCAGCCGGCTAAATGCGCAAATAAAGTAATTGATTTTACCTACACATCCGACTCGGTATATTTACTGAACCAGACTGAAGGCAAAAAGAACTCAGATTTACAAATTGACAGCCCAAGATGGCATCTTGTACAAAGGAAATAGAGTCATTATCACTGAGGAAATGAGAGGCGAGTTGCTAAAGCGCATCCATGCAAGCCGTCAAGTGATTGAGTCGAGTCTGAGGAAGGCAAGAGAAGTGCTCTACTGGCCAAACATGAGCAATAAAATCAGGGACCATATCAGCCAATGCAGTGCGTGTAACAAGTACCAAGCTAAGCAAGTTAAAGAGCCGCTGGTGACAAATGACATCCCAGACAGACCATGGATGAAGCTGGGAGTAGACCTCTTTATTCTCCCAGGAACTGATTATCTTGTTACCATAGACTACTATTCTGACTATTGGGAGGTAGACCAGCTGACTTCAAAGACTATCGGTGAGATTTTAGAATGCCTGAAAGCACACTTCGGTTGTTACGGCATTCCAGACATTGTAATGAGTGACAGTAACCCACAGTTCACGGGCAAAGAATTCAGCCACTTCATAAAGGATTGGGAAATTCAACATCATCCATCATCTCCACACTATTGCCAGTGAAATGGAAAGGCTAAGATGGCAGTGATAATTGCCAAAGGAATCATAAAGAAAGTGAGCAAATCCATCACAAATGTATACAAGGCAATCCTCGCGTAGAGAAACACACCTACTGAAGGCATGGAAAGTAGTCCAGTACAAAGACTAATGTCACGCCACACCCCCAAATCACTCTTCCAATAGCAAAAAGGCTACTGAAGCCAGACGTAGTAAGGGGCGTGAGTGACAGAAACAAGGTGAAATGGCAGAAAGCCAAATTTCATTTTGACAAAACTGCCAAACCATTGCCAGAATTCAGCATTTGAGAGCCAGTCGGGGTACAAACCTTCAACGTTCACAAGAGTCAGCCCAAGTGGCAACTTGGGACCTGCATAGAGCAGTTGTCATCTGAATTGTGTGGGGTGGAAGTGAACGACCTGATATACTGTCTCAACCTCAGACACATACGCACAACTGGAGAAGCTGTTCCTTCACTGCAGGCGGCCAATCAGGAAGTTGTGAACTCACCATCTACACAGACCACAGATAAACCATCAGTCCCACAGGTCCACAACACCCCAACAACGGAAATTGAACAACAACAGTTGCCGCAGCAACTGACATGGGAATGACACTGCCCGGAGAATGAAAATCACCCAGATGAACAGCCAACGACAATGTGTATGTGCACCATTAAGAGACCGGCATGATTTGAAGGCCTGAATTTTATGTTGCCGCTGCTGTAATCAGTTAATTTGCATGACCCAGGCAGACCTCCCACCCATGGTGTGCAGGGGGTGGGCACTCCGTCCCCAGCAGCAGCGTCTGGCGTCACTGCGCAGGCACCATTTTGAAAGGGTTTCAAGCCCTTTCATTGAACTTGAATTTTTTAAGTTATAAGCATTATAAATTTAAAATAAAAAATTTAATAAAAGTTTCAAGTCTCTCTCCCACCTCCCCCCATGACTAAACAATTCATTCCTTACCCTCACCCCCACAAAATTCTTTCCTTGTACTCTTGACCTTCCCTCCCCCAAGGTTCACAAACTTTAATCTTTACCCCTTCCCACAACCCCCTAGACTAATGAAATTAGATTGACCCCACTCGTTCCCTCCCACACTGAGGAACTTACCTGCTCTCCCCTCCCCACCAGTGTTCCACCTCACATCACTGGTTGGAGATTGAACAACGCAGGAGTACCAGCCAGCAACAGCAATATCGGAGCAGGACGCCTGGCGGGACCAGGTAAGTAATTAATGTGTTCATTAACACTCATTAGCATATTAAAATGTCAGTCCCATCGCCAAATAGTGGGGGAGGGGGCCACCATGTGGCTTCGCCGCCGCTGGTAATATGGGGCAGGGCCTTCCCAGTGTCGGGGACTGTGGCGGGCCTCTCCCAGAGGCATTTTCTGCCCCCCTCCCCTTGCCACGACCCCCGACATCAGAGGTTGGTAAAATTCAGCCCAAAGACTATGGACTGGATTTTGTGAGGTTCTGTGGCAGGGGGGCGGGGGTTCCTGAAGGTGGCTCTGGATGAGGCCCACCACGGACCTTGACACCGGGGCGACGAGGCTCTGTGGCACCCCCTGCCACTGGATGATGGGACCACAATTTAAATATTCAAATGAATAAAATTAATAAATTTAAATAGATTTACCTACAATCTTGAGGGCCTGCCACGATCTTCTGCATGGTGGCCGGCACTTCCTAGTTTTCAGAGCCCCATCCAGGGAAACGAGACGCCGCACTGGTAGGAAGCGGGGGAGAAGGTAAGTCTGTCAGTGGGGGGCGGGGGGGGGGTGGGAGAACAGGGTCAAATACTTGTAATGGGTGGAGGGGATTGTGGGAAGGATTGAACCTTTGACTTTGTGCAGTTTGTGGGGGGGAAGGTCAGATGTAAAAGTTAAGAGTTTTGGGGGGGAGGGCAAATAGCTATTCTCATTGCTATTGGGGCTGGCAAAGGGGATCTAGACATTTATTTATTTAATTTTGGGGGTAGGACTTTAAAAATTTTAATTGGGCAGCAGGGCCGGCAGCCCTTTAAAAATGGCACCAGCAGCTGCGCAAGGTAGCTGATGCCATTGCCAGGGACTGACAGCCCGCCTCCTCCATGTGCCACCATGTTCATGATCATGGCAACTCTATGGCTTGCGGCCCACACGGGCGGACCGCCATTTTGTGAGATCGGTGGCAGTCTCTTAAAACCCAGCCCTCTGTGTGCAATGCCTGTGCAAAGACTGACAAGAATAATGAATTGCTAATGCATGAGACCATTGGTGTGCATAATGGGTAACTTGGGCAACTCACAGTGTAAATGATAATGCAAGCAATTTTTTTTTGTATGGAAAGGGGGATGTTCGGGATAGAGTTGCAATACTGTTCTAATGTGCCTCCTGGCTTGCGGTAGTCATGTGACCTCTGCCATGAGGCACTTACTGCAGGCAGCCATCACAAGCTCAGTTCAATAAAGACAAAGTGCAAGCAAGGCTATTGTCCTGTGAGCTCCTAATTTTTGAGGAGGTCATGTACATGGTAGATAAGCAAGAGTGTAGGGATGTCATTTATATGGACTTCCAGAAGGCATTTGATAAGGTTCCACACAAAAGAACTTTAGCAAAAATGAAAGGGTATGGAAATGGAGGCAAGCTATTGAAATGGGCAAGGGAATGTATTAGGAGCAGGACAGAGAGATTATGAATAATAAGTATGTACTTCAATTGGCAGGATGTGACCAATGGAGTCCTTCAAGGATCTGTACTGGGGCCTAAGCTTTTCACTGTATTTATCAATGATTTAAATTAAGGAATAAAGAGCCATATATCTATGTTTGCTGACAACTCAATGTTACGTGGTGCATTAAGTAGTGTACATGTAAACAAAAAGCTTCAAAGGGATAGATTAAGTGAACTGGCAAAACTGTGGCAGATGCAGTTCAGCCTGGGGCCATCCACTTTGGACATAAAAAAGATAGCTCTTGCTTGCGGAGCAGCAAAGGGAAATACTTGGCCATCTGTCAGAGTTCCCTGAAGCAGTGCAGACCCTTAGGGCATGGAGGAGTCTATTCATGTCATGGGCTCCTCCTTTGAAAGTGTGGCCAAATGCATGGAAAATCATGTGTGGTAGTCCACCGAATGAATGTGCAGGAGCAGCAGACAGGCACAAACTAAATGAATGATACATTCTGCAGCACTGACTGCTCCGTTGCAGTGATGGCGCTTAGATGCATGGACGGGCAGCCAGGTGCTCTCTCAGTTTGGTAAGTGCGGACATGCAGGTGGCTGAAGGAGACAGGGATGATGTAGATGATGCCACTCCTGAAGGGGGCCCATCTTCTGATGCCACCCCCTCGGTCTCTCTAATGGAGACACATGCGATGCCTCAAAGCCCCATGACCGAGACTGCCCCTGCACAGATGCAGCTGACACAGCCTATGGTGGTGCCCTCAAGGAAGCACAGTCACCAGGACAGGCACCACAGGCATCTCGGCCATTGGGACACACATTTGAGCAGCCTGCATCCACATCTGCTCCAACCACAGGGGGAGCACCCTGTAGAAGCTCTCGTACGAGGACAGAAAAGCGATGTTAGTGTTACTTTGGGTGCAGCTTGCATTGCTTCTGTTAATTGCAAGTACATATTTGAAATAAAACTGGTAGTTTTTAGACTCTTGCATGTTGCATGTGATTATTATTGGGACATAGTAACAGCAGCATAAGGGGCTGCCTGTGTGAGAAAACTGTGAGTGGCTGGGGTCACTGTGTGGCTGCTGGAGATGTACTGCTTGATGCCTACTGGATGCCAGGACACGTCTATGTGGCATTGGACAAAAAGTGATGAGAGAAAAGTCCACGTGGGAAGAGTTCACTGCAGGATCTGCTGGCCTCAGGTGAAGCATCCCTGGATCAGGGTGTCACAGTTTTCCCTCCCATTCTGGTCAGTATGTTGACCCCTCACCATGAGCTGTGGATGGCTTTGCAGTGCAGCCTGATGGTCCTCATCAACCTCCTCCTCCTCCTCCGACGATCAGTTGGAGCGCACTTCCACATGATCCTCCTCCAGTTCCACCCCTCTCTGCAGGTCCATGTTGTGCATAGCACATCAGACCACCACGAGGTATGAGGCACATACCGGAGAGCGGCCCCCCCGCCAACCACCCGACCAGTCAAGGCACCAGAAGCGTATCTTCGGAAGGCAGATGGCCTGCTCAATGGTGACCATTGTAGTGAGGTGGCACTCCTGCATCTCCATTATGGGGTTGCAGCCATGTCATTAATGGGTATCCCTTGTCAGCCAAGAGCCATCCATGTACGCTGTCTCGTGCCATGAACAGCTAGGGCACCTGCGACTGCCTAAGGCTGAATGAATCATGACAGCTGTCAGGAAGCCTGGCACACACTTCAGGAATCACTTACGATGATTGCACACCAAATGCATGTTGAATGAGTGGAACCCCTTCCTGTTGATAAAAACAGCAGGCTGTGTCATCGATGGCCACATGGGTGCAGTTGATCATGGCCTGAGAAATCCTGCCATGGAGGCATATCCCACAGTATTCTGTGCCTGACTGGCTGCATCAGTGGTGAATGTGATAAAGTCCGATGCCCTCTCATTCAGGGTGTCCATCAGCTGAGTGAGACGGCCACCTGCGATATCCCACACGGGTCTGTAGCCAACTCCTGAACGAGCCAAACGCAAAAATATTCAAGGTAACTTGTCCACCCACATCTTGCAGAATAGGATTCTCCTCCAGCCAATCTATTAAGCTCAACAAGTATTAGTAAATAAAACCTTATCATTAGTAAATTTACCCGAGTTTTGGAAGATGAATGATAAAAAAAAACTCACCAACCAATCAACTACCTGTTTTCCTGACATCACACTTTGATTTTTTTTTCTTTCTTTCCTCAGAGTGAGGTTGGTCTGCTCTGGTGGCCTGGATTGGATCAGATAGGCTAGGATAGGATAGGATAGGATAGCTATTTTAAATTGCTCACTTGTCTCACTCGCTCTCTCTCTCTCTCTGCGCCACCACTCTTTTAAACTGATCGCTGGCCCTGCCTGCTCTCCAGATAATGACTAGATAATCTGCTTTTTGGGATGTTGATTGAGGGATAAATATTGGCCAGGACACTATGGAAAACTCACCTGCTCTTCTTCAAAATACTGCCATGGGCTCTTTTACATCCACCAGAGGAGGCAAATGGGGCCTTGGTTTAACAGCTCATTCGAAAGACAGCACCTCTGAGTGCAGCACTCCCTCTCTGCATTGCACTGGAGTCTCAGCATAAACCTTTCTGCTCAAGCCCTGGAATGGACTTGAACACGAAAAATTGTGACTCAGAGGTGAGAGTGCAACTAACTGTGCCATGACTAACACTTGAATTGGCCACAATACTCTAGTTGAGGCCGAGCCAGTGTTTTATAAAGGTCCATCATAACCTCCCTGCATTTGTACTCTATGCCTCTATTTATGAAGACCTTTATACCTTTTTAATCACTTTCTCAACCTGCCCTGCCACCTTCGATGATTTGTGCATTTATACCCTCAGGTCTTTCTGTTCCTGCACCCCTTTTAGAATTGTCTCCTTTAGCTTATATTGCCTCTCCTTGTTCTTCTTACCAAAATGTAGTATTTCACACTTCTCTGAATTCAATTTCATCTGCCATGCGTCATCTGTTTCACCTCTCTATGTCCTCTTGAAGTCTATCACCCTACATTTTACAACACAAGTTTTGTGTCAGTTGCAAATTTTGAACTTGTGTCCTGTGCACCCAAGTCTTGTACATTAACATATATCAAGAAAAGCAATGGTTGGAGCACCAACCCCTAAAGAGCCTCACTGTATATCTTCAACACCTGTTCACCACTACTCTCCATTTCCTGTCAGTCAGCCATTTTCGTATCCATCTTCCTACTGTCCCTTTTATTCCATGGGCTTCAGCTTTGATGACAAGCCCATTATGTGGCACTTTATCAAACACCTTTTGGAAATCCATGTACATCAACCATAATCCCCTCATCAACCCTCTCTGTTACTTCATCACTTTAACAATTTTAGGAATATCCAGTATCTTAATTACGTCATCTTTCACTATGACTTTGGGAGCATCTTCTTCCTTGGTAAAGACAGATACAAAGTACTCATTTAGTACCACAGCCATGTCCTCTGCCTCGATCCCTAGATCCTCTTTTTGGTCCCTAATCGGACCCACAGCTCCTCTCACTACCTTTATCCTGTTTATATGCCATTGGAAGAGTTTTAGATTCCCTTTTATGTTGGCTGCCAGTCTTTTCTCATACTCTTTCTCTTTGCCACTCATTTCTTTTATTTTCCCTTTGACCTTTCTATATTCAACCTGTTTCTCACTTGTATTATCAACCTGATACCTATCACCCTTTTTCTGTTTCATTTTACTCTGTCTCTTTTGTCATCCAGGGAGCTCTAGTTTTGGTTGCCCTCCCTTTTCCTCTGTTGGGATTACACCTTGATGGGACTCAACCATCTCCTCTTTAAAGGCTACCCATTGTTCCGCTACAGTTTTACCTGCCAATCTTTGATTCCAGTTTATCTGGGATAGATCAGTTCTCATCCCACTGAAATTGCCCTTCCTCCAAGTAAGAATTTTTTATTCTAGATTGCTTCTTTTTCTTATCCATAGCTAAGCGAAACCCTATGATACTCTAATCAATGTTCTCTAAATGCTCCCCTACTGACACTTGATCCACTTGACCCACGTCATTCCCCAGATCCAGCAGTGCCACCTTTCTCATTGGACTAAGAACATACCGATCAAGAAAATTCTCCTGAACACAATTCAGAAACACTTCCCATTCTCTGCCCTTTACACTATTATTATTCCAGTCCATATTAGGATAATTAAAGTCCCCAGTCATCACTACTCGATTGTTTTTACACATCTCTGTAATTTCCCTGCAAATTTCTTCCCCTTTTTCTTTTCCATTAGTTGGTGGCCTATAGAGTACACCCAGCATTGTAATGGTGCCTCGACCCTGCAAAGTCCTCCTTACTAACATCTGGGGGCTTGTGCCAAAGTTGGGAGAGCTGTCCCACAGACTCGTCAAGCAATAGCCTGACATAGTCATACTCATGGAATCATACCTAACAGGCAATGTCCCAGACTCTGCCATCACTGTCCCTGGGTATGCCCTGTCCCACCAGCAGGACAGACCCACCAGAGGTGGCGACAGTAGGGAGGGAGTTGCCCTGGGAGTCCTCAACATCGACTCTGGACCCCATGAAGTCTCATGGCATCAGATCAAACATGGACAAGGAAACCTCCTGCTGATTACCACCTACCGCCCTCCCTCAGCTGATGAATCAGTACTCCTCCATGTTGAACAGCACTTGGAGGAAGCATTGAGAGTGGCAAGGGCACAGAATGTAATCTGGGTGGGGGACTTCAATGTCCATCACCAAGAGTGGCTCGGTAGCACCACTACTAACCGAGCTGGCCAAGTCCTAAAGGACATATCTGCTAGACTGGGTATGTGGCAGGTGGTGAGAGAACCAACAAGAGGGGAAAACATACTTGACCTCGTCCTCACCAATCTGCCTGCCAAAGAAGCATCTGTCCATGACAGTATTGGTAGGAGTGACCACCGCACTGTCCTTGTGGAGACAAAGTCCTGCCTTCACATTGAGGATACCCTCCTTCGTGTTGTGTGACACTACCACCATGCTAAATGGGATAGATTTCGAACAGATCTAGCAATGCAAAACTGGGCATCCATGAAGTGCTGTGGGTCATCAGCAGCTCCGAATTGTACTCAACCACAATCTATAACCTCATGGCCTGGCATATCCTCCACTCTACCATTACCATCAAACCAGGAGACCAACCCTGGTTCAATGAAGAGTGCAGGAGGGCATGCATGCAATAGAAGGAGCTAAGCGATCCCATAACCAATGGATCAGATCTAAGCTCTGCAGTCCTGCCACATCCAGCCATGACTGGTGGTGGACAATTAAACAACTAACTGGAGGAGATGGCTCCACAAATATCCCCATCCTCAATGATGGGGGAGCCCAGTACATCAGTGCGAAAGATAAGGCTGAAGCATTTGCAACAATCTTCAGCCAGAAGTGCCGAGTTGATGATCCATCTCGGCCTCCTCCTGAAGTCCCCAGCATCACAGATGCCAGACTTCAGCCAATTCGATTCACTCCGCGTGATATCAAGAAACGACTGAAGGCACTGGATACTGCAAAGGCTATGGGCCCTGACAATATTCCGGCAATAGTACTGAAGACCTATGCTCCAGAACTTGCCGCGCCCCTAGCCAAGCTGTTCCAACACAGGCATCTACACTGCAATGTGGAAAATTGCCCAGGTATGTCCTGTACACAAAAAGCAGGACAAGTCCAACCCGGCCAATTACCACCCCATTAGCCTACTCTCAATCATCAGTAAAGTGATGGAAGGTGTCATCAACAGTGCCATCAAGTGGCAGTTGCTTAGCAATAACCTGCTCAGTGATGCTCAGTTTGGGTTCCGCCAGAGCCACTCAGCTCCTGACCTCATTACAGCCTTGGTTCAAACATGGATAAAAGAACTGAACTCAAGAGGTGAGGTGAGAGTGACTGCCCTTGACATCAAGGCAGCATTTGACCGAATATGGCATCAAGGAGCCCGAGCAAAACTGAGGTCAATGGGAATCAGGGGGAAAACCCGCCGCTGCTTGGAGTCATACCTAGCGCAAAGGAAGATGGTTGTGGTTGTTGGAGGTCAATCATCTGAGTTCCAGGACATCACTGCAGGAGTTTCTCAGGGTAGTGTCCTAGGCCCAACCATCTTCAGCTGCTTCATCAGTGACCTTCCTTCAATCATAAGGTCAGAAGTGAGGATGTTCGCTGATGATTGCACAATGTTCAGCACCATTCGCAACTCTTCAGATACTGAAGCAGTCTGTGTAGAAATGCAGCAAGACTTGCACAATATTCCAGGCTTGGGCTGAGAAGTGGCAAGTAATATTCGTGCCATACAAGTGCCAGGCAATGACCGTCTCCAACAAGAGAGAATCTAATAATCTCCCCTTGATATTCAGCGGCATTATGATCGCTGAATCCCCCACTATCAACATCCTAGGGGCTACCATTGACCAGAAACTGAACTGGAGTAGCCATATAAATACCATGGCTACAAGAGCAGGTCAGAGGCTAGGAATCCTGCGGCGAGTATCTCACCTCCTGACTCCCCAAAGCCTGTCCACCATCTACAAGGCACAAGTCAGGAGTGTGATGGAATACTATCCACTTGCCTGGATGGGTGCAGCTCCAACAACACTCAAGAAGCTCAACACTATCCAGGACAAAGCAGCCCGCTTGATTGTCACCCCATCTACAAACATTCACTCTCTCCGTCACCGACGCACAGTGGCAGCAGTGTGTTCCATCTACAAGATGCACTGCAGCAACGCACCAAGTGTCCTTAGACAGCACCTTCCAAACCCGCGACCTCTACCAACTAGAAGGACAAGGGGAGCAAATACATGGGAGCACCACCACCTGCAGGTTCCCCTCCAAGTCACACACCATCCTGACTTGGAACTATATCGCCGTTCCTTCACTGTCGCTGGGTCAAAATCCTGGAATTCCCTTCCTAACAGCACTGTGGTGTTCCTACCCCACATGGACTGCAGTGGTTCAAGAAGGCAGCTCACCACCACCTTCTCAAGGGAAATTAGGGATGGGCAATAAATTCTGGCCTGGCCAGCGACGCCATCATCCCATGAATGAATTAAAAAAAAAATTTCTTAACATTAATCAAATAGATTCTGTCCTTGACCTTCAGATGAAAATAAACTGATGCAATGGTCCAGGCCATGGTGGCTGTGTATAACGTGAATGTGTTGCACTAACTGATAATCTTTTATCAGAAATGTCTTGACAATATACTCACATGTGCTAAGCACCTTGCTATCAGGGTAAACCTTACTCTTGCTGTCTGCAATGTTGCATATTATTGGAATCTCCACTTTCCTTGCAAACCTCAGCCCAGGCATCTCTCATTTTATTTTCTTCTGCAAGGTTGTCACCTCCTATCTTTCCTGCAGCTGCAGATTTCAATCTTCTCAGTGTAGCTTCTGCTCCTTCCATAGCACTGAAATGGCTCTGGAATTCCCTCCCTGAAAACCTCTGCCTCTCTACTTCTCTCTTCCTTTAAGACCATTCTTCAACCAACCTGTTTGACATTTTCTTAATCACTCATTCCAATATGTTGCTTTTTGATTTTGCTCAGGTTTAGTTTGATTGTGTCTCTGAAGTGACTTCGGGACATTTTTTTTCTACTTTAAATGCAGTATATAAATGCAAGTTGTTGTAGTAATGGATAAAGTAATGATTGGGGAAAAATTTGGCAGATGGAGTATAATATGGGAAAATGTGAACTTGTCCACTTTGGCAGGGAGACTAAGCAAGCAGTATACTATTTAAATGGAGAGAGATTGCAAAACGCGGTGGTACAGATGGTTCTGGGTGTCCTGGTACACGAATCACAAAAAGTTACGCAGGTACAATAAGTGATTAGGAAGGCAAATGGAATGTTGGCATTTATTGCAAGGGGAATTGAGTATAAAAGTAGGGAAGCTTTGCTGCAGTTGAATAAGCTATTGGTGAGACCACATCTGGATTACCGAGAAGTTTTGGTCTCCTTATTTGAAAAAGGATATAATTGCGTTAGAAACAGTTCAGAGAAGGTTCACTCTACTCATTCCGGGGATGATGTGCTTATCTTACAAAGAAAGGTTGAACAAGTTGGGCCTACATCCATTGGAGTTTAAAAGAATGAGCGGTGATCTTAATGCAACTTGATAGAGTGGATTATGGGAGGATGTTTCCTTTCGTGCGGAGACGAGAACTAAGGAACACAGTTTAAGATGATGAGGCAAAATTTTTTCTCTCAGAAGGGTGTTAGTCTGTGGAATTCTATTCCCCAGAAAACAGTGGAGATTGTCTCATTGAATTAATTCAAGGCTGAATTAGATAGATTTTTGATGGGGGGCAGACAGGAAAGTGGAGTTGAGACCACAACCAGAGCAGCGGTGATCTAATGGAATGGTGGAACAGGCTCAAAGGGCAGAATTACCTACCCCTGCTCCTATTGTTACGACCAAGGTGGGAGAAAGGCGCTGTTAATTCATTCCCACTTCTCCACAGGTCACATCATATCAATAAATTCTCCCACCTACAAAAGAGTAGCCAATTAAAGACTCTATTTCTCTTCCAGAATAAAGCACACCAAAAGGTTTTTTTAAACAACAACATTAACTATTTTTTCAAAAAATAGCCTTAACCACCAATGACATAAGTCTATATATATGAAAGCTCCTTACTTCCCTAGTCCTCCTGCACACAGACATACCTTCAAAAAAACTGGTTAACTGGGGGAAAAAGGATTCTGGTTTATAGCTGTTTCATATGAATAAAAGGAATAATAAAATAATTCTGTTTGTCACGTTCCAGGAAATACTTCGCTTGGATGAGGTGTCCCAGAGTCAAGTTGTTGGATACCACTTGAAGTCTCTCCAGACGAGGTTGATGAACCGTCTGTGATGAGTAGGTGTTCAAGGAAATTCAGCTACAGCAGGCATCTCATAGGTCTTTCAGCAGGGCTGTAGCAACAGGTCTGCTTAGGTCTCACAGCAGCAGTATAGCAATAGACATTTTCTTCAGGTTCCAGGATTTCACAAAACACAGGAGGAAACAGGAACCACACTGGATGCAGGAATTCTTCAGAGACAGGGGGCAATAGGAATCTGCTACCTTTCAAATACAGGATTTCTTTGCAAGAGATGCAGGTTTCCTTTACAGAGAGAGATCTTTTTCTCTAGTCTCCAGGCAGGTCAGGTCTAAGTTTCAAAATTTCAAATGCCTGCTCTTTGTCCAGCTCACTGGTTTTTAAAAGGGTCCAAAATGAAAGTAAACCGTCCTGAGGCAATCACATGACCAGACTCCCCTGTCTCCCCGGTCAGTCAAAGTGTTGCTCTGAGGAGGTCAAAAACCCCTGGCTGGCTTTCTTGAAACTTCTTGCTTTTCCTATTCCTGTATATATTCAAGTCAACATTCAAAAATTTCAGCTATTTGCAGGTGTCCATGTCAACTGAAAATCCTTTTTTCAGTTTTTTAAGACACATAGAATTCTAAAATTTTTGTAAAAGAATTAAAACCTCTTGTAACACCTCCGCCCTTGACGAAATGAAACGCCATTCTTGAATGCGTTTCATTGCAATGTAAAAATAGAAATTGAAAACATTTTAAACATATTTTCTCACTCATGCCCCTCATTCACTCTACTGGTAGTTAACGTAATTTTGCTTTGTACCATTGTTACTTATGTAACTCAACAAAGTTAAATTTGTGACAAAACCTCTGCAATAACATTGTTTTTTCCTGGAATGTGTGCAATCTTCAAGTGTTAAGGCTGAAACAAAAAACACCATCTGAATATTCTGGCATTTTGGGTTTCAAATTTTTCCACAAAGGTTAACGGATTAGGTCAGTGTCTATCAATGTTTCTTTGTAGTCATGGAGGACATATAGTTCAAAATGTTTTAGAGATAGCAATAAGCCTAATGTTTCTTTTTCCGTGGTGGAATACTTTTCCTGGTGGTGATTCAGTTTTTTTGAAAAGCACCATACTGGTTTTTCTATCCCCGATTTGTCATCTTGTAATAGGACTGCACAGATGCCCAGCTCACTAGCATCAATCACTACCTTGAAGGATTTAGTAAAATCTGGAGCAACCAACACTGGTTCATTCATCAAAATTGCCTTTAGCTTTTCAAAAGATGCCTGGCATTCACCTGACCACACTGCCTTGGTTTTCTTTTACTGTTGAAAATCAGTTAGTGGAGCAGCTACAGTACTAAAATTTGGTACGAGCTTTCATACTTAGTCTTAGGGATAGGGAACTTCACTATGGCTGGTACCTTTGCTGTTCTTGGCAACACTTGTCCTTGCCCTACTATATGCCCGAGGTAGGTCACTCTTGCTTTTGCAAATTCGCTTTTTGCCAGATTTACCACTAAATCAGCTGCTTGTAATTTTTTAAACAGAGTTTTTAGCTGTTTTAAGTGTTCCTTCCAAATGTTATTGTATGTTAGCACATCATCAAGATACACTACACAGTTGGGACCATTGGCTACCACTTGATTCATCAGTCTCTGAAAAGTTACTGGGGCATATTTTAGCCCGAATGGCATCACTCAAGACTAGTAAAGACCATCTGGTGTGACAAAAGCTAATATTTCTTTAGCTCACAATGTTAACGGAACTCGCCAGTATCCCTTTAACAAATCTATCTTTGTATGAACATGACACTACCCACTCTGTCAGTAGAATCTTCCAAGCGAGGAATTGGGTAGGTTTTTGCCTTTGTTACTGCATTAACTTTCCTGTAGTCTATGCAAAGTCGGGTTGACCCATCAGGTTTTAGCAATAATACTATTAGTGAACTCCAGCTGCTTTGACTAGTTCAATTAAGTTGTTTACCAGTATGTATTGAATTTCTGCTTTTACTTATTTATCTGGACTTAAGCAGTAAGGATGCTGTTTTATAGGAATTGATTCCCCTACATCCACATCATGTGTGGCAAAGGTTGTACATCCTGACTTATCCCTACAGATTCTTTTAAATGCTATGAGTAGCCTTGTTATGTCTTCTCGTTGTTCTGTGTCTAAGTATGAAAGCATGTTGTCCAATTTTCCTAGCAATCTCTGTGAACTAACCGGATAATAGGAGGTTCAATTTGAGAACTGTCCAGGCCTCCTTCTACCTCATCTTCACTATCCCTTTCATTCTCAACAGTTCCTATTACCTGACATACCTGCACTAGCATATCTCCTTTCTACTATAATATTGTTTTAACATATTGATATGACCCGGCCGATTATTTTTCTGGTGATCTGGTGTGTCAATCAAATAATTTACCTCACCAACTCTTTTGACCACTTTATACGGACCACTGAATTGTGCTTTTAATGGTTCACCCTGTAAAGGTAATACCAATACTTCATCCCCTGTTTGAAATTTTTGGATCTTTGCGTTCTTGTCTGCCCATTTTTTCATAGTGGTTTGGGATGCTTTAAGGTGTTCCTGAGCCACATTGCAAGCTTTTGTGAGCCTTTCTCAGAACACGGGTACATTGTCTAGTACCGAAGATTCATCCCTTTGTTCTAAGAACCTGTCTTTGATTAGTTTTAGAGGATATTTTGCCTTATGTCCGTAAACTAATTTGAAAGGACTAAAACCTGTAGACTCATTTGGTGAATCTCAAGTGGCAAATAAAAGAAAGTCTTCCCCTTTATCCCAATCATGGGGATAATCATGAAAGTATATGCTCTAAACATTGTTTTGAGAGTTTGATGGCACCTTTCTAAAGCTCCCTGTGTCTGTGGATGATATGCTGAAGATTTTAATTGTTTGATACCCAAATTACCCATGACTTCTTGAAATATCTTAGGCATAAAATTGGAACCTTGATCCGATTGAACTTCAAGTGGTAATCCATATTTTGTAAAGAATTTGGTTAACTTCTCTACTAGTATTTTAGCAGTAATTGTCATCAAGGAAATGGCCTCTGGAAATCGAGTAGCCATGTCCATGATAGTGCGTATATATTGATGTCCCACTCTACTAAATGGTTCCTCAATAACTGGTATGGGAATTAGGGGTGCAGGTTTCATGACAGGTTGTAGTTTTCCCACCATTTGGCATGTATGGCATGTCCTACAAAACTGCACCAAGTCCTTGGTAAGACCTGGCCAGTAATAATGTTGACTTATACGTGATTTGGTCTTCTGGATCCCCATATGTCATGTATGAACCTTAATAATTCCGGCCAATATTTAGGTGCCTGCCAAACAACTGTCCATTCTTCATCTGCAGGTCTATGAGGTGGTCTCCATTTCCTCATCAGAACCCCGACTTCAGCATAATAGCCTTCTGGAACTCCTTTTGCCTTAGCTTCTGTCAGAGCTGACAGTGCTATTTTATGTAACTCTGGATCAGATTGTTGTGATGTGATTAAAGAAGATTTGTTAGACATCTCATTTAGATTATATAAATCTCGAAGGAAAGTTTCAGATACTTGGTTATCTGTCTGTGGTGCCAATTTTACCTCCGACAATGGAACTTGTTTAGCCATTGCTCAGTTACTACACATGCAGGAAATACTCCTGGAACTTGTTCCTGTAATTGTTCTGTTTCTTGAACTTCACTTGGTTTCTCTGTGACTACAGGAGAAACTGATACTTTTGCTCTGGCCAAATCATTCCCTAGGAGTAGGTCAATTCCCTCTATCAGCAAACTATGGACAACTCATCTGGTTATCATCCCAGACATTGGCCACACGGTAGGTGCACTTGATACAAAGGTATGGGTAAATACTCCCTGCCAATTCCATTAACTAAAACATTAGCATTCAGTGCGCTCTTTGGTGGAAATGTTATACCTTTCCCCAGTAAAACAGTTTGGGTTGCTCCTGTATCACTAAGTATAATGACTGGTTTGCCTGCCTCACTTGAGGGATATGGAGCTACTTTTCCTTTCGACAAGAATTCCCTACAACTTTCAGGTATCTTATTCTCAACCCCGACACTCACTTTGGTTTTTGTATCTAGTTTTACAGCTGCTGTCAATGCATAGGCAATAAAGGGATGGGTGACCACCAGGTGGAGTAGTAGGCGCTGGCAGGTAGTGCAGGAGTCCCCTGTGACCATTTCCCTTTCAAACAGATATACCGCTTTGGATACTGTTGGGGGAGGATGGCCTCCCAGGGGAAAGCAACAACAGTCAACTTTGTGGCAACACGGATGGCTCTGCTGCACAGCAGGGGTCGGGTGGGGGGGGGGGGGGGGTGGGCGGTGGTGTGGAAAGACTGGGAGAGCCATAGTCATAGGAGATTCAACTGTAAGGGGAACAGCCAGGCATTTCTGTGGCCTCAAACGAGACACCAGGATGGTATGTTGCCTCCCTGGTGCTAGGGTCAAGGATGTCTTGGAGCGGCTGCAGCAGGGGAGGGTGAACAGCCAGTGGTCGTGGTACATGTCGGTACCAATGCCATAGTTAGAAAAAGGGATGAGGTCCTGCAAGCTGAATTTAAGGAGTTAGGAGCTAAATTAAAAAGCAGGACCTCAAATGTAGTAATCTCAGGATTACTTCCTGTGCCACGTGTTAGTGAGTATAGGAACAGAACAACAGACCAGATGAATGCTTGGTTGGAGAAATGGTCCAGGAGGGAGGGATTTAGATTCCTGGGACATTGGGACCAGTTCTGGGGAAGGTAGGACCTGTACAAACAGGACGGGTTACACCCAGGCAGGACAGGAACCGATGTCCTCGCTAGGGCGTTTGCTAGTGCTGTTGGGGAGGATTTAAAATAGAATGGCAGGGGCATAGAAACCTGAGTGGGGAGACTGAGGAGGAGGAAACAAGGATAGAAACGAAAGACAGGAAACAAAAAGATAGAAGTGGGAGGCATAGAAATCAAGGGCAAGAAACAAATAGGCCCATAGTGCAAAATAATGCTTTGATGACTAACACTGTTAAAAAGACAAGCCTAAAGGCATTGTGTCTCAATGCGTGGAGTATTCACAATAAGGTAGGCAAATTAACCGTGCAAATAGATGTAAATAGATACGATATAGTTGCGATAGCGGAGACATGGCTGCAGGGTGACCAAGGATGGGAACTGAACATCCAAGGGTATTCAATATTTAGGAAAGACAGGCAAGAAGGGAAAGGAGGTGGAGTAGCATTGTTAGTAAGAGAGGAAATCAATACAATAATGAGGAAGGATATTAGCTCAGAGAAACCTAATATGGAATCTGTATGGTTGGAGCTAAGAAACACCAAGGGGCAGAAAACGTTGGAGGGGGTTGTTTATAGACACCCAAACAACCGTGGTGATGTAGAGGATGGCATTAAACAGGAAATAAGAGACGCATGCAATAAGGGTGCAAATGTAATTATGGGTGATATTAATCTACATATAGATTGGGCAAACCAAATTAGCTATACTACTGTAGAGGAGGAATTCCTGGAATGCTTACATGATGGTTTTTTGGACCAATACATTGAGGAACCAGCTAGAGAACAGGCCATCCTAGACCGGGTATTGTGTAATGAGAAAGGATTAGTTAACAATCTTGTTGTGCGGAGTCCCTTGAGGAAGAGTGACCATAACATGATTGAATTCTTCATTAAGACGGAGAGTGAGAGAATTGATTCTGAGACTAGGGTCCTGAATCTAAATAAAGGAAAATATGAAAGTATGAGGCACGAGTTGGCTATGATAGATTGGGGAATGTTATTTTAAGGATTGACAGTGGATAGGCAATGGCTAGCATATAAAGAACACATGGATGAATTACAACAATTGTTCATTCCTGTCTGGTGCAAAAATAAAACAGGAAGGGTGACTCAACAATGGCTTACAAAAGAAATTAGGGATAGTATTAGATCTAAGGAGGAGAAATAGAAAATGGCCAGAACATATATGTAGGGAAATCATAGATAGTTGTAGGAATTATAGGGTTGTAATAGTACGTGATTTTAACTTCCCTAATATTGACTGGGACTGCCTTAGTGCTAAGGGATCAGATGGGGAAGAATTTGTTAAGTGTGTCCAGGATAGTTTTCTGAAGCAGACTGTGGATGGCCCTACTAGAGAAGGGGCGACACTCGACCTCCTCTTAGGAAATGAGGCTGGGCAGGTGGTTGATGAGTCAGTGGGGAACACTTTGGGACCAGTGACCATAACTCTAATAGTTTCAAGATAGTTATGGAAAAGGATAGGACTGGTCCTCAGGTTGAAGTCCTAAATTGGGCGAAGGCTAATTTCGATGGCATCAGACAGGAACTCTCAAAAAATGAATGGGAGAGGCTGTTTACAGGTAAAGGGACGTCTGGCAAGTGGGAGGCTTTTAAAAGTGAGATAGGAAGATTTCAGGGCTGGCATGTTCTTGTTAGATGGAAGGGCAAGGCTGGCAAGTTTAGGGAACCTTGGTTGATGAGGGATATTGAGGGTCTGGTCAGGACAAAGAAGGAGGCATATGTCAGGTATAGGCATCTGGGATCAAGCGAGTCCCTCGAGGAGTAGAGGGGATATAGGACTAAACTTAAGAAGTAAATTAGCAGGGCGAAAAGGGGACATGAGATTTCCCTGGCAGATAAGATAAATGAGAATCCTCAAAGAATCTATAAGTATATTAAGAGTAAAAGGGTAGCTAGGGAGAGAGTAGGTCCCCTTAAGGATCAGTGTGGTAATCTATGTGTGGAGCCACAGGAAATGGGCGAGGTCTTAAATGAATATTTCTCATCAGTATTTACCGTGGAGAAGGCCATGGAAGCTAGTGAGTTCAAGGGAGGGAACAGCGATATTCTGGAGCATATCAACATTACAAAGGAGGAGGTGTTGGAGGTTTTGAAGCGCATTAAGGTGGATAAATCCCCAGGGCCTGACCAGGTGTATCCTAGGATGCTATGGGAAGCAAGGGAGGAGATTGCTGGGACCCTGGCAGAGATTTTTGTATCATCGTTAGCCACGGGTGAGGTACCGGAAGACTGGAGGATAGCTAATATTGTGCCTTTATTTAAGAAGGGCAGCAGGGATAAACCAGGGAACTACAGGCCGGTGAGCCTTGCATCAGTGGTGGGAAAGTTATTGGAAGGGATTCTGAGAGACAGGATTTATATGCATTTGGAAAGGCATGATCTGATTAGGGACAGTCAGCATGGCTTTGTGCATGGGAAATTATGTATCATGAATTTGAATCAGTTTTTCGAGGAGGTGACCAAGAGGATTGATGAGGGCAGGGCGATGGACGTTGTCTACATGGACTTTAGCAAGGACTTTGATAAGGTCCCGCGTGGTAGGCTGGTCCAGAAGATTCAAATGCATGGGATCCAGGGTGAGCTGGCCAATTAGATACAAAATTGGCTTGGTGATAGGAGGCAGAGGGTGGTAGTGGAGGGTTGTTTCTCAGATTGGAAGCCGGTGACCAGTGGTGTGTCACAGGGATTGGTGCCGGGCCCTCTGTTGTTTGTCATATATATTAATGACTTGGATGTGAATGTAGGGGCATGATTAGTAAGTTTGCAGATGACACCAAAATTGGTGGTACAGTGGACAGTGAAGAGGGTTGTTTAAGGTTACAACAGGCTATAGATAAACTGGGTAAGTGGGCAAGGGATTGGCAAATGGAATTTAACGCAGACAAGTGTGAAATGATGCATTTTGGGAAGTTAAACCAGGGCAGGACATTTTACAGTGAATGATAGGGCCCTGGGGAATGTTGTTGAGCAGAGAGACCTTGGGGTGCAAGTACATAGTTCCCTGAAAGTGGCAACACAGGTGAAGGTGAAGAAGGCGTATGGCATGCTTGCCTTCATCGGCCAAGGCATTGAGTGCAAGAGTTGGGACGTCATGTTACAGTTGTACATAACGTTGGTTAGGCCACATTTAGAGTACTGTGTGCAGTTCTGGTCGCCGCACTACAGGAACAATGTGATTAAGCTAGAGAGGGTGCAGAAAAGATTCACAAGGATGTTGAGTGGTTTGGAGGGCTTGAATTATACAGAGAGATTGGATAGGCTGGGTCTGTTTTCCCTGGAGCAAAGGAGGCTGAGAGGGGACATGATAGAGGTATCTAAAATTATGAGAGGCATAGATAGAGTAGATAGGCAGAGTCTGTTTCCCATAGTAGGGGTGACAAAAACTAGAGGGCATAGATTTAAGGTGAAAGAGAGGAGGTTTAAAGGGGATCAAAGGGGTAAATTTTTCACACAAAGAATAGTGGGTATCTGGAATGAGCTGCCTGCGGAGGTAGGAACAGTAGCAACATTTAAGAGGCATCTGGACAGGTACTTGAATGAGAAAGGCATAGAGGGATATGGAATTAATGCAGGCAGGTGAGATTAGTATAGACAGGCATTATGGTCGGCATGGACGCGGTGGGCCGAAGGCCCTGTTTCTATGCTGTACGACTCTATGACTCTATAACTCGATAAGAACAAGCAGCAAACCTGAGGATTGGGAGCCGTTTAGAATTCAGGAAAGGAGGACAAAGGGATTGATTTGGAAGGGGAAAATAGAGTATGAGAGTAAGCTTGCAAAGAACATAAAAACTGACAGTAAAAGCATCAATAGATATGTGAAGAGAAAAAGATTAATGAAGGCAAATGTGGGTCCTTTACAGTCAGAAATGGGGGAATTTATAATGGGGAACAAAGAAATGGCAGACCAATTAAATACATACTTTGGTTCTGTCTTCACGAAGGAGGACACAAGTTACCTCCCAGAAATGTTGGGGGACATTGGAACATAGGGTCTAGTGAGAAGGAGGAACTGTATGAAATCAGTATTACGAGGGAAATGGTGTTCGGGAAATTGATGGGATTGAACAAAGAACAAAGAGAACAAAGAAAATTACAGCACAGGAACAGGCTCTTTGGCCCTCCAAGCCTGCGCCGATCCAGATCCTCTATCTAAACATGTCGCCTATTTTCTAAGGGTCTGTATCTCTTTGCTTCCTGCCCATTCATGTATCTGTCTAGATACATCTTAAAAGATGCTATCGTGCCCGCGTCTACCACCTCCGCTGGCAACGCGTTCCAGGCACCCACCACCCTCTGCGTAAAGAACTTTCCATGCATATCCCCCCTAAACTTTTCCCCTCTCACTTTGAACTCGTGACCCCTAGTAATTGAATCCCCCACTCTGGGAAAAAGCTTCTTGCTATCCACCCTGTCTATACCTCTCATGATTTTGTACACCTCAATCAGGTCCCCCCTCAACCTCCGTCTTTCTAATGAAAATAATCCTAATCTGCTCAACCTCTCTTCATAGCTAGCGCCCTCCATACCAGGCAACATCCTGGTGAACCTCCTCTGCACCCTCTCCAAAGCATCTACATCCTTTTGGTAATGTGGCGACCAGAACTGCACGCAGTATTCCAAATGTGGCCGAACCAAAGTCTTATACAACAGAAACATGACCTGCCAACTCTTGTACTCAATACCCCGTCCGATGAAGGAAAGCATGCCGTATGCCTTCTTGACCACTCTATTGACCTGCGTTGCCACCTTCAGGGAACAATGGACCTGAACACCCAAGTCTCTCTGTACATCAATTTTCCCCAGGACTTTTCCATTTACTGTATAATTCACTCTTGAATTGGATCTTCCAAAATGCATCACCTCGCATTTGCCCTGATTGAACTCCATCTGCCATTTTTCTGCCCAACTCTCCAATCTATTTATATTCTGCTGTATTCTCTGACAGTCCCCTTCACTATCTGCTACTCCACCAATCTTAGTGTCGTCTGCAAACTTGCTAATCAGACCACCTATACTTTCCTCCAAATCATTTATGTATATCACAAACAACAGTGGTCCCAGCACGGATCCCTGTGGAACACCACTGGTCACATGTCTCCATTTTGAGAAACTCCCTTCCACTGCTACTCTCTGTCTCCTGTTGCCCAGCCAGTTCTTTATCCATCTAGCTAGTGCACCCTGGACCCCATGCGACTTCACTTTCTCCATCAGCCTACCATGGGGAACCTTATCAAACGCCTTACTGAAGTCCATGTATACGACATCTACAGCCCTTCCCTCATCAATCAACTTTGTCACTTCCTCAAAGAATTCTATTAAGTTGGTAAGACATGACCTTCCCTGCATAAAACTATGTTGCCTATCACTGATAAGCCCATTTTCTTCCAAATGGGAATAGATCCTATCGCTCAGTATCTTCTCCAGCAGCTTCCCTACCACTGACGTCAGGCTCACCGGTCTATAATTACCTGGATTTTCCCTGCTACCCTTCTTAAACAAGGGGACAACATTAGCAATTCTCCAGTCCTCCGGGACCTCACCCGTGTTTAAGGATGCTGCAAAGATATCTGTTAAGGCCCCAGCTATTTCCTCTCTCGCTTCCCTCAGTAACCTGGGATAGATCCCATCCGGACCTGGGGACTTGTCCACCTTAATGCCTTTTAGAATACCCAACACTTCCTCCCTCCTTATGCCGACTTGACCGAGAGTAACCAAACATCTGTTCCTAACCTCAACATCCGTCATGTCCCTCTCCTCGGTGAATACCGATGCAAAGTACTCATTTAGAATCTCACCCATTTTCTCTGACTCCACGCATAACTTTCCTCCTTTGTCCTTGAGTGGGCCAATCCTTTCTCTAGTTACCCTCTTGCTCCTTATATATGAATAAAAGGCTTTGGGATTTTCCTTAACCCTGTTTGCTAAAGATATTTCATGACCCCTTTTAGCCCTCTTAATTCCTCGTTTCAGATTAGTCCTACATTCCCGATATTCTTTCAAAGCTTCGTCTTTCTTCAGCCTCCGAGACCTTATGTATGCTTCCTTTTTCCTCTTAGCTAGTCTCACAATTTCACCTGTCATCCATGGTTCCCTAATCTTGCCATTTCTATCCCTCATTTTCACAGGAACATGTCTCTCCTGCACGCTAATCAACCTCTCTTTAAAAGCCTCCCCCATATCAAATGTGGATTTACCTTCAAACAGCTGCTCCCAATCTACATTCCCCAGCTCCTGCCGAATTTTGGTATAGTTGGCCTTCCCCCAATTTAGCACTCTTCCTTTGGGACCACTCTCGTCTTTGTCCATGAGTATTCTAAAACTTACGGAATTGTGATCACTATTCCCAAAGTAGTCCCCTACTGAAACTTCAACCACCTGGCCGGGCTCATTCCCCAACACCAGGTCCAGTATGGCCCCTTCCCGAGTTGGACTATTTACATACTGCTCTAGAAAACCCTCCTGGATGCTCCTTACAAATTCTGCTCCATCTGGACCTCTAACACGAAGTGAATCCCAGTCAATGTTGGGAAAATTAAAATCTCCTATCACCACCACCCTGTTGCTCCTACATCTTTCCATAATCTGTTTACATATTTGTACCTCTATCTCACGCTCGCTGTTGGGAGGCCTGTAGTACAGCCCCAACATTGTTACCGCACCCTTCCTATTTCTGAGTTCTGCCCATATTGCCTCACTGCTCGAGTCCTCCATGGTGCCCTCCTTCAGCACAGCTGTGATATCCTCTTTGACCAGTACTGCAACTCCTCCACCCCTTTTACCTCCCTCTCTATCCTGCCGGAAGCATCGATATCCTTGGATATTTAGTTGCCAATCATGCCCTTCCCTCAACCACGTCTCAGTAATAGCAATAACATCATACTCCCAGGTACTAATCCAGGCCCTAAGTTCATCTGCCTTACCTACTACACTTCTTGCATTAAAACAAATGCACCTCAGACCACCAGTCCCTTTGCGTTCATCATCTGCTCCCTGTCTACTCTTTTCCTTAGTCACGCTGACTTCATTATCTAGTTCCTTACAGGCTTTAGTTACTACCTCCTTACTGTCCACTGACCTCCTCATTTGGTTCCCATCCCCCTGCCACATTCGTTTAAACCCTCCCCAACAGCGTTAGCAAAAGCACCCCCAAGGACATTGGTTCCAGTCCAGCCCAGGTGTAGACCGTCCAATTTGTAATAGTCCCAGCTCCCCCAGAACCGGTCCCAATGTCCCAAAAATCTGAACCCCTCCCTCCTGCACCATCTCTCAAGCCACGCATTCATCCTGACTATTCTTTCATTTCTACTCTGACTATCACGTGGCACTGGTAGCAATCCTGAGATTACTACCTCCGAGGTCCTACTTTTTAACTTGGCTCCTAACTCCCTAAATTCTGCTTGTAGGACCTCATCCCGTTTTTTACCTATATCATTGGTGCCTATGTGCACAACGACAACTGGCTGTTCACCCTCCCCCTTCAGAATGTTCTGCAGCCGATCTGAGACATCCCTGACCCGTGCACCTGGGAGGCAACATACCATTCGGCAGTCTCGTTTTCGACCACAGAACCGCCTATCTACTCCCCTTACAATCAAATCCCCAATAACTATAGCCCTCCCACTCTTTTTCCCGCCCTTCCGAACAGCAGAGCCAGCCACGGTGCCATGAACCTGGCTATTGCTGCCTTCCCCTGGTGAGCCATCTCCCTCAACAGTATCCAAAACGGTATACCTGTTTTGGAGGGAGATGACCGCAGGGGACACCTGCGCTGCCTTCCTGCTCTTTCTCTGCCTTTTGGTCACCCATTCCCTTTCACCCTCAGCAATCCTAATCTGCGGTGTGACCAATTCGCTAAACGTGCTCTCCACGACCTCCTCAGCATCGCGGATGCTCCAAAGTGAGTCCATCCGCAGCTCCAGAGCCGTCATGCAGTCTAACAAGAGCTGCAGCTGGACACACTTCCAGCACGTGAAGGAGTCAAGGACATCAGCCGTGTCCCTGAGCTCCCACATTGAGCAAGACGAGCATAACACGGGTCTGAGATCTCCTGCCATTTTCAATATTAAGCTTAAGTTAGTCTTAACTTAGATAAACGAAAAAGGAACGAAAAGTTTTCACCAATCACAGGAAAAAAAAAATAGTAAAAGCCTTACCTTATCTGCACACCACCAAGTCCTTTTTTTGATTCGAGGAGGAGGGAGGGTGGGAGACACTACAGGTGTATTGTCTCGGGTTCAGCCGCTGCCCAAATATATAGGACTTACTTACCCAGCTGCCACCGCGCTCTCCCTGTCGCTGCTGCAAAAAGAAACCGCCAAAACAACAAGGTAAGTTTATATAAGTTGTAAACTCACTTACCCAGCTGCCACCTCACTCTCCCTGTCGCTGCTGCAAAAAGAAACCGCCAAAACAACAAGGTAAGTTTATATAAGTTGTAAACTCACTTACCCAGCTGCCACTTCGCTCTCCCTGTCGCCGCTGCCGATAAATCTCCAGGGCCTGGTAATCTACATCCCGGAGTACTTAAGGAAGTGGCCCTAGAAATAGTAGATGCATTGCTGGTCATTTTTCAAAATTCTATAGACTCTGGAACCATTCCAATGGATTGGAGGGTAGCTAATGTCACCCCACTATTTAAAAAAGGAGGTAGAGAGAAAACAGGGAATTATAGACCGGTTAGCCTGACATCAGTAGTGGGGAATATGCGAGAGTCCATTATAAAAGATGTAATAGCAATGCACTTGGAAAATAATGACAGGATTGGACAAAGTCAAGATGGATTTATGATAGGGAAATCATGCTTGACAAATCTACTTGCATTTTTTGAGGAGTAACTAGTGGAATAGATAAGGGAGAACCAGTGGATGTTGGTGTATTTGGACTTTCAGAAGGCTTTCGATAGGGTCCCACATAAGAGATTAGCGTACAAAATTAAAGCACATGGGATTGGAGGTAAGGTATTGACATAGATAGAAAATTGGTTGGCAGACAGGAAACAAAGGTTTGGAATAAACAGGTCTTTTTCCATGTGGCAGGCAGTGACTCGTGGGGTATCGCAGGGATCGGTGCTAGGACCCCAGCTATTCACGGTATATATTAATGATATAGATGAGGGAATTAAATGTAATATATCCAAGTTTGCAGATGACAAAAAGCTGGGTGGGAGTGTGAGCTGTGAGGAGGATGCAGAGAAGCTCCAGTGTGATTTGGACAGGTTGGGTGAGTGGGCAAATGCATGACAGATGCAGTATAATGTGGATAAATGTGAGGTTATCCATTTTGGTAGCAAAAACAGAAAGGCAGATTATTATCTGAAAGGCGATGGATTGGGAAAGGGGGAGGTGCAACGAGACCTGGGTGTCCTTGTGCACCAATCACTGAAAGTAAGCATGCAGGTGCAGCAGGCAGTTAAGAAAGCAAATGGTATGTTAGCCTTCATAGCGAGAGGATTCAGGTACAGGAGCAAGGATGGCTTGCTGCAATTATATAAGGCCTTGGTGAGACCACATCTGGAGTACTGTGTGCAGTTTTGGTCTCCTTATCTGAGGAAGGATGTCCTTGCTATGGAGGGAGTGCAGCGAAGGTTCACCAGACTGATTCTTGGGATGGCAGGACTGATGTATGAAGAGAGATTGGGTCGATTAGGCTTGTATTCGCTGGAGTTTAGAAGAATGAGAGGGGATCTCATAGAAACCTACAAAATTCTAACAGGACTGGACAGACTGGATGCAGGAAGGATGTTCCCGATGGCGGGGGAGTCCAGGACCAGGGGTCACAGTCTAAGGATAAGGGGTAAGCCATTTAGGACTGAGATGAGGAGAGATTTCTTCACCCAGAGAGTGGTGAACCTGTGGAATTCTCTACCACAGAAAGCAGTTGAGGCCAAATCATTAAATATATTCAAGAAAGAGTTAGATATAGTTCTTAGGGCTAATAGGATCAAGGGATACGGGGAGAAAGCAGGAACAGGTTACTGAGTTTGGATGATCAGCCATGATCGTATTGAATGGTGGAGCAGGCTCGAAGGGCCGAATGGCCTACTCCTGCTCTTATTTTTCTATGTTTCTTACAGCCTGGTTTGCTGTACTCTCAGACAGAGCACCTTTCTCTACATTAGCTTTGTGTACCCCAAAAAGTCCCATGGGTTTACCTCACAACTTCCAGCATTCTGAATGCTCTCTCTTTCTCCTTTTCATCTTTTTTCCAATTCAATTGTGGCAATGATAACACTTGGGCTTACGAACCTCAATTCTACCCACAGCACCTTCCTTTCTGGCCTGAGAAGGGGAACCTGAGGCATTCCCAGCTGTTCTTTCTTCTCCCCGGCAATTTGCCTTCCTTTCACTCTCCCACTATGTATCCTTTTCGGCTTTGTGGGGGTGACAGACAAAAGGTTTGGGCTTATTCACAAGCTCAATATCATCAGCGCTTTCCCCTGATTGTCTGGCTTTTAAAACTTTCTGGTTCTCTCCATGGGTTCTCACTACTGGAGGGATTGAATTTTTAAATTTCCAAGCGAATCAGTTCTCTAATGGTCTCATCTGTGGTTTCCATCTTTACTGCCCATATCCAATGATCAAAATTAATTTGCTTTACCCTCTCAAATTCGACATATATTTGCCTAGTCAATCTCCGGAGGTTCCAAAACCTCTGTCGGTAAACTTCAGGGACTAACTCATACACAACGAGAATCGCCATTTTTGCCATCTCATAATCTGCAGAAGCAGCTTCAGGAAGCACAGCATTAACTTCATGAGCTCTGCCCATCAACCTGCTTTGCATAAGCAGTGTCTGGCTTTCCTTTGGCAATTTTATTTGTTTGGCTATTTTTTCAAAAGAAATGAAAAATGCCTCTACATTCCTTTCCTCAAACTTAGGGAGAGCTTGTATCAATTTAAATAGCTTTTCACTGGGTCCTGGGCTGGATTCAGATTCTTCCTGAGCAGACTTTTCCCTGGAGTCATGATGACCCTTTTGCCTGAGTTCCATATTTCTTCATTTGAATTCTCTTGCTTCTCTTTCACTTTCTCTTTGAAATGCTCTCTCTTTCTCCCTTTCATCTTTTTTCCAATTCAATTTTTTTTCAGTTCTTTTTGAGACTCAAGGTTCCTTAGTTCTATTTCTTTTTCCTGTTCAAGTTTTTTCATTTGTAACTGAATTTTAGCTAATTCCACTGCATCACCCACTGACTTCTTCTTCCTTCAGTTTCAAATGTTGGGCTATTATGTCAATTTATCTTTGCTTTTTAGCACCTGATTTCAATTCTAACCCCAATTGTGCTGCTAAATCTTTTAGTTTAATCTTGGTTAAAGTTTTCAAGTCACTCAGGGAAACATTCTCCTTTCCCAGAAAAGCTGAAGCAACTGCTAATGCCATTCTGGTGCTCTAGACTCCACCTGATTACACAAGAAACCCGGTTCTTTTATTTTCCCTTTTAATTTATTATTCCCATCATAATTAACATTATTGGTGTTAGATTTGATCCTGCAGGAGCCCCCATTTAATATGTTATGACCAAGGCGGGGGAAATGCACTGTTAATTCAGTCCCACTTCTCCACTGGTCACAGTGTATCAATAAATTCTCCCATCTACTGAAGAAGAGCCAATTAGACACTCTTTTTGTCTCCCAGAATAAAGCACACCGACCAAGTTTCTTTAAAC
Organism: Heterodontus francisci; assembly: GCF_036365525.1. NCBI lineage: Eukaryota > Metazoa > Chordata > Chondrichthyes > Heterodontiformes > Heterodontidae > Heterodontus > Heterodontus francisci. Next base: position 188,926,788 of record NC_090374.1, read on the forward strand.
AGCAACATTAACTGTATATTAGAAAAAAAGTCTTAACCACTAATGCGATAAATCTATATATATGAAAGCTCCTCATTTCCCTAGTCCTCATGCACATACACATACATTCAAAAAAATGGTTAACTGGGGGAAAAAAAGGATTCTGGTTAACAGCTGTTTCATATGAATAAAATAATACTGTTTGTCAAGTTCTGGTAGGAAATTCTTTGGTTGGGTGAGGTGTCCCATAGTCAAATAGTTGGATGCCACTCAAAGTCTCTCCAGGCGAGTTTGATGAACAGTCTGTGATGAGTAGGCATTCAAGGAAATACGGCTACAGCAGGCATCACATAGTTCTTTCAGCAGGGCTGTAGCAACAGGTCTGCTTAGGACTCACAGCAGCAGTATAGCAATAGACACTTTCTTCAGGTTCCAAGATTTCACAAAACACAGGAGGAAACAGGACCCACACTGGATGCAGGAATTCTTCAGAGACAGGGGGCAATAGGAATCTGCTACCTTTCAAATACAGGATTTCTTTGCAAGAGATGCAGGTTTCCTTTACAGAGAGAGATCTTTTTCTCTAGTCTCCAGGCAGGTCAGGTCTAAGTTTCAAAATTTCAAATGCTTGCTCTTTGTCCAGCTCACTGGTTTTTAAAAGGGTCCCAAATGAAAGTAAACCTTCCTGAGCTGATCACATAACCAGACACACTGTCTCCCCTGTCATTCAAAGTGTTGCTCTGAGGAGGTCAAAAACCCCTGGCTGACTTTCTTGAAACTGCTTGCTTTTCCTATTCTTGTAATGAAGTCAGCTATTTGCAGGTGTCTATGTCCACTGAAAATCGTTTTTTCCATTTTTTAAAACACATAGAATTCTAAGGTTTTAGTACAAGAATAAAACCTCCTGTAACACTATGTCCTATGCTCCTAATCTCTTATTGATCGCAGAGTCTTTTCAGGTGATGTTAGAAATTGTGGTGTGCAGACACTAAGAAAATAGACTGTTATCCTTCTTAATCTTTCTTAATTTATGAAGTGGATTGTTCATAAAATTGAATTTGATAAAAAATGAAAAGATATTGAAATAATCAAAGTGTTTTTTTTTACATTTTAAGAACTTTATTTTGACTAAAAGGCTACAAGTCCTTAGCAGGCACCCCTATTTGAATTTTGCTATGCAGACTATATAATAGATTTGATGATGAATTTCCCCTCCCAGCGCAGGGCTTCCCCTTGCAGCACCCATTGTGGAAATTTGGGAGCAGAGATCATCAGACTGTGCTGGATTTTCCAACCATCATGGATTGAGAATCCTGCAGGATCTGCTGACCTCTGTGTCCTGATTCCCAAAATGGGCTGTCGGCAGATTAACGTGCTCCATGTCCAGCAGCTTGAATTCATAAAATGTATCCTTCTGTCTTCAAAGCTAATTGATTCTGAATCCATGTGTATAGAATATTTTTATAAATAACGAGATACAGACAAAGCATCATTTCATTGCCTGCATGCTTGAAGGAAGTTTTCTGTGGTACAGCTCCTGAAACAGCATTGGTTATGGAGTACAAGTTTACTCAGTTTTTTAGGGATGATTCTGCTTGAAGGAACAGGCTGCATCTTGCTGTCTCTCTCAGTTTCAGAGACATTCTCATTAAAATCTTCTGGCATCCAGTCATACTGGTTGTAGTCGTCGTAAAACCGTTTCTGTCCATTATCTGATTCAAACTGTTCAATCTTATTGTCGTACATCCTCTGAACCTTCTTCACGCTCGTCTGCTTGAAGTAATCACTATCATCTGAGACCTTGAAGGGATCTGAAACAGAAAACAAATTCCATTTGAGAATATTGAAGGTTTACTGAGATTGATTTTATGTTCTTTCCCTCTGTCCTACATAGACACTGCTGCTCTCTATCTCAGAAAGTGGGAAGTTCTGGTCCCTTCATTGCACTCTGTGACTACTCAGACATAGCACTTCAAATCTATCATTATACAGGAAAAGGGACATTAATGGTTGACAACTGTGCTGATTAGTTGACTCATATTTGGTAAAACACTTGAACATTCAAAGTAAAATTGTAACCAATGACAGAAATGACAAACTATTGGATAAAATACCAGTCAATGGATCAGAGTGGAACATTCACCTCTTCTGTCTGTTGAAGGGAATATTTTAATTCAGCTTTTGTCCATTAGCCAATAGAATTTTAAAAATCGTTCAGTGTTTCTGTTTTCTAACCTACAGGATATGTACTGTGATCTGGTGTCTCCAGGAAAATTGAGAGGACTATGGGTTTGAGACAGATCTACAACACCGCAGAGGTGATTCACTAACCTGTGATCCCGTTATGACGACCAGCTATTGCCCATTAAGAATTAGATATTTTCCAAATATATTTTCATTAAAACTTGCTATTCTTGCAAATCTCACCCCCTGCACATCACTGAAGTAAAGAAAAGCTGTAGGAGGGTGGGGGGGTTTCTATTTAATGGATGACATCCCGTTTCAGACTATATCATCCAATAACTAGGGAGGTTGCTCCCTGCTTATCCACATACCCTATATAAGACCTGTCTCTTCCTGAGTCTGCAGTAAATCTTTTCTGAGCAGTTTTGAAATTAACCTTCCTACCCCTTAGCATACACCAGATTCCAATCTGGTCCAAGGAACAGGAACTCCCGAGTTAGAGTTTTCAGCTTTCTGGTGAAGTCCCATCAAACTTAAATCAGGAGTCCATTAGAACAGACCACTGTATCTGGGGCAACTGTTTCAAGAACTATTCTAAACTGGAAAATAAATAAAGTCCTTCCTCCCCTTCAGGATTATTTCCCTCGGAGAATTAGTGATTGCACATCTATTAGGTGTGTATTGTTGTGTAGTACATTTGTGTGTTTGTGTTCATGGAATTACACAACATTATGCTCTCTGGTGAGATGAGAGTGACTGCCCTTAAATTCAAGGCAGCATTTGGCCGAGTATGGCATCAAGGAGCCCGAGCAAAATGAAGTCAATGGGAATCGGGGGGAAAACTCTCCGCTGGTTGGAGTTATACCTAGCACAAAGGAAGATGGTTGTGGTTGTTGGAGATCAATCATCTGAGCTCCAGGACATCACTGCAGGAGTTCCTCAGGGTAGTGTTCTAGCCCCAACCATCTTCAGCTGCTTCATCAATGACCTTCCCTCCATCATAAGGTCAGAAGTGGGGATGCTCGCTGATGATTGCACAATGTTCAGCACCATTCATGACTCCTCAGATACTGAAGCAGCCTGTGTCCATATTCAGCAAGACCTGGGCAACATCCAGTGTTGGACTGATATGTAGCAAGTAACAAGTGCCAGGAAATGACCATCTGAAGCAGAGAGAATCTAACCATCTCCCTTTGATGTTGAACGACATTGCCATCACTGAATCCCCCACTATCAACATCCTGGGGGTTACCATTGACCAGTAACTGAACTGTCAATGCTGTGGCTACCAGGGCAGATCAGAGGCTGAGAATTCTTCGGCGAGTAACTCACCTCCTGTCTGCCTAATGCCTGTCCACCAATTACAAGAGCAAATCAGGAGTGTGATGGAATATTCTTCACTTGCCTGGATGGGTGCAGCTCCAACAACACTCAAGAAGCTCGACACCATCCAGGACAAAGCAGCTCACTTGATCAGCACCCCATTCACTCCCTTCACCAGTGACGCACAGTGGCAGCAGTGCGTACTATCTGAAAGATGCACTGCAGCAATTCACCAAGGCTCCTCCGGCAGCACCTTCTAAACCAGCGACCTCTACCACCTAGAAGGACAAGGGCAGTAGATGCATGGGAGCCACCACCTGTAAGTTCCCCTCCAAGCCACACACCATCCTGACTTGAAACTTTATTGCCTTCACTGTCGCTAGGTCAAAATCTTGGAACTCTCTTCCTAATAGCACTGTTGGTGTACCTACACCTCAAGGAATGAAGTGGTTCAAGCAGGAAGTTCACAACCACCTTCTCAACGACAATTAGGGATGGGCAATAAATGCTGGCCTAGCCAGCGACACCCACATTCCATGAGCAAATAAAAACAAATTGTTCGTAAGAATGAGCAGGGGAAAGACAGTTTATCCCACAGATCGGGTTTGCACTCGAACAACTAGAATAGAAGAATAATTTTTTGAGTATTATTTTCTGTGTCAAAGGCTTAGAAGCATAGATTGCTCACACATTGACATTTGGGCCTCTATTGGTGATGCACTGCCTTTTAGTAACAGAAAACTTGACTGCTCCATGAACTTTCAGATAACAAGTGATCACTGATATTGTGAAAGCTCATTTTCCAGGGATTACTCAGGAGACACAGATTCTGACAGAGTCCAGCATTCCATCACTGTTCAATGCAGAGAAGAGGTTGCAAGTTTGTCTCCTGAGAGATATTAGAGGGTTGAGCTTCCACTAAAATCAGCACAATCCGGTCGGAATTGGCTCAAACAGGGAAGATCGAGGAATTACAAGTCAGTTTTGCCCAAAGCCACTTACATTCATGTTTTTTGTGATCTTTTACACTGGTTGAATATTCAAATTGTGTGAATCAGGTCACGCCCACAAAACTGGCCCTGCCCCCAGGTTGAAATTACCAGATTCCATCCATTGTCCTGGTTTGGGAGGATCTTCACGTTGCTCTAATTTCCTTAACCACACAGGCACTCGTTGGTACGTTTTAAATGTTACTTCATATCAAAAAGTATTTAATTCATTAAGAAACTCACTCATACACACCACTAAAACTATTAATTGGTTCAGTATAGTTTTTTAAAGTCTTTTTTCAGTGATTTTGGCCCTATTATTTGCTGAGGGACAGGGAGGGTGTGAGGGAGCATGGGGAAAACCCAGCAAGGCTTCTGTCGGAGATGTCTTGACCAATTTAATGGCAGGACCTTGTTATGGCCAGCGACAGGCAGGCCGGCTGCTGGGTGTGAAAACCACTGCCAGGGATTTTTGGGAACGGTCACCGGCAATCAGGAGGGGGGAAGGCCAGAGATCAGGGTTTGTGGTGGGAGGGATAGGGTGGGAAAGAGAGGCAATCAGGAGTGTGATGGCTGGAGATTGGGGTTTAAGTGGAGTGGTGTCTGCCATCATGGAAAGGTGTGAGAGAGAGGACACGATCAGCATAGGGAAAACCAAAAGTTACCATGAGGGACTGGAGGAAGCACTCCTGCTCCTCCTGGCCCACAAGGAGTGCTGTAACCCTCTTGAGCTGGCAGCTCCCACCTCCTGTTTCTTGTTGGGTTTCCCCAGTTCTCGGCACCACACACGGCAACTGTTATATTTAAATCAGGTTCTCAGTTGCACTGTGAAAGCCTGGTTGAAATAATGTTAATGAAGTCTCTGCCTTTCCATAGTGGCACATTTACACGCTTCAACATCACTGCGTGGAAATGGAAATGGGTGAGGACACAATGGGTTGGGGTAGTATTCCCCATTTTAAATTATTAATCCTCTCCTTTCCGGACCCTTTCCCGCCTGTCATGTGAGGGTTAAAACTGAGACGTTTAAATCAGGTTACTCACAGGTGAAAGACAGGACGCCCTTAGTTAAAGTGCTTATTTTAATGATAAATCCAGTTTTAGCTGTATTTGTAAAATCGCACCAGGTGACTGCACTTAAATACATCAAGGAATAATTATTAATGGAAAGAAAAAAATAGAAACAATTGCAGTGGTTAGCTGAAGTTGTTTGTGATAATGCAAATTGTCACAATATGTGCCGTATATCAAATGATGATTTTTAATCCACTGGCTGGAAACCCAAATTGAATTTAAAAAATAACAGAGACTAAAGGTGACTGAATGCTTGTAGCTAAAGATGGCTACCCCAATTTGCACCTTCCGCAGTCTAATACATTGAGATGGAGACGCCATGTTTGCAAAGACCCATCAAGGACATGACTTGGGGAATCTGAGTGAACTACATATCCTGTCCCCATTAGCAAGGAATCCAGGGAATCACCTGAGGTATTCAACTGGTGGAGATGAACTAGTAAACCTAATCACTTGAACAACGGGACGCTAGCTCTGAGAAGGGGGCATGGACTAATTAAGTTGCAACAGGGAATACACTAGTTGTGACCATGCTTGAATCACTGGGTGATGGCCATATGACAACCCACCCTTCGTGTGCTTAGGTTTCTGTTTTCTCTGCAGTAAAGAGACTAGCAACTAGACGCTGTCGAGAGAAGATCCGAATGGGGTCCTTCCTTCCTTTCTCTCTCTCCAATCCACCTTGCAAGCTTCGAACCCTGTTTGCTGACAGTAAACACCCAGGGACACCCCTACTGCAGTCAGAGACTCCTTGAAGGAAATCAACCCTGCACTACTGTCTCCAGGAGAACAGCCAAATCAGCGTCCATATCTTCAAATCAGAAGCATCAGGATCATTGAGGGAAAGATGAATGACCATCAAATTCAGCCTGAAGCCAGCCAACTCACCAACCTCCACAGACTTTATACTCCTTTTATTTCTCTGTACACTAATTTTACCAATCTATTCTTCTCCCCCTCACTCTGTAATCTATTTGTGTGTGTGTGTGAACTTAAAGTGTCTGTGTGTTTGTGTGTGAAAGTTGGAGCTTATTTTATTATTTTACTTTGATAGATTTATGTTAAACTCAAGAAAACCTGTCTGATTGGTTCTTTTAAAATCACAGTGCATAAACAGTCAAACACTCATTGAATTGGCGAGTATATCCTTTTCAAAAAAGAAGCAAACCTGTTGCAGTCAAACAATGAGGCAAAAGACCTGATCATAACAAAATTAATTTTAACAGAAAGTTGACCCTAAACTAACTAGAGTAACTTCAAGCACATTTTGGGTGTAATGTCACAGTGTACTCATTACCAATATGTCTGATAAATCCTGTAATAAACCTCACTATCTTTCAAGGAATTGCTAATGACATACATTCACAAGGCAGAAATGTCATTAAACCTGTTAAAACAATACAGGTGTCGCCACAGTTCCAGCAGGAAACTGTGCTCACAGTGAGTGTGGAGCAGAGATAAGACTGCAACACTACAGCCCCAATTCTCTAACTTGTGCTCTCTGCAAGCACAGCTTCCTGGTTGGAGCATGAATCATTCTGTTTCTGGTGTATTGTGTCAGGTGACTTGGAATATGACCCACATTAATTTCATGGAATAATTGCAGTGTGCTCCTTACTCTACAGGATGAGATGCAAGAAGCCTGGATCCTCTTCCTTGCGTGCTGCTCTCAAGAACCCTGCAATATTTATCAGTTGAAAAGGATTCCACTCCTTCAGAGTGCAACTGGTTTAGGATCACAGACTGTGCATCATACCAGTCTGTGCCCACTATCATGGCAGCAGTCCCGACTCCTTCATTCCCTGTCAGTCTTTTAAGAGCCTATGTTCTAATGAGGCCTACAAGTAAAAAACTGGCTATTGGGTGATAAGGGTTATCCCCTCTTGACAGGTCTCTGGACTCCACTTAGGAGCTTGTGCAGAGCTGCACAGTAGGAGTACAATGAGAGCCATGCTGGCACACTGAAGAATATTGAGCAAACTATCGTTTTCTCAAATAATGCTTTTGCTGCTTGGACCATTCAGGAAGAGCCCTGCAGTACACCCCTGAATGGGTATCCAGAATTGTGGTCACCTGTTGCATAATCCACACTTTGTCATCATGAGGGACCCGAAAATTTCAGGAGAAGATGCCTGATGACCCGACACTAAGAACATAAGAACGTAAGAAATAGGAGCGGGAGTAGGCCATTCAGCCCCTCAAACCTTCCCCGCCATTCAATGAGATCATGGCTGATCTGTCCCAGGCCTCAACTCCTCTTTCAGGCCTGCTCCGCATTACCCTCGACTCCCCGAGATTTCAACAATCTCTCTACCTCCTCCTTAAATATATTTAATGACCTAGCCTCCACAACTCTCTGAAGTAGAAAATTCCAGAAATTCACCACATTCTGAGAGAAGAAATTCCTTCGCATCTCAGTTTTAAATGTGTGCCCCCTTATTCTGTAATTATGTCTCCTAGTTCCAGATTCCCCCACTAGTGGAAACATATTCTCAACATCTACCCTGTCAAGCCCTCTTAGAATCTTATATGCTTCAATAAGATCACCTCTTATTCTTCTAAACTCCAATGAATAAGGGCCTCACCTGTTTAGCCGTTCTTGATAAGACAATCCCAGGAATCAGTCTAGTGAACCTTTTCTGAACTGCCTCCAATACTAGTATATCCATCCTTAAATATGGGGACCAAAACTGTACGCAGTACTCCAGGTGTGGCCTCACCAACACGCCGTACAGTTGTAACAAGACTTCCCTATTTTAAAACTCTAACCCCCAAGCAATAAAGGCCAAAATTCCATTTGCCTTTCTAATTACTTGCTGCACCTGCATGCTAACCTTTTGTGTTTCATGTACAAGAAATGCAGGAGTGAAATTGAAAGGGAAATTAGGAAAGCAAAGTAAAATCAAGGAAAACCCAAGATGTTTTGTAAATATATGAAGAGCAAGAGAATAACTAATGAAAGAGTAGGGCCTATTAGAGACCGAAAAGGTAATGTGTGTGTGAAGATGGAAGATAATTGGAAAATAGATAGCATGGTTCTTAATGAATACTGTTCATCTGTCTTCACAAAAGTGCGGGTTGATGCACACTTTGTAGTTATGTAGGAGGAGTGTGAAATATGTGATACCTCAAACATAGTGAGAGAGGAAGAGTAGTATTAGGTTTGAAAGGGATAATGTTTGAGACAGTGTGACTGATACCTCCTACCATGATGATGTAAGAGATCACATGTGAGAGAGACTTGAAGGAGAAGCAGCATGGCTGTAGAGGAGTCATACAGACTTATATAAATCTGTATATAAATGAGTTACTTTTAAAATTACTGAAGACTCAGTAATCTCTCCCAGTTAGACTAACCAAATACACATATGGTGGCAGACTAACCAAACATACATCATGGTGAACAGTGGGGATTTTTACCTGACACAACCCAGAAGAATTTGAAGAAATATTTTAAAGAAGCACAAGAACTGCAGATCTTGAGAAGAGGCTGTGAAGAAGCTCCAGAGCCGATCCCTGGGTGAAGGAGGCACGGTGAGTCAGGGAATTGGCTTGTAGAGGTATTCAGGTTGCACCACATGGGCAGTCGTGTGAAAAAATTCCAGTCCAGTGATCGCAGACTTCAAGTCGGAGAACCAAGCAACGATCGGGTATCTGATAAGAAACCCGTAAAAAGGGTAAAAATGTGTTCCTAACGGCACTGGGCAGGCAGCACCAGGAAAACCAAATGTCCTTAGTGAGGGCAGATCCAAGGTCGGCCACATTACATGTGCTGATCACGAGACAGAAAAAAACAAAGAGGCTGCAAACACTCGATACTCCAAGTGAAGGGAGTAAAAAGAGTATATAAATTGCAGCAAAACTGCATTTAAAGAAAGAAAGAGTCTAGTGGTGAGATTTCACAGGGAGAAACGATAATTATAGCAGGAGTCAGCACGAGGCAGAAAAGCACGGGAAAACTTCAGATACTGGAGGAAAAATTTTAAAAAGAAAGTAAACCAAACAGAAAGTCATGGATCATAAATTCACAATACCAGAGAGGTTTGGACACATGGAAGGACCAAATCAAATTGGTTACTCTGGCGAAAAAGATTTTTGAGATATAGAATTGCTTCCAAATTAGACAGCCGGTCTGAAGCAGTGCAAGTTAACACATTGCTGTATTCCAGCCGTGCAATAACAGATGATGTTATTGCAAGAAAAGGCATTAATGAGACATTGGTCAAAATTTATGAAGTTTTAAAAGCCGTTGATAGCTACTTTAATCTGATGAGCAATAAATTTCTGTAAAGGACAAAATTTATCAGAAGGGTCCAGAAACCTGGTGAAACAGTAGATTGTTTAACTAATGACCTTTACAGACTAGCTGAAGGATGCGAATATGGAGACCTAAAAGCAGAAAAAATATGAGACCGCATTGTACTAGATATTTCTGATGAATCCCTATCATATTTATTGGAGTCCAAGGAAGACCTCACCTTTAACAAAGCAATGCAGCTGGTGAGACAAGCAGAGGTCTGAGAGAAGAACAGAGCAATTCTGAGAGGTGAAGAAAAACATTGGATCAGGAAATGTCCAGCGACCGTACAGTTTCTAAATCACAGGTCTGTGAATGAAGTGCCAGAAAAGAAAGCACATTGTTGGTGGAAGGAGTGGGGGGAGGAGAGTGCAAGATGCCATGAAATCCTGCCAGTGCTGTGGTGCTAAAAATATGTACAGGTGCGAACAGTATCTTGCAAACAAAGCAAAATGCTTCCACTGTCAGAAAATAGGGCATTTTGGGAAGATGTACCAAAGTAAAATCTTGACTCCCACAGGTTCAAAAGAAAACGTCTTCACGCAGAGAGCCATTCATGAAGTTGAACAATCTCCATCAGGATCAAAAAACATCCTTGGTGAGATGAATGACCCTAATCAGGCATTCTGATCTGCAAATATATATGTTAACGGACATATCACCAATTTTAATCTGGACAATGGAGCAAGTGTATCGGTTTTATAAGACAATGAACCGTGGTTATCAACACATTGCCTGCAACCAGCAGAAACTCGGTTACATGGCCCAGGAGGGATTGAACTGAAAGTCAAAGGAAAACTACAGGCAAATCTCCAGTACAAGGGAAAGCAGATATTGGAAACACTTTATGCTTCACGGAATCAAGAATTCTCTCTCTAAGTAGAAGAACTTGTATAGATCTTCATCTTATAAGAAAATTTGAAGAAGTTAAGCAACAAGAGCAGTGTTCGGTAATGGTTCTTGTTCCTAAAACTAATGGTACTCTTCCCATTTGTGTGGACTTAACTCAGCTTAATAAGGCTGTGGCAAAAGAGGTTCATCTAATGTCCTCAGTGGATGAAAGCTTGGCAAAGTTATCCAAAAGTACCGTGTTCACAAAGCTTGACACAAATAGTGGCTTTTGGCAAGTTCCATTGGATCAGAAGTCAAGATTATTGACAACCTCATTATTCTGTTCAGAATCTATTGTTTTAATCGTTTACCATTCGCTTTTATGTCAGCACTGGAAATATTCCAAAGAACTATGTCGAACATTCTACAGAGCCTTAAAGGAGTAATATGCCATATGGATGACATCTTAGTCATGGTGAATCCTTTGAAGAACATGACCTGAGGGTTAGGTCAATTCTGAATCATCTACAAGAATAAGGCCTAACGCTAATGAAAAGTGTATTCTCGAAAACATCTGTTCACTTCTTAGGACATATTGTCAGCAGCAAGGGCATAATGGCAGAACCACATAAAATAAGAGCCATTAGTGACCTCCCACTTCCTACTTCTGTCGAACTCCTTCAATGAATCCTTTGAATGGTTAATCAGTTGGCAAAATTTTTACCCAATCTCGTGCAAATTACTGAAACTTTAAGACAACTATTAAGTTTGGGGTTAGGATGCACATCAGGAACAAGCATGTCAAAGGATCAAGGAGATGCTGATTTCACTAGAAATCTTAATGCATTATAACCCCTCACTACCGACCATAATTGAAGCAGATGTCTCATCTACAGGGTTAGGAGTAATCCTTTTTCAAGAACAACCAGATGGATGACGAAGACTGGTCTTTATGCATCTTGAGCATTGTTTGAGACTGAGACGAGGTACGCCATTATTGAGAAAGAAGCTCACAGTCACATGGGCTTGTCAGAAGTTCTCTGATTAGATTATCAGCTTAAAGGTTATCATAGAGACAGACCACAAACCTCTAGTTTCCTTTCTTGATGAAAAGGAACTCGCTAGGACGCTTCTGAGAGTTTCCACTTGAGGCTAATGAGGTTCAGAAACAAAACGGTATATGTGCAGAGAAAGCAACAAATGACAGCAGATGCATTATCCAAAGCTACTGTTGACCATCCTACACAACAGGATGTTAACTTTGATAATGAGATTGAGCCATATTCACTGCATCACAATGGCTGACAAGTTCAAAAAAGCTCCAAGAAATTTGTCACACTCACATGCAAGATGAGGAATGCATCTTTATTCAACAATATTGCATGCAAGGTTGGCCGCAGCAGTGTCCTAGTGGTAAGAGGATGAAAATCTTCTTCGAACACGGAATGCACTTCATATTGTGGATGGTTTTCTCGTATATGATGAGATGCTGATGATTCTGGACTCACTCTGGGTAGACAGCTGGGAGAAAATACACCAGGGCCACATGGGCATAATGAAAGGCAGAGCACAAGCATCTGTATGATGGCTGGGAATGCTGAGCGATGTAGAGGAAATGATTTCTAATTGCCAGATATGTGAGATAGAGAGATACAGCACTGAAACAAGCCCTTTGACCCACTGAGTCTGTGCCGACCAACAACCACCCATTTATACTAATCCTACATTCCCTACCACCCACCTACACTAGGAGAAATTTACAATGGCCAGTTAACCTATCAACCTGCAAGTCTTTGGCTGTGGGAGTAAACAAGAGTACCCAGCAGAAACCCACACACTCATAGGGAGAACTCGCAAACTCCACACAGGCAGTATCCAGAACCGAACCCAGGTCACTGGAGCTATGAGGTTGTGGTGCTAACCACTGTGCCATACACAGAATCAGAGGGAACGCCTTATCTTTACCCTATTTCCAACCAAACCATGGGAATGTCTGGGGATGGATCTATTCATGTTTCATGGAAAATCCTACCTGATTCTCATTGACTATTTTCAAGGTGGATTGAAGTCAAACGTTTGTACACAATGACTACTGAGACAGTTATTCGAGTTTTATTGGAAATCTTTGCAACACAGCGTATACCTGACCAGATAGTTTCTGATAATGGACCACAATTTACAAATGACTACTTTGTGCACTTTGTGGAAAACTGTGGATTTGTACATCTTACAAGTTCCCCTAGATATCCTCAATCAAATGGTGAAGCTGAAAAAGGAGTCAGTGCTATCAAAGCACTGTTAAAGAAAAATGAAGATTTTCAAATAGCACTCCTAAACTATAGAGCTACTCCATTGCTATGTGGATTAGCACCATCTGAAGTGTTGATGGAAAGGAAGCTACAAACACAACTTCCCATCCTACCCAAAAAAATTACTTCCAGGGCTAGAAGTCCAGGATTATCAGAGAGATCAAAACAGAGAAAGATCTTATTGAAAGCAACAAGCTTATAATTATAATAGGAAATTTTGTATCAAGAACCTACCCAAGTTGATGGAAGGAGCAGAAGTATGGGTATGAGGTGAAGTCAGAGAAGGAGTAATCATCTGGAGAGATAAGAATCAACAGACATCTTCTTTAGTACATACTTCGGAAGGTACGATAAGAAGAAACAGAAGAAATCTTGGCCGGAATCTTCTGTGCCCGCTGCCAATATTGCCAACTCAGATGGCAACGTAAATATGATTAATTCATGAATTTAAATTTACTTAAACATGCAAACGGGGGCCCTGTCACCAAGTGGCGGGGAGTGGGGGGTGGTGACGCGCCACAAGGCCTTATCGCTGCCGGCTGTATTGTCGGTGTGTGTGGCGGCCCTCTCCTGGAGGCATCTTCATGCCCCCCTGCCAGGGAACCCGATGCCTGGGGAAGAACTCAATCCAGCCCCTTATTTCTATTCATCAAAGACGCCAATCAGGCATACATTTGGATGAATCAAATGTTGAACCTTAAATTCAGAAAGCACCGGATACTGCCAACCTCAATGAAGGCCATCTAAATCAAGAAAAAAGAGTTCAGAGAAAGACTACTGATCTTCCGAGTCTGATATCAATACGATCAGGCAGATTAACCAAATGTACAATAGGAAGTATTATGAGATTTGGCATTTTTGAAAGTACATAAATTACCGGGCCTGGATGAAATGTATCCCAGGCTGTTAAGAGAAGCAAGGGAGGAAATAGCAGAAGCTCTGACTTTCATTTTTCAATCGTTTCTGGCTACAGGCGTGGTGCTGGAAGACTGGAGTTGCTAATATTGTACCGTTGTTTGAAAAGGGAGGAAGGGATAATCCGAGTCATTACAGACAAGTCAGCCTGTGGTTGGCAAATTACTGGAAAAAATTCTGAGAGACAGTATAAATCATAATTTAGAAAGGTACTGATTAATCAAGGACAGTCAGCATGGATTGTTAAAGGAAGGTCATATCTGACTAGCCTGTTTGAATCTTTTGAGGAGATACTATGGAGGGTCAATGAGGGTTGTGCATTTGAAGTCACCTACATGGATTTTAGCAAAGCTTTTGACAAGGCCCCACATGGCAGACTGGTCAGTAAAATAAAAGCCCATGGGAGCCAAGTGAAAATGGCAAGTTGGATCTAAAATTAACTCAGTTGCAGGAAGCAAAGGGTAATTGGTGGACAGGTGTTTTTGTGACTGGAAGGCTATTTCCAATGGGGTTCTCCAGGGCTCAGTACTGGGTTCCTTGCTGTTTGTGGTATATGTCAATGATTTCAACTTAAATGTATGAGGCATAATGAAAAGGTTGGCAGATAATACAAAAATTGTCTCTGTGGTTCATAGCGAGGTTGTTGCCAGAATGAGAGAATTTTAAGTGTGAGGAAAAATGGATCGGCTGGGGTTGTTTTCTTTGTAATAGTGGAGGTTGAGGGCAGATATAATTGAAGTATATAAAATTATGAGGGGCCCTAGATAGAGTGGATAGGAAGGGCATATTTCTGTTAGCAGAGAGGTCAATAATCAGGGCATAGATTTAAAATAATTGGTAGAAGGATTCTTTCACCCAGAGGATGGGGCGGATATGGAACTCACTTCCTGAAATGGCAGTGGAGGTAGAAGCCCTCACTACATTTAAAAGTATTTGAAAATGCACTTGAAGTGCCGTAACCTACAAGAATAAGGACCAAGAGCTGGTTAGTGGGATTAGGTTAGATAGATTTTTCTTTGGCTGGCACCAACACAAAGGGTTGAATAAATTTGTGCCATAAATTTCTATGTTTTCCATGATTCTATGAGAGGTGCATTCCATGGATCCTCAAATACATTCTATAGCAGGCTTTCCAGAGGGGCAGGCTTCAATCTACTCAGTTGCCGGGCAGGAAACTGTGTAAAATGTTGATCGAGCTGCAGTCATTAAATTTGGCAGGACCTCCGCCATCCCAGAATTTGTCTGTTGCCCATTCAGCGGCACATGCCCGGCTCCTCCCCACATGTAGCAGGGCCCATTTCTTAACCCAAGTTAATAGAAAAGACTTCAATACTTACCATTTCGATAGGGACGGAGAGTTCTCCAGGGCCAACCTCTGCAGACGGAGTATAATTTTCCCAGGTAATCGAAGCCACAGAGTTTTGTGTGTTTCTCATCAAGGTTTATTTCAGTAGATTTTACAGAGTCTGGAAAGGAGATCAGTAACAGCCCAATTGCCAGGATGGATACCAGACACTTCATTTCAACTCACAAGTGATCAGCTTCAGCCACTCTGTCTCCGTATAGGAACCGAGTGCCAATTGCACCACTCACTCTCTCATGCTTCTCCTATACAAATTGGACCTGCCTTTTCAGCTGATCTAAATTTATTTTCCTGTCTCAACTCCTACTTGACTGGATTTTTCTATTGATTCTGAGTATCCTGCTATTTCTTCTCTGTCCCTGACTTTTACATTAATCTGTTCAGTCTCCCTTTTATAGCAGTTTTACTGCCTTACTGTGACTCAACATCACTGTTGTTCTTTAACTTTTGTCCCTTTCTATAATTACTTTTGAATTTTTTCCAACACCTCACTTCCATAATGTCCTCACACAACATAACTATGACTCTTCCTGTGATTAATGTTTAGTCTAAGCAGTCGGTGTTTGTAATTGATATTTAACTGCTCTTATGTCGATGCTCAGGGCAGGTGAACCTGCCTTTTTGCTGCATTAGTGGGGACTCCTGACATGTCACTGTATTGTTGCTCATAGTTTCTAATCGGATTTCATTAATGTTTGGAACATCATGTTGTTGACATTGGTATGCTGTCAGGTTAAAGTGATTCATTTCTTACAAAAATGAGTTCAAAATCAGAATGATAAATGAAAAATCAAGCACTGGTCATGGTCAGTCTTTCATGTCGTGGAGATAATGCAGCTCAAAGAGGGAGCAGTTTTATTTCATATTTTACAAGTGAAAATACATTCAGGCAATGCTGTGTTTCGAAGAATCATAGGCCTGGATGTTAACAGGGGCAGGTCATGCATGCTGTGAGGAGTAGGGTGTGGGAAGCAGAGTTTTGGGCCTGAAACTTGGATGTCCAGATTGGATTCCCCACATGTTGTGGAGTTTAAACTCCACTTTCTGCGACTTTTGGCCTGAAAGTCTCCCCACTCGGATTTTAATCGGATTGACTTTTTTCCCAAAGATATATTTTATTCATAAAAATTTGTAAAAAAAAATACATTATAAAACAGTTCAAATTTGACCTTTCAAAAAAGTGCAACAGGGATCAGAACAGAACAGAACATGAGGTGTCTCACATTCTCTTTCCATTCCATTTTATATGCAATGTACATTTTCATTACATAGACAAAACATATTTTGGTGCATACAGCCTGAGGGGTTTTACATGGGTTCCAGACGTTCAGTTCACTATGGTCGGAGGACCTTGCACAGTGGTCTTTCCCCATTGAGCCTTTCCGGCGGCTGCCCCAAGCTTTAGTGCGTCCCTCAGCACGTAGTCCTGGACCTTGGAATGTGCCAGTCGGCAACACTCGGTCATGGACAACTCTTTGCACTGGAAGACCAGCAAGTTTTGGGCAGACCAAAGAGCGTCTTTCACTGAGTTGTTGGTTCTGCAGCAACAGTTGATGTTTCTCTCAGTGTGTGTCCCTGGGAACAGCCTGTAGAGCACTGGGTCCTGTATTACAGAGCTGCTCAGGATGAACCTCGGCAAAAACCACTGCATCTCTTTCCAGACCTACTTTGCAAAGGCGCATTGTTGTTTGCGTACTGGGGTTCTACGCACAGCTTGATGCAGCTGCACACAAAGCTGGCCATCAGGATGAGGGTGACATTAGGTACATTATTTTCCCCTTTATCTGGAGGTTTGAACATCTTTTCCATGTGGACAAGGTGCATTTTTGATCTCCAGATAAAGTGGAAGACGGCTCGGGTGACTGCCATGGCATAGGAGTTGGGTATGGGCCTGACCTGCGCCACGTACAGCAACTCAAAGAGGGCCTCGCACCTGATGAACAGGTTCTTACCAATAATGGAGAGGGACAGCTGCTCCCACATGCCCAGTTTCTGTTTCACCATGACTACACACTCCTTCCAGTTTTTGGCACAAGCCCTGGCCCCTCTGAACCATATCTCCAGCACCTTCAGGTAGTCTGACCTGATGGTGAAGGGAACAAAGTTGCCGCGATTTTCTTTGGCTCCTGAGGCCAGTTCGAACTGCTCGCAGATGCTCATCAGTCTGTGGACGCACAGCAGATCCGAGCAAAAGACGGCGAAGTCGTCCATGTACAGGGAGGCTTTCACCTGTGAGCCTCCGCTGCCTGGGATTGTCACCCCTCTAATGCCCGTATCCTTCCTGATGGATTCAGCAAAAGGTTCGATGCAGCAAATAAACAAGACAGGGGGGAGAGGACAGTCCTGCCTGACTCCAGGTTTGATTGGAAAAATTTGCGATTCCCACCCATTGATTGAGACTGCGCTTGAGAACGGTCCAGGCAGTGGAAGCATTGCTTAATCACCCCACCCTGTCTACTTGGCAGCATGCAAGCTATCCACAAATGTGTAGACTGCACACCATAGTCATGAGCCCTTCAGTACTCTTCACGGTGCATCTCAGGATTTGTCCTGGTCTGCTGCATTTGTGTAGAGCAGTTGAATTGACAAGCAGGCAATCCAGTCAGGCAGCAAGCACCCTGGAGCAGGCTGCAGGGCCAGGTAGGTCTGATCTAGCAGGGTTCTCAACGGGGATTGGTCCGACCCCATGACCTGGGGTGGGGGTGTGAAGCTGGGGTTGGGGGGGGCGGCGTGCAGACCCCTGTTGCCTTTGTATGGTGTGGGGAGACCGGGGGGTTGGCAGTCCTCTGATTGGAGAGCCAGAAGAGCTCCGATCCCAGGTGGGAGGCACTGATGGTTGGGGGTCTTCGATCCTTGATGCCGGTGTGGGATGTTGGGGGTGCCTAATACTGGTAGGTCGGATCCCAATCCCAAGACAATGGTCTGATACTCGGTGGGGGGGTGGGGGTCAAAGCTCTGAGCCGGCAGCTTTGTATTGGGGTGGTTGGTCTGATAGGAGGGAAATTGGGGGCCGGGAGGAAGCACCTCTGCTCCTCCTGACCATTAGTAATGCTGTGAAGGCACTGACGTTCTCTCCGATACTCTTCTCGCCACTCCTGGAAGCCCTCCTCCCAATGATAAAACTACAGGTCTCCTGGCAGCAGTCATGATGCCCTTATTCTGCGGCATTTGAGCCACCATGAGAAACCAGATGGTGGCTGTTGGGCGACAAGGGCTATCTGCTGAATACCAGGCTCATGACTATGGTGTGCAGTCTACACATTTGTGGATAGCGTGCATGCTGCCAAGTAGACAATTGGGGTGATTAAGCAATGCTTCCACTGCTTGGACCGTTCTGGAGGAGCCCTTCAGTACTCTTCACAGTGCATCTCAGGATTTGTCCTGGTCTGCTGCATCCTGCACAACCTCACCACCAGGTATGCAGTGAGCAGCTGAGGGGGAGGAGGGAGGAAAGGTAGGAAGAGGAATTGGAGCAAGAGGAGGAAGAAGGGAGGGGCAATCCACATAGCCCCTTTCTGGCCAAGCTGTCCATAATCGACTCATTCAACTGCGGTACCAGTGAACACAACCCCAATTCAACATTCTACAGCAGTCCCAAACCTCACCTATTTTCTGTTACTGACCATCACAGTGTTCTCTAAGCCACAATGCTGAAATAAAAGCTAAGGCAAAACAAACATTCCAGATCAACTTTATCATGGCTCAGTCTACAAGTGTTCTCATGGAGTTAGTCATCACTTCCACACTGGAAAGGATAAACACCAAGCTGTGCATAAAGCCTTGTGCAAGATTAGTGATGAGCTCCTCCATGGTCCTTGACAGTGACTGCAGGCTTTCTAGCAGGCCTGCCAATTCAGCAAGCATTTCTTTGTGCGTACCCATCAGTCTTTTTCTGTACGTTGTCCCATTGATGTCTTAGGCCGGAATTTTACAGTGGTTGGGCAGGGGAAGCTGTCCACTGATTGAAAAGTCATTGCGGTCCCGCCTCCGCTGGGCCTGGGGATCCAGACCGGATTTTATGGTCCCCAGGCCCTTAATTGGTCTTAGGCGGGATTTCCATCTCATTGAGGCAGGATGTCCCACCTAATGGAGCTGCTGGCCAATCAGCGGGCCAGCAGCTCTTAGTCCCAGCAACACTATCAGGAGCAGCGGCCACTGCTGGGATTGGGACTGCAACCCAGCTGAAGAACGAAGATGTCGGGCAGCAGCGAAAAACAGGTAGGTTTTTGGGGCCTCATCGGGTGCGATCGGTCGGGCCCCGGTGAGGCATGGGGGGCTGGTTGGGGGGGAGGGGTGCGGAGGATGTGTTGAGCATTGGGAGCAGTTGGGGCATCATGGTCAGCCCTCCGTCGGGCACAGGGTGCCAGATTAGGAAAGCTCCTCCCCACCCTCCCCTCGCCTCGGCCGCCCACCCGCCAACTGTAAACTTCCCGTGGCAGCGGGTGGAGGACCGGAAGTGGCTGTTAATTGGCCACATAAGGACCTTGATTGGCCTGGGGCGGGGAGGCAGTTTCTCGCCACCACCTCCGCCGCCCTGTGTAAATCGAAGGCAGAGGTGTGAGCAGGTCAGGAAGGGCCCCATGGCCTTCATCTGCAGCAGAACCTGTGTGGTGATTTCACTATTGGTGAGCTGGCACCTGCACTTCTCTTGCTTCCTCCCTGGATGCAGACCACTCGTGCCTGGTGTCTCACAACCTGCAAATTCCATATTTCAGTTACCCAGTAAAGTACACACCGTGCCAGTATCTGAGCTGGTGGCTACCAGTGTGACTGCGAGTGATGGCATTTATCACCATTAGTCTCTTGTCCCTTTCTACTTCTTGCTCTGCACCACTGCCTGACCAGGTTGCAATTCTTGAGTGTTACGACCAGGTGAGAAAGGTGTCTAGGGGTCTGTTACTATTTTCACCTGGTCTTATTGTATCAGGGTTTAATTTTAAGCACACTGAGTTTTGAGCTCCTCTTTTGTAAATACTTGTTCACAACTTTCCAATTATAAGGCAAAGAAATGAGCACAAACAGGCTTTGTTCAGTTCAAAGCAGAATCATGAAATTTATTAAACCTTAAACTCAAATACAGTTTATATCTACAGATATACAATGCGCCCACGCTAGCAAGCAGACGTGATGCACACATGCAAATAGGGACAGAAAAGTGCAGAAGAAAAGATAAGTAGAACAGTTTGAGACAATCTCTTGTTACTGTACTTCGAGCTCGCTGTAGTCCTTGATTGGAGATATGGTCTTGCTTTTCGTTGGGGCCCAGTGTTCCTTTTAAACCTTGTTCATGTAGGAGACCTTTTCTCTCTTTGAGTTTACATGTCTTCAATGGTTTCCGAAGCTGGTGAGAGCGAGACGAGGACAAACAAGAGAGGAGATGTTCTCAGTCCATGAGCACACGGCTTTCTGATCTCAAGTACTGTTTTCTCCAATTTAAGCCTCTCAGTTCAAACCGCTGCAACAGCCAATTAGTCATGTGACTAAAGCTGGTCTGACCACTTCTGTGTATTGGGGAAGCAACTACTGGGTTCCCATTGTTTCAACACTGTCTGTTACTTTTCAAAATGTCTTTCCAGTCAGGGGCTTGCACTTTTTAAGTTTTAATGTTCATGTGGCGAAATAATGTGTGCCTCAGTCTTGGCAGGTGGGGGGTTTGCCTGACATGAGTAACTGAATGGCCATAGGCACCAGGGTACATTTGTGGAGAGAGGAGGATTGAAAACAAATGATGCATACTGATATCATCAGAATCTTGTAAATCAGAATAGATTGTGGGATGAAGGAGAAGTGGGATGTGAGAGGGAGGAATAGGAATGAACATACTGTCATTTTTGGTGGTTTCAGCCCTGTTGCTGGGCACTACCTCATTCATGCTGCTCCAATGATAGTGAGCACTGTCACCTTGATGGGGGTGAGGACATGTAGCCCTGCCTGTCCCCTGCCTGTTTGCTGCTGTTGTTTGTGGTTGTGCACCACCTTGCCCTACAAGAAAGAGGGAAGTGTGTCAGTGAGTGTGGTGCAATGGGTTTGGGCAATGTGGCTGCCACGGTTGAATAGCTGACAATATGTGCAAGCTGTGAGATTGTGGATCTGAGACTTGCAGCAGTGCTCAGTTTGCGAGGGTGAGGTGAAGGTGTGAATAGGAGCTATGAGTTGTTCCTTTTTTATTTGTTCATGGGGCGTGGCTTATGCTGGCAAAACAAACATTTATTGTCTATCCCTAATTGCACTAGAGAAGGTGGTGGGCTGATGTCTTCTTGAACTACTGCAGGTCATGTGCTGATTTGTTGGGAATTCCAGGATTTTGACCCAGTGTCAGTGAAGGAACAGCAAAATAGTTCCAAGTCAAAATGGTGTGGCACATGGAGGGGAACTTGTGGATGGTGGGGTTCCCATGCATCTGCTACCCTTGTCCTTCTAGGTGATAGAGGTCACAGGTTTCGAAGGTGCTATGGAAGGAGCATTGGTCAGTTGCTGCAATGCATCTTGTAGATAGTACACACTGCTGCCACTCTGCGTTTGTGGTGGAGGGAGTGAATGTTTAAGGTGGTGGATGGGGTGCTGATCAAGTGGGTTGCTTTGTCCTAGATGGTGTTGAGTTTCTTGAATGTTGTTGGAGCTGCACCCATCCAGGCAAGTGGAGAGTATTCCATTACACTCCTGACGTGTGCCTTGTAGATGGTGGACAGGCTTTGGGGAGTCAGGAAGTGGCATATGTGCTGCAGAATTCCCTGCCTTTTTAGCCACAGTATTTATATGGTTGGTTAAGTTTCTGGTCGATGATAACCCCTGCGATGTTGATAGTTAGTGAATCAGCAAAGGTAATGACATTGAATGTCGAGGGGAGATGGTTAGATATTCTCTTGTTCTAGTTGGTCATTGCTTGATACTTGTTTGGTGTGGTTGTTACTTGCCACTTATCAACCAAGCCTGAAAGTTGCTGCACATGGGCACAGACTGCTTCATTATCTGAGGAGTTGCAAATGTACATGGTTCAATCATATGAGAACATGACCACTTCTGATCTTATGCTGGAGGGAAGGTCATTGATGAAGCAGCTGAAAATTGTTGTGCCCTGGTCACGGCCCTGAGGAACTCTAGCAGTGATATCCTGGGGTGGAGATGATTGGCCTACAACAACACAATTGTTTTCCCATTGGATCCCCTGACCCCCAGTGACTTCAATTTTAGTAGGGCTCCTTATTGCCATGCTCACTCAAATGCTGCCTTGATGTCAAGGGCAGTCATTCTCACCTCACCTCTTGAGTTCAGCTCATTTGTCCATGTATGGACAAAGGCTGTAATGAGGTCTGGAGCTGAGTGGTCCCGGCAGAATCCAAACTGAGCGTCAAAGAGCAGATTATCGCTGAGTAAGTGCCGCTTGGTTACACAGCTGATGACCCCTTCCATCACTTTGCTGATGATTGAGAGTAGACTGATAGGACGGTAATTGGCCGTGTTGCATTTGTCCTGCTTTTTGTGGACAGGACATACCTGAGCAATTTTCCACATTGCCAGGTAGATGCCAACAGGTAGATCTGGAGCACAAGTCTTCAGCGCTACAGCTGGGATGTTGTCAGGGCCCATAGTCCAGTGCACTCAGCTGTTATTTGAAATCATGTGGAGTGAATCAAATTGGCTGAAGACTGACATCTGTGCTGCTGGGGACCTCAGGAAGAGACTGAGATGGATCATCCACTTGGCATTTCTGGCTGAAGATGGATGCAAATGCTTCAGCCTTGTCTTTTGCACTGATGTGCTGGGCTCCCCCATCATTGAGGATGGGGATGTTTGTGGAGCCTCCTGCTCCAGTTAGTTGTTTAATTGTTTACAAAGGTTTACAAAGTTATGAGCGGCATGGACAGAGTGGATAGTCAGAAGCTTTTTCCCAGGGTGGAAGAGTCAGTTACTAGGGGACATAGGTTTAAGATGAGAGGGGCAAAGTTTAGAGGGGATGTGCGAGGCTGGTTCTTTACACAGAGGGTGGTGAGTGCCTGGAACTTGCTGCCAGGGGAGGTGGTGGAAGCAGGCACGCTGGCGATGTTTAAGAGGCATCTTGACAAATACATGAATAGGATGGGAATAGAGAGATACGGTCCCCGGAAGTGCAGAAGGTTTTAGTTTAGGCAGGCATCAAGATCGGCGCAGGCTTGGAGGGCTGAATGCCCTGTTCCTGTGCTGTACTGTTCTTTGTTCTTTGTCCACCACCATTCACGATTGGAAGTGGCAGGACTTCAGAGCTTTGATCTGATCTGTTGGTTGTGGGATCATGTTTCTCTGTCCATTGCATGCTATGTTAGCGGGAATGAATCTGAAAGAATCACTCGACACTCAGGTCTGCTCCAAACGTCAAACAGTTTATTAAGTTACACCGGCGGGGAGCAAGTCACTGGG
Organism: Heterodontus francisci; assembly: GCF_036365525.1. Classification (NCBI taxonomy): domain Eukaryota; kingdom Metazoa; phylum Chordata; class Chondrichthyes; order Heterodontiformes; family Heterodontidae; genus Heterodontus; species Heterodontus francisci. The sequence goes on from NC_090374.1 coordinate 188,950,446, forward strand.
CTGTCCAGATGCCTCTCCGCCGAACAAAGGAAAATCATCAATACTTCTACATTTTCGAACAGTTACTCAGCCCATCCCGGCTGGACATGGTCCAATCATAGTGATTATAGATTATATACATTGATTATTGGAGCCAATGGAAATGGTTACTAGGCATGGAGGGGCTGCATGACCAGCCCATGGACAGATAGGGAATTACTCATGATGTTTTCCATTCCTTCTAATTTATCTACGCATACCACATTATCTGGTCCTTGTTACAGGCTGGTATCTTTGTCAGCATTCTACAAGGACATCTGCTTTCCATTTAATGAGCCTTTATTCAGCTCCTGTGTGGAATGTGGTCAATTTAGCTAAGCCCCATGGTGCCTTGCGACCCCTTCACTGTTCGCTAAGATTATGTGTTAGTTTATTAATATTCAAACAATATTCATATAATATTTGTTGCAGGTGCCTCTGCCCTGGGAATGGCCTTCAACAATCCCCCCTTTCGGTAGGAGACTAGCCCTAGTCTCCTTAACCAACGCTATTCGTTGCCCCCTTTGTTTTTGCATCAAAACCGCCCGGTATTCCCTGCCTCAGACGTGCTGGCCAGTCACGTGATTTCAGGAATTCCGGTCGTATTATATCAAATTAATGTGGTCTAAATGACTCAGTCCCCCAGATAGACAAATTGTCTCTCTTGCCTTTGCTCTAGTTTTCATCCTCCTTCGCCGTACATATTGCCTGCATGATCGGCAGGCCAGTATGCCCCATGTTATGGCCAGTATCAACTGTACCCCTACTAGCACATGTGAAATTATTCGAATCCAGGGGTGGATATTCACATTCATCCCCCAATCCCAAATCTTCTCCCACCAACTCCGGTCCTGCAATTCTGTGTCCGTGTCTTTCTCCAGCTTTTTGATTTTTGTCTGCAGTTGGTGGTAAAGTTTAACGGATTGACTCACCTGAGCCTTAATTCCCTTAATACTTTGGCTAGGTGTGGGGTGGGGGCTTGTTCTGGCTCCTCATAATCCTGTAGGTGGTCATGAAGGTAATCAGTGACATTAATGGTTTCGGTATCTCTACGCCACACTTGAATAATTCGAGCTTGCCCTATAGTGACGGGTCATAAAGACATAAAGCAAAAATTAGAAAATGGGATAGGGCATTGTAGGTTATTATAGCGGTAGGAACTTTCTGTGGTGGAAATGCAGTATTTCCCTTTACCTCCGTAGCCTGTTCTCGTGAAATGTATGGGGGCAGCTATGATCTCTATGACACAACCGTCAGTTCGATTAAACCCACATTCATCCAATTCTCCCTGCCCCACTGGGTAAGGACATACTGTAATGTCCCCCCTTTGCTTGCATGCCGTAAGGGAGATTCCATATAGCGTGTTGTTTCTAAGTATGGTGGAGGTATCGAAGGGAGGTGTTACCCCGTACGACCCCAATATTTTCCAATTGGTAGTGGGGAAACGGCCCTGAATCCCGCGTGACTATAGGGATCATCAGGACTACCCCCACTCCGGTAGCCTTGCCCATTTCGCAATCTGGGATCACTGGGTATACTCTGGTGAGTCCCTTCAGCGTACAGTTGTCCAGTGTCCCCTTTCTCTCTGCTAACTGAGCTAGATGTGGCCTGTCTAACCAATCGGGCACCTCCCCCCTTTGGATCTGATCGAGGTTGTGTCATATCTGTCCCACCATCCATAAGCCATATGCGTGACAGAGTTGCCCCTGCCTTAGCTTTCCGGCATTTTCCATTTCTCTATCGATGAGGTGGTTGATGGTTTTGGCATGGGCTTCTAATATCGCAATTCCGTCTAATTGTATTCCCATGCCCTCCTCACCCAGATTGGCCTGATTCTCCTGATTTTTCTCTGTTCTTTCTAAGAGTTCTTTCATTACTCCTTTAACTCGTTCTACCTTTTCATTTAGACCTTGTATGTCCAGTGAGTTTACTACGGAGGTACCGGTATTGAATCTGGTAGCAAGATCATTAACTATTCCCCTTTTTGTTCTATAAAGCTGATCCTGGCCTCGAAATCTAGTGGCACCCATGGCATCGGCTGCCTGCTGTATTACAACCTTACTTAATACACTATACATATTTCTCGCCTGTTCTGTACAATTTGCATTCCCGAGATATTGATCAGGACAGGCACAATCTCATGTTTAACATTGTCATATAATATTTCACCTTCGTTAAAAAGCACAATTCCGTTCTCTGGTCCTTTAGTAATTGTGGGGCATGGCAATTTCTCGGATTGTGTGGTGGTTATTACGGGCGTGGCGTCGGAGGGGGAGGGAAACATACATACAAAGATAACGCTGCCGCCCCCACCTCCTCATAATACCCACATACTCCCACCCCCTTCCTATAGCTCGTCATGGGCTGAGGTCCGACGGGTGGTACGCACAATATTCCGAACGCGCACCGATCAGGTTTTCTTGTTTCTCTTCGTCGGATGCAGCTGACTCTTGTTGCATCAGTAGAACACTGTATGCATACTTTATTCTTTCCCGAGTGAAGTTGCAGCCATGCATTAAAATAAGTTTGATCTTTACTCCAGTCCTTGGCTGCTGGGGTACATATACCATCAGTATAATTATACAGAGCCCCATAATTCATGTAATTACGTTCCTCCTGAGTTTGTTGTAGTTCCAATGGTGCATCCGCATTTTCTTGTGCTTGTATTCGTCTCAAAGTCCCCAGTATCACGAGTCCCCAGAGTCGGAGTATCCACTGCTGTTTCATCGCTTTGGATGTTTTAATCTGGGGATTTAAACAGAATGACCTGGTCGTCACCAGGTGTTAGTTCCTGGTCTACTCGTTTTCTTGCCTGTACGGGCCAAAAACATCCATTGTTTAAGGGTTAATACCTGTGTCATTTTATAATTGTACCATCTCTATCTCGTCGGGTTCGGGCCTGTATTGTCGTTGGATTTGCATTAGAGCGCGCTGTGCCCGGGCCCGTGCGGTGATCCATTTGAATACCATCCAGACTCCGGTTAATATCATAACCACTCCCAGTCCCCCGAACATTCCATTCTCTAACGTCCCACGCCACATCTGGTATCGCTCAGCATACCAGGTGGTCTCTATGATAGGCACTATCTCAGGCTCAGCCATCGTTCCCTTGATTATATCTTTTCAGTTGGGACAAGTGTTTCCACCGGCCCTTCCCTTTCATATCGACACATGCACAGGTATTGCTAGTCATGATAATATCGTATGGTCTGGTCCACTTTGGGGCAAATCCCGCCTGTTCGGGGGTAACCCGTACCAAACCTTTATCCCCTATTTGGGGTGTAGGCTGGTCAATTTTATCCTTGTTCTGTGTCTCTAAGTCCCGTAGAATCTGCTGGTCCCTTACCTCCTGTCGTAATTCTTTCAACTGCAAATCTAATTGTTTTACGTACTGCCTAATTCGATCTCGTATGGGTCCCATATCCTCCCCGCCCACTATAATGCTTTCGGGGAGCTGCATAGCCCTTCCTGTCATGAGTTCGAAGGGAGTCAGGCCGGTCATTCGGTTTGGTTTGGCCCTGAGTCTCATTAATATACAAGGTAAGACATCGACCCACCCCTTCCCAGTCTCAGAGATGGCCTTCACTATCGTCGTTTTTAGGGTGCGGTTCATTCGCTCCACCATTTCCGAACTCTGTGGGTGGTAGGGAATGTGAAACCGTTGTCAGATCCCCAATAATACGCAAGCTCGTTTCATGACCTGCCCCGTAAAATGTGTGCCTTGGTCTGAATCGATCTGGAGAGGCACCCCCCAGCACGGTATTATGTCAAATGCAAGGATTCGTGCGACACTGGAGGCCCCGCAATCCCTGGTGGGGAATGCTTCAACCCATCGAGTAAATTGATCGATGATTAGCAGACAATACCTTTTCCCTCTACTGTTGGGTAAAGGTCCTGTAAAATCAATTTGCAGGTTCTCCCATGGACCTTTAGGTCGGGGTTGATGCGCCCTCTTTACCTTTATGAGTTTTCCCAGGTTATATTGTGCGCATATTATACAACGTTGGCAGTATTTCGCTACGTCTCTCCCTATACCGGTCCACCACCAATCCTTAATCAGGCGATTCAGCATCCCATCACGTCCAGTATGGTCTGGTTCATGATATAGTTTGAGTACTTTAGTCTGTATGGAAGATGGGGCGACCACTTGTAATTCCTTTCGCTACACCTCATCTCCCCCAATGACTGCCCCTTGACGTTCCCATCGGGATCGTTCTTCTGGGTCAGCCTCTTCCTGTACTCTTCTAATATTTAATTCCCCTGGTCCTAATGTGGCTACTTGAATAACCTGTGGCACAGCCACTTCTGCGGCATTCCGAGCTGCCTGATCAGCTAACATGTTTCCCTGTTTTTCTTTAATTTCGACCTTCTGATGCGCTTTGATTTTTATTACGGCTGCAGCGGCTGGTCGCATAGCTGCTTCCACTAATTCTCGAACCACGTCCTCATCTTTAATGTGTCCCCCTCCTGATGTTACATACCCACGTCTACTCCAAGCGGTCATGTAATTGTGTGCTACCCCAAATGCGTATCTACTGTCTGTAAACACGTTCACGTGTTTTCCTTCTGCTAATTTTAAGGCTTCCATTAAAGCCACTAATTCCACGACCTGGGCAGATATTCTTCCTTCCAGTCCTCCTTGTCAGAGGACTGTGCCACTTTGATCTACCACGGCCCACCCCGTACGGAACTGTCCATTTATATATCATCTGGATCCGTCGACATAGAATGTTATGTCGGGATCTGTGAGGGGTTCGTCTGCTATTTCTCCCTTTACTTCTTCATCTATTTCTATCTGGCACTGGTGTGGCTCCCCCTCAGCTATCATTCCCTCGGCTGGGTTGAGTCCTGTGTCTATAATGATTTGTATCGATTGGTCTTTAGGTAGCCGTACTGCCTCCCACATAGCCCGTCGAGCGTCGGACACTGTTTTCAATCTCCCAGTGTTTAACAATTCCACTATGATATGTTTAGTGTGTATAATCAGCTGTCCAGACATGGAGATGGGCTCGCTTACTCTCGCTGCCTAGGCTGTGCAGTCGAGGGCAGCTACGCATCGGTGGAGCCCTCTAACTACCGGGGATTCTTGTGTAGAATAGTACGCCACTGGTCTCATCTTTCCTCCCCTTTCCTGGGTTAACACAGCACTATAGAACCCCCCATCGAGATCATAATAGATAGGAAATGGCTTCATCATGTCTGGCAGTCTGAGGGCTAGGGCTGCAAACAGCTCTGCCTTTAATTTACGATATGCTTCCTCCTGCTCGTTTCCCCATTCCACTTGCTCCATCCCCGGTTTTCCTCCCTTCACTAGGCACTGGATAGGTTCCGCCAGGGTAGCGAATTGGGAAATGAAATTTCTGCAGTAATTGAACAAGCCCATCACTCGCCGTACCCCCCGCACTGTCGCAGGTCGGGGCATGTTAGTGATTGCTGTCTTGCGATCGGCAGGGAGGGTTTTATTTCCCTGACTTATGTCATGTCCCAAGTACCGTACTCGGGTCTGGCCGATCTGTGCTTTCTTTGGGTTATTTTAAATCCTGACTTCTCTAATGTCCTTAACATGGTTGCCAGGGCCCCCAGGTGTTCTCGGTCGGTCGCCGAGGCTATCAGGATATCATCCACGTACTGTAAGATAGTACTATTGTATGGGGCTAGGTCACATCCTTCCAGAGTTTTGCTCATGATCCGGTGAAAAATGTTTGGGCTATTGTGGAATCCCTGTGGAAGCCTGGTCCAGGTATACTGTTTGCCCTTTGATGGGAAGGCAAACTTTTCCTGGGACTCAGGGTCCAATGAGATTGACCAGAATCCGTTTGCGATATCGAGGACTGTAAAAATCCAATGTTCCGGATTGAAACCGTTGAAGATAGTGGCCGGACTGGCTACGATAGGGTGCTCTTTAGGTGTTACTTTATTCAGGGCAGTATAATCTATAGTTAACCGGTAACTCCCATCGGATTTTTTAACTGGCCACATGGGGGAATTCGTAATTGATACTGTTGGCTGTAAAATACCCTGTTCTACCAGAGCCTTTATTATTCCCTCAGTTGCCTGCATGGCTTCCGATTTAATAGGGTATTGTTTGTGAGGTGGGTGTGTCGGCCCGACAATCCGTTTTGGCGTGGTTTTGATAAGTCCGCAGTCTTGTTTGCTCCCGGCCCAGACTCCTGGTACAGCTTGACATATTGTTCCCAACATCCAATCCTTAGTCCAGTCCCTGGTCAAAGTATTAATGCTGCCTATCGTTGCTACATTCCTTAGTGGAACCCATTTTCCCGTGATTCTGTCTTTCTGTCCCTTTTTTGCTGTCTAGATTATTTGTCTTTTCTGTGCGATTACTATTGTGCCCAGCTCATTGAGTAAGTCCATACCCAGTATTGTCCCTTCCGGGTTTGGACACACTCAGAACTGGACCAGTAACATTATACCCTCAATTTCTAATATCTGCATTTCACTTCTGTAGGCTACAATTTTACTGCCACCCTGTATCGTAATATAGTGTTGGGTGGTGGGCAGGTCGAGGTTGGTCAAGGATACTGATGCCCCCGTATCTATTAACATATCGCATCGCCAGTCCCCTAACGATGCATCAATCCACATACGGGGATGGGATCCCTGCCCGGGGGCCAATGCCAATCATCGGGGCTGTGTTTGTTGTCGGGTCAAGTGCTGTATGATGTCCAACAGCTGTTTATTACTCATTTTACTGGCGTCTGTGACTGTCTCGTCGGCCACGGTGCCTTCCCTTTGTTCCTGCTAGGGTCCCTTTCCTTCCTGTCCACCCCCTTTCGCCCAGCAGTCCTTTATTTCATGCCCCGTTTTGTTACAATTTGTGCATCTTTTGCGGCCATTGCGCCTTGGGGCTCTACACTCAGTGCGACGATGTCCTGGTCTGTTGCAGTTGAAGCAAGTCTCTGTTGTTTTTACAGAAGCTGCTTTGCATGCCTCGGTCAGAAGGGTGGCTATTTTGGATTTCTGCTGATTATCTTCGGCGGTAGCCCAATTTTCCAAATCATCATAATTATTTTAATTTACTAGGCCCGTTTTCAATATTGCCTGGTGAGCAGGGCTTAATCCGTCCTTATATAACTGGAGAAAGGCCGGGTTCTGTCGATCTACATTCGCCATGCCACTATGCACGAGGAAAGCTTCGAACTTTCTAATCCCATATTGCTGTGCCCCCTCCCCTTTGTTCTGAGTCACCCCTACTATCTCATTCCAATTTACAGGGACCTGACCTAGGGTATTAGTTACATCGGCTTTGAACACAATCAGGTCTTGTTCCTGTTGTCGCAGGTCAGCAGCCAGGTCCGCACACCAGGTACCATCCCGGTGGGCAGCTTGCAATTGCATTTCTTTAATTTTTTGCCAGAAGATTGCATTGCTATTACGGGGTTTTAGGAGTGGCAATTTCTCCAGTAACTTCATAGTGTCTCCGGGGGACAGGGATATATATGTCATTGTAAACTGTGCTGGTCGGGCTGGTTGCCCTGGGTCTCCACCCCGCCCCACCATCCCTCATTGTGCTGGGATGTATTCCACCTTTACAGGAGCTGTTTTTGCTGTACTCGCCGGAGCGTAAGGGGGCGGGGTGTCTTCTCCTTCTTGGTTATAATTATGTGCCTCTTTTTCTAGGGATCCCCAATCAATATCATCCTCATTAGGCGGCACACTAGGACTGCCTGCCAATGCTGGCAGGACGGTTTGTCCAGACATAACGGTTACCTGCTGTTTCTTATCTTTTATATACTGATTTACTCGCTCTGTTAATTTTACATGGGCACGAATAATCAGAACCAGAGCTTTGTCATCCTTATCTTTCTTTTCCTTCTTCCATCACTCCCGCTGGTCAGCCGGCGGGTCGTGGGGTTTCCAACCCGAGTCAATCATTTTTTCTATTAACTTTTTATGTTTCTCTGCCAGGTGGCAGGTAAGGGACCCTTCTGGCCCCCACTCGAGCTCCATCTTTTCAATGGCCATGCTTGGGTAGGATTAGAACTGTTAGAAAGCTACTCTCAGAGGTCCGCTTTCAATCTAGCGCAACTTGGAGTAGACCGTCTCCTGGCTAACTGTCGGGTCACAAGTCTGTCAGTATTTCACACAACAAGCTTATGATATACTTTAAGCAATGCTCGACAGTGCTCTATGTATCTTAACGAGCTACCTACCACCGTTTGACTATTGGTCAGATCCTGTTCACAAGTTTGAAATTCGTCGGTCGCTGAACACCAGCCAGCCCCGGGATAAGCTTATAAATATACTCACCCGGTACCTCTGATGGCATCAAACGACTGCCGAATCCTGTTCGTCTCAAGTTCGGGATCAGGCTCCGGCCAACTCCCCCTTGGCCCCTTAGTTCCCTTCGCCCACTTGATCCTGACTGTCACGTGGGGCTAAGTCCTCTTAATTCAGGCTCAGGCTGGGTGATTGGGATATCGGGGTTACAGAAGAGCTGAATTACACCTGATCCTGCCGACTACGCCAATTGTTAGCAGGAATGAATCTGAAAGAATCACTCGACACTCAGGTCTGCTCCAAACGTCAAACAGTTTATTAAATTACGCCGGCGGGGAGCTGGTCACTGAGCTGTCCAGATGCCTCTCCGCCGAACAAAGGAAAATCATCAATACTTCTACATTTTCGAACAGTTACTCAGCCCATCCCGGCTGGACATGGTCCAATCATAGTGATTATAGATTATATACATTGATTATTGGAGCCAATGGAAATGGTTACTAGGCATGGAGGGGCTGCATGACCAGCCCATGGACAGATAGGGAACTACTCATGATGTTTTCCAGTCCTTCTAATTATTCTACGCATACCACATTATCTGGTCCTTGTTACAGGCTGGTATCTTTGTCAGCATTCTACAAGGACATCTGCTTTCCATTTAATGAGCCTTTATTCAGCTCCTGTGTGGAATGTGGTCAATTTAGCTAAGCCCCATGGTGCCTTGCGACCCCTCCACCGTTCGCTAAGATTATGTGTTAGTTTATGAATATTCAAATAATATTCATATAATATTTGTTGCAGGTGCCTCTGCGCCTGGAATGGCCTTCAACACTACTTCCATTGTTTAGCATGCATGTAGTCCTGTTTAGTAGCTTCACCAGATTTGCATCTCTCTTTAAAGTTTGCCTGGTGTTGTTCCTAGCAAGCTATCCTGTACTCCTCATTGAACCAGGGTTGGTCCCCTGGCTTGACAGTAATGGGCGAGTGAGGGATATATTGGCCCATGAGGTTATGGTTTGTGGTTGAGTATAATTCTGCTGCTGCTGCTGATGGCTCACAGAACCTCATGGATGTCTAGTTTTGAGTTGCTAGATCTGCTCTGAATCTATCCCATTTAGCACAGTAATCATGCCCCACAACACGCTGGAGGCTGTCCTCAGTTTGAAGATGAAATTTTGTCTCCACAAGGACTGTGCAGATGTGACAAAGGCACAACCTGCCCTGTCGACCCTACAAAGTCCTCCTCACTAACAGCTGGGAACTGACGTAAAAATTGGGAGAGCTGTCCATAGACTAGTCATACTCACCGAATCATATCTTACAATGTCCCAGTCACCACCATCACCATGCCTGTGTATGACCTGTCCCAACAGCAGAATAGACCCATCAGGGGTGGTGACACAGTGGTATACAGTCAGGTGGGAGGTACCAATACTGTCATGAACGGATGCATCTGCATCAGGTAAATTGGTGAGGATGAGATCAAGTATGTTTTTCCTTCTTGTTGGTTCTCTCACCAGCTGCTGCAGGCCCAGTCTGGCAGATATGTCCTTCAGGACTCGGCCAGCTCAATCAGTACTGATGCTACTGAGCCACTCTTGGTGATAGGCATTGATGACCCCCACCCAGAGTATATTTTGTGCCCTTGCTACCTTCAGTGCTTTTTCCAAGTGGCATTTGACATGAAGGATTCATTAGCTGAGGAAGGGTGGTAGGTGGTAATCAGCAGAGGTTTCCTTGTCCATGTTTGATCTGATGTCATGAGACTTCATGGGGTCCAGAGTCAATGTTGAGAACTCCCAAAGCCACTCCAGGAGGAATTCAAATAAGTTCCTTAAAAGAGACCGTTGGCTAAAGTTGAAGTTCAAGGAATTAAAGGCAAATTATTTATCTGGTTAGGAAATTGGCTGAATGTAACAATAATTCGGGCGGCACAGTGGCGCAGTGGTTAGCACTGCAGCCTCGCAGCTCCAGGGACCCGGGTTCGATTCCAGGTACTGCCTGTGTGGAGTTTGCAAGTTCTCCCTGTGTCTGCGTGGGTTTTCTCCGGGTGCTCTGGTTTCCTCCCACAAGCCAAAAGACTTGCAGGTTGACAGGTAAATTGGCCATTATAAATTGTCACTAGTATAGGTAGGTGGTAGGGAAATATAGGGACAGGTGGGGATGTTTGGTAGGAATATAGGATTAGTATAAATGGGTGGTTGATGTTCGGCACAGACTCGGTGGGCCGAAGGGCCTGTTTCAGTGCTGTATCTCTAATCTAATCTAATCTAATAGGCGGGCACTCTAATGGCCATGTGCAACCAGTGGTGTGGTGTAGGGGCTTCAACTATTCAACATAATTGTCAGGCAAACCCTCCATCTACCAAGACTGAGGCACATATGATTTCGCCACATGAACATTAAAACTTAAAATTGCAAGCCCCTGACTGGAAAGACATTTTTGCATAGTAACAGACAGTGTTGGAACAATGGGGACCCAGTAGTTGCTTCACCAACTGCTGCAGGCCCAGTCTGGCAGATATGTCTTTCAGGACTCGGCCAGAAAAAGTGGTCAGACCAGTTTTAGTCACATGACTAACTGGCTGTTGCAGAGGTTAGAACTGAGAGAGTTTTAAATTGGAGAAAACAGTGTTTGAAACCAGAAAGCTGTGTGCTCCCAGTTGAACAGAACTTTCCTTCTCTCCAGTCTTGCCTGCCTCCTTCACTTTCCCACGGAACTGAATCATGTGAAAACACGTGAACTTCAAAGAGGGAAAAGTCTTCTACGTGAACAAGGTTTAAGAAAAACACTGAGCTCCGACGAACAGCAAGATTACCTACAATCAAGTGAGCTTGAAGCACAGTGAACAAGAAACTCTTCTGATATTGCCTCAAACACCTCGCTACTATATTTTTCTTCGCTTTTCTGTCCCTATTTGCATGTGTGTATCACGTGTGCATGCTAGCATGGGCGCGTCGTATATCCATAGGCGTTTAATAATTTTCACTTTCCCTCTTTAAACTGGAGAAAGCCTGTTTATGCTCATTTCTATGTCTTATAGTTGGAAAGCTGTGAACAAGGATTGACAAAGGGCGTGATCAAAACACAGTGTGTTTAAAATAAAACCTTGTTAAAATAAGACCAGATAAGACAGCAACAGATCCCTAGACAGCTTTCTCACCTGTTTGTAACAGAAATTTGGGTGCCAACGTCCGGAATTTCACCCACAAACGAGTGAAATTGGAAGTGGGAAGCCAAATTGTTCCCAATCAAGAAGAGCAGGATTCCAATCCAGGTTTTCTTGTGGTTGTGTGTGATTGAATACTAACATGTCTGTAACTGAAGCAAGTTGCTCTCCAAGCCAGGGTGAAGTAACTTGGGATAAGTTAAAAGCACCATCTACGGAGGAGTTCAGGAAAATGGCTAAGGAACTGGAGTCCTCCTCACAGACCTGAGGGCAAGGAGTGGACAGTAGTTCACCAGTTAGTGGTGTCTCAGAAGTACCGGAGAGAAATATTAAGAAGGGCCCATGAGACTACAGTGGCTGTACATGCCAGAATATGAAAGAGCAAAGCCAGCATAAGACAACAGTTTGGCTGGCCAAAACTCCACAAAGATGTGGTGGAGTACTGTAGCAGTTGCCACATATGCCAGGATGAGGGGAAATGTCAGAAAGCTGTGTGCTCCCGGTTGGAACAGAACCTCCTTTCCAGTCCTGCTTTCCTCCATCTCTTTCCCAAGGAACTGAATCTTCTGAAAACATGTGAACTTCAAAGAGAGACAAGTCTCCTACATGAACAAGGTTTAAGAAAAACACTGGGCCCCGATGAACAGCAAGACTACTACAATCAAGCGAGTTCAAAGCATGGTAAACATGATATAGCCTCAAACCTCTCTACTATAATTTTCTTCTCTTTTTTGTCCCTATTTGCATGTGTGTATCACATGTGCATGCTAGCGTGGGAGCGTCGTATATCCGTAGGCATTAACCATATTAGAGTTTAAGTTTAAGTAAGTTTAATAATTTTCACTTTCCTTCTTTAAACTGAAGAAAGCCTGTTTGTGCTCATTTCTTTGCCTTATAATTGGAAAGCTGTGAACAAGGATTCACAAAGGGGGTGCTCAAAACACATTGTATTTAAAATAAAGCCCTATTAAAATAAGACCAGGTGAGGACAGCAATGGACTGCTGGACACCTATCTCACCTGGTCATAATAGAAATTATTAATAACTTACATGATGGGATAGAGAGCCACATATTCAAGTTTTCCCATGACACAAAGTTAGGTGGCATTGTAAGCACTGTAGATGGAAGTATAAAATTATAGAGATAGTAAGAAATTAAGTGATTGGCCAAAAATATGGCAAATGGATTTCAATATAGGCAAGTGTGAGCTCACCAACTTTGAACCTAAAAAGGATAGATCAGAGTGCTTTCTAAAAGATGATAAGCTAGAAACAGTGGCGGCTCAAAGAGAATTTTGGGTCAATGTACATAGATCATTAAATTGTCCTGGGCAGGTACAGAAAAAAATCAAAAAGGCTAATGGAACTGGTCTTTATATCTAGAGGGCTTGTCCAATACAAGGGGGTAGAAGTCATGCTACAGCCACACAAAGCCCTGGTTCAACCATACCTGGAATACTGTGTTCAGTATGGGCACCACACCTAAAGGATATACTGACCTTAAAGATAGTAAAGTGAAGATTTACCAGAATTACACCTGGACTCCAAGGGCTAAGTTACGAGGCGAGATTACACAAACTAGGGATTTGTTCCCTGGTATTTAACAGGTTAAAGGGTGTTTAGATTGTCGTAAAAATAAATCCGAATTATTAATGTCCTTTAGGGAAGGAAATCTGCCATCCTTACCCAGTCTGGCCAATATGTAACTGCAGCAAAGCATTTGATTCTTAACTGCCCTTTGAAAAAACCTAGCAAGCCAAGCAATTGTAATCAAAAAGGCTGCTCACCACCACTTTCTCAAGCGTAATTAGAGATGGAGAATAAATGCTGGCGTTACCAGCGATGCCCACATTCCATGAATGAATGGAAAAAGGTATATGGTGTTAGGTCACAGATCAACCATGATCTCCTTGATTGTTGGAACAGACTGGCTACCCTAGTTCTTAAGTTTCTATGTTCCTACATCAAGCAAATCTGCTTTAACCTTCACCCATGCCTTTGTCACTTCCAGACTTCCAGATTTTCTGGAGATCTCCCATGCTTTACCCTCTATGAGCATCAGTTCATCCAAAATTCTGCTGCCCATATTTGATGATTGGAGGGTGGCAAATGTTATTCCCTTGTTCAAGAAAGGGAATAGGGATAACCCTGGGAATTACAGACCAGTCAGTCTTACTGGTGGTGGGCAAATTATTGGAGAGGATTCTGAGAGACAGGATTTATGATTATTTGGAAAAGCATAGTTTGATTAGAGATAGTCAGCATGGCTTTGTGAGGGGCAGGTCATGCCTCACAAGCCTTATTGAATTCTTTGAGGATGTGACAAAACACATTGATGAAGGAAGAGCAGTGGATGTGGTGTATATGGATTTTAGCAAGGCGTTTGATAAGGTTCCCCATGATAGGCTCATTCAGAAAGTAAGGAGGCATGGGATACAGGGAAATTTGGCTGTCTGGATACAGAATTAGCTGGCCCATAGACGACAAAGGGTGGTAGTAGATGGAAAGTATTCAGCCTGGAGCTCGGTGACCAGTGGTGTTCCACAGGGATCTGTTCTGGGACCTCTGTTCTTTGTGATTTTTATAAATGACTTGGATGAGGAAGTGGAAGGCCGGGTTAGTAAGTTTGCCGATGACACAAAGGTTGCTGGAGTTGTGGATAGTGTAGAAGGCTGTTGTAGGTTGCAACGGGACATTGACAGGATGCAGAGCTGGGCTGAGAAGTGGCAGATGGAGTTCAACCTGGAAAAGTGTGAAGTGATTCATTTTTGGAAGGTCGAATTTGAATGCAGAATACAGGCTTAAAGATAGGATTCTTGGCAGTGTGGAGGAACAGAGGGATCTTGGGGTCCATGTCCATAGATCCCTCAAAGTTGCCACCCAAGTTGATAGGGTTGTTAAGAAGGCGTATGGTGTGTTGGCTTTCATTAACAGGGGGATTGAGTTTAAGAGCCGCGAGGTTATGCTGCAGCTCTATAAAGCCCTGGTTAGACCACACTTGGAATATTGTGTTCAGTTCTGGTTGCCTCATTATAGGAAGGATGTGGAAGCTTTAGAGAGGGTGCAGAGGAGATTTACCAGGATGCTGCCTGGACTGGAGGGCATGTCTTATGAAGAAAGGTTGAGGGAGCTAGGGCTTTTCTCATTGGAGCGAAGAAGGATGAGAGGTGACTTGATAGAGGTGTACAAGATGATGAGAGGCATAGATAGAGTGGATAGCCAGAGACTTTTTCCCAGGGTGGAAAGGGCTATCACCAGGGGGCATAATTTTAAGGTGACTGGAGGAAGGTTTAGGGGAGATGTCACAGAGAGTGGTGGGTGCGTGGAATGCACTGCCAGCGGTGGTAGTAGAAGCAGATACATTAGGAACATTTAAGCGACTCTTGGATAGGTACATGGATGATAGTAGAATGAAGGGTATGTAGGTAGTTTGATCTTAGAGTAGGTTAAAGGGTTGGCACAACATTGTGGGCCGAAGGGCCTGTACTGTGCTGTACTGTTCTATGTTCTATGTTCTATCCTACACCAAGTCCTGCTTGCTCATCATTCCTGTCCTCATTGACATACATTGACTCCTGATCCACCAACAGATCCAATTTAACACTCACATCTTTGTGCATAAATTGCTTCATGGCCTTGTCCCTTCCGATCTCTGCAACCTCCTGCAATCCTAAAATCACTCCTCCAAATATCTACTTCTGTGGCTTTTATCTGATTACACCTCTGTAAACACCTTGGGAAGTTTATTTTCCCACTTTCAATGCAGGATATAAATACAGTTTATTATTATGGTAGTTAAGCTACAGCTTCGATCCCAGAGTCTCTTCAGAAGATGTTAGAAATGGTGATGTGCAGACACTTTAAAAAAATATCCTGTGATCTTTCATAATCAATGAAGTGGATTGTTTCCAGAAATGATACAGATAAGAAAATTATACGTCACTGAAACAATTAGAGATGCAACTTTTTTCTTCCTTTTTGAGAACTACAGTGTAATTACAAGATGACAAGTCCTTGACAGGGAGCACACAAGAATTTTTCAATATAGACTATGACTATTATATTTGATTAATTTGCACTCCCAGCACACAGCTTCCCCTGCCAGCATCCACTGTGGGAATTTGGCGGCAGAGGTCAACAAACTGTGTATGATTTTCCAACCATTATTGTTATAAAATCCTGCAGGATCTGCTGACCTCTGTGTAATGATTCCCAAAATGGGCTATGTCATGCAGGCCCCCACCTGCCAAGAATGAGGCACACATTATTTCACCACATGAACATTAAAATTAAAATTGCTGCTGGGAAGAAAAAGGAGGCCTATCACAAGGGGTTGCCTAGCCCCTGACTGGAAAGACATTTGCATAGTAACAGACAATACTTGGAACGGACAAAGGGGCCACTCCCTACCCCAACTTAATCCACAATGGACTTTTGATTACCAGGTGTTGAAGATGGAGAGGCTAGCATTCCAGGTTAACTGCTAAGATGGCCGAATACAGAAACAGACATGGTCAGATGAGTTTAGTGACATGACTAACTGACTGTTGGAGTTTGTTGAATTTGAACTTACCACAGAGAATTTGAACTCAGAAAGCTGTTTGCACCTGGACTGAAAAGATCTCTCTCCTGTCTGCTCCCATCTCTTTCTCACGGAACTGAAAACCCATTGAACACAGTTGAACCCCAAGAGAGAAAAGTCTCCTACAGTGAACAAGATTTAAGAGGAATACTGGGCCCCAACAAAAAGCAAGACTACCTACAATCAAGGACTACAGTGAGCTCAAAGCACAGTAACAACCCCTCTTCAGAGATACCCTCAAACTATTTTACTTTATTTTTCTTCTGCTCTTTTCTGTCTCCATTTACATGTGTGTATCGCGTATGCATGCTAGCGTGGGGTGCAGTGTGTATCCGTAGGTGTTAACCGAATTAGAGTTTGAGTTTAAGGTTTATTAAATTTCACTTTTCTTCTTTAAACCTAAGAAAGCCTGTCTGTGCTCATTTCTTTGCCTTATAATTGGATAGCAATGAACAAGGATTCACTAAGGGGGAGCTCAAAACACAGTGTGCTTAAAATTAAACCCTGTTACAGTAAGACCAGGTGAAGACAGTAGATGGGACCCCTAGACATCTTTCTCACCTGGTCGTAACAGCTGTTTCAGATTAAAGTCCTCGTCAGAAGTTTGAATTCCTAAAATGTATCCTTGTGTCTTCATAGCTGACTGATTCTGATTCCTGTGTACACAACATTCTAGAATTAATAATATACATTTGGCACTAGGCTTTTGTCACATAATGCAAAGATTTCCTTTGTGCTGCAGCCTTCATAGCAGCATTTATGTGAAAATGATGGGTGAGTTCTGATCGCTTTCATATGGATGAAACGTTTTGGAAGAGCAGGGTGCATCTTGCTGTCTCTCTCAGTCGCAGAGTCAAACTCATTAAAATCATCTGTCATTCGCTCTTTCTGGTTATAGTCATTGTATAGTCTGTAATCCGGCTCTAGCTGCCGAATTCCATCGTTGTCATACATCCGCTTAATCTTCTTCAGGTTCAACTCCTTGAAATAGTCATTATCATCTGCGGCCCGGGGGGGATCTGGAACTGAAATAAAATGCCATTTGTGCACACTAAAGGATTATTGGGATTGATTTTTATGTTTTTTTCCCCCTCAGTCCTAACTACATGCTGCTCTCTATCTCAGAAAGTGGGATGTTCAGATCCCTTCATTGTACCTGTAATTGCTCAGACACAACATTTCAAATCTATCATGCAGAGAAAGGGACATTAATGGTTGCAAACTGCCAATTAATTGATTCATATCTGGTAAAGCATTGAAGACTGAACTTAAAGTAGAAACCAATGATATGTTCTATGTTGCAGAAGTGGCGAAAAGTGCTTAAAATACCAGTCAATGGATCAGCACTTTAGCTTTATGTCCTAATTCGAGAGTAGAGCCTTCAGATCAGACAGAGTTTACTCATTCTTACATTGGTGGAAGTCAACATCTTTATTCAGCTTTTGACTATTAGTGAAATAGATGTTTTTCACATCTCATAGTATTTCTGTTTTTTCTGCCCTACTGTGATCTTGTGGCCCTGTTGGGAACCTCTCATGAGAGGACTATGGCTTGGAGACAGAGATACACCATTGTTGAGATGATTCACTAACCTGTAGAGGCTACCTGCTATTGTCTGTTAAGATCTCATACTTTCCTCATATAATTTCAATTAAAACTATTCTTGTGAAGCTCATTGCCCCACATACCACTGGAGTAAACTGGTGCTGGAAGCAAAACTGTGTATTAGATGCTTTTTCCTTTCAGACGAGATCATTTAATAATTAGGGAGGTTCCTCCTGCTGATCCATGTGCTCTATTTTGGACCTGAATCCATCTGAGGTTGCAGTTAATTCTTTCTGAGCAGCTGGTTTGAAAATCAACCTTCCTACGTCCGAGCACACACCAAGGGTGGAATTTTATTTTGCGGTGAGGGTCCCAGTGACGGGCCAGGAAAGGGAGGGGGTGATCCCGTCTCAGCCATTTATCGGACCTCTGGCAGGCTGGCTATTAACTGCTCGCGGTCAGGGATGCTGTCCCCTTTAAGGGACAAGATCCCATCACAAGAGCTGCCGGTCAATCAGAGGAGCAGTGGCCACTGCTGGTACTGCAGGAGACCTCAAGCAGCAGCCATGAAGAAGGCCTCAGAATTAAGGTAAGTGGGGTTGGGCTCACCGGGGCCACTCAGGGAGGGAGGAGAGTCGTTACTGAGGGCAGGGGTGGGTCTTTCAGTGAGGGTGGGCCTTGCTGCTGGGGAAGTCATCCGTGGGCCACAGGGTGCCCAATCAGAGGGTCCCCCACCCCCGTGCCCACAGGGATACTGCCAGCTTTTACTGCTAAAATATAATTTATGTACATACCTTAAGGTAGAAGACAATACAAGCTTGTGTGCGACCATTATAGTGGGGCACGGTAGCGTCGTGGTTATGTTACTGGACTAATAATCCAGAGGCCTGGACAAAGGATCCAAAGATGTAAAATCACATTTCACCATGGCAACTTGTGGAATTTATTGGCCTTCGGGTGGGAAGGCCGTCCTCAACCTTCCCTGCCCCCGATAAAATTCCATGGTGCCAGCCACGCCACCCCCTGCCTTCCGTTGCCATTTCATGCCATCCCCTGTCCCCTGCCAGCCAGTCCTTAGTGGGCTGGTAAAATCCAACCCCAAGTTGTTGTTATTCCTCGTAAGTTCTGGTATTGTTTTGAATATCTGAATGGCTGCAGGATTTACTGAAGGTGCCAGTGGTGTTAAATGGTGATCACTGGCAGTCTGCAGATTTTGGAAAAATTCCTGCTTGTTCAACGTATTAGGAGTCTTTTAAATTCATTTATTCATGGGATGTGTGTGTCTCTGGCAAGGCCAGCGTCTATTGTCCATCCTTAATTGCCCTTGAGAAGGTGATGGTGAGCCGGCTTCGTGAATACAGCTGAGTTGTTTACTAGGCCCAGGTAAGGATGGTGGATTTCCTTCCCTAAGGAGACTTAATTTATCATTATTTCAAACCATTCCTCTTCTGACTGTACAGAGAGCAGGAGTCCTACATCTAAAACTTACTTGTAAAGAACTTCATGGGAATTGTGAATGTTTCATATCCAAGCTGGTTTACATTACTTTGCCTTGAAGTTAGTCAAAGTTTCTAAAGAAGGGAAGGTAATTAGTGAACTGGATGGATTTTATAGCAATCCAGTGGTTTCATACTCACCATCATTGATACGAGCTTTTATTAAATGAATTTAAATTCACCAGCTGCCATGGTAGAATGTGACTTTATATCTATAGATCCTTTGTCCAGGCCACTTGATTATTAGTCCAGCAACATAGCCACAATGCTACCGCACCCCACTATAATGGTCGCACACAAGCTTGTATTGTCTTCTACCCTAAGGTAAGTACATTATTCAACAACAAGTGGAAAAGCCATTTTTATCTGTGACAGAACAGCTAATGTGGACAGAATTTGTTTAAATTGTGTGCTAGCAAATCCTACCTTTTCCCTTCAATGACACAGATAATTTAATAGAAGGATGATTTTCAGGGCGAAGACATTGTGCCTTGTCAGGATAGACACATATAGATTATTAAATAATTTAGCATTAATGATATAATGTGGAGCTTAATGGGTTGTGAGGTTGAAACAGAATACGAAGCAGGCTTTTTATCACGACATGGGGTAGTGTAAAAGAAGGCAAGTACTGCAATATAAGTAAGCGATTGCATGAGATAAGGGGCTGAAGTTAGCCAAGCTGATGGGGGCCCCGATGACGGGCTGAAGAGACGAGGAGAATCCCCGTTCAGCACTTTGGAGCCCTCCCAGTGTGATTCAACGAAGTTCGGCCTGGAACCAGTTAAGGATGGGGATCCTGTCTCCCAGAACTGGTGATCAATCAGAGGATCGGCACCTTAGAGTATCAGCAGCACCAATGGGAGCGGTGGCTACTGACGATACTACACCAGGCCTGGGATCAGGAGCAGCCATGGAGCTCTGGACTCGAGGTAAATGAGATGGGGTCACCAGGGCCAGTTCCAGCAGGCCCCAGCGAGGGAAATGGGTGCAAGGGTGGGGGTTGAGGCTGGGGCAGGGTGTTAACGGGGGGAAAGGGTGCAGCCTTTGCCACCGGGGGCCCTCCATGGTGCACAGATTGTCCACAGAGGTGGACCCCCGCCCCCAAAGCCTTCAGGGAGGCTGCCTTATTTTATTGGGCGAACTATGTCCAAAACCTACATGTGAAGAACTTCATGGGAATTGTGAGCACTTCTTATTGAAGCTGGTTCACATTACTTTACATTGGAGTTAGAAAAAGTTCCTAAGGAGCTTTACTTCATATCTGTCTTATAATTCTTGCTGGGTTCAACTTTGTTGTGTGTTTTCTGACTGTTTGATCACTATATGGATAGCTGGATAATGAAGGGCTTATGTTCTGTTACATTGTACCTTTGCTTTCTATCTTGACTTTTCCTGAATTATAGCCTCTGTTGTACAAGCCTTTGATATCTGAGGCTAAAAATTAATCTGTGTTAATTTTTGGAGGCGGGGTCACAATTCGTGACCTGCCTGCGCCCATTGCCATGGAGCTGTGTAGCAGGCAAATATGGAACTGCCTCCTTATTTACCTGATTATAGTGTTGAATGGAGCTGCCCCCACACTGCTTGCTACCATTTGAAATTTTAAGGTGATCAGAGTTTGTCTTTACATTGCTGATGGGGATCTTCACCCACCAGTAACATATATGGGAAATATGGATATGATGTTCAACATTTTCCAACCATTCATTTAAATGAGAGGAAAATCAGACAGGTCAAATTCATTAGTTTACTGCTGTAGGATCTATTTTCAAACAATAACATCCCTTGAGCTAACACTGTAATCTCAAAACTCTCAGTAAGGGAAGTGATGTTATCACGAGGTCTTTCACCTTCACTGTTTTAACAGGATAAATTGTAAAATTTTATCAACGAGAACAAGATTGATATTTTGAAGTTTACAAGTCTACATCTGGAATGTGTCTCACACAATGAGGGTAATTTTAATTGTGGGCGATGGTGTAAAATTAATTTCCACTACATTGAAGTCAATGGAAGGTACAATCGGTGGGGGAGGGGGTTCTTTAAGGGCGGCAAATTCACTATCATCCATTTTACACCATCAACCGAAGTTTAAATTACCCCAATGTGTGGAGGAAGTGGCAGAAAGTGAGTGGGTTGATCAGCCACAACCCAAACAGCTGACTCAGGGACTGCAGCACTGGTGGTAACCTCTGCATTTATAAATATAGTTAATAACTGTAACATGGTCGTGTGAGATGTAATGATCAAAAAACAGAATCCCAGCTGTCAGGCCAGAAAATAGAAACTTTAAATTAAAACTACAAATATGGTTCCTCACAGGAAACACTTTCTTTTCATCTTTTCTGATCCAATTTGTTGACTTTTCCCAGCATCCCCATTGGTGCAGGTTGTTCCTTCAAAAGCAATTTCTCAAACTATTTTTCTCTACCTTTGTTTCCAGGATCTCAGTCTGAGAGTAAGATAAAGCAGGAAAGACCAAGTTAAACCAATGCCATCCTACTGCTGTTTGCTGTAAGGGAAATACTGATATTTGTTGATAGTGAATATATCATATATCATATATTCACTATGGTCCAGAAGATGGCTGCTGAATTTTGAGCAGAACCTGAGGATGGATCGAAGCTGGGGGACACATAAAAAGGGGATGGGCGATGTCGGAATAAGCTGTGATGTCCCATCCAGATTTTGTCCATGGCAGCAAAGATAGAGGCTGGAGATCAGATGACAACACAGTGGGCAGGCAATTAAGGTAGTTAAGAGGCCGATTGACAGTGATAATTATGATTTTAAATTTTATTAACGGTGCATTGGATTCACAGCGCTTCAGAGCCTCACCTGCTTCAAGGAGGCGACATGGAGGCGAGAGCTCATTGCATCGACTGCCAGGCAGGGTGGAGAAGGGAGGGCATCGGGCATCAACTAAGGAGTGGGGGCAAAGGCAAAAAAACTGCCTGGGGTGCCATTCCAAGCAGGGCAATGGGCAAGTGTCACCTTGATCTCCTTACCTAAGGAAGGCTATACTTGCCATAAAGGGAGTGCAATGACGGTTCACTAGACTGATCCATAGGATAGTGGGATTGTCCTATGAGGAGAGATTGAGTTGGCTGGGCCTGTATTCTCTAGAGTTTAGAAGAATAAAAGGTGATCTCATTCTTACAGGGCTTGACAGGGTTGATGCAGGAAGGATGTTTCCCTTGGCTGGGGGTGTGTGTCTAGGACCAGGAGACACAGTCTCAGAATGAGAGGTTAGCCATTTAGGATTGAGATGAGGAGGAATTTCTTTATTCAGAGGATTGTGAATCTTTGCAATTCTCTATCCAGAGGGCTGTGGAGGCTCAGTCATTGAGTAAATTCAAGGCAAAGATCGATAGATTTCTAGATATAAAAGATATGAAGGGATATGGGGATAGTGCAGGAAAATGGCATAGAGGTAGAAGATCAGTCATTATCATGTTGAATGGCAGAGCAGGCATGAGGAGCCGAATGGCTCCTGTTTCCTATGTTCTTATCTTCCTAAGTGGGGGGAAGTAGGGGAGCGGGTGTTGGCAGGAAAGGACCAGTACTTAGGGAGCTGTCATGGGCAACTTTCATTCAAGCCTCGGAGACCCAGTTGAAGAGGAAGTGCAGCAGAGCAGGAGGGAGGACCAGGCACCTGCAGTGGCACCACAATGAGCTGTGAGCCCACAGAAGGGTCAGGAGCGGCCTCCAGATAGTGGTGAAGGCAGCAGAGGGGAGAGAGCAGGAGCTGCTTCACACAGAAGGAGGTACCCTCCAGAAAGGATCTACCAGTTGAGGCTCAACTACCTGCAGATGTCCGAGAGGCAATGCCAACGAAGACTTCTTCTCTCCAGCAAGGCCATCACTGACCTGTGTGCTATGATACAGGATGGGCTGTGCCCCAGGGGACTTTGTGGAAATACAATGTCAATGGCACAGAATGTCACCGTAGCACTGAACATCTGCACCTCTGGATCATTCCAGGTATCCATTGCGGAGCCAATGGTACAACAAGAAGGTCACCAATGCTCTTTTCAGGAGGGCTGGTGACGATGTGTGCTTCCACATGGATCCCAACTCTCAGGCTGCATTGCACAACCTGACGCCACAGAGTGAGGAGGTGTTGAACGATGAGGAATGTGAGGAGTGCAACGCCTCCACAGACAATGAAGATGCGGAGGAGGAAGTTGGCCAAGCGTCGTCGGATGAAGTGCCACAGGGACAACAGGAGAGATGCCATGGGATACATGCAAAGGAGGCTCATGATGTTCTTATAAATTCATGTTTCCTTTGATCCCTACTGCCAGTTGTATGTTGACCAATAAAGACTTACCTTTATGCAGCCCTGTTTTCACCTTTCTTTCGGGGAACAAACCTCCATTGATCAGTTCCGCAGTGCTGAGCTGGCAAGGCTCCAGGCTGGACGCCTGATAGCTTGATGCCTTGCCCACAGCCTTTTCACTGAGGCAGTGTTTATACAAAGCACCAAAGGCCTTACGGAAGAGGAAGGAGATCTTCTTTGTTGGGAAATAAAATGTTTAATGACCATGACAGCCAGCGCTACCTGTTCCATCTACAGTGCACAATGGTACAACAAGAAGGTCACCAATGCTCTTTTCAGGAGGGCTGGTGACTATGTGTGCTTCCACACGGATCCCAACTCTCAGGCTGGGAGGGCCATTGGGCTCAGGGCTATCGCTGATTTCCCAGGTGTAGGAGGTCATCGACTGCACACCTGTGGCCATCAAAGCTCCTGAATACCAGCCAGTGGCCTTCATCCGTTCCCTCAATGTACAACTGGTCTGCGAACACCATAAACAGACCCTGCAGGCCTGTGCACACTTCCTGGGAAGGTGCCACAAAGATGTTGTCAGGAGTGGAAAAATGCAGCTATGAGGAAAGATTGGATAGGCTGGAGTTGTTCTCCCTGCAACAGAGAAGGCTGAGGGGAGATCTGATTGAAATGTACAAAATTTTGAGGGGCCTGGACAGAGTGGAGGTGAAGGGTCTATTCACCTTAGCAGAGAGGTCAGTGATGAGGGGACATAGATTTAAAGTGATTGGTAAAAAGCTCGAGGGAAGATGAGGAAAACGTTCTTCACCCAGAGGGTAATGGGGTCGTGTGGTTGATAGCAGGAAGGAAGCTGTCAATGGACTGGTCAGGTGGGTAGAAAATTGGCAAATGAAATTCAGTCTGGAGAAGAGTGAGTTAATGCATTTGGAGAGTGCAAACAAGAAAAGGAAATACACAGTAAATGGCAGGATGCTGAGAAGTATACAGGAACAGAGAGACCTAGAGAGCATGTCCATAAATAACTGAAGGTATCAGGAGAGGTTGATAAGTTGATTAAGAAGGCATGTGGGATAATTTCCTTTATCAACCAAGGCACAAAATATAAGGAAATAAGAACAGGCTGTATATGCCAGACCAGTATAAAACATTAGTTAGTCCACAGCTAGAGTGGAATACCACCATCTACAAGTTCCCGTCCAAGCCACACACCATTCTGATTGGAAATATATCGCCATTCCTTCACTGTCACTGGATTAAAATCCTGGAACTCCCTCCCTCATAGTACTGTGGGTAGGCGGTGGCCTAGTGGTATTATCACTGGACTAGTAACCCAGAGATCCAGGGTATTGCTCTGGGAACATGGGTTCGAATCCCACCACAGCAGAAGGTGGAATTTGAATTTAATTAATAAATCTGGAATTAAAAGCTAGTCTAATGATGGCCATGAAACCATTGTTGATTGTTGTAAAAACCCATCTGGTTTACAAATGTCCTTCAGGGAAGGAAATCTGCTGTCCTTACCTGGTCTGGCCTACATGTGACTCCAGACCCACAGCAATGTGGTTAACTCTTACATGCCCTCTGAAATGGCCAAGAAAACCACTCAGTTGTACCTAACTGCTACGAAGTTAATAAAAAGGAATGAAACCAGACGGACCACCCGACATCGACCTAGGCACCGGAAATGACAATGGCAAACACAGCCCTGCAAAGTCCTCCTTACTAACATCTGGGGGCTTGTGCTAAAGTTGAGAGAGCTGTCCCACAGACTAGTCAAGCAACAACCTGACATAGTCATACTCACGGAATCATACCTTACAGACAATGTCCCAGACACTGCCATCACCATCCCCGGGTATGTCCTGTCCCACCGGCAGGACAGACCCAGCAGAGGTGGCGGGACAGTGGTATACAATAGGGAGGGAGTTGCCCTGGGAGTCCTCAACATCAGCTCCGGACCCCATGATGTCTCATGGCATCAGGTCAAACATGGGCAAGGTAACCTCCTACTAATTACCACCTACCACCCTCCCTCAGCTAATGACACAGAACTCCACCATATTCAACGACCACTTGGAGGAAGCACTGAGGGTGGCAAGGGCACAAAATGTACTCTGGGTGGGGGAATTCAATGTCCATCACCAATGGTGGCTCGGTAGCACCACTACTGACCGAGCTGGCCAAGTCCTAAAGGACATAGCTGCTAGACTGGGTCTGCAGCAGGTGGTGGGGGAACCAACGCGAGGGAAAAACATACTTGACCTTGTCCTCACCAATCTGCCTGCTGCAGATGCTTCTGTCCATGACTGTATTGGTAGGAGTGACCACCGCAGAGTCCTTGTGGAGACGAAGTCCCGCCTTCACTTTGAGGATACCGTCCATCGTTTGTGTGGCACTATCACCGTGCTAAATGGGATAGATTTCGAACAGATCTAGCAATGCAAAACTGGGCATCCATGAGGCGCTGTGGGCCATCAGCAGCAGCAGAATTGTACTCAACCACAATCTGTAACCTCATGGCCCAGCATATCCCCCACTCTACCATTACCATCAAGCCAGGAGACCAACCCTGGTTCAATGAAGAGTGCAGGAGGGCATGTCCGGAGCAGCACCAGGCATACCTAAAAATGAGGTGTCAACCTGGTGAAGCTACAACAGAGGACAATCTGCATGCCAAGCTGCATAAGCAGCATACGATAGACAGAGCTCAGCAATCCCATAACCAATGGATCAGATCTAAGCTGTGCAGTCCTGCCACATCCAGCCCATGAATGGTGGTGGACAATTAAACAACTAACTGGAGGGGGTGGTTCCACAAATATCCTCAATGATGGGGGAGCCCAGCACATCAGTGCAAAAGATAAGGCTGAAGCATTTGCAACAATCTTCAGCCAGAAGTGCCAAGTTGATGATCCATCTCAGCCTCCTCCTGAAGTCCCCAGCATCACAGATGCCAGACTTCAGCCAATTCGATTCACTCCGCGTGATATCAAGAAACGACTGAAGGCACTGGATACTGCAAAAGCTATGGGCCCTGACAATATTCCGGCAATAGTGCTGATGACCTGTGCTCCAGAACTTGCTGCGCCCCTAGCCAAGCTGTTCCAGTACAGCTACAACACTGGCATCGACCCTGCAATGTGGAAAATTTCCTAGGTATGTCCTGTACACAAAAAGCAGGACAAGTCCAACCCGGCCAATTACCGCCCCATCAGCTTACTCTCAATCATCAGAAAAGTGATGGAAGGTGTCATCAACAGTGCCATCAAGTGGCACTTGCTTAGCAATAACCTGCTCAGTGACGCTCAGTTTGGGTTCTGCCAGGGCCACTCAGCTCCTGACCTCATTACAGCCTTGGTTCAAACATGGACAACAGAGCTGAACTCAGGAGGTGAGGTGAGAGTGATTGCCCTTGACAGCAAGGCAGCATTTGACCAAGTATAGCATCAAGGAGCCCTAGCAAAACTGAGATCAATGGGAATCAGGGGGAAAACCCTCCACTGGCTGGAGTCATACCTAGTGCAAAGGAAGATGGTTGTGGTTGTTGGAGGTCAATCATCTGAGCTCCAGGACATCACTGCAGGAGCTCCTCAGGGTAGTGTCCTGGGCTCAACCATCTTCAGCTGCTTCATCAATGACCTTCCTTCAATTATACGGTCAGAAGTGGGGATGTTCGTTGATAATTGCACAATGTTCAGCACCATTCGTGACTCCTCAGATACTGAAGCAGTCCGTGTAGAAATGCAGCATGACCTGGACAATATCCAGGCTTGGGCTGATAAGTGGCAAGTAACATTCGTGCCACACAAGTGACAGGCAATGACCGTCTCCAACAAGAGAGAATCTAACCATCTCCCCTTGACATTCAACAGCATTACCATCGCTGAATCCCCCACTATCAACATCCTAGGGGCTACCATTGACAAGAAACTGAACTGGAGTAGCCATATAAATACCATGGCTACAAGAGCAGGTCAGAGGCTAGGAATCCTGTGGCGAGTAACTCACCTGCTGACTCCCCAAAGCCTGACCAACATCTACAAGGCACAAGTCAGGAGTGTGATGGAATACTCTCCACTTGCCTGGATGCGTGCAGCTCCAACAACACTCAAGAAGCTCGACACCATCCAGGACAAAGCAGCCCACTTGATTGGCACCCCATCTACAAACATTCACTCCCTCCACCACTGACGCACAGTGGCAGCAGTGTGTACCATCTACAAGATGCATCAATGTCGCTGGGTCAAAATCCTGGAACTCCCTTCCTAACAGCACTGTGGGTGTACCTACCTCACATGGACTGCAGTGGTTCAAGAAGGCAGCTCACCACCTTCTCAAGGGCAAATACGGATGGGCAACAAATGCTGGCCTTGCCAGCAATGCCTTTTTAAAAATTCGTTCATGGGATGTGGTTGTTCATGCATCCCATGAAATGAATTTTAAAAAAGTACTGTGTACAGTTCTGATCACCACATTACAAGAAGGATGTGATCGCACTAGAGAGGGTACAGAGGACATTTTCGAGGATGTTGCCAGGAATGGAGAATTTTAACTATGAGGAAAGATTGGATAGGCTGGGATTGTTTTCTTTGGAACA
The DNA here is from genome assembly GCF_036365525.1 of Heterodontus francisci. Lineage (NCBI taxonomy): Eukaryota > Metazoa > Chordata > Chondrichthyes > Heterodontiformes > Heterodontidae > Heterodontus > Heterodontus francisci. The sequence goes on from NC_090374.1 coordinate 188,978,389, forward strand.
GAGGAGGCTGTGAGGAGATTTAGTTGAGGTGTATAAAACTATGAGGGGCCTAGATAGCATGAATAGGAAGGAGCTATTTCCCTTAGCAGAGTGTTCAATAACCAGGGGGCATAGATTTAAAGTAATTAGTAAAAGGATTAGAGGTAAATTGAGACATTATTTTACTCAGAGCGTGGTGAGGGTCTTGAAGGCACAGCCTGAAAGGGTGTAAAAACAGAAACCTTCGTTGTGTTTTAAAAACACTTGGCTGCACACTTGAAGTGCCATAACCTCGAGGACTATGGACCAAGAGCTGGAAAGTGAGATTCGGCTGGATTGCATTTTCCAGATGGCACAGAGACAATGGGCTGAATGGTCTCCTTCTGTGCTGCTAATTTCCACGATTCTATGAGTAGTATTTCCCGCATCTCCTCAAGCACATTTATTTTATTTATTTTATTTCGAGATACAGCACTGAAACAGGCCCTTTGGCGAGTCTGTGCCGACCAACAACCACCCATTTATACTAACCCTACAGTAATCCCATATTCCCTACCACCTACATACACTAGGGGCAATTTACAATGGCCAATTTACCTATCACCTGCAAGTCTTTGGCTGTGGGAGGAAACCGGAGCACCTGGCGAAAACCCACGCGGTCACAGGGAGAACTTGCAAACTCCAAACATTCTACAGCAGGCTTTCCTGCCCAGCAGAGGGCCAACCTTCAGTCTGGTCAGCAGCTGGGTGGGGAAACAGGGTAACATTTTGAATGAGTTCCAGCTGTTAAATTCGAGAGTACTTCTGCCATCTTGGAATTTCTGTGTTTCCTCCACTCCACGAGCCCTCTACTCCTCCCACCTACCCCTCCCATCACCATAAATATTGGGGCTTATTATCAACAAGCGCATGGGTAAGGCTTCCACTGCTATGTTCAGACTGGCCAAGAGAGTGTGGGAAAATGGCGCACTGACACGGAACACAAAAGTCCGAGTGTATCAGGCCTGTGTCCTCAGTACCTTGCTCTACGGCAGCGAGGCCTGGACAACGTATGCCAGCCAAGAGCGACGTCTCAATTCATTCCATCTTCGCTGCCTTCGGAGAATACTTGGCATCAGGTGGCAGGACTATATCTCCAACACAGAAGTCCTTGAAGCGGCCAACATCCCCAGCTTATACACACTACTGAGTCAGCGGCGCTTGAGATGGCTTGGCCATGTGAGCCGCATGGAAGATGGCAGGATCCCCAAAGACACATTGTACAGCGAGCTCGCCACTGGTATCAGACCCACCGGCCGTCCATGTCTCCGTTATAAAGACGTCTGCAAACGCGACATGAAATCGTGTGACATTGATCACAAGTCGTGGGAGTCAGTTGCCAGCATTCGCCAGAGCTGGCGGGCAGCCATAAAGACAGGGCTAAATTGTGGCGAGTCGAAGAGACTTAGTAGTTGGCAGGAAAAAAGACAGAGGCGCAAGGGGAGAGCCAACTGTGCAACAGCCCCAACAAACAAATTTCTCTGCAGCACCTGTGGAAGAGCCTGTCACTCCAGAATTGGCCTTTATAGCCACTCCAGGCGCTGCTTCACAAACCACTGACCACCTCCAGGCGCGTATCCATTGTCTCTCGAGATAAGGAGGCCCAAAAGAAAGAAATTTCTCAACTTGAGTCAATAGAAGGGCTTTCAATACTTACCATACTGACGGCGAAGGAGATGGTTCCAGGTAAAACCTTCACATACTTTGAATACTTCTTGTACATAATCATAACCACAAAATCTTGTGAATGTTTCAATCCTTCTAACATGAAGCTTTACAGAGCCTGTTAAGAAGGGCAGCAGTATCTCAATTGCCAGGGTGGATACCAGACACTTCATTCTAGCTCACAGGTGATCAGCTTCCGCCACTCTGACTCTGTACAGGAACCGAGTGCCAATAGTTCCACTCACTCACTAATGCTTCACAAATTGGAGCAGCCTTTTTCAGCTGATCTGAATTCCTTGTCCTGTCACAAACTCCTACTTGACTGGATTTGGAGTATTCTTCTCTATCTCTGTCCTTTATGTTCATCTGTTGCTTCTTTTTAAAGCAGTTTTGCTCCCTTATTGTGACTCATCATTGTCTTTCATTAACTTTTGTCCCATTTTCTAATGGCTTCACAAATTTTTCCCAAACCTCAAAGGCATAATGTCCTAACCAAACATAACTACATCTCTTTCTTTGATTAATGTTTAGTCTAACCAGTTGATGTTTGTAATTAATATCTAGCAGCTCTTATGTAGACCACGAGTGGGTGAACCTGCTGTTTTGCTGCATTACTGGGGACTCATGAAATGTCATTGTTTTGTTGCTAATAATTTCTAACACTTTACATTAGCATTTCATTTATGTTTGGAACATTTGTTGACTATAGTATGCAGTCAAGTCAAAGTGATTTATTTCTTACAATAATGAGTTTGAAATTATACTGACAATTGAAAATTCAAGCACCAGTCATGGAGAGAGTCTTTTGCTGTGTGGGGAGCTAAGGTAAGACTGCAGGTCAAAGAGGGAGCAGGTTTATTTTTTTGTTGTGCAAGAGAAAATCCATTCAGACAATATTGCGTGTCATAGTATCATAGGCCTTGATATTAACAGAGGCAGGTTATGTATGCTGAAAGATGGGGGACAAAGATTTGGACAGGAAATCCAGAAGTTCATGTTTCCCCAGATGTTTGGCATATTAACTCCACTGTGTGCGTGGTTTGGCCCTGACAGTTTCCCTGCTGGGAAGTGGGCCTATACCTGTTGGAGATAAGCAGAATGAGAGGTGATCTTATTAAAACATATAGGATCCTGAGGGGACTTGATAGAGTGGCTACTCGGAGGATGTTTCCTCTTGTGGGGGAGACTAGAACTAGGGGACGCAGTTTAAGAATAAGATGTCTCCCTTTTAAGATGGAGATGAGGAGAAATTTTTATCTCTCAGAGGGTCATTAATCTGTGGAATTCCCTTCCCTGGAAGGCAGTGGAGGCTGGGTCATGGAATTTATTCAAGACTGAGTTAGATAAATTTTTGAGAGACAAGTATGTAAGGGTTATGTGGGGCAGACAGGAAGGTGGAGTTGAGACCACAACCAGATCAGCCATGATCTTATCGAATGACAGAGCAGGCTAGAAGGGCCAAATGGCCTACTCCTGCTCCGAAGTCCTATGTTCCTGTGTTCCTACAAGACAGCCTGATTGACAGGCTTGCCTTCCAGCTGGTTGGAGAATATTCTGGAGGGCCAGGTAGGCCTGAACTATGAACCACGGGTCTTCTGAAATGGGTTGAATCAGACCCCTGACCCGGGATGGATGTCCAATCCTGAGGAAAGTCCGATTCCTGTTCCACGTAGAAAAGGTACAGTCTAATCCCTGACCTGGAGGGCCCTTATCTTTGTGATGGGGGTGGGAGGGTGGAGGGCGGAGTAGTGGCTGGTGTCCAATTCCCTCATCTTGTTGCTGGGTCTTCCCATCTCTGACCTTGGACAGTGCCCAATACTGGGGTATCTGAGTATTGGGCCCAAAAAACCCTTTTGGGCGGGGGCCCCACTACAAACCATCTCCCAGTCTGGGAAACATCCATACATCCCCCAAGTTCTGCTTCCTGTTACTGAACCAATTCTGTATCCATACTTCCACTCTCCACTTCATTCAATAGGCTTCCATTTTCTTAACAAGCCTCCTGTTTGACTCTTTTTCGAATGCCTTCTGAAATTCTATTTTTGTATTTACTTCGCTACCTTAATCAACCTTCTCTGTTAGCTCTTCAAATGATCCGCTTCCTTTGCGAAGACAGATAAAAAGTACTTATTTATTACTTTAGCCATCTACATTAAGATTTCCCTTTGGGCCCTTTAGCTTTTTTTTTAGTTTTGGAGATACAGCACTGAAACAGGCCCTTAGGCCCACCGAGTCTGTGCCGACCATCAACCACCCATCTATACTAATCCTACACTAATCCCATATTCCTACCACATCCCCACCTGTCCCTATATTTCCCTACCACCTACCTATACTAGGGGCAATTTATAATGGCCAATTTACCTATCAACCTGCAAGTCTTTTGGCTTGTGGGAGGAAACCGGAGCATCCGGAGGAAACCCACGCAGACACAGGGAGAACTTGCAAACTCCACACAGGCAGTACCCAGAATTGAACCCGGGTCGCTGGAGCTGTGAGGCTGCGGTGCTAACCACTGCGCCACTGTGCCGCCCCGCACAGGCCTTAATAGGCCTAACGTTCTCCCCAGTTAACCTTCGACACTTTGGCCAAGATTTTACTGGCCCCAGGAGGCAGGCTGGGAGATGGTGGTGGGGTGCTAAAATGTTGCGTCAGCTCCCCAATGCGATCTCAGTGCCAGGGCATTTTACCAGCAGTGGGACCCCATGCCAATTAGCATAATTAAAGGCTCAATTAGGGGTCATTTTACAGGGCCACGAGCATTTTGTTTCATGGAGGCGGACTCCCTGCAGCAGCCTGGTGGGGGGGGGGGGGGGGGGGGTGGGCCTTTGGAGTCAGAGGCTTGATGGTTCAAAGAAGGGAAAGTGGGCAATGATGGCAGCCCTCCGTGGCCCCAACAATCTCCTTGCAAAGGTTTATCCTACAACCTCTGACCCTTTGAATGTTTTTATATTATTTACCTGTCCCAGCTCCTGAGGTCTCCTGCCTATTTCAGCAGTGACCACCTCTCCTGGTGGTGCTCTAAGTTTCAGAGCTGCTGGTGCTCTAATTGGACCGACAACATCAGGAGCCTGCTTGCCATTCTTAATTGAACGGCGATCCTGTAGGTGGCACATTAGAAGGTCACCTGTAATAAACTGGCCAAGCCAGTTCTGCTACCGGTAAGTGTGGGCTCGGGACCCACTTTTCACCCCGATGTCAGGGTCCTGACACCTGCGGTAAAATTCAGGCCTGCATATGTCTATAAAATATTTTAGGGTTCAATATATTGCTGCCTGCTAATCTTTTCTCATAGCCTCTCTTTGCTTCCAGTATTACATTTTCAATTCTCTCCTGTACCTTCCATAATCTTCCTGGTTATTTAACAAGTTTTATTCCTGATAGTTGTCATAAGCCTGTTTTCTCGATTTTATTTTAACCTTTATTTCCTTTGTTATCCAGGGAACATTAGCTTTGGATGCTCTGGTTTGTACCTGAACTATCTCTTCCCTGAATGCCCTCCATTGCTTTATTACTGATCTTCCCTGCAATTGCCTTTTCCAATCTACCTGTGCTGGATCCCTTCTCAAATCACTGAAATTAGCTCTTCCCCAGTTGAGCATTTTTACCTGTGATACTTTCTGGTCTATTTCCATAATTGCTCTAAACGGAATGATGTTGTAGTCACTGTTAGCTAGAAGATCTCTGACTGCAACACACTCCACTTCCCCTACTTCATTTCCCAGAACCAGATTCAACACTTCTTCTTTCCTTGCTGGACGGGAAACATATTGATCAGGAAAAGTTCTATAGATATATCAGAAAGTCCTCTCCTTCCCATCTTTCGCACTATATTTTTCCCAGTCTATATTAAGGTAATTAAAGTCTCCTAATTTTATGACTCTATTTTTGTTACATGCCTTTGAAATTTGCCAACAAATTTGCTCATCTATCTCCTTCTCATTATTTGGAGCTCTACAAAACTGCCAGCAATGTACTAGCTCCCCTTCTGTCCTTTAACACAGCTAAATAGATTCAGTCCTAGGACCATCTAGTATATCCTTTCTATTTAGTGCAGTAACATTTTCCTTATTCTATACTGCCATAGTCCCTCCTCTTGTTTTTCTTCATTCCTGAATTCTTGGTGGCTAGGAATATTAAGAACACATTCCTGGTTTTGTTTGAACCATGTTTCTATTAATGCATCTGTCATAATCTCATGCAGCAATTTGTGCCTGCAGCTTGCCAAATTTATTAGTTACACCACGAATATTGACATCCATGCAATTTAACACCTCCTTTGTCAGCTGTGGCTCAGTTGGTAGCACTCTTTCCTCTGATCAGAAGGTTGTGAGTTCAAGTTCCACTCCAGGACTTGCGCACAAAAATCTAGGCTGATGCTCCAGTGCAGAACTGAGGGAGTGCTCTACTGTTGGAGGTGCTTTTGGATAAGATGTTAAACTGAGGCCCTCTCAGCTCGACATAAAATATCCCAGGACACTATCTCAAAGTAAAGCAGGGCAGTTATCCATGGTGTCTTGACTAATATTTATCCCTCAATCATCACACAAGACAGATTATCTGGTCATTATCATATTACTGTTTGTGGGAGTTTGCTGTGTGCAAATTGGCTGCCATGTTTCCTACATTACAACAGAAGCTACACTTCAAAAACTCTTTATTGCCTGTAAAACTCTTTGGGACGTCCTAACATTGTGGAAGGCGCTATATAAATAAATAAGAAAAATAAATAAGAATAAATAAATCAAAAAAAAGTTTTTCTTTCTTCCTTCTGTCACTTCTGCTATTTTTCTCAATCTGGTCCCTGCAGTTTTTGGGATATTTTTAATCTTGCAGCTGTTTATATCTCTCTGTCATCTGATTGCATTGATGCTCTGTTCTCCTATTTTTTTTTTTGATTTCCCTTCCTCAACATTATTAGTGAACCTCTCAGTGAGAACATTCATCCTGTCTCTGTTCAGGTGCAACCTGTCCATCTTGTACAGGTGCCACTTCCCCCAGAACTGACCCGAATGCCACAAGAATCTGAACCCTTCCCCTGCAACCACTTCTCCAGCCTTGCATTTACCTGCACTATCTTCTAACATTCATCAACATGTGGCACTGGCAGCAATCCTGAGATTGCTACCTTTTAGGTCCTGTTTATGATCTTTTCCTAGCTCCTGAAACTCTGCCCGAGGGACTGCACCACTTTTTCTCAGAATGTCATTGGTTCCAACCTGGACCACGACTTCTGGCTGTTCCCCTTCCACTCACAGAATGCCCTGCACCTGCTCAGTGATGTCATTTATCAGGGACCAGGGAGGCGACAGACCATTCAGAAAACTATCCAATCCTGTGTGATGACTGTATTTCAATTCTTCTTTCCTTGTGTGCAGTCAAATCTCCCATTGTGCTCAGGTTTTTATTCTTAGTGCATTCCTCAAAGGAGTCGCCACCCTCCCCAGTACTCAAAACTGAAAACTGGCTAGTGAGTGCCAATGGCTTGAAGTATTCCTGTGTCTTTCTCTTATGCTGTCAGGTGGTCACCCATTCCCCCAGCTCCTGCACCTTCTGTGGCAGTGGGATGACCACCTCCTGGAATGTATGATCCAGAAAACTCTAAGTCTCCTGGATGCACTGCAGTGCTGCCAGCCACTGCTCAAGCTCTGAAACTCAGAGCTGGAGCTTTAGCAACTGGTGGCACTTCTTGCACACATGATTATCCAGGATGCATGAAGTGTCCTGCAGTTAGAACCATAGAACAGAATGCATTTGCAATGGGACCCAGCTGGCCTGGCATAGTAGCCAATCCAGTAACCTCTAAATTATGGATGACACAGTGGCGCAGTGGTTAGCACCGCAGCTTTGCAACTCCAGGGACCCGGGTTCAATTCTGGGTACTGCCTCTGTGGAGTTTGCAAGTTCTCCCTGTGACCGTGTGGGTTTTCGCCGGGTGCTCCGGTTTCCTCCCACCACCAAAGACTTGCAGGTGATAGGCAAATTGGCCATTGTAAATTGCCCCTAGTGTAGGTAGGTGGTAGGGAATATGGGATTACTGTAGGGTTAGTATAAATGGGTGGTTCTTGGTCGGCACAGACTCGGTGGGCCGAAGGGCCTGTTTCAGTGCTGTATCTCTAAATAAATAAAATCACTGAGACCCTGACCATTAAAACCTTGACAATGAACTCTAAAAATCCAAGGCATTGATGTCTAAGACACTGTGACAGTGACCTATAAAACTCCAATTCAGCAAAATTCAGTTGCATAGTGCCTGCAATTTCAGTGCTATGGTGGCATTTCGGGTCTGATGAAGGATCATCGACCTGAACCGTTAACTCTGTTTCTCTCTCCACAGATGCTGCCAGACCTGATGACTATTTCCAGCACTTTGTATTTTTATTTTAGTTTTACAGCATCTGCAGTATTCTGCTTCTCTAATCTTCAATTCAATCTCTCCATAAATAGACCCTAGTGCTTTGTTTGCATTTGTTATGACCTTATTGACTTACGTCGCAACTTTCAATGATTTGTATCTTTGTATGCCTGGATCCCTTTGCTCCGCTGCCCCATTTAAATTCTTATTTTCCAAGTAATATGTGTCCTCCTATTTTTCTTACCAAAATGTAAGACCTCACTCTTGCCTATGTTGAAATTCATCAGCCAATTATATGCTCATCTGCAAGTTCTGCAAGTTGATGTCTTCTTGTAATTTGTTAGGTAGCAAGGTACCATAATATGATTGAATTTCACATTAGTTTGAGGGAGAGAAAAGTGGTTCAAAGACTAGTATTTTCAACTTAATATGAGGGCATGAAAGTGGAGCTAGCTAAAGTGAACTGGCAAATCAGGTTAAGGGATAGGTCAATAGCGATGCAGTGGCAGACATTTAAGGGGATATTTCAGGATACACAGAATAGATACATTTCAACGCGAAAGAAAAATTCCAAGGGTGGGACCCGTCATCCGTGGTTAACTAAAACAGTTAAAGATAGTATCAAACGTAAAGAAAAAGCCTATAATTGCACAAAGATGGGAGGCAGGTCAGAATATAAAATACAGAATATAAAAAACAGCAAATAATGACTAAACAATTGATAAGGAAGGTATAATGAGAGTACGAGAGAAAGCTAGCTGGAAATATACAGATAGTAAGAGTTTCTATAGATATTTAAAAAAGAAAAGAGTTAACAAAGTGAGTGTTGGTCCTGTAAAAAGAGAGTTTGGGGAATTAATAATGAATAATGAGATGACAGATGAATTGAAAAGATATTTTGCATTGGTCTTCATTATTGAGGATACAAGTAATATCCCAGTATTAGCTGTAAATCAGGAAATGGAAGGGAGGGAGGAACTCAAGAAAATTACAATCACTAGGAAAGTGGTACTGAACAAATTGTTGGAGCTGCGGGCTGACAAGTCCCCCGGTCCTGATGGATGTCATCCTAGGGTGTTAAAAAAAATGTCTCGTGAGATAGTTGATGCGTGGTTTTAATTTTCCAAAATTCCCTAGATTTGGGGAAGTTTCCTTTAGATTGGAAAATAGCAAATGTAACTTCTTTATTCAAAAAGGGAGGGAGACAGAAAGCAGGAAACTACAGGTCAGTTAACTTAACACCTATGTCTTAGGGAAAATGTTAGAAGCTATTATTAAAGATGTTATAGCAGGGCATTTACAAAATTTCAAGGTAATCAGGCAGAGTCAACATAGTTTTGTGAAAGGGAAATCATGTTTAGCCAATTTATTGGAGTTCTTTGAAAAAGTAACCTGTGTTGTGGATAAAGGTGAACTGGTGGATGCATTGTACTTAGATTTCCAGAAGGCATTTGATAAGGTGCCGCATCAAAGGTTGTTGCAGAAAATAAAAGCTCATGGTGTAGGGGGTAACATATTGGCATGGATAGAAGATTGGTTAACTAACAGGAAACAGAGAGTAGACATAAATTGGTCATTTTCTGGTTGACAAGATGTAATGAGCGGTGTGCCATAGGGATCTGTGCTGGGGCCTCAACTTTTTACAGTTTATATAAATGACTTAGAAGAAGTGACCAAAGGTATGGTTGCTAAATTTGCTGATGACACAAAGATAGGTAGGAAAGTAACTTGTGAAGAGGACATATTGCGGCTACAAAGGGATAGAGATAGGTTAATTGAGTGGGCAAAGACTTGGCAAATATAATGTGGTAAAATGTGAAATTGTACTTTGGCAGGAAGAATAAAAAAGAAGCATATTATCTAAATGGTGAGCGATTGCAGAGCTCTGAGATGCAGAGGGATCTGGATGTCCTAGTGCATGAATTGCAAAAGGTTAGTATGCAGGTACAGCACGTAATTAGGAAAGCTAATAGAATGTTGTCATTTATCATGAGGGGAATTGAATACAACAGTAGGGAGGTTATGCTTCACCAATACAGGGGATTGGTGAGACCACATCTGGAGTACTGTATACAGTACTGGCCTCCTTATTTAAGGAAGGATGTAAATGCTTTGGAGGCAGTACAGAGAAGGTTTACTCGACTAATACCTGGAATGGGTGGGCTGTCTTATTAGGAAAGATTAGACAGGCTAGGCATGTATCCACTGGAATTTAGAAGAGTAAGAGGCGACTTGATTGGTGGAAATGTGGAGTAATCTGTTCATCCATGAACTTATTGAATGGCGGAGCAGGCTCGAGGGGTCGAGTGGCCTACTCCTGCTCCTAATTAGTATGTTCATATGTTGCGGTCCTCCAGAGTATTGATTATCTGTCCAAATTTGGTGTCATCTGCCAATCTATAAATTGTGTTTTTTATTCTGAAGTCCAAATCATTAATTTTTTTTATTCTTTCATGGGATATGGGAGTCGCTGGTAAGGCCAGCATTTGTTGCCTATCCCTAATTGCCCTTGACAACTGAATGGCTTGCTAGGCCATTTCAGAGGGCATTTAAGAGTCAACCACATTGCTGTGGGTCTCGAGTCACATATAGGCCAGACCAGGTGAGGATGGCAGATTTCCTTCCTTGAAGGACAAGAATGAACTAGATGTTATTTTTATGGCAATCGCTGATAGTTTCATGATCACCATTACTGAGACTAGATTTCAATTCCAGATTTTTATTAATTAATTTAATTTGTTAAATTCCACCAGCTGCCATGGTGGGATTGAACCCGTGTCCCCACGGCACCAGCCTGGACCTCTGGATTACTAGTTTAGTTCAGTGACATTACCACTTCACCGCTATCTCCCCTTTATAATATAAATAATATTATAATAATATAAATTCTGGTCAATGGTCTTCCCAGCACTAATCCTTGTGGGACCCCAATTCCCATCCTCTGACACTCTGAACAGCTACAATTTACTGGAGCCATGCTTCCCTATTCTAGTGCAGCTAATGCATCAATTCAAAAACTGCTGCTTGTACCCTGCAATGTTATCTCTGGAGTCTCTCAAGGATATATCCTTGGCTGCCTTCCATTTCTCAGCTAATGCTGCCCCTTGGCAACATTAATGGGAGACGTGAGGCTGGATTTAGTTCGGAAGCCACAGGTCCGATGTCAGGTAAGAAAACGTGCGCACTTTCATTCAGGCCATGAGCTGCCGGCTGCATGCAGCCAGCGGCGGCTGGCCAATTAAAATGAAAGAGGCCTGGGGGCTGTCCAATGAAGAGGACAGTGGGTGGGCACAGAGGCAGCAGTGATGGCATCAGCTGACATCGCAGCAGGTACTGGCGCTATATTTAAAGTGCTGCCAGCTCAGCATTTAATATATCACTTTCCACAGCAAGGTTTTCTTCAAAGAAGAGAGACAACACAACCATGGCAGATGGAAGTACCCTGGGTGGCTGCACAGTTCAGTGATGCCTCCCTCCAAGTTCTCCTCCAGGTTGCAAGGGTAAGGCGGGAGGTCCTCTTCCCCAGTGATGGGAGGAGGAGATCTGCCCAGCTGACCAAGCAAGCCCTGCTGCAGATCGTGGAGGAGATCAGCAGCCATGGGGTCACCCTAAGGACTTAGGTCTAGTGACACAAGTGGCTCAATGACCTCATAAAGGCGGCTAAAGTGAGTACCTCATAAAGGCTTGAGCACTTGGGCCTTGCGTGCGTCAGAATGGGAGCGCGCGATGGGTGGAGAGGGAGTGCCCATCCAGTGGTGGGAAAAGGGTCAGAGCATAAAGAGACGCTGCATGAGGCATGGCTAACTGCATTGAAAGGTGCCCATTTGTCATTGAAGACCCCCACAAAGTTCCTGGAAAGCGGCCACGTACAGAATACATCTGTCTGCCCTCATCATTGACCGCTGGACTACTACCAGCATATGTCTTGGGCTTCTCCCCACTGGAAGACTAACAACATTCATCTTTTTGTCTGCAGGAGAATGTAGCACACAATCTCAGAGAGTGAGCCAAGACCTATTGTAGACTGCCACATCTCCATGTATTGCACCTGACAGTGGAGGAGGCCATAGAGCTGGCATGGCTTCAAGATTGACACTCCAGGTGAATGAAAAGACAGGAGTACCTTCCTAAGACAGTGAATATGTTTTTCATAGGGCACAAGAGTGTATCTGCAGCTAAGGAACCTTGCTGCTCATATGGCAACCATTGTCTACCTTAACATTTCAATGACTCTATTCTCTCATGCAGTTCATGCTGAACATCAACAAAGAGGCAGAGAGATTGTGGGAGAGCCTGTCACCTTTGTCGAGAGGAGGGAGCCTCAGAGGGTGCTCCATCACCTTATGCCACCGCACCCTCCACAATGCAGATACTCTCATGTCGGTGGGTATGCACTCGCGATTAGATTCAGTCATGCAGCCTGGTAGATGCAGCACAGATGCGTCCGAGCAGCTGACTGAGGCTGTGACAGCCCAGGCCTCTGACAGTCAGAGGACTGTTGGGGGCCAGGCATTTGCTGAGCCCCAAGGCTCATGACATGCTTCTGGTATAGCCAGCATCATGGGAAATGCTGCAGCTGCAGCGAGAGGTGTGGCAATATCTGGAAGAAATACCAGAGGCAATGTGTGCTCAAGCGTGGATGATGGTGGAATCTATCCAGACCTCAAGCGCTGCACTGTCACAGCATCCTCCATTGAGAGGTCAATGCAGCAGTGGCAAGGCGATAGGGTGACGGGGGATCTTGAGTCATCACCAGGTCCTCTACCCTCTCAGGTCAGTAGGGAGGAACATGTGTGCCTTGCAAAGAAGGAGGAGCGGCTGCCTCCCACAACTAGGGGCTCCTATCAGGATGCTCCTGATGTGGCCAACAGTCCCTCTGCCCCTCTTCCAGTGATGCCAGATCCTTCTTCATCCCTGATGACAGAGGATGCGACAGCTTCTATGCAGGAGGACCTTAAAATGCCTCAAGGCTCAGGCATCCAGTGGGTGACTACCAAGGTCATCTCTAGCCAAGGGGTAGCAAGATCACTAGCCTGCCTTCACTTCAGCTGACAGTGCAGGAGGAGCACGTCATAGGAATGCACACAAAAGAATAAAGAAGCGCATATAGAAGCAAAAGCAGGATATGCTCGAAATACTCAGCCGGTCAGGCAGCATCTGTGGAGAGAAAAACAGAGTTAACGTTTCAGGTCCATGACCTCACATCAGAACTGGGAAAAGTTGGAAATGTAATAGGTTTTGAGCCAGTGAAAGGAGGGAGAGGGGAAGAAGAACAAAACGGAAGGTCTGTGATAGGACAGAAGGCAGGACAGATTAAATGACAAAATATTTCATGGTACAAATCCAAAGGCAATGGTGTCATAGTCCTGTAGTTCTTTTTTCTGGGAATAGGCTTGCAAAAGATTAGTATTGCTTTAAGAACCAGCAAGCCTCAAGAGTTAGAGAAAATGCATTTTTGTTTGCCGTTGGATACATGCATTTGGAGACTGTGATTCAAAGGGTGCATTCTCATTACCATAGATACAGCCACTTGGAGTGAGTATCAAGTGATACATTTGTTACAATTCAATTTAGAACTGACCTTTTAGTTGAAGACAGTCTGTTCTAACAGAACTCACACAGACAAACAGACAGTAGGTATTAGCACCTGAAAAAAAGAGCTCTCAACCATTTAAATTGAAGGAAGAGAATTTTAGTCTGTTTAATTATTATTATCTCTCAAAATTCTAAAGAAGGTCAAGCCAAAATGGAGATCTCTGATAATTTGAACTGAAGGAAGGGAAGTTAGGCTGTGACAATCTTTTATCCCTCAAAAACTCTGAAGTCAGATTGATTCTATTGAAAGTGTTTGCAAGTTGTTAATTGTTGAAATCCATTGCTGAGGAAGGAAGCATCACTCAACGCTCAAGTTAGACTACGGACTGTTCTACTGTTGAAGAACCTTTTTTCCCCATCGGACAGCTGTGAGGACTTCAAGCAACATTGGACTGTAAATTTGCAAGGACTCTAATTTTTTCTATTTTAAATATTGTTTATATCTTCATAGTGTTTAAGAAGTTAGTTTTTCTAATTAAAGACTTAATTTGTTGCTCTAAAGACCCCTGGATTGGTTCGCCTCATTTGGGAGTTAATAGATGGTACAATTTGGCTGGGTCTTTCTTTAATTTGGAAAGTTTTCAAATGATATGTTAGGCGATCAGTGGAGTGACGGATTGAATTAACAGTAGATTTCTCCCACCACAATCAGAATTGTATATTTTGATTGGGGGTTTTGACTGGAGCGGTCAGTTCTAACAGTGGTAATAAGACAAATAAAGAAAGAAAAGATGTGTCTGGACGAGGTGTGAGTGGCAGGATAGCAGCTGTCCACACACAAAGTAAAGGAATTAAGAAAGAAACAAGAGGGGAAGAAAAACATGAACCAGCAAAGGAAAAGCATGATAAAAGCTAAAAATGGGAGCAGAGATTATGATCTAAAATTATTGAACTCAATATTGAGTCCAGAAGACTGTAAAGTGCTCAGTTGAAAGATGAGATGCTGTTCCTTGAGCTTGCGGTGAGCTTCTTTGGAACGTGTAGAAGGCCAAGGATCGAAAGGTCAGAGTAGGAGCAATGTAGAGAATTGATATGACAAGCGACAGGAAGCTTCGGTCAAGCTTGCGGACTGAACAGAGGTGTTCAGCAAAATGGGCACCCAGTCTGCATTTGCTCTCCTCAGTGTAAGGCAGACCACATCATGAGCAGCGAATCCAGTATACTAAATTGAAAAGAGGTACAAGTAAATCACTGTTTCATTTGGAAGGAGTGTTTGGGTCCTTAGAGAGTGAGAAGGAAGAGATAACAGGGGAGGTGTTGCATCTCCTGTGCTTACATGGAAAGATGCTGTAGGAAACTGGGCAGGTGTTGGGGGTGATTGAGGCACGGACTAGGGTTCCATGAAGGGAACAGTCCCTTTGGACTGTTGAAAGGGAAGGGGAGGGGATGATGTGTTTGGTGGTTGCAACATGCTGTAAATGGTGGGAGATGATCGGTTAAATACTGAGGCTGGTGCGATGGAAGGTGAATGTGATGTTCTTGGTACTGGAGTGAGGTTTAACTGAGCTTAGTAAGAAATATGAGGCAAAGACTGAGACAAAGGCAGAATGTTGCTGAACATAATGGAGTCTTCTTTATTCTGTTTAATTTTCACTTTCTCTTTAAGCTCCCTCTGCTGGCTCATATGTGCCTCAAGTGAACAATATGTACAATGCAATTCTCAAAACACTATATCACTCCCCTTTTCAGTAAATGAAAGACATAGCAGGGTTCATTGTTTCATTTCCAAAAATGTGAACAATGAACTTAAACATAAATAGTTCACTTCCCAACATAGTCACTTAATGGACATTTTCTCTCACAAATAGGATATTGTCTGACATCAGGTATGCATATGAACATACGAATTAGGAGCAGGAGTAGGCCACACAGCCCTTCGAGCCTGCTCCACCATTCAATAAGTTTATGGCTGAACTGGTTACTCTGTATTTCCGATAACCTTTCACCCCCTTGCTTATCAAGAACCTTGTTCACTGTAGGAGACTTTTCTCTCTTGGGACTTATATGTCTTCTCATGTTCTTCACCTGAAGTGTTGATGTCGGAATTGGTTTCAATGCTCATGAGTGGTGTTTTCAGAGATTTGAAGAAGAAGCGTTTCTTGTGATGATTTGTGAACTGTGCTTAGCAATGATCATTGTGTCAGTCACAGCAAATAATTGGATGTCATAAGGAGTTGTTTGTTTTCCAACATGACCATCACATTTCACAAGTAGTTTATCTCCTGGCTTAAGCAGTGTACTCTAAATTGCATGCTTTGCTCTGCATTTATCATCATCAATTCTTCTGTTCTTGATTGTGCTTGCGTACTTGTTGATCATTAGCTCCGCGGGGTAGCTCAGGTAGACGTGTGCACATAGGATGTGCAAAGATGAGTGTAGCTGGAGGTTTTCCAGTATTGAGTGAGGAGTTGCTCAGTAATTACAAAGAAAGTGATATAGCTCTTGCGTCCATGACTTGTTCTCAGCTGTAGCTGTACGTAGAACCACAGAACCATATAGAAATTATGGCACAGAAGGAGGCCATTCAGTCCGTCGTGCCTGTGCCGGCCGAAAAAACTAACCGCCAAATCTAATCCCACCTTTCAGCACCTGGTCCATAGCCTTGCAGGTTACAGAACCTCAGGTGCATGTCCAGGTACCTCTTAAAAGAGTTGAAGGTTTTTGCCTCCACCACTGTACCTGGCAGTGAATTGCAGACACCCACCACCCTCTGGGTGAAAAAGTGATTGGTATTTGAAAGGTAGATGTGCCTAGAGGATAAAGTAAGATATCTTGATTTTTCTGCAAGCTCAATTTGATGGTATCCTGCATTGAGGTCATGTTTAGCAAAGTGTTTAGCACCATTTACTTTCTGTATGATGTCATCGATTGTCAGTGTCAAGTGTCTTTCTCATTGTATGGTTTGGTTTGGTGATTGCATATGAACACAGATTCTAATCTGTTTTGCAGTCTTGAGTTTTTTGCTGACTTGTATGGGCGAGACCCAAGGACCCCAACTTTCTCAATAATGTCAAGTTCAAGTAAGCATTGAAGTTCATTCTCTGTCTGTTTCCTGACAGGCAATAGGATTCATCACCATTGATGCGCAACCAGGGGCAAATTAGAGTCGGCATGCAGCTTGCAAATAACACTTTTCAACTTTCCGATACCAGTGAAGTAATCAACATGCAGTTTGAGAATGTTTTTGTTATAATGTGAAGGAATTGCATATGTGACTGCAATCATGTGCAGATCTGTTGCTGTGTGGAAACTGTTAAGTGTGCCATATTCTCCAGGTGTGACATAGAATATAGCTTTCGTTCTAATGTCTTTTAATGAGACTGGTGTTTCAAAAGACCTGAGGATTTTTAGCGGTTTGTCACTGTTGTAAGGGAAAATTTTTGTATTCCCTGGTTTGCTGAAATTGGTTGAATGTTTGTCTTCCATTACATTGACAGATGCTCCTGTGTCTATGAGAGCATCTATGTCCAAGCAGCCAATGTTCACAGTCACACATTTGTTCTGTCTGAGAGAGAGGACAGAAGTATGTTCAGGGTCATCTGCCTTTACATTAGCTACATTCTCTCGCCCTTTTGCTGTGATACACATACGTGGCATGATTCTGTTGGCATTGGTCTTAGTAGTGGATTTTGCTGATGAGCAACAAACACAAGCAAAGTGGTGGGTTTTCCACAAGCTTTACACTGTTTACCAGCAGCAGGACACTGTCGGTTGTGGGTAAGCACCGCCACAGTCGCAGCTCTGTTTATGGGACAGGTGGTGTTGCATTGCAGGTGGTTTCCTGGCATGTGATCACTGAATATTAACAAGAGTTGAAATTGAAGTGTGATAGTTACAGCTCGCAGCTTCAACTTCAGTAGCTTTGGACTCTAAGATTGCTAGTGATCTTGCTAACTCCAGCAGCTCTGATTTCTTTCCATCTTTCCTGGGTACATTATGGTGTAGCTGACTAGAGAGACAGTTTTTGATTATTTGCATTTTGATTTCCTGTTTGACATGTTCAACATCACTGAAGTCATATTTGTTTGCTAGTTGCCTCAATCACATGCAATATTGGTTAATTATCTCATTTGCTTCTTGCTTAGTGCGTTAGAAGACAGTAGTTTCATATATGGTGTTTTTCTTGGGTATGAAGTAGCTTTTCAGCACATTCTTTACTGAATTGTAGACAATTTGCTCAGGCATTAGTGTCTCAAATATATCTTCTAATTCTTCACTTCCACAGTGTAGAAATAAGGCCTTTTTCCTTGTGTCATCTCTGATAACAAAACCTGCCATCTCTCTTCGAAATGTTTCAGCACTTTTCTCAACGTGGGGATATGGATGATGGCCCTGAATCTACATCAAAAAGTGGTAGGTTGGTCATAGACAACGCAATATTGATGAGCAACACAGTGATAGCGCATGATCAAGGATGAAGGATTGCATTTCCTTTCAGTGGAAACTTGTCTGTAATGATCCGAGATTAATTTTTTTTTGGATGGTTATTTTGGAGAGATCAGTGAGTGAGTATACACTGTGCAAGCTTCCTTTGTGTCTAATACAGTCTCCAACTTAAAATGCTGTTTGTAAAAGTAGATAAAACCTTCCAAAAATTTCATACCTGGAAGCAATGTTTCCTGTTTTTCACCATCCGTTTTCTTTTTACCTATTCGCCATTGTGATGTTCTTGGGTCTTGAGTGAGATTTAGTAAGAAATATGAGGCAAAGACTAAGACAAAGGCAGCATAATGCTGAACATAATGGAGTCTTCTTTATTTTGTTCTACTTTCATTTTCTCTTTCAGTTCCCTCTGCCGGTTCATGTGTGTATGGTGGCCTCAAGTGAACAATATGTACAATGCAATTCTCAAAACATTACAGTGAGGACAAGGGGGACCCTATCATGATTCTGGGAGAGAGTCGAAGGGGTGAGAGCAGAAATGTGTGAAATAGCTCATTCACGGTCAAAGGCCCTGTCAACCATGGTGGGGGTGAAACCTCGGTTGAGGAAAAAGGAAAACATATCGGAAGCGTTAGTATGGAAGGTTGCATCATCTGAACAGTTGAGATGAAGACAGAGAAACTGGGGGAATGGGATATGAGGAAGTGTAGTGCAGGTGGCTGTGGAGTCAGTGGGCTTATAGTGAATATTGGTTGATAGCCTATCCCCAGAAATGGAGATAAAAGTCAAGGAAGGGATGAGTCAGAGATGGACCATATGAAGGTGAAAGAGGGATGAAAATTGGAAGCAAAGTCAATTAAATTTTTCAGTTCAGGACAAAAGCAGGAAGTGGCACCAGTCCAGAAGAGGTGAGGGAAGGAATGTTCCACATATCCCATAAAAAGGCAGGCATACCTAGGACCTATGAGGGTACCCATAGCAACACTTATTTGGAGGAAGTGAGTGGAGTTGAAGGAGAAGTTGTTCAATGTGAGAGTAAGTTCAGCCAGGCGCAGGAGGGTGGTGGTGAATGGGGACTGGTTGGACTTCTGTTCAAGGAAGAAATGGAGATCCCTCAAACCATCCTGGTGGGGGATGGAGATAATGAGGGCCAGGAAACTGGAAACTGTTGAAGTGACGAGGGCATCGGAAGAGTCATAGATGTAGGTGGGAGGAGTCTGGACAAGTGGAGCAAAAATCCAGTCGAGGTAGGAAGAAACCAGTTCAGTGTGGCAAGGTCCTCCCCTTGGAATTTTTCTTTCTTGTTGGAATGTATTTGAAATATCCCCTTAAATGTCTGCCACTGCATCTCTATTAACCTATCCCTTAACCTACTTTGCCAGTTCACTTTAGCTAGCTCTGCTTTTATGCCCTCATAATTGCCTTTATATAAATTAAAATACTAATCTTAGATCCACTCTTCTCTCCCTCAAACTGAATTTAAAATTCAATCATATTATGATCGCTGCTGCTTAGGGTGCCTTCACTATGATGCCATTAATTAATCCTATCTCATTGCACAATACCAGGTCCACTATACCCTGCTCTCTGGTTGGCTCCAGAATGTGCTGTTCTAAGAAACTATCCCAAAAACAGTCTATGACCTCCTCATCTAGGCTACCTTTGCCCATCTGATTTTTCCAGTCTATATGTAGATTAAAATCCCCCATAATTATCGTGGTACCTTTCTGACAATCTCCCATTTTTTTCTTCCTTTATACCCCATCCTACAGTGTGGTTAATGTTAAGGGGCATGTGCACCACTCCCACAAGTAACTTCTTGCCTTTATCCTTTCTCATCTTTACCCAAACTGCTTCTACATCCTGGTTTCCTGAAATTAGGTCATCTCTCCCTATTGCGCTAATACCATTATTAACTAACAGAGCCACCCTCCACCTTTTCCTAGCTTACTGTCCTTCCTAAATGCCATGTACCCTTCAATATTCAGGTGCAATCTATGTCACCCTGAAGCCATGTCTCTGTAATGGCTATCAGATCATACTTATTTATTTCTATTTGTGCTATCAGTTCATCTGTTTTATCTCAGAATGCTAAGTGCATTCAGATACAGAGACTCTACTTTTGTCCTTTTATTATTTTTTTAACCTCTAGCCTTATCTGCTGTTTTGCCCTTAGATTTGTACAAACTGTCCCTTCCTGTCACAGTCTGTTTATCATTTCCCATATTAATACCTTTCTCTCTTACCTTGTCTCTACCCTTTAATTTACCACATCTTCCCAAATTTGATTCTTTGCTCCCACTTCCCTAGTTATGTGGCTCACTAGAACACTGGTCCCAGCATGGTTCAGTTGATCACCGTCTCAACGGTGCAGCTCCCACTTTCCCCAGTTCTGGTGCCAGTGCCCCATGAACCGGATCCCATTCTACCACACCAGTCTTTGAGCTATGCATTCATTTCTCTAATCTTATTTTCCCTTGGCCAATTTGCATGTGGCTCAGGTAATAATCTAGAGATTACCTTTGAGGTTCTGTAGATCTATATGTGGACGCAGAATTCTCTTTGGACTTCCACTGTTTCTAGCTTTTCACCATTTAGAAAGCACTCTGATCGATCCAAGTTAGGCCAAAAGTTTCCTCACATTTTCTTGTATTGAAATCCATTTGCCACGGATTTGGCTAGTCACTTAATCTATTGTTATCTCTTTGTAATTTTATGCTTCCGTCTACACTATGTGCAATGCAACCTCGCTTCGTATCATCAGCAAATTTGGATATGTGGGTTTCTATCCCATCATCTAAGTCATTAATAAATATGGTGAATAGTTGAAGCAACAACACAGATCCTTGCAGGACACCACTAGGCATATTCCTGCTAATTAGAGTACCTGTCCATTATCCCTTCTCTCTATCTCTTCCACTCAGACAATTTTCTAACCAGATCAATAATTTGTCTTTAATTCCATGAGCTTCAGCTTTACATAGCCATCTTTTATGAGGGACTTCATCAAATTATTTCTGGATGTCCCTATGGATGACATATGTAGACATTCCCCTGTCAACTATTTTAGTCACCTCCTCAATAAATTGAATCAGATTCATCAGGCATGACCTACCCTTTACAAATCCATGTTGGCTCTATCTGATTGGTCGAACATTTCCAAGGGGTTCAGTCACTCTATCCATAAATTTAGACTCTAATAATTTCACAACAGATATTTGGGTAACTAGTCTATAATTCCCTGTTTATTGCTCTCACATCTTTCTTAAATAGTGGAGTGGCTTGGGCAATTTTATAATCTAAAGGAATGGTTCCCAAATTGAGAGAACTTTGAAAGATAATAAACATCTGCAATGTTCTCACCTACTTTCTTTAAAGCTTGGAAACCATCTGGTCCTGGGGATTTGTCACTCATGCCGTTATTTTTGTCATTATTGTTATTTTGCTTACGTGCATTTTGGTAAGTCCTCACACCTGACTCAATATTAGGTTCCTTGGGATGTTCGGCGTGCTGATCCTTCCTCTATTGTAAGTACTGACACCAACATGTTTGTTATTTTCTTGTTTTCATTGACAATATCATTGTTATCAGTTTTCATGTTTTCAAAGGGCCCACATTTCTCCTGACCACCGTTTTTCCAGAATATAATTGTAAAAACAATTGTGTTGATTTTGATACCCCTTGCAAATTTCTTTTAGTACTGTACCTTTCCAGGTCACCTTTGTTCTTCGTATCTCTTTATTTCTAATCTTTGATATTTGTATGTTTTTTCTTTCAGTTTTTTTATTTCTTCCATCATTATCTGTTTTTGATTCGGATTTCGGGCATCTGCAGTATTTTGCTTTTGTATTTGTGTTTAATTCACGGCCTCTTCTCTTCCAAGGAATGCCCACCTTGAAGAAGTTCTGCTCTTCTCTCCGACGGAATTTCTGTTTGTCTCTTTTACCTTGTTCACCTTCATTGCTTTCTATATCCATTTTTGTTTTTGATCAGGAATCTACCAAAACTCACTTCCACTGCCACATCATCCTCAGCAACTATCTCCAGCTCCAACTTACTCTCCGTGGATTCCAACTGAAATTCCACCCTTCGTTTTTCAGATCCATCCACAATTACAGATATCTCCTAGACAACCACAATTCCTCGAACCACTATTCTCCCGCATCCTCAGATCCCGCCTCAAAGCCATGCGCCACCACATACGCACTCTCAACTTCTCTCTTAAGCAGCATCGACTTTATCTTAAAGCTGTTTTGCCTACAGTTTCATTTCATCCTTTGCCTCATCTGGTGATTTAATAAAAAACTTTTTTATCTTCTTTTCAGGTGTGAAGGATCACAAGCTTCAAAAACCCATAGGTACCAATATCCCACTGGATCCTTCTTCCACTTCCTTTCCCTCTGATTCCATCTCTTCTTGAACCTCACCCCTTGCTATGTATTCATGATACCATCTGATCTTCCTGTCCCTGACCCTGAACAATCTATCCTCGGCAAAGCCCTTAGTTTCATCCCCTTATGAGCCCACCTCAATGAATTTCGAGTTCAGCATGATGCTGAGCTCTTCTTCTGTCGCCTTAGCCTCCGCACCCACTTTATTGTCCAGGTCTCAGTTCTGATGAAAAGTCACTGACCTGAAACGTTAACTCTGTTTCTCTCTCCACAGATGCTGCCTGACCTACTGAGTATTTCCAGCACTTTCTGTTTTTATGAATTGGAGTACTGTGTTCAGTCTGTGCACCAAACCTAGGAAGGATATACTGCCCTTGGAGATAGTGCAGCCTAGATTTACCAGAATTATAACTGGAATCAAAGAGTTAAATTGTGAGGAGAGATGACACAAATTAGGGCTTTGTTCCTTGGAATTTAGGAGATTAAGGGACAACTGATAGGTTAAATAGAGAGAGAGACTATTTCTACTTGTTTGGATGGTTGTAAGATTAGAGGACTCATCTTAGGCATTGGCAGCAAACCTTTTTAGGAATAAAGTTAAAAATGCTAAGTCCATTATTCTTAATTTTAAATATGATATTATAGATTTTTGTTAACCAATGGTTTGAAAGGATATGGGGCAAAGATGGGTATGTTTTGCATGGTGGTCACAACAACAAATCAAATATCTAAGTCAGATGTAACAACATCTTGAAATCTGCCTGCCAATTTCCACTGGACAGCAGTCTTTGATGATGTGTTCCAGAGACAGATTATGAGCTCCGCCATTGTGTAATGGGGATGTTTTAATCTCCCATCTGTGGAGAAGGTGTCAGCAGCTACTAAAAATGGTTCTGAGGCAGTTGGAAATTGCCCACTGTTTGCTGGAAGGTTTAATCCTTCAGGTTGTTCTGTGGGGTCCTCTCTAAGGAATCAAGTTAGTGTGTGCAGTTCTTGCAATCATTGCACCATCGGTCATCATCAAGCTTTAGGGGAGATCGTAAAAAGGCTTAATCCACAGTCCAAAATGCCTTTCCAGATTTGATTCTGTTGGGCTGGTGGTTGTTTGGTCAAGTTGGTCTGGATGGACATGTCTTTACTACTGTAACAGTTTTACTATTTGGAGACTGCAGATTCACTGCATAGGTGTGGTAGTGCAGTGGTTGCAAGCAAAGGAAGCCAGGGTATTGGTGTCGATCAAAGCATACCAGTAATAATTCTCATAGTAGATCTCAGCTGGATATCAGTGGATTTGACATGTGGACTTCATAGCCATGTCAGTGAGCAGTACTCAGCTGTAGAGTACACCAAGATGAGTGCTGTCGTTTGGCGTTTTGTGCATCTGTTCCCATGTGGGCCGGATGAGATTCTGATCAGGTTGACCCTACTCATTAGCTTTGTTGAAGGTTCTGCCAATGTGTCTCTATGACAGGGTGCGATCAAGTGTGACTCCTAAATAGGAGGGTTTTTGACATGGTTTAGCTCTGAGACACAAGAGGATACTTCCGGAGCACAGTTTGCTTGGTGGGTGTTTAGGTAGAATGTTGAAGTGACAAATTTTTCCCAAGCAAAACAAGAATCTGTCCAGCACCGAGGAAAGGTGATTGTATCAGCTAGTATCAGCAGCAGTAATGGTGACCATAAGACTACCAGATTGTCATTCAAGACTCACTCTAGGACTTGAGCACAAAAATCAAGGCTGACACTCCAGTGCAGTAGTACTGAGGGAGTGCTGTATTGTTGAAGATGCTGTCCTTCAGATGAAATGCTAAACTGAGGCCCCATCTGCCCTCTCAGATGGATGTAGTAGATCATTTAGAAGAACAGCAGGGGAATAATCCCCCGGTGTCCTGGCCAATATTTATTTCTCAATCAATATCACTAAAACAGATTATCTGGTCATTATCGCGTTGCAGTTTTGGAGAGCTTGTTGGGCTGAATTTAATAAATGTGCCACTGATCCTAGTGGAAGCCCTAGTAAAGGGTGCCATTCATGTCCATCACGTGTGTGCCCACCCTCCTGTGTTTTCGCGGCAGGCGCTCATTTTACACAGGGGAGGTGCGGGTACCCTCCAATCACAGGGCAGAAGCTCGGGAGGTGTGGCCTCAGATGATTCCGGAGCAGGTAACTGTGCCATATTTAAAGGCCTGCCAGCCCTGCATTCATTCTTGTCCTGGATACATTGTCAGCTTGGTGCAGCCAACAGCTTTGTCCGACTGGCTCCTGTATCACTTCCACACGCCCTCCCGCACCCCCCTCCCCGAGTGGGCAGAAAACGATGTCCAAACAAAGAGACACTGTGGCCCCATGTTTCACTAATGCCTCCCTGCAGATTCTCCTCCAGGCTTCAAGGGAAGTGTAGGAGGTTCTCTTCCCCGGTGATGGCAAGACTAAGCAAGCCTGGGTGGAGATCACAGAGGAGGTTTTCAGGAATGGGGCCACCCAACGCAACTGGGTCCAGTGCAAGAAGAGGGTCAATGATCTCCTGCGTTCTACCATGGTGAGATCTCCATACCAGTGACCTTTTTGAGAATTGCATGTGACTATGGGTGAAGTTACGTGACATTGGGAGGGTGGTGGCAATGTGGCATTGGCTGAGTGGTTAGGGTTCCGTCTCTTCCTGACACATGTGTGGCTGTCTCTCGGCTACAGGCTACCTTCCTTCATCGCTCGCCGCTATTAACTTCCCTGATAGTGAGTGTCGGCATGAGAGACATCAGATTCCCCAGTAGGGGTTGAGGGGCTGAAATGAGCTGAACTGCTATGTTGATCTCTGTGCCATTCTCGACCATCTCCATCTTTCCTCTTGCAGGACAAGAGTACCCATAATCGGAGGAAGATGTCCTGGACAGGCACAGGAATCCTAGATGCACGTCCACTTACCCACGCCAAGGAAGAGGCCTTGGAGCTGGCAGACACCCTGGGTGGCACATCAATAGCCGCCAGGGAGATTGGAGTTCCTGCAATAGAGAGTGAGGGTTGTCTTTCGTTGGCCTGGGCATCAATGTTGGAGACCCACAGAATGCTTGGCAGGAGTCAGGAGAACTGCACTGCCTAACCCACATATGTTTGTGTTCTCTCATGCAGATAGCCACTCGCAGGTGTCTGCAAACACAGGGGGACAGACGTCCACCTCTGACGAGGAGGACAACTCAGAGGATGCATGGTCCCATGACTCTCTTGAACCTTCCACCAGCACAGACACTTTCACCTTGCTGGGTAACCACTCAGCTGTAGAAGCAGGGTCACAAGCTGGTGAGAGCACTGCACATGCACCTGAACAGCTGGCAGAGGTTGAGACAGCAAGGCCTCTGACTGTTGGAGGACTGTGGGTGGCCAGGCCCATGCTGAGCCCCAGGATGATGATGAGCCTCTGGTGTTGACAGCACAGGGCATGCTGGAATCGCAGAGAGGGATAGGGAAAAATCTACCAGAGATGCCAGAGGCCATGTGCAGTGATGAGCGGACAATGGAGGAGCCCATCCATGTCATGACTGCTGCCATGTCTCAGGCCAATGACTGCACAGCTTCCTCCATCGAGAGGTTAGTGACCCTCATGGACAGCCACATCCCACAGATCCACGCCGACCTGCAGACCATCGCCTTGGCCATGAGCTTGACGCAGCAGTGGCAATGCAAGAGAAGGAACAGGAGCCCAGATGATTCTGCAGCTCCTGATCGTTCTCTGATGAGCAGGGAGGCTCATGTGAGCCTTCACAGGGAGCAGCAGTGGCTGACAGCCACATCTGGGGGTCTCCCCTCAGGTTGCTCCGAGTGTGGCACCCAGCTCCTCAGGCCCTCTGCCGGTGAGCCAGTGCCAGCAGTCACGATGCCTGAGGAGAGTTCTGCACCCCCAGACACGTTACAGGCCTCAGGCACCCAGAGGATGCCCACCAAAGTCATAACAGGCCGAGGAGCAGCCTGATGAGCAGCCTGCCTCCAGCCCAGCTGCTGCCACTGTGGCCAAACCACGTAGGAGCACCCGCAAACAGATTAAGAAGAGCACATATCAACACTTTGGATCTCACGGGTGTAATATATATGTTTTTTGTTAAACAACTAAAAGCTCCCTTGTTCAAATCTTTAGGCTTCATTGACTGAAATCCATGCATCATTCTGCCTCAATTGTGAGATGTGGCAATGCCAATGTGACCACAACCATCATTAACATGCCAATATGATGATAGCCTTCATTAACATACGATCTCCCATGGTCACTAGTGCGCAGGGACAGGGACCACAAAAGGAAAAGACGCAACAGAGTTCAGGCATTAAGGTGAGCCTTTATTTCACTCTCTGTGAATGAACACCAAGAGGGATGCAAACGAGTCACTGTGAGATTGACCCTTGCCTCCTTCATGTGTTGCTCTACCCGCCTGGTCTCTTGTCTTGATACATGAGGTTGTGTCAGGTCTGTCGGCGGAGTTGCTCCTGGACCTCAGATCCCAACATTGATGATGGTCCATGCTCTGTTCCAGCAGTTTGCCGACCCAATACTGACCTCGCCACCCCCAAACCCAAACTCACATTTTTAAAAATCAATTCATGGGATGTGGGCGTCGCTGGCCAGGCCAGAATTTATTGCCCATCCCTAATTTCCCTTGAGAAGGTGGTAGTGAGCTGCCTTCTTGAACCGCTGCAGTCCATGTGGGTTAGGTACACCCACAGTTCTGTTAGGGAGGGAGTTCCAGGATTTTGACCCAGCGACAGTGAAGGAACGGCGATATAGTTCCAAATCAGGATGGTGTGTGACTTGGAGAGGAACTTGCAGGTGGTGATGTTCTCATGCATTTGCAGCCCTTGACCTTCTAGTTGGTAGAGGTCACGGGTTTGGAAGGTGCTGTCTAAGGAGCCTTGGTGCGTTGCTGCAGTGCATCTTGTAGATGGTACACACTGCTGCCACTGTGCGTCGGTGGTGGAGGGAGTGAATGTTTGTAGATGGGGTGCCAATCAAGCGAGGTGCTTTGTCCTGGATGGTGTCGAGCTTCTTGAGTGTTGTTGGAGCTGCACCCATCAAGGCAAGTGGAGAGCATTCCATCACACTCCTGACTTGTGCCTTGTAGATGGTGGTCAGGCTTTGGGGAGTCAGGCGGTCAGTTACTTGCCACAGGATTCCTAGCCTCCAACCTTCTCTTGTAGCCACATTATTTATATGGCTACTCCAGTTCAATTTCTGGTCAATGGTAGTCCCTAGGATGTTGATAGTGGGGGATTCAGTGATTGTAATGCCATTAAATGTCAAGGGGAGATGGTTAAATTCTCTCTTGTTGGAGATGGTCATTGCCTGACACTTGTGTGGTGCGAATGTTATTTGCCACTTATCAGCCCAAGCCTGGATATTGGCCAGGTCTTGCTGCATTTCTACACAGACTGCTTCAGTATCTGAGGAGTCGCGAATGGTGCTGAACATTGTGCAATCATCAGTGAACATCCCCACTTCTGACCTTATATTTGAAGGAAGGTCAGTGATGAAGCAGCTGAAGATGGTTGGGCCTCAGACACTACCCTGATTAACTCCTGCAGTGATGTCCTGGAGCTGAGATGATTGATCTCCAACAACCACAGCCATCTTCCTTTGCACTCGGTATGACTCTAACCAGCAGAGAGTTTTCTCCCTGATTCCCATTGATTCCAGTTTTGCTAGGGCTCCTTGATACCATACTCAGTCAAATGCTGCCTTGATGTCAAGGGCAGTCATTCTCACTTCACCTCTTAAGTTCAGCTCTTTTGCCCATGTTTGAACCAAGGTTGTAATGAGGTCAGGAGCTGAGTGGCCCTGACAGAACCCAAACTGAGCGTCACTGAGCAGATTATTGCTAAGCAAATGCTGCTTGATGGCACTGTTGATGACACCTTCCATCACTTTACTGATGATTGAGAGTTGACTGATGGGGAGGTAATTGGCCGGGTTGGACTTGTACTGCTTTTTGTGTGCCGGCCATACCTGGGCAATTTTTCACATTGCTGGGTAGATACCAGTGTTGTAGCTGTACTGGAACAGCTTGGCTCGGGGCGCAGCAAGTTCTGGAGCACCGGTCTTCAGTACTGTAGCGGGGATGTTGTCAAGGCCCATAGCCTTTGCAGTATCCAGTGCCTTCAGTCGTTTCTTAATATCACGCATAGTGAATCGAATTGGCTGAATTCTGGAATCTGTAATGCTGTGGACTTCAAGAGAAGGCCGAGATGGATCATCAACTCGGCACTTCTAGCTGAAGATTGTTGCTTGTTGCAAATGCTTCAGCCTTATCTTTCGTACTGATGTGCTCGGCTCCCCCATCATTGAGGATGGGGATATTTGTGGAGCCACCTCCTCCAGTTAGTTGCTTTATTGTCCACCACCATTCACAGATGGATGTGGCAGGACTGCAGAGCTTAGAGCTGATCCGTTGGTTATGGGATCGCTTAGCTCTGTCTATCGCATGCTGCTTACGCAGTTTGGCATGCAAGTAGTCCTGCATTGTAGCTTCACCAGGTTGACACCTCATTTTGAGGTATACCGGGTTCTGTTTCTGGCATGTCCTCCTGAACTCTTCATTGAACCAGCGTTGGTCTCCTGTCTTGCTGGTAGTGGTAGAGTAAAGAATATGCCGGGCCATGAGGTTACAGATTGTGGTTGAGTACAATTCTGCTGCTGCTGACGGCCCACAGCGTCTCAAGGATGCCCAGTTTTGCATTGCTAGATCTGTCCGAAATCTATCCCATTTAGCACGGTGATAGTGTCACACAACATGATGGAGGGTATCCTCAATGTGAAGGCGGGGCTTCGTCTTCACAAGGACTGTGCGGTGGTCACTCCTACCAATACTGTCATGGACAGATGCATCTGCAGCAAGCAGATTTGTGAGGACGAAGTCAAGTATGTTTTTCCCTCTTGTTGGTTCCCTCACCACCTGCCGCAGACCCAGTCTAGCAGATATGTCCTTTAGGACTCTGCCAGGTCGCTGAGTAGTGGTGCTACCAAGCCACTCTTGCTGATGGACATTGAAGTCCCCCACCCAGAGTGCATTCTGCACCCTTGCCACCCTCAGTGCTTCCTCCAAGTGGTCATCAACATGAAGGAGTATTGATTCATCAGCTGAGGACGGGCAGTAGGTCGTACTCAGCAGGAGGTTTCCTTGGCCATGTTTACCTGATGCCATGAGACTTCATGGGGTCCAGAGTTGATGCTGAGGACTCTCAGGGCAACTCTCTCCCGACTGTATACCCAATGTGCCGCCACCTCTGCTGGGTCTGTCCTGCCGGTGGGACAGGACATACCCAGGGGTGATGATGGCAGTGTCTAGTTCATTGTCTGTAAGGTCTGATTCCGTGAGTATGACTATGTCAGGCTGTTGCATGACTAGTCTGTGGGACAGCTCTCCCAACTTTAGCACGAGCCCCCAGATGTTAGTAAGGAGGACTTTGCAGGGTCGATAGGGCTGGGTTTGCTGTTGTCGTTTCCGGTGCCGAGGTCGATGCCGAGTGATCCATCCAGTTTCATTCTGTTTTATTGACTTTGTAGCAGTTAGATACAACTGAGCGGCCTGCATGGCCATCTCACAGGGCATTTAAGAGTCAATAACATTGCTGTGGGTCTGGAGTCAAATTTAGGCCAGACCAGGTAAGGATGGCAGATTTCCTTCCCGAAAGGACATTTGCCCACTTGCTACCCCAGACCCCTTTGCATGGTCCCCACTAAACCAGACCCCTTTGCATGGTCCCCACTACCCCAGACCCCTTCGCAGAGCCCCCACTATCCTGCACTCCTTTGCAGAGCCCCCACTACCCCAGACTCCTTTGCAGAGCCCCCACAATCCCAGATTCCTTTGCAGATCCCCCACTACCCCAGACCTCTTTTCAGAGCCCCCAGTATTCTGGACTCCTTTGCAGAGCCCCCACTTCCCCAGACCCCTTTGCAGAGCCCCCACTTCCCCAGACCCCTTTTCAGAGCCCCACTATACCGGATTCATTTGCCGAGCCCCCATTATCTCAGACCCCTTCACAGAGCCCCCACTAGCTTGGACCCCTTTGCGGAGCCAACACTTTCCCGGATTCCTTTGCAGAGCCCCTCCTATAACAGACTCCGTTGCAGAGTCCCCACTATCCCAGACCCCTTTGCAGAGCCCCCACTACCCCAGACCCCTTTGCAGAGCCCCCACTACCCCAGACCCCTTTTCAGAGCCCCACTATACCGGACTCCTTTGCAGAGGCCCCGTTATCTCAGACCCCTTCACAGAGCTCCCACTAGCTTGGACCCCTTTGCGGACCCCCACTATCCCAGACCCCTTTGCAGAGCCCCCATTATCCCGGACCCCTTCACAGAAACCCTGCTACTCCGGACCCCTTCGCAAGGCTTCCACTATCCTGGACTCCTTCATAGAGCCCCCACTATCCCGGACTCTTTCACAGACACCCTGCGACTCCAGACCCCTTTGCAGAGACCCCACTATCCCGGACTCCTTTGCAGAGCCCCCACTATCCCGGACTCCTTTGCAGAGCCCCTACTATCCCGGACTCCTTTGCAGAGCCCCCACTATCCCAGACCCCTTTGCAGAGCCCCCATTATCCCGGACCCCTTCGCAGAGCCCCTGCTACTCCGGACCCCTTCGCAAGGCTTCCACTATCCTGGACTCCTTTGCAGAGCCCCCACTATCCCGGACTCTTTCACAGACACCCTGCTACTCCAGACCCCTTTGCAGAGACCCCACTATCCCGGACTCCTTTGCAGAGCCCCCACTACCCTAGACCCCTTCACAGAGACCCCACTATCCCGGACCCCTTTGCAGAGCCCCTACTATCCCGGACTCCTTTGCAGAGCCCCCACTATCCCAGACTCCTTTGCAGAGCTCTCACAATCCCAGATTCCTTTGCGGAGCCCCCACTATCCCGGACTCCTTTGCAGAGCCCCCACTATCCCGGACTCCTTTGCAGAGCCCCCACTATCCCGGACTCCTTTGCAGAGACCCCGCGACCGCGGGCTCTTTTGCAGAGCCCCCACTATCCCGGACTCCTTTGCAGAGCCCCCACTATCCCGGACACTTTTGCAGAGCCCCCACTATCCCAGACTCCTTTGCAGAGCCCTCACTATCCCATACTCCTTTGCAGAGCCCCCACTATCCCATACTCCTTTGCAGAGCCCTCACTATCCCATACTCCTTTGCAGAGCCCCCACTATCCCAGACTCCTTTGCAGAGCCCTCACTATCCCATACTCCTTTGCAGAGCCCTCACTATCCCATACTCCTTTGCAGAGCCCCCACTATCCTGGACTCCTTTGCAGAGCCCCCACTATCCCGGACTCCTTTGCAGAGCCCCCACTATCCCAGACTCCTTTGCAGAGCCCTCACTATCCCATACTCCTTTGCAGAGCCCCCACTATCCTGGACTCCTTTGCAGAGCCCCCACTATCCTGGACTCCTTTGCAGAGCCCCCACTATCCCAGACTCCTTTGCAGAGCCCTCACTATCCCATACTCCTTTGCAGAGCCCTCACTATCCCATACTCCTTTGCAGAGCCCCCACTATCCTGGACTCCTTCATAGAGCCCCCACTATCCCGGACTCTTTCACAGACACCCTGCTACTCCAGACCCCTTTGCAGAGACCCCACTATCCCGGACTCCTTTGCAGAGCCCCCACTATCCCGGACTCCTTTGCAGAGCCCCTACTATCCCGGACTCCTTTGCAGAGCCCCCACTATCCCAGACCCCTTTGCAGAGCCCCCATTATCCCGGACCCCTTCGCAGAGCCCCTGCTACTCCGGACCCCTTCGCAAGGCTTCCACTATCCTGGACTCCTTCATAGAGCCCCCACTATCCCGGACTCTTTCACAGACACCCTGCTACTCCAGACCCCTTTGCAGAGACCCCACTATCCCGGACTCCTTTGCAGAGCCCCCACTACCCTAGACCCCTTCACAGAGACCCCACTATCCCGGACCCCTTTGCAGAGCCCCTACTATCCCGGACTCCTTTGCAGAGCCCCCACTACCCCAGACTCCTTTGCAGAGCCCCCACAATCCCAGATTCCTTTGCAGAGCCCCCACTATCCCGGACTCCTTTGCAGAGCCCCCACTATCCCAGACTCCTTTGCAGAGCCCTCACTATCCCATACTCCTTTGCAGAGCCCCCACTATCCCATACTCCTTTGCAGAGCCCTCACTATCCCATACTCCTTTGCAGAGCCCCCACTATCCCAGACTCCTTTGCAGAGCCCTCACTATCCCATACTCCTTTGCAGAGCCCTCACTATCCCATACTCCTTTGCAGAGCCCCCACTATCCTGGACTCCTTTGCAGAGCCCCCACTATCCTGGACTCCTTTGCAGAGCCCCCACTATCCCAGACTCCTTTGCAGAGCCCTCACTATCCCATACTCCTTTGCAGAGCCCCCACTATCCTGGACTCCTTTGCAGAGCCCCCACTATCCTGGACTCCTTTGCAGAGCCCCCACTATCCCAGACTCCTTTGCAGAGCCCTCACTATCCCATACTCCTTTGCAGAGCCCTCACTATCCCATACTCCTTTGCAGAGCCCCCACTATCCCAGACTCCTTTGCAGAGCCCCCACTATCCCAGATTCCTTTGCAGAGCCCTCACTATCCCATACTCCTTTGCAGAGCCCCCACTATCCTGGACTCCTTTGCAGAGCCCCCACTATCCCGGACTCCTTTGCAGAGCCCCCACTATCCCGGACTACTTTGCAGAGCCCCCACTATCCCAGACTCCTTTGCAGAGCCCCCACTATCCCAGACTCCTTTGCTGAGCCCCCACTATCCCGGACTCCTTTGCAGAGCCCCCACTATCCCGGAATCCTCTGCAGAGCCCCCACTATCCTGGACTTCTTTGCGCAGCCCCCACTATCCTGGACTTCTTTGCAGAGCCCCCACTATCCTGGACTTCTTTGCAGAGCCCCCACTATCCCAGACTCCTTTGCAGAGCTCCCACTATCCTGGACTTCTTTGCAGAGCCCCCACAATCGCAGACTCTTTTGCAGAGCCCCCACTATCCTGGACTTCTTTGCAGAGCCCCCATTATCCCAGACTCCTTTGCAGAGCCCCCACTATCCCAGACTCCTTTGCAGAGCCTCCACTATCCCGGAATCCTCTGCAGAGCCCCCACTATCCTGGACTCCTTTGCAGGGCCCCCACTATCCCGGACTCCTTTGCAGGGCCCCCACTATCCCGGACTCCTTTGCAGAGCTCCCATTATCCCGGAATCCTCTGCAGAGCCCCCACTATCCTGGACTCCTTTGCAGAGCCCCCACTATCCCGGAATCCTCTGCAGAGCCCCCACTATCCTGGACTCCTTTGCAGGGCCCCCACTATCCCGGACTCCTTTGCAGAGCTCCCATTATCCCGGAATCCTCTGCAGAGCCCCCACTATCCTGGACTCCTTTGCAGAGCCCCCACTATCCCGGAATCCTCTGCAGAGCCCCCACTATCCTGGACTCCTTTGCAGGGCCCCCACTATCCCGGACTCCTTTGCAGAGCTCCCATTATCCCGGAATCCTCTGCAGAGCCCCCACTATCCTGGACTCCTTTGCAGGGCCCCCACTATCCCGGACTCCTTTGCAGAGCTCCCATTATCCCGGACCCCTTTGCAGAGACCCCACTACCTCGGCTTCTTTTGCAGCGACCCCACTATCCCACACTCCTTTGCAGAGCCCCCACTATCCCAGACCCCTTTGCAGAGCTCCCACTATCCCAGACCCCTTTGCAAAGCTCCCATTATCCCACACTCCTTTGCATAGCCCCCACTATCCCAGACCCCTTTGCAGAGCTCCCACTATCCCACACTCCTTTGCAGAGCTCCCACTATCCCACACTCCTTTGCAGAGCTCCCACTATCCCAGACCCCTTTGCAGAGCTCCCACTATCCCAGACCCATTTGCAGAGCCCCCACTATCCCAGACCCCTTTGCAGAGCTCCCACTATCCCACACTCCTTTGCATAACCCCCACTATCCCAGACCCCTTTGCAGAGCCCCTTCTACCTCGGACCCTGTTTTAAATTGGCTGTCACTCCCTACGTTACAACAGTGCATGCACTTTAAAAGTACTTCATTGGCTGTAAGGCACTTTGAGATGTCCAGTGGTCATGGAAGGCTCCATATAAATCCATGTCTTTCTTTTACAAATGAAATCCAACTGGTTCATTTATGTCCCTGAGGGAAGGACATCTGCCATGTTTACCTGGTCTGGCCTATATGGCAATATGATTGATTCTTAACTGCCCTTTGAAAAAGCCTAGCAAGTCATGCAGTTTGTCATCAAGAAGATTGCTCACCACCACTTTCTCAAGCTCAATTAGGGATGGATAAAAAATGCTGGCCAGAAGTGATGCCCACTTCTCATGAACGAATGGAGAAAGGTTACAGATCAACCATGATCTCATTGAATGGCGAGCAGACTTGAGGGGCTCAATGGCCTGCTCCAGTTGCTGCGTTTCTTTTTTCCTACCTCAGCAAATCTGCTTAAACCTTCACCCAAGCTTTTGTCACTTCCAGACTTAATTATTGCAATAATGTTTTGGAGATCTCACATGCTTTATCCTCTATGGGCATCAGTTCATCCAAAATTCTGCTGCCCATATTCTATCCTACACCAAGTCCTGCTTGCTCATCATTCCTGTCCTCAGTGACATACATTGACACCTGATCCACCAACAGATCCAATTTAAAACTCACATCTTTGTGCATAAATTGCTTCATGGCCTTGTCCCTTCCGATCTCTGCAACCTCCTGCAATTCTAAAATCACCCCTCCAAATATCTGCTTCTGTGGCTTTTGCCTGATTACACCTCTGTAAACACCTTGGGAAGTTTATTTTCCCACTATAAATGTATTATATAAATACAGTTTGTTGTTATAGTAGTTAAGCTATTGCTTTGATCCCAGAGTCTCTTATGTTAGAAATGGTGATGTGCAGACACTGTGATCTTTCATAATCACTGAAGTGGATTGTTTACAGAAATGATTTCGATAAAATTAAAACACATTTAGAGATGCAATTTTCTTTTCATACTTTTAGAACTACAGTGTGATTACAAGGCGACAAGTCCTTGACAGGGAACATGCTAGAATTTTTCTGTATACACTACAGATAAATTGATAAGTTTGCACTCCCAGCACGGAGCTTCCCCTGCCAACACCCATCGTGGGAATTTGGGGGCAGAGGTCATCAAATTGTGCTGGATTTTCCAACCACCTATGGATAGAAAATCCTGCAGGATCTGCTGACCTCTGTGTCCTGATTCCTAAAATCGGCCGCTGGCAGATAAATATCCTTGTCGGGAGCTTGAATTTGTACAATTTACTATTTTGTTTTAAAATCTAACTGATTCTGAATTCACGTGTACAGAATTCTTTAGACACAGATATACAATTGGTATAATTTTAAAGTTCGCATAATATTTGGAGCTCCCTAATGTTACAGCCGCTATTGCAACATCTGTCTGAAAGTAGTACATCTCTTTTAATCAATTTCATGTGGTTGAAATGTTCTGGAAGAGCAGGCTGCATCTTGCTATCTCCCTCTGTCTCAGAGCTATACTTGTTAAAATCATTGGGGATCTGTTCATTTTGACTGTCGTCATTGTAAAATGGTGTCTGTCCATAATCCGATTCAAGTTGTTGAATTCCATTATTGTCCTTCAGGTTTGTCTCCTTGAAATAGTCATTATAATCTGAGGCCTGGCGGAGATCTGGAACAGAAATAAAACTCCACTTGTGAACACTGAAAGGTTATCGAGATTGATTATATGCTGTTTCCCTCTGTCCCAACTACACGCTGTTGCTCTCTGTAACATTATTTGTTCCTTGGGTCTGTGAACAGGATGCACAGGAATACAAATAATTTACAAAGAATACATGGGTCTTTATTGTAACTTAGACTGGAACATATATACACATAACAAATACAGGAACACACCTACACGTGCCTTACTCTATTGGTCTACACCCACAGCTCTCT
Organism: Heterodontus francisci; assembly: GCF_036365525.1. Taxonomy (NCBI): domain Eukaryota; kingdom Metazoa; phylum Chordata; class Chondrichthyes; order Heterodontiformes; family Heterodontidae; genus Heterodontus; species Heterodontus francisci. Next base: position 189,014,782 of record NC_090374.1, read on the forward strand.
GGTCATGTGTGACGCAACATTACTTCCTTGCAGTCTCTTAATGTGATCCACAAGACTTTCTATCACAGAAAGTGGGATGTTCTGGCCCCCTCATTGCACTTCAAATGTATCATTGCGCAGAGAAAGGGACACTAATGGTTGCAAACTATGCCAATTAATTGATGCATATCTGGTAAAACATGAGAAGATTGAAGTTAAAATAGAAACCAGTTATATGTTCTATTTTGCAGAAATGGCAAAAGCGTCCTTAAAGTACCAGACAATGCGTCAGCAGTTTAGTGTTACGTCCTAATTCTAAAGTGGAGCCTTTACATTAGACAGAGTTTACCTTGCCTTGTATCTGTGGAAGTCAACATTTAATTGAGCTTTTGACAATTAGCGAAATAGAATTTTTAAACATCTTATAGTATTTCTGTTTATTTTCTGTATCAGAGAAGTAGTGGGATCTTGTGACAGCAATCCAGTCGTTTCATTCTCACCATCTGGTCTGATTAGTAAGTTTGTGGACAACACAAAGGTTGGTGGAGTTGCGGACAGTGATGAGGATTGTCAGAGGATACAGTAGGATATAGATCGGTTGGAGAGTTGGGCGGAGAAATGGCAGATGGAGTTTAATCCGGACAAATGTGAGGTAATGCATTTTGGAAGGTCTAATACAGGTGGGAAGTATACAGTAAATGGCAGAACCCTTAGGAGTATTGACAAGCAGAGAGATCTGGGCGTACAGGTCCACAGATCACTGAAAGTGGCAACGCAGCTGGATAAGGTAGTCAAGAAGGCATACGGCATGCTTGCCTTCATCGGTCAGGGCATAGAGTATAAAAATTGGCAAGTCATGTTGCAGCTGTACAGAACCTTAGTTAGGCCACACTTGGAATATTGTGCACAATTCTGGTCGCCACACTACCAGAAGGATGTGGAGGCTTTGGAGAAGGTACAGAAGATGTTTACCAGGATGTTGCCGGGTCTGGAGGGTATGAGCTATGAGGAGAGGTTGGATAAACTCGGATTGTTTTCACTGGAACGACGGAGGTGGAGGGGCGACATGATGGAGGTTTACAAAGTTATGAGTGGCATGGACAGAGTGGATAGTCAGAAGCTTTTTCCTCGGGTGGCAGAGTCAGTTACTAGGGGACATAGGTTTAAGGTGCGAGGGGCAAAGTTTAGAGGGGATGTGCGAGGCAAGTTCTTTACACATAGGGTGGTGAGTACCTGGAACTTGCTGCCAGGGGAGGTGGTGGAAGCAGGTATGATAGCGACATTTAAGAGGCATCTTGACAAATACATGAATAGGATGGGAATAGAGGAATATGAACCTTTGAAGTGCAGAAGATTTTAGTTTAGACAGGCATCAAGATCGGCTCAGGCCTGGTGGGCCAAATGGCCTGTTCCTGTGCTGTACTGTTCTTTGTTCTTAGTTATTACTGATATGAGCTCTTATTAATTGAAAAAAAATTCACCTATTGCTGTTGTAGGATGTGAACTGATATCAGGAGATCCTTAAACCAGCCCTCTGGATTACTAGCTCAGTAATATAACCAGTAGTGGGAATGTTCACTGATGATGTTATGATGTTCAGTAAAATTCACAACTCCTCAGATACTGAAGCCATCCATACCCACAAACAGCAAGATCTGGACAACATTCAGGCTTGCGTTGATAAGTGGCAAGTAACATTCATGCCACACAAGTGCCAGGAAATGACCATTTCCAACAAGAAAGAATCTAACCATCTCCCCATGACATTTAATGGCATTACCATTGCTGAACCCCCACCATTAACATCCTGGGGATTACCATTGAACAGAAACTGAACTCAACAAGCCATATAAATACTGTGACTAAACAGCACATCAGAGGCTGGGAATTCTGCGGCAAGTAATTCATCTTCTGACTCCCCAAAACTTGTCCACCATCTACAAGGCAGATTTTAGGAGTGTGATGGAATAATCTCCTGGATGAGTGCAGCTCCAACAACACTCAAGAAGCTTGACATTATCCAGTACAAAACAGCCCACTTGATCGGCACCCCACCCACCACCTTAAACATTTATTCCCTCCACTCCTGGCATACAGTGGCTGTGGTATGTACCAGCTACAAGATGCACTGCAGCAACTCACCAAGGCTGTTTTGACAGCACCTTCCAACCACGTGACCTCTATCACTGGAACGACAAGGGCATAGATGATTGGTCTCATCTATGGTTAAGTGAACATAAGTGCCGGCCCTGCCAAACACGGCGTCAGTCAACTGGGAGATACACTTGTGGGCAGCAGATTGTGATATTCTACAAATATCTCCTGCAGGTTCCTGGAAGGAGCTGGAAGCAAAGGAATTAAGGGCTGTGGTGGCCTTGACTGCCAGAGGCAGTGTGTGCCCACATTGTCCACTTGGCAGGAGGACTTCTTCCAGAGGCTGCAAAAGTCAGCAAGCACTTGACCGGAAAGTTTGAGCCTTGTGAGGTCCTGGTGCTTGTTCATGGCCAGAAAGCTAATCCTCTTCCTGCACACCCTGTGCTGGGTATTGCTCCTGTGAGCTGGAGCTCTGTCCTCGTCTCCTCTGTCCTGCAGCGTGGCCTTTGGTTGAGGAGAAGATTGCTGCTGGTGCTGCTGCTCGTGTTGCTCCTCCTGTTCCTCATCACAGGTCCAAGGTAGAGCTGCATAAGCAGCTCCCATGCTACTGTGAAGGCTGACAGCTGGAAAGTACAGATTGACGGCAAAAAAACTCCCGGCTATCAGAAATGACCTCCAAAGAATTAGCAAAAATACACTTTAGCCAAAACCTTTAAACTAGGAAGGAAGCAGCTGTCATATCTGAGCATTTAAAGTCTTCCTTGGCCGTCAGCTGCATGGCCCTGTCAACTCCTGGTGTTCAAGTGATACGGGGAGAAATCGGGAACAGGGTACTGAGTTTAGACGATCAGCCATGATCGTATTGAATGGTGGTGCAGGCTCAAAGGGCCGAATGGCCTTCTCCTGCTCCTATTTTCTATGTTTCTCACACCTTGCTTGACCTTCCAAGTTGCAAGAAGCCCAGGCAACCTGTGCGCAGAGGGCTAAAGACAGAAGCCAGCCTTAAAACTGTAATTAAAGAAAGTTTAACAAATGAAAATGTCACACCCACCTGTCCCACAAGTGGAAGTTAAATGCAGGCTCCTGTGGCTTCCCGACATGCCGGCAGTTAAAATTCAGCCCAATGTGTATTGGCTGAAGTAAGTGAATCCGGTCATAAATGTGGCTCTGTACGTTCACATACTGTGAATTAAAGCATCATAATGATTGATTGGCCTCATTTCACCATGTGTTTACTTCATCCATCTTTGTAAAGATTGAAGATCTACACATGTGACTCCAGTTCAGATCATAACAGATTACGATTACCAAGTGCTTTTATTGCACTATTGCATATTAGATATTGGGCAGTCTGGACACACTGCCACCTTTTAGAGGAGTTTCTTCATGCTGGTTCATTTGGTTGCAGTCCCATTCCACATTAAGATCAATCCACCTCCTCTTGTTGGGGTTTATTTCAGGTGCACAGTGGGCCTCCTGCAGGATTCCTCCAGCAAAAGAGTCAAAAAAGCCTGCCCACAAAATCCAGGTGGTGCTGCAGTGGGACAGTCACTACAACACCAGAGGAGCGCAGCACAGACTGGCTGTTGCAATGGAAGGTGAGTGGGAGCCATATTGGAGGGAGAGGAGGTCAGTACAAGGCTCTCTTCTCCATTGTGGACAGCTGTGCCATTATATGACAGCCCATGGGAATGGCAGTAACTGGGGTGGATCCAATGAAAATCCGATCATGTCCTCATTTGAGACCTGCACAGACTCACTTTCAACAGGAGACACTGGACAATGGTCAGGGACAGGATCTTACTGATTTATTTCCCTGCCTTTTCCAAGGTTGCAGAGGTCAATTATGATTCATTAACTAGCTGACTGATCAACGAACTCAGCACTGACTGAATATTAAACCTGGAATCTTTTGGTCTGTGTGATATTTAATCCTATATTTACCAAATTTATCATTGGAAAGGTTATCCCATTTAAAATAAACTCTAACATTTCATTTTCTTTAGATACTGGGGCTGAACCTCAACTGCCAAGGGTGGGTGGCGGGCTCAGTGTTAAGTTTCTGAAAAGTGGCGTAGGGTTAGGAATCCGACATGATGCCGCTCACTTTCGGGTTTGACCCGGGTAGGTTTGCAGGCGAGTGGGGAACCCCTGTGGAGCTGTCGGGAACATAAGAACATAGGAAGCAGGAGCAGGAGTAGGCCATTCAGCCCCTCAAGCCTGCTCCACCATTCAACTAGATCATGACTGATCTTCTATCTCATTGCCATTTTCCTGCACTATGTTTATATCTAAAAATCTATAGATCTTTGTCTTGAATATACTCAATGACTGAGCGTCCACAGCCCTCCGGGGTAGGGAAATCCAAAGATTCACCACCCTCTGAATAGAGAAATTTCTCCTCATCTCAGTCCTAAATGGCCTGCCCCTTACTTTGAGACTGTGTCCCCTGGTTCTAGACCACCCCTCAGCCAGAGGAAACATCCTTCCTACATCTACCCTGTTGAGGTCTATAAGAATTTTGTATGCCTCAATGAGATCACCTCTCATTCTTCTAAACTCTAGAGAATTTAGGCCAGGGCTGGTTTTGCGGGAGGCTCAAAAAATAGTGGCCCACGCTGCAAAGCTGGCATAATCTCCTGTGTAGCAGCTCATTTAAATAGCTAGGGCAGCCCAGGATTTTGGCCCACCGACAGTGAAGGAATGGCGATATAGATCCAAGTCAGGATGGTGTGTGGATTGGAGAGGAAATGGCAGGTGTTGGTGTTCCCATGCATCTGCTGCCTTTGTCCTTCTAGGTGGTAGAGGTCACGGATTTGGAAGCTGCTGTCCAAGCAGCCTTGATGAGTTTCTGCAGTCCATCTTGTAGATGGTACACACTGCTGCCACAGTGTGTCAGTGGTGAAGGGAGTGAATGTTGAAGGTAGAGGATTGGATGCTAATCAAGTGGGCTGCTTTGTCTCACCACAACATTTCTAGTGTCTGACCTGCTTTTGTAGTCACAGTATTTATGTAGCTGGTCCACTTCAATTTCTGGTCAATGGTAACCCTCAGGATGTCGATAGTGGAGGATTCAGTGATGGTCATGCCATTGAACATCAAGGGGAGACACAGTGGGTTGAATTTTATGAGCGCGCTGCCACAATTGGAGGTGCCCTTTGAAGATGGCGGTCCGCCCGCCGTTCACTGAGCCTCCGCTATATTACACACCACGACTCATTAGAATGGAGAGGGCGGAGCACCCCACCCCCCCCATGACGTAAAGGGGGTGGGCGCTGCGTCCCTGGCAAAGGCGTCAGGCGCCACTGCGTAGGCGCAGTGCCATTTTTAAAGGGCTTCAAGCCCTCACCAGTAATTTTAATTTTTGAACAACCTGCTGAAATAAACATGGAAATTAAATTTTGATTAAACTTTGAAACCCCTCTCCCACCCCCCCCCCCCCCACACTGAGTGAACAATACATAAAATGACCTATGCCCCCAAAAAAACACCTTTTGCTATGCTGAGCTTTCACTCCTCAAACTGCAGTGCTTTTGATCCTCAACCCCTTCCTACCATCCCCATGACCAATCAAAATGGTTTTCGCCACTTCCTGCCCCTCTCTCAACCTGAAAATTTCCCTCCTTCCCTTCCTCACCTGTTTCATGCCTCAGATCTCCGAAAGGTGCCGGAGTTCCGGCCACCGGCTGGAATATCAGCATGGGCCAGCTGTCGGAACATGGCATTTAAATTTGCATTTATTTAAATTGATTTCAATATATAAATGAAGGCCGCCGCACTGAAGCCTTGCCGCCACCGGTAAAACGCAATGGGGCCTTCCCGGTGTCGGGGGTCATGGCAGGCCTCACCTGGAAGAATTTTCCGGGCCCCTCCGCCACGACCCTGATTTTGGAGGGCTGGTAAAATTCAGCTCAGTGTATATGGCTGGTCCAGTTCTGTTTCTGGTCAATGGTAACCCCCAAGATGTTGATAGTTGGGGATTCAGCGATGGTAATGCCATTGAACATCAAGGGGAGATGGTTAGATTCTGTCTTGTTTGCGATGGTTATTGCCTGGCACTTGTGTGGCGCGAATGTTACTTGCCACTTATCAGCGCAAACCTGGATGTTGTCCCGGTCTTGCTGCAGATGGACTTGGGCTGCTTCAGTATCTAAGGAGTCGCGAATGATACTGAACATTGTGCAATCATCAGCGAACATCCCCACTTCTGACCTTATGATGGTGGGAAGACCATTGATGAAGCTGCTGAAGATGGTTGGGCCTAGGATAGCATCCTGAGCAACTCCTGCATTGATGTCCTTGGACTGAGATGATTGATCTCCAACAACAACAACCATCTTCCTTTGCCTTAGGTATGACTCCAAATAATGGAGAGATTTCTCCCAATTCCCATTGACTCCAGTTTTGCTAGGGCTCCTTAACGCATTGATAACCACAGTTCCTTATTTGATAAAAGTGTTACACTTGCTCCAGTGTCCAGTTTCAAATTGATGATATGTCCGTTGACATATATACCTGCAGACCAAGCTGCCTGATTAGGATCATTGATTTCAAGGATGTTTTCTGGTTTCTCCCATTATGTAGATTGTTCAACTTCATTAACAGCTGTATGCTTGAAAGCTTTTTCTTTCAAATTTGTGGGAGTAGAGATTTTACTCTAACACATCCTCACAAAATGGCCTACTTTGTAATAGTGGAAGCATTCTGCTTTGTTTGCAGGACATTGTTCATGCCTGTGGGTCTTTTTGGCACCACAGCACTGGCAGGGTTTCATGGCGTCTTGCACTTCTTCCCCCAGTGTACCTTCTTTTCTGGCACTTCTTTGACAGCCCTGTGATTAAGGAACTGTACAGTCACTGGAGGTTTCCTGAACCAAGGTCTTTCTTCATCTCTCAGGATTGCTCTGTTCTTCTTCTGAACCTCTGCTTGTCTCACCAGCTGAATTGCTTTGTCTAGGGTAAGAGATTTCTCGGACTGCAATAAGTCTGATTGGGATTCATCAGAAATACCTACTACACTGTGGTCTCTTATTAATTCTGCTTTTAAGTCTCCATATTCACAATCTTCAGCTAGTCTGCAAAGGTCATTAATAAAAGCATGAACTGTTTCACCTGGTTTCTGGACCCTTCTGCTCAATTTTGCCCTTTCCAGAATCTTATCGCTCCTCAGGTTGAAATAACTATCAAAGGCTTTTAAAACTTCATCAAATTTGTCTCATGTCTCAATAGTGCCTTGTCTTGCAATAGCAGCATCTGCTATTGCTCCAAAGGAATGCAGTAATGTGTTATGAAAACAGAAACTGCTGGAAATACTCAGCAGGTCTGGCAACATTCCCTACCACCTACCTATACTAGGGGCAATTTACAATGACCAATTTATCTATCACCTGCAAGTCTTTGGCTGTGGGAGGAAACCAGAGCACCTGGCGAAAACCCACACAGACACAAGGAGAACTTGCAAACTCCACACAGGTAGTACCCAGAATTGAACCCGGGTCCCTGGAGCTGTGAGGCTGCAGTGCTAACCACTGCACCACTGTGCCGCCCCAACCTAAAAAGTTAACTCTGCTTCTCTCTCCACAGATGCTGCCAGAGCTGCTGAGTATTTCCAGCACTTTCTGTTTTTATTTCAGATTTCCAGCATCTGCAATATTTTATTACAGCAATGTATTCACTTGCTCTGCTTCAGGCTGGCTGTCTAATTCTGTATCTCAAAATATTTTTCACCAGAGTGATCAATCTTGAGTTTGATTTGGTCCTTCCATATGTCCAAATCTCTCTGGAATTGTGAATTTAAGACCCATGGCTTTCTACTTGGTTTACTTTCTTTTTAAAATTTTCTCTCCAGTATCGGAGGTTTCCCGCACTTTTCAGCTTCACCCTGACTTCTGCTATGGTCACCGTTTCTCACTGTGAAATCTTACTACTAGACTCTGTATTTCTTCCTTTCTTTAAATGCAGCTTTGCAGCTTTTTTCTATACTCTTTTTACTCCCTTCACTTAGAATATTGAGTATTTGCAGACTCCTTGTTGTTTTTCGCTTGTGGTCACCTCAGGTTATGGGGCCGACCTTAGATCCGCCCTCACTAAGGACTTTTGGTTTTCCTGGTGCTGCCTGCCTCGCACCATTAGGAACAAATTCTTTACCCTCTTTACGGGTTTCTCACCAGATCCCTGATCGTTGCTTGGTTCTCCGACTCAAAGCCTGCGATCGTTGGACCGGAATTTTTTCACAGACCACCCGCCTCTGTGGTGCAGCCTAAATGCCTCTACAAGCTGATTCCCCGATTCTCCATGCCTCCTTCATCCATGGAGCAGCTCTGGAGTTTTTTCACAGCCTCTTCTCCAGTTCTGAAGTTTTGATGCCTTTTTCAGGTCAGCTTTCTTCAAAGTATTTCTTCAAATTCTTCTGGGTTGTGTAAGGTAAAAACCACCACTGTTCACCATGATGTATGTTTAGTTAGTCTGCCACCGTATGTATATTTGGCTAGTCTAGCTAGGAGAGATTATTGAAGCTTCAGTCATTTTAACATTATTTCATTTATTACATTTTAACTATATACAGCTTTACGTAAGTCTGTGTGACTCCTCTAAAGCCATGCTGCTTCTCCCTCCAGTCTCTCACATGTGATCTCTTACATCATCATGGTGGGAGACATTCCTCACACTGTCTCAAACATTAACCCTTTCAAACATTTATGCTACAATTGACTGTACATATGTGGCATTCAAGGCATCCTCAGATCAGCCTGGAGTCTTCATCAATCACAAGGGATTCCACTCTCTCAATATTAAGTTAGTTTGTGACCGCGGGAAAGCTATCATGCATGTCTGCACTAGATATCCAGGGAGCAGCCATGACTCATTCATTCTGTGGCAGTCACATCTCCCACAGGTTTTCGATCCTCCACACAGCCTCAGTGGCTGCCTCCTGGGAGACAAGGGCTGAAGACGTGACTGCCGTAAGGAACCCTATCAGTGAGGCAGAGGTAAGATGCAACAGGAATTACATCACCACCAGGCAATAATGGAACAAACCATTGGGTTGCTTCAGGTGCCTTGACTTATTTGGAGGTGCCCTTCAGTCTGACCCAGCAAGCGTCTCCAAGATGGTTGTGATCTGCTGTGCCCCTCACAATCTGTCACTGCAGTGAGGAGTGGAGCTGCAGCAAGAGTACAGGACAATTCGTATCCTCCTCTGAGGAGGGGGATGAGGAGGAGGATGAGCCAGATGTGGCCAAGGTGCCTGCCGCTGCACACCTAACTGCCAGTGAGGCACAGGACTGGCTCATACAGCGGGGCTTCACTTAATATGTGAGAGTACCATCAGAAACCCTGTGCCCACCGTACCCCCCACTGCCCACACCAAAGATTCAACCAGCCAAACACCACCTTTTCCTTCTCATAAAGGCTGATCATACCATTCACCTGAACGTTACTGTCCAGGGTAAATGAGGGATGTAACAAATTAGAGGATATGTTCAAAATGAGTTCAAATAAGGTGTTTCATTTATTGAAATAAACATCAGTATAACACCATTAACATTAGTATACACACAAAACTGAGACCCCTTGTGCAACTAATACATCTTTCTAACCCACTTTCTCATACTCCTACGTGATGCAGGCTGCTCATTCCCTTGCTCTGACACATGAGATGCCCATGGCAGATATGCTCTGGGTTTTGCAACCCATGAGGGACACACCAAAGACTGCCCTGCCTAACCTGTACCTGTGAAGAGGCAGCCTCAGCCAATGGGGCAGGAAGCAGCATGTATGACTCTGTTTGAGGAGGGGGAGCAAGGGATGAGAAGTTGGAGCGCCTTGAGAAGAGTCCCCACTGCCATGTGCCCTTTCTCCATCTTCCCTCTCATGGTCCACCTGCACCTCCCTACAGACCAACAGCTGCAGAGTACTTTGCTGCAGGTCAGTGAGACATTGAGCCACCAAGGGGAGGCTTTGCTCAATCCTGTGTACAGTGGCAGTCAGAGTTTGCAGGCCATTGGTCTGGACCAGCATGCACTTGGCAGCCTGCTGCATCTGATTCTTCATGAGGTTGGCCATTCTTTCCATGGGGATGGACATCAATTCAAATGCCTGAGGTATCGTGGCACTTATACTAGAGATGGACCCCTACAATCTCTGTCCAAGGGTGCACTATAAATGCTGATAGGAGCACAATGTCTTGCTAGGGCCCCACCCGCCAAGAACACGCACATTAATTTTGTCATGAACATTGATTTTAAACTATTACTAGAGTTAAGAAAGGACTTATTAAACAGATCAGCCATGGCTGGAAAAGACATTTGCATATTAACAGACAGTGTTTGGAAGGACAAAGCAGCCATTCCCTGACACATTCAACCCAAAATGGATTTTGGATCACCAGACATTGAAGGTGGCTCACCCATCTCTTTCTCACAAGCCTCTGAATCCATTGAAGACACATGAACCCCAAGAAAGAAAAGTCTCCTACAGCGAACAAGGTTTAAGAAGAATACTGGGCCCCAATGAAAAGTAAGATCTACCTACAATCAAGGACTCTACAGTGAGCTCAAAGAACCGTAACAACAACTCTTCAGATATTGCCTCAAACATTTCCATTTTATTTTTCTTCTGCTCTTTTCTGTCTCTGTTTGCACATGTGCATCATGTATGCATGCTAGCGTGGATGCGTTGTGTATCTGTAGGCATTAACCGAATTAGAGTTTAAGTTTAAATAATTTCAACTTTTCTTCTTTAAACCTAAGAAAGCCTAGTTGTGCTGGTTTCTATGCCTTATAATTGGAAAGCGGTGAACAAGGATTCACCAAGGGGGAGCTAAAAACATGGTGTGTTTAAAATTAAATCCTGTTACAGTAAGACCAGGTGAAGGCTGAAAGGGAACCCGAGACCCCTTTCTCACCTGGGTCGTAACAACACACATTTTCCATTGCTGCTCTACAAGTTCCCTTTTTGTGGATGCCCCCTGAGACTCAGCATCTACAACCAGCTGAGCAGAGCTTGGAGTTTCCTGTACCCACTGACTGGGACTCTCCACTGCTGTCCCTGCCTCCAGAACCTGCTCCTACTCACATTTGATTTGCTCCTCATTATGTGACAGCATAGCTATCTGTACTACAGTACCCACTGAGGCTTGTGTATCTGTGACGGTGGAGGGTGCACATGAGTCATGTGACGGTGTGTCCTCAGAGTGCTCGCCCTCCTCTGAGGGCTCCTCAGTCTGGTCCCTCAGCAGCTCCTCCATCATTCGTGAAGGACCTGTGGGAGATGAAAGACACGAGTTAGTGGGGAATGGGGAAAGGGTGCAACTTAACATAATGCAGATCATGACAGTTTATTTTGTGGTGACATCAAACCAACATGAGTGATGTTGATACCAAGTGGCAATGTGATATCTAATGCTGGCACCAGATTTCTGGGCCACTCTCATCTCACTATCTCCAATGCCTAGTGTGTGCACCACTCTGTCAATATCCAAGGCATCCTTCTCTGATGCGGTGAGGGTGGCTATGGCTGCAGGTCCACCTCCCCATTTTCTGCCACTCTCTGGAGTTGTGTGCCTTTTTCCTGCAATGAGATAAGACAGAAAGTTATGAGTGTGAGATGTGGAATGTATATCGAGGGTGGAAGGGCAACATTTTTGGAGGCTGACTGTAAGGCATGGGCTTGAGTTGGCACAAAAATGAGGGTGAGTGTGAGTATTGGATGTGAGGAGGTGCTTGGGGAGAGAGGAATGAGTGGGACTGCAGAGTGTGTTGGTCTGAGGTGTGTTCTGCTGTCTAATGATGGGAACTCAGAGTGATTTTTTTAATACACTCATGGGATGTGGGCGTCACTGGCTAGGCCAGCATTTATTGCCCATCCCTAATTGTCCTTGAGGAGATGGTGGTGAGCTGCCTTCTTGAACCGCTGCAGTCCATGTGGTGTAGGTACACCCTCAGTGCTGTTAGGAAGAGAGTTCCGGGATTTTGACCCTGTGACAGTGAAGGAACGGCAATATAGTGTGAGGCTTTGCACTTGGAAGTGTTTTGCCACTCAGCTTTTCTGCTCTCCAGGTGTGAGGGATTACTTCCTACTGAAGACTTCCAAGCACTTCCATCCACATCTGATTGGTTTGATTAGCTGGCCTCTTTCTCCTGTTCTTGGAAGACATCTCATCACTTCAGTACCTTATATCCCGCAGCAGGACCTCCAGGTAAGAGTCAGAGATGTGGAGGGTTGGTAGGTGGGCCAGTCTTCCCAGGTCTCATTTCCATTCCTGTGCTTGCTGAGCACTGAGGTATCAATGTACAGTTCAGACAGTCTGACCCTTGCTGGGGTCCCTTAAACCAAAAATCCTTCTTTTGACAGATTCAGCATGTCATCCTGCCCGCCCTCTCTGAGTGGCCAGGAAATTCGGAAGCGGGATACTAATGGATTAGCTGAGTTAAAGAGCCAAGGCAAAGTCCACTTCAAGTTACAATCAGTTCCCGACTCGCTACCGGCCTCCCCACTTCGTGCGGACCAGTTTTGTTAAGATTCCGCCCCCCGCCACGTGTATACGTGAAAATATTCATTAGTGATAGTGAGGCTAATATGATAACTATATTCCTGGTCCATTGATCAATAAAATTGCATCACATTTTAATAGGAATGACAGTTAAACACTTATCTTGTTCGACATCAATGACGAGTGCAAAAGGCTTAAAGGGGGTGAAATTCTTAAAGTGCATACAGGAGAGCATTTTGAGCCAGCACGTAGAAAGTCCTACAAGAGAAGGGGCAGTACTGGACCTAGTCGCAGGGAATGAAGCCAGACAAGTGGTAGAAGTGTCAGAGGGGGAGCATTTTGCGGATAGTGACCATAGCTCTGTAAGATTTAAGTTAGTTATGGACAGGACAAAGATGGGCCGGAAATAAAGGTACTGAATTGGGGGAAGGCCAATTTCAATATGATAAAGCAGGATCTGGCCAAAGTGGACTGGGAGCAGCTGCTTGTAGAAAAGTCTACATCAGACCAGTGGGAGACATCCAAAAAGGAAATAGTGAGAGTTCAGGGCCAACATGTTCCCATAAAGGTGAACGGTAGGAACAACAAGTCCAGGGAACCCTGAATGTCAAGGGATATAGAGGATTGGATAAGGGGAAAAAAAGGAGGCTTATGGCTGATTCAGAATGCCAAAAACAGTGGAGGCCCTAGAGGAGTATAGAAAGTGTAGGGGGGACTTAAAAAAGTAATTAGGAGAGCGAAGAGGGGGCATGAAAAAACACTGGTGGGAAGGTAAAGAAAAATCCCAAGGCGTTTTATAAGTATATTAAGGGCAAGAGGATAACCAGGGAAAGAGTGGGCCCATTAGGGACCAAAGTGGCAATCTGTGTGTGGAACCAGAGGATGTAGGTGAGATTTTAAATGATTATTTTTCATCTGTGTTCACTATGGAGAAGGACAATGTAGGTGTAGAGATCAGGGAGGGGGATTGTCATATACTCGAACAAATTTGCATTGAAAGGGAGGAGGTATTAGTGGTTTTAATGGGCTTAAAAGTGGATAAATCCCCAGGCCCAGATAAGATGTATGCCAGGCTGTTATGTGAGGCAAGGGATGAGATAGCAGGGGCTCTGACACAAATTTTCAAATCCTCTCTGGCCACCGGAGAGGTGCCAGAGGATTGGAGGACAGTGAATGTGGTACCATTATTCAAGAAGGGTAGTAGGGATAAACCAGGTAATTACAGGCTGGTGAGTTCAACATCAGTGGTAGGGAAACTATTGGACAAAATTCTGAGGGACAAGATTAATCTCCACTTGGAGAGGCAGGGATTAATCAGGGATAGTCAGCATGGTTTTGTCAGGGGGAGATCGTCTCCAACAAATGATTGAATTTTTCGAGGAGGTGACTAGATGTGTAGATAAAGGTAAAGCAGTTGATGTAGTCTACATGGACGTCAGTAAGGCTTTTGATAAGGTCCCGCATGAGAGGTTGGTTAAGAAGGTAAGAGCTCATAGGATCCAGGGCAATTTGGCAAATTGGATCCAAAATTGGCTTAGAGGCAGGAGGCAGAGGGTGACGGTTGTTTTTGCGATTAGAAGCCTGTGACCAGTGGTGTACCGCAGGGATCGGTGCTGGGACCCTTGCTGTTAGTAGTGTACATTAATGATTTAGATGTGAATATAGGAGGTATGATCACAGATGACACGAAAATTGGTGGTGTCGTATATAGTGAGTAGGAAAGCCTTAGAATACAGGATGATACAGATGGGCTGGTAAGATGGGCAGGACAGTGGCAAATGGAATTTAATCCTGAGAAGTGTGATGTGATGCATTTTAGGAGGTCTAACAAGGCAAGGGAATATACAATGGATGGTAGGACCCTAGGAAGTACAGATGGTCAGAGGGACCTTGGTGTACTTGTCCATAGATCACTGAAGGCAGCAGATAAGGTGGTTAGGAAGGCATACGGGATACTTACCTTTATCAGCTGAGGCATAGAATATAAGAGCAGGGATGTTATGATGGAGCTGTATAAAATGCTAGTTAGGTCACAGCTGGAGTACTGTGTACAGTTCTGGTCACCACACTATAGGAAGGATGTGATTGCCCTGGAGAGGGTGCAGAGGAGATTCACCAGGATGTTGCCTAGGCTGGAGCATTTCAGCTATGAAGAGAGACTGGATCGGTTAGGGTTGTTTTCCTTAGAGCAGAGAAGGCTGAGGGGGGACCCAATTGAGGTATAGGAAATTATGAGGGGCATAGATAGGATGGATAGGAAGAAACTTTTTCCCTTTGTGGAGGTGTCAATAACCAGGGGGCATAGATTTAATGTAAGGGGCAGGAGGTTTAAAGTGGATTTGAGGAAAAAATGTTTCACTCAGAGGGTGGTTGCAATCTGGAACGAACTGTCTGAAGGGGTGGTAGAGGTAGGAACCCTCCCAACATTTCAGAAGTATTCAGATGAGCACTTGAAACACCATAGTATACAAGGTTACTGGTCAAATACTGGAAAGTGGGATTAGAACAGATAGGTGCTTGATGGCCGGCATGGACACGATGGACTGAAGGCCCTGTTTCTGTGCTGTATAACTCTATGACTATGACTATGATTTCTCAACCTAGGTTAATTGAAGGGATTTCAATACTCACCATCTTGATGGCGAATGCGAGTTTGCCAGATCCAACCTCCGCAGATTTCAATTACTTTTTGCAGGAAATCTTTATCGCAAACCTTGAATAACTCATCAATATTTTTTTCATCAGGCTTTACAGAGCCTAAAAAGGAGAGCAGTATCAGTCGGATTGCCAGGATGAACAGGAGACACTTCATTGCAACTCACAAGTGATCAGCTTCAGCCACTCTGACTGTACAGGAATCGAGTGCCAATTGCTCCCCTCACTCGCTAATGCTTCAACCATGCAAATTGGACCTGCCTTAATCAACTGATCTAAATTTTTTTTCCTGCCTCTAACTCCTACTTGGCTGGATTTCTCTATTGATTCTGAGTAGCTTGCTATTTCTTCTTTGTTCCTTACTTTTATGTTGATCTCTTCCTTCTCCCTATTACAGCAGTTTAGCTTCTTTACTGTGACCTATCACTATTTTTCATTAACTTTTGTTCCTTTTCCTAACAGCTTGGAAATTTCTTCTACACCTCAATTCCATAGTGTCCTAACTGAATATAACCACAACTCTTTCTTTGATTAATGTTTAGTCTAACCAGTTGGTGTTTGTAATTGATATCCAACAGCTCTTATGTACCTGCTCTTATGTTGCATTATTTTTTTTTTGATTTTTATTTAAAGATACAGCATTGAAACAGGCCCTTCGGCCTACCGAGTCGGTGCCAACCAACAATCACCCATTTATACTAACCCTACAGTAATCCCATATCACCTACCTACACTAGGGGCAATTTACAACAGCCAATTTACCTATCACCTGCAGGTATTTGGCTGTGGGAGGAAACTGGAGCACCCGGCGAAAACCCACACAGTCACAGGGAGAACTTGCAAACTCTGCACAGGCAGTACCCAGAATTGAACCCGGGTCCCTGGAGCTGTGATGCTAACCACTGCGCCACTGTGCCACCCATTATTGGGAACTCCTGAAATGTAACAGTAATTTCTCATACTTTACATTAGCATTTCAATTGCTTTTTGAACATTATCTTGTCACATACACAAAATCATACCTTTCAACCAATGCCTTCGACTCCTCCATCACCATTCCTGCATACGTTCTGACTCATTGGCAGGACACCAGAGGTGGCAGCACAGTGGTATACAGTCAGGAGGGAGTTGCCCTGTGAGTCCTCAACATTGACTGTAGACTCCCATGCTGTCTCATGGCATCAGGTTAAACATAGGCAAGGAAACCTCTTGCTGATTACCACATACCACCCTCCCTCAGCTGATGAATCAATGCTGCTCCATGTTGAACACCAGTTGGAAGAGGTATTGAAGGTAACAAAGGCACAGAATATACTCTGGGTGGGGATTTCAATGTCCATCACCAAGAGTGGCTTGGTCGTGCCACTACTGACTGAGCTGGTCAGGTCCTGAAGGACTATCTGCCAGACTGGGCCTGCGGCACATGGTGAGAGAACCAACGAGATTATATGACAGTCTTGGTAGGAATGACCACCATAAGATTCTTGTGGAGGCAAAGTCCCATCTTCACGCTGAGGAGTCACCTTCACACTGAGAATCCATCATGTTCTGGAGCACAACCACCATGGTAAATGAGATAGATTCAGAAACATATCCAGGAGCTCAAAATTGGGCATCTATAAAACGCTGTGGACCATTAGTAATAGCAGAATTGTATTCCACCACAATCTGTAACTTCATACGCTGGCATATTCCTCACCCTACCATTACCATCAAGCCAGGAAACCAACCCTGGTTCAATGAAGAGTGCAGGAGAGCATGCCAGGAGCAGCATCAGGCATACCTAAAAATGAGGTGCCAACCTAGTGAAGCTACAACACAGGACGACATGCATGCCAGGCAGCAGAAGCAGCATTCTATAAACAGATCTAAGCGATCCTACAGCCGAAAGATCAGATCCGGTTTCTGCAGTCCTGCCACATCCAGTCATGAATGGTAGCAGACAATTAAGCAACTAAGAGGAGCAGGAGGCTGTAAAAACACCCCCATCCTCAATGATGCCAGAGCCCGGCACCTCAGTGTCAAAGATAAGGCTGGAGCTTTTGCAAACATTTTCAACCAGAAGTGACAAGTGGCTGATCCATCTTGGGCTTTTCCTCAGTCCCCCTTTGATTCACTCCACATTATATTAAGAAATGGCTGAAAGCATCGGATACAGCAAAGGCAATGGGCCCTGACAACATCCTGGCAATATTACTGAAGACTTGTGTTCCAGAACTAGCCATTCCCTTAGCTTTTCCAGTACATCTACAACACTGGCATTTACCTGACAAAGTGGAAAACTGCTCAGTTATGTCCTATCCACAAAATGCAGGACAAATCCAGTCTGGCCAATCACTGCCCAGTCTCCTCTTGATCATCAGCAAAGTGTTGGAAGATGTTGTTGACAGTGCTATCAAGTGGGACTTATTCACCAATAACCTGATCACCAGTATTCACGCTGAGTCCAGACCTCATTACAGCCTTGGTTCAAAAATGGACAAAAGATTGGTGTTAACTTCCCTTTTCTTCATTGCTCAGGCAAAAATCCCATTTCCTCGGATCCCTTAAAGTTAACATTATTTGATAATGTAAGGAATGTAAGGATTTGTGGATTCAAGTCCCACTCCAGACATTTGAGCTCAAAATGCTGGGCTGGCACTTCAGTATAGTACTGAGGGAATTCTGCACTGTTGTACACCCACCTTTCAAATGAGGCATTAAACCGTGTCTGCCCTCTCAACTGGATGTAAACAATCTCATAAAAAAAAAATTCTTCTCAAAGAGCCTTTTCTGGTCAAAGCTGCCAGTGCCAGCTACCAATTGCCTCTATGCCCATTGACAACCAATTGCTGGTACACCCCTGCCAACTGATTGGCATAACCCCCACTGCAAATCGATGATAGCATCCCCCCCCCCACAACCCCCTGCAGACAAATCATCGGCAGCCCACATCACCAATTTTGGCTACCCATTCAGCACATTTATCTCCACTATGCCACTGCCAGTCACCGCCTTCCCTCAACCACCACTGATTGCTGCCATTACCTCCCGACCCAGTCAACCACCTTTCTGTACCCCCTTATATGCTTCAGTTACCCAAGGGCTGTTGCAATTCCAGCAGTGGACCGAGTTTCAATCATGACAGCCCTGCATGCTTCCCGTTGTTCTTGGCAGCTTACCACCTCAATATAAATGAGGTCTAAGGCCCAATATTGGGGTTACCACAGGCATCATTATTTAGGTGCAGGGATCGTGCCCTGCATCTCTGCACGTCCAAAAATAGGTGGGGTGGGGTGGGGTGGTGGTGGTTAAATATCCTAGTGAATTATACACTTTCTATTCAATTCCTCATGTGAACTATACATTTGAGGAAAATCTGCAGAATAAAAGTTTAGATACTTATCCAAACTTGGATAATTGAAATGAGCTGTCGGCTTACGTTGGCTCCCCATGAGGCAAACTGCTCTCTCCATGACTGGTGATTGAATTTTCTTTTGCTGATCCGTTTGCAACTAAAATATTTTGGAAAATGAATCCCAATACAGTCAGTGAGGTTGGCAGTAAGAAACACCTGCTCACTTTGTGTGTCAGTGCCTTGGCCACATTCACCTTCCAACCTTTCAGTCTGGCTGGTCATCTTGTATATATTTTGCCTTTGAAATTTGGACTGTTCCCTCTGTCTGTTGTTCCCCACCATGGAACCAAGTGTCAGGAGCTCAGTAAAATGCCGGCCCTTATCCCTACATTGGCTCATGAATTGGTCTATTGTCTTCTTTGGCTGCTGCCAGAACAATATAAACTCAAGACGGTGTATTCTGAACTTGAGTTATACTTTCAACAAGTATTCCAATGCGGACCATATTTTACACAGATCTGTTAAACCATCCTCTAAAAGACCGGTCCTATTTAACCCGTGGAGGCCTCTGTTGCCAATGGCAATCTGAACTTTAATTGCTTGTCTATCTGGCTCAGCAATGGCCAAGTCATGAGAACACAGCTCCATTCTCTGTCTGAATAATTTAAATTCAGCAAAGAGGTCGACCTTCCAGTTTTGGAATGGGAACTTCAATGTCATTTTTGATTTGGCAGCATTAGTGGCAAAGATCATTTTTAAAAAATCTAGCACAGCTTCTCAGTGCTTGAAATCTGTGGTCACTCTCTTGCCCTGTTTATCCCTATTTTCTGCTTCCTCCATCCATGCTAATATTTTACCTCAACTCCATGAGCCCTTATGTTGTGTATTAACCTTTTGTGTGGCACCTTATCGATTGCCTACATTTACTGGCTCCCTTTAATCGACTCTACTAGTTATATAGGATTACAGAATGGTTATAGGACAGAAGGAAGCCATTCAGTCTGTCAGGTTCCCACTGACCCTGTGCAAAAATAACACAGCTAGTCCCACACCTATGCCCTTTCCCCGTAAACCAGCATTTTTTTTATCTCCAGACATTTATACAATTCCCTTTTAAAAGCCATAATTGAATCTGCTTTACCAACCTCTCAGGCAGTGCATTCCTCATCCTAACCACTCATAAGCGTTAACAAAATGCTTTCTCATGTCACTGTTGGATCTTTTTCCAATAACTTTAAATCTGTGATGTCTGGTCCTCGACGCCTCTGCCAAAGGGACCAGTTTTTTTTCCCTTATCCACTCTGTCTAGATCCCTCATGATTTTGAACACCTCTGTTAAATCTGCTCTCAGCCTTCTGTTTTCTAAGAAGAATAACACCAGTTCCTCCAATCTAGTCTCGTAACTGATGTCCCGTATCCTTGGAACTATTCTCATAAATCTTTTCTGTACTATCTCCAAAGCCTTCACACACTCCCTGGTGTGTGCCCAGAAGTGGACAAACACTCCAATTGAGGCTGAACCAGTCTTTTATAAAGGTTCATGATAACTTCCTTGCTTTTGTACTCTATGCCTCTATTTATAAAGCCCAGGATTCTGTGTGCCCTTTTAACAACTTTCTCAATCTGCACTGCCACTTCCAATGATCTGTGCACGTATACCCCCAGGTCTCTCTGTTCCTGCACCCACTTGAGAATTGTACCCTTTATTTCACATTGTCTCTCCTAATTCTTCTTACCAAAATGTATTGCTTCACATTTCTCTGCATTAAATTTCATTGCCAATGTTAGCCATTTCACCAGCCTGTCTATGTCCTCTTGAAGTTTATCACTATCCTCCTCACAGTTTACAATACTTCCAAGCTTTGTGTCATCAACAAATTTTGAAATTATGCCCTGTACTCCCAAGTCTATGCCATTAATATATATCAAGAAAAGCAATGGTCCCAGCACTGACCCTGGGGAACACTACTGTATGCCATCCTCCAGTCTGAAAAACAAGCATTTACAACTAATCTCTGTTTCCTGTCATTCAGCCTGCTTTGTATCCATGCCATCACTGTTCATGGGCTTCAACTTTGCTGAGAAGCCTATTATGTGGCACCTTATCAAATGCCTTTTGGAAGTCCAAATACACCACAGGCTGGATTTTACCTACACTCTAGGAATGGGCTTGGAAGTTGCGGGGAGCATAAAATGGTGAGGGAAGGTGGCGGGGGCCACTGACCAATCAGAGGGTCAGCAGCTCAGCCGTCCCAGCCACATCAACAGGAGTGGTGGTGGTCTCTCTGTCACGTGGGAGGCTGCCCAGTGTGAGCCCTCGGACTGGAGTGAGGTTTAGCTGAGTTTAGTATAAAATGTGAGGCAGAGACAGAGAGGCAGAGACTGCAGCTTATTGAACACAAAAGCTTCTTCTTAATTCTGTGCCTTAGTTGCACTTTCCTTTTGTTAGCATGTGTGTTCTTCAGGTGCCTTTAGAGTACACAATGCCCCATGCAATTGCAATTTCAAAACACTACAATACTACACCCAGTAGAAACCAGCCACCTCCCTCAGGGTAGGAGGGGGAGCAGCGGGGGCAGAGGGTCCTCCTGGTCAGGCACCCTGTGGCCTACGGATGTCCTCTCTGATGGAAAGGGCCCTGCTGAAAGACCATCCCCTGCCTTCACTAATGACACCCACCCCCTCCTCCCTACTGGGGACTTACTGAATGGCCCCGGTGAACCTGACCCCACTTAATTGCAGGGCCTCCTCCATGGCTGCTGCTCCGGGTCTCCTGGAGTACCAGAAGTGGTCGGCAGCTCTTGCGGCAGGATCCTGTCCCTTAAATGGGACGACATCCCTTACAGTGGACAGTTAATTGCCTGCTTACCGTTGAATTTGGCTGAGGGTCCGACAAATGGCCAAGGTGGAGTTGGCCCCTGCTTTCCGGCCAGTCGCCGGGACCCTGATGCCAAAATAAAATTCAGCCCCACATCAACGCATTATCCTCATTAATCTTCTCTTTTGCCTCATCAAAACACTCAAATAAGTTCGTTAGACATGATTTGCCTTTCACAAATACGTTTGGCTTTCCATAATTAATCCATCCTTGTCCAAGTGACTGTTAATTTTGTCCTGGATTATCGTTTCTAAAAGCTTTCTCGTCATCAAGGTTAAATTGGCTGGCCTGTTGTTGGGTTTATCCTTACATCCTTTTTTGAATTAGGGTGTAATATTTGTCATTTCTAGTCCTGTGGCATTACACCCATTTCTAAGGAGGATTGGATGATTATGGCCACAAATTCCCCCTTCTCTCAGAATCCTTAAATGTTCTACAAACTCTAATAAATTTGTCAGACAAGATTTCTCTTTCAAAAACCATGTTGACTCTGTCTGATCATACAATGATTTTCTAAGTGCATTGTTAAGACTTCCTTCATAATAAATTCCAGCATTTTCCCAATAACTGATGTCAGTCTAACTGGCCTGTAGTTCCTTGTTTTCTCTCTCCTGCTCCTTTCTTGGTTACGGGTGATACATTCGTTAACTTCCAATCTACTGGAACAGTTCTAGCATCTAAGCAATTTTGGAAAATCATAATTACTGCATCCACTATCTCTATAGCTACCTCTTTTAGAACCTTAGGGTGTAGGTAATCACATCCTAGGGATTTGTCAGCTTTTAGTCCCTTAAGTTTCTTCAATACTTTTTCTCTGCTGATATTAATTACCTTGACTTCCTCTTTCCTATTACCTCCTTGGTTATTCCCGATTTCTGGTATGTAATTTGTGTATTCTACTGTGAAGACAGACAAAATATTTGTCCAATATCTTTGCCATTTCCTCAACCGCCATAGTAATTTCTCCTCTGTGGGACCAATGTTTACTTTAGCTACTCTCCTCCTTTTTTATATATTTGTAAAAACTCTTAAAATCTAACCTGAAATGACAGCTTTCAGGGTACCAGAGGACTAGTCAATAGTAAATGATGCCACTCCATCAATGTTAAACTTTTGTGTGATCACTGCAAACAATATTGCAATCTGTGCCAGTTTTACTGGATCTGCCACTACAATGTGCCTGTGCACTAGACTGGAAATGTCACCACAACTGTAGACCTCTCAGGCCTATAACTATGCTGCCGACATCTGGGCCTTCTTGCTGCTGCTTCAATTTACTTGGGAGATTAAGTCACAATTTTAACTTGCCTGCTCCCAGGGCTCCAACTGTTAAAGTTTAATTTGAGTTTATGGTATCCAGTTTTGTATCATGGATGTAACAACCACTAACAAGCTCAAACTGTGCTTTTATGACATTTTACTAAACAGAACAGAGATTCAGAGATTAATGGTAATGTTTGCCTCACTTACAGCAAGCATACAATGGTGTTCCCCAGGGGTTGCTATTAGGCCCACTGCAATTGTTGATATATATGTATTAAGGACCTGAACGTGAGTATTGTTACGACCAGGTGAGAAAGGTGTCTAGGGGTCTTTTACTGTTTTCACCTGGTCTTACTGTAACAGGGTTTAATTTTAAACACACTGTATTTTGATCTCCCCGTTTGGTGAATCCTTGTTCACCACTTTCCAATTATAAGGCAAAGAAATGAGCATAAACAGGCTTTGTTAGGTTTAAAGAAGAAAAGTGAAATTTATTAAACCTTAAACTTAAGCTCCAATACGTTTAACGTCTATGGATACACGACACACCCATGCTAGCATGCACACGTGATACACACATGCAAATAGGGACAGAAAAGAGCAGAAGAGAAAATAAAATGGAGAGGTTTGAGGCAATATCAGAAGAGTTTCTTGTTTACTTTGCTTCGAGTTCATTGTAGTCGTTTTGTAAGTAGTCTTGCTTTTCATTGGGGCTCAGTATTCTTCATAAACCTTGTTCACTGTAGGAGACTTTTCTCTCTTGGGGTTCATGTGTCTTCAATGGTTTCCTAAGCTGGTCAGATGAGATGAGAGCAGACAGGAGAGAGATATTCTCAGTTCAGGAGAAAACAGCTTTTCTGAGTTCAAAATCCCTGTTGGAAGATCAAATTTAAAAAAATTCCAACAGTCAGCCAGTCATGTGACCAAACTGGTCCGAACATGTTTGTTTGTGTATTCGGCCATCTTAGCAATTAACCTGGAATGCTAGCCTTTCCACGTTCAATGTCTGGTAACCAAAAGTCCATTGTGGATTAAATTGAAGCAGGGAATAGCTCCTTTTTCCTTGAAGTACTTATCTGTTGATATGCTAATATCTCTCTCCTGCCAAATTCTCTGATTGTTTTTTAAAGCAAGTTCTTTTTTCACCAACAATAGTTTAAAATCAATGTCTATGTGGCGAAATTAATTTTCCTCATTCTTGGCAGGCTTGCCTGACTGTATGTAGGGCATAATTTCAAAGTTTTCAGATGAGACAAAATTAGGAAAGCTAGTACATAATGGGAAGGATAGGAATAGGCTTCAGCAAGACTTGGGCAGACTGGTAAATCTGGCAGCGACATGACAGATGAACTTTAATTCAGAGAATTGTCAAGTGGTACATTTTGGTAGAAAAATGAGGAGATGTAAGATAAAAGAAATGGAGGGGTTCAAACATGAAGATGTGGGTATGGATTTGAGAGGCACCAACACGTTCAAGGACTTTGATGAGGAAAGGGATGTTGGCAATGTGGTGGTACTGTGCAAGCACTGAAGGGCTTAGGGTAGGTTTTTTGAGGAGGGGCTTGATTCTGGCGAATTTGAAAAGGAGGGGGATAAATACCTGAGGAGAGAGAACTGGTTATAATATCAGGCAGCATGAGGGCAGTCCTGGTTCCTCACCTGGTTCAATTCTATGTCTATCCAGCCATAGTCAGAGAATCTTCTGCAATCACTTCTCTTCCCTTTGCCATAACATTACTCCAGGATTTCCCCAATGATCCATTTTTGGCCCCTTCCTATTTCTTATTTACATTCTGCCCCTCAATGATGTCTTGCGGAAACACAATGTCAGATTTCACATGCTTGCTGACAACAGCCAGCTCACCCCCACTATTCTTAACCCCTCCACTGCCTTGAATTTGTCATGCTGCTTGTCTGACATCCAGTATTGGATGGGCAGAACTATCCTCCCATTAAATATTGGGAGGACCAAAGCCATTGGCTTCAATCGCCACTACAAACTCTGTTCTTTAGTCACTAATTTTAATTCCTTAGTATCAACAACAACAACCTGCATGTACATAGCACCTTTAATATAGCACAAAAATTGCAACATTGCAAGGTGATTCACAGAAGCATTCACAGATGCAAATTGCATGGTTCGTATTAGATTCTTGACAAGAACTTAGCAGAGCTTAGGGGATAGCTAAATGGCTAGAATTGAAGGAATGCAGAGTTCTCAGAGGATTGTAGGGCTAGAGAAGATTACAGTGATAAGGAGGGGCAAGGCCATGCAGGGATTTGAACAAAAGGAGAAGGTTTAAACCAAGCTGAGCATTTGTGCTCTTGAACCTCTGAACTATCATGGTGAGCTGATCCTTGTACGTGAAGGTACCGATCTAGAGATACTCCAAGATTTTATGTCTTATGATCGTGTGCCAGCTTTCTCCATTTATGAAGATACCTGAGTTCTTGTGAAGCATTGGCATGATCAAAATGGAAGCATGGTGACACAGCCTTTGATTTATTGGTCTTAAGTCTCAACTTTTTACACTAGTCACTGATGACTGCCATATCTTGGTTCGAATTGCTCTCAATGTTCTTGAAGTGAATAAAATGGATAGTGCTGGTTACATATTGGAATTATTATAACAAACTGCCAGCACCAATTTCACATGGTCCCTGGGACTGAAGTTTTATACATTTAGGTTCTTTTGGTGTGATGCCCTGCTTCTATGTCATGAAAATAAATCTATTAATTTTGCCTTAACATTATGGTCTGATAGTGTGCTATCTGCAGCTTTCGGTTTCCACGTCGATGTATCAGGGGTCAGGGTAATTGCTATTCCCAGGTGATGCTTCAGGTGCAGATTTCTGTTCATAGACAATTTGATTATGGAAATCACTTCCATGCAGTGACTGCAGAGTAAGAGTTTAAGAGATACTTAAACTATAACAATAATCCTGGGTGGCTCGGTGCACCCTCCTGTTCTAATTCTGGCTTTGCTCAGTGCATTCTTGTACTGTCTGTACTGAGAACAGAAGGTACGTTTGGGAGTACATCAGTACACTGTGCTGCTTTACAACTGCCTTTGAAAGTAATGATGCAGAACACTGAAGAACATCATGTTTGTTTCTCAACAGAGCAGAAGATAGGATGAAATTAGAACATCTGAGGTGCTGTGTGTCTTCCTCCCACCTCCAATTGCAGACACTATTGCTTGTGAGCATTCTCTAACCATTATCCCGCATAATAGACTTATTATCAAAATTAAAGTTCATGGGATTCAAGGGACAGTGTCAACATGGATAAACAACTGACCAAGGGACAGATAGCAGAGAGTAGTGGTGAATGGTTGATTTTCAGACTGGAGGTAGTATTCAGTGCTTTTCCCCAGAGGCTGGCATTAGGACCACTGATCTTGTTGATGCAAATTAATGACCTGGACTGGGGTATACAGGACATAATTTCAACATTTGCCGATGATACGAAACTCAGAAATGTAGTAGGCAATGAGGAGGATAGTAACAGACTTCAGGAGGACAGAGACTGGGACAATGTGCTGACATATGTTAGATGAAATTAAATGGAGAGAAGTGTGAAATGATACATTTTGTAAGAATGAGGAGGGGCAATATGAAGTGAATGGTAGAATTTTAAGGTGGGTGCAGGAACAGAGAGACCTGTGGGTCTCATCAATCTATGAAGCTGGCAAAACAAGTTGACAAGGCTGTTCAAAAACCATTTGAAATCCTTGACTTTATTAATAGAGGCATAGACTACAAAAGAAAGGAAGTTATGCTAAACCTTTGTAAAACACTGGTAAGGCCCCAGCTGGAGTATTATGTTCAATTCTGGGCACCATAATGTATGAATGATGTTGTGGCATGGGAGAGGGTGCAGAACAGATTTACCAGAATGGTAGAATGAAACCCCAAAATTATTAGGAATTTAGCTTTAGATTTTAGGAAGCCACCTCGGTAATTAATTAATCTAAGGCTCTGCCCACAATGTAAAGCTGAGTCAGAAGTTGGAAGATGGGGCAGAGATGCTTCAGAGCAGACTTTAATTATGATTTCAGTTTTTTGTAGGGACTGGAGAAGCTGTGGTCATTCTCCTTAGAGCTGAGAAGGTTCCAAGAGGAGGTTTTTGATAACGATCTTCAAAATCGTGAATAGTTTTAATTGAGTAAATAAGGAGAAACTGTCTCCGGTGGCCGAGGGGCCAGTAACCAGATTTAAGGTGATTTGGAAAAAAAAAATGTGACATGCAGAAATGTTTTTTTGACGCAGTAAGTTGTTATGATCTAGAATGCACTGCCTGAAAGGGTAGTGGAAGCAGATTCAATAGTAACTTTCAAAAGAAAATTCGATAAATACTTAAAAAGGGAAAAATAAATTACAGGGCTTTGGGATAATTTGGAGAGCTCTACCAAAGAGCCAGCACAGGCACTGTGTCCTGCGAGGCCACTTTCTGTGCCGTATCATTCTATGGTTCTACCATGTGATGCTGCATTTGCTTATTTGTACTGTCTTGGCTGCATGATGGAAATGTTAGAGATTGTGGGGGGGCTGAATTGGAGAGCCCCCGAAAAAGTGTGCACGCTTGCCCTGTGCCCATTCAATGTGATTCAGGCAGCAAGCCAACTTCTTGCTGCATGGTCATTTCCATGATTGTACCGTGCAATAACTGCACGCTGTTGAGTGGCTGCATGGCTCAGCAGGGGATGCAAAACCATGAGTCTAGCATGAGTTAAAGCTAGGCTGCATTACTTAAAGCCTGCCTGCACATCGTATAAGGGGAGGTACACATTGTGACTGGAGAACGTGGTGGACGTCCTTGTACAAGTCACTCTGATGTGGAAAAATGGCACAACATGGGAGCGTCCATGGCTCTTGGATGCTGCTCTGGATGCCTTGGTGGAGAGGATGCAAAGGAGGTGAGGAGTGTTATATCAACACAGGGCCAAGGGGCCATGCAGATAAACTTGCAGAGGCACTGGAACCAGATAGCCATGGTAGTCAATGCAGGAGTCCAGGACTTGGATGCAGTGCTGCAAAAGGTTCAATGACCTCACCTGATTTGTCAGGGTCAGTGAATTCATCTTCAAATGCCATATCTCACCAACTGCATCACTAGCCTCACACACTGCTCAATGCACCACATGCCCATCACTCACCGAGCAGCAATCCCCATAAATCAAGACTCTTGCCAAGCATTCATAGCCGTACCTCGCCCTCACATACTCAGCTTTGCTGCAAGCTTCACACCCACATTTCACAGCTTTTACACATAGCCAATTATTCAATAATGATAGCCACATTACCCAAACAGATTGCACGACATTCATTGACACACTTTCCTCTCTCCTGCAGTACAAGGTGGTACGCAACCACAAGTCGGAGGAACTGACCGGTGGGGGACAGGTGCATTTGCATATCCTAAGACCCATGGAGGAGATGGGGCTGGCTATCATTGGCACAGTAATTGCTGAGGCTGTGGCCAGCGGTGGGGCTGAAACCATGACGGTATCCTCATTCCTATTCCTACTTCTCACATCCCACTTCCCACTCATCCTACAATTTCTTGTGATTACAAGCTGCAGATGGTGTAAATATGCACCTCTTACTTTACCTTCCCCCTTAACACAACACGACCCTACCCTTGTGGTTCTCTCCTTTCAAGAACTTCCAGATGGACAGCTTGTGCTGGGAGAGCAAAAGGTGGAAGAGCAACTATTCATTAATGATGAAGATCCACTGTAATTCGATCTAACATTTGCAACCACCAACATGCATAGTGCCACTGCGCAAAATTTGGAGGATAGCCGAAAGCTGGGATCCGCACAGGGTGGGACACTGGACCTGAGGGCCCTACAGCCAGGGCAGGGGTAAGGGTTGCCCAAGTGTCAGCTTGTCGGAGTGCAGGGCAGGAGGATTCATGGGGCAGCGTACAGAAATATGGTGATAGACATTCACATTGAAATGCTTGGCAGGCCTGCCAGAAAGTCTGCTGTCATTGGCAAGGAGTATGGAGGAGTCTGGCACCAACTTGGCACACACAGGGCTTTCTGCAGACCTTGGGGGACCATCCTTTCTGGTGTGATTGTTAACTTTCTTCCTGATTATAGATTACAAATCTTCCCCACCACTGACATTTGTTACAAAAGGTTTTATTTTTGTACTAAAATCGTGGACTTCTGTGTGTTTTAAAAAAACTGAAAAAAAAGTATTTTCAATAGATGCTGGATTCACTCAGCAGGTCTGGCAGCATCTGTGGAAAGAGAAGCAGAGTTAACGTTTCGGGTCAGTGACCCTTCTTCGGAAGAGGGTCACTGACCCGAAACGTTAACTCTGCTTCTCTTTCCACAGATGCTGCCAGACCTGCTGAGTGAATCCAGCATTTCTTGTTTTTGTTTCAGATTTCCAGCATCCGCAGTATTTTGCTTTTATTTTCAATAGACTTGGACACCTGCAAATAGTTGGAATTTCTGCAATGTTTTGAAAGGAAGTTGAACTTGTCCAAGGACAGGAAAGCAGGCAATCTCAAGGAAACCACAGGGGTTTGCCCTTCCTCAGAGCAGTTGTTTTTTGAATGACAAGAGACACTGGGCTGGATTTTACCTTAGGCGAACGGGAATTCGCCACCGACGTGAAAATTTGTGGTGAACCCGCTTCCACCGAGCCTGGGGATCCGTCCTGTATTTTATGCATCCCCAGGCTTCAATTGTCCCGAGGCGGGACTTCTACCCACTTGAGCGAGGAAGTCCGACCTCAGTGAGCTGCCGGCCAATCAGCGGGCTGGCAGCTCTTGATCCCAGCAGCGCCACCGGGAGCGATGGCCACTGCTGGGACTGCAGTCCAGCCAACGCCATGGCCCCTAGAGAATAGGTAAGTTGGGCAGGCCTCACCAGGGGGATCGGTCGTGCCCTGGTGAAGCTAGGGTGGTCATTTGGGGGGAGGGGGGTGGCGTTTTGTGTCCCGGGGGTGGGTTGGACGGCGGGGGCGACCCTCAATTGGGCACCCTGTGCCCAACTGCCATGCACCTCCCCTCCCCCCGGGGAGTGGGGTGCATGTCCCCGGCGTGCCTGCTTGCCACGGGTAAAAAACCCGTGGAGGCAGGTGAGGGCCCTTAAGTGGCCATTACGTGGCCACTTTAGGGCCTTGATTGGCCTCGGGCGGGCATGCCGTTTCCACCCGCCCCCCCTGCTTTAAAGTCTACCGGAGGTGGGATCAGGGCGGGTAGGCCTCCCGGAGCCTCCTGCTCAATTTTACGCCACCTCCACGCCACCAACTGATCCGCTGGGGCAATGTAAAATTCAGCCCACTGTGTCTGTACATGTGACCATGTTCAGTAAGGTTTCATTTCCCTTCTGATCCTTTAAAAAGACATTGAGTTGGACAAAGAGCAGGCATTTGAAAT
The DNA here is from genome assembly GCF_036365525.1 of Heterodontus francisci. Classification (NCBI taxonomy): domain Eukaryota; kingdom Metazoa; phylum Chordata; class Chondrichthyes; order Heterodontiformes; family Heterodontidae; genus Heterodontus; species Heterodontus francisci. The sequence continues at coordinate 189,044,881 of NC_090374.1, forward strand.
GTTTTCTTTGACCTGCCTGGAGCAAGAGAGGAAGACCCAGAAAAGTGTTACTTCTTCTATAAAGGAGACTTGCATCTTTGAATGATTCCTGCATCCACTGAGAATCTTGTTGCCTGTGTTATAGGAAATCCTGAAATCTGAAGAGCTCGTCAACTAAACTGCTGCTACACCCCTGATGGAAGACCTATGTGATGCCTGCTGTAGCTAAATTGCCATGAATACCCACCCATCACAGACTATTCATCAATCTCACCTGGAGAGACTTTGACTGGTATCCAACTATTTTGAGTCAAAGAGAGATACAGCACTGAAACAGGCCCTTCGGCCCACCAAGTCTGTACTGACCAACAACCACCCATTTATAATAATGCTACGTTAATCCCATATTCCCTACCACATCCCCACCTTTCTCCTACCTACATTAGGGACAATTTACAATGGTCAATTTACCTATCAACCTGCAAATCTTTGGCTGTGGAAGGAAACCAGAGCACCCAGCAGAAATCCACACTGTCACAGGGAGAACTTGCAAACTCAACACAGGCAGTACCCAGAACTGAACCCAGGTCACTGGAGCTGTGAGGCTATGGCGCTAACCACTGTGCCACCCTCTGACTCTGGGCTATTTGACTCTGGGACCTCACCATATCGAAAACATCGTACCAGAAAGTGATAAACTCAATCATTTTTATTATCCCTTCTGTTCCTAAGAAACAGCTGTAAACCAAAATCCTTTTTCCCTGGTTAACTGTTTTTTTTTTGTAATGTATGTGTGTATGCATGAGGGTTAAGGGATTAAAGAGTTTTTCATATATATAGATTTATCTCATTAGTAGTTAAGACCTCTTATTTCATTTCTAATAAATCGTTAATGTTGTTGCTGTTTAAAGAAACCTGGTTTGGTGTGCTTTAATCTGGGGACAAATAGAGGGTCTAATTTGGCTATTCTTTGGCAGGTAATAAACTTTCTTGATATGTTGTGACCTGTGGAGTAATGGGACTGAATTAACAGTGCATTACTCCCGCCATGTCCGTAACATATTAAACTGACTGCGATTGCCAGATAAACATTGATGCATAGTACTCATTTAGTATCTCAGCCATGCCTTCTGCCTCCATCAATTGTAATGTGATGTAGTGGTGACCTCACCTTTAAGTAACCTTACCCTTAAGGGACCAGGCCACTGATGTAACTGATGACACCACCAGCTCGACATGTTACTCAGGTTCAGGTCTTGTCCATTCTGCTGTCTGCAGGCCATGTGCTCAGTGTTCCCCGACAAGATGTTGTCTCCTGCATATCAATATCTGTATGTGGCAATATCATACATCTCTACCCTTAACACATTCACAGTTTCATTCAATATTGAGGTATTTAAAGTCTTCCATTATTGCTACTCTATATTACTTGCATCTCAGCTCTCAGTAATTTCTCGGCAAATCTGCTCCCCCATCTCCTTCCCACTATTTTATGGTCTATAAAATACACCAAGAAGCATAACAGCTCTTCTATTATGTTGTTACTCTAATCAAATACATTCTGTCTTTCTCTCACTGTAATATTTTCCTTAATCAACACTGCTACCTTTCCTCAATGTTTGCCTTAAATCTTGTGCAGGCCTGCATTAATATCATTTTATGACTGCACAGCATTGTTGGAGTGGAATCCCTTGAGATTCCTGGGTGATCTAGGGAGGGAGATGCAGATTGCAATGTGTGTGCAGTTGATCATAGCCTGGACTGTGGGAAGCCAGTCAGAGACTCGAACCCAAGTGCCAGTTCATTTTGACAGTCATGATCAGAGGCAAAGTACACTCATGCATTTGTGGGCTGACAACTGGGAGACTGGGAGATTTTGGATACGTCTCTGGCGGACCCCTGGAAGGATCCGGAAGCAATAAAGTTGAGGGCAGTGGTCACTTGGACAGGCACTGGTAACGTGTGGCCACCAGGTTCATCAGGAAGCAAGTCTCCCTGTAGGAGGCTGCAGATGTCTGCTACCGCCTGGTATGACAACCTGAGACACTGCTGTTCCAACCTATCAAGGAAGCACATCCTTTGCCTGTCAATCCGTTTTTTGTGTAGTTCGTCCTGTGAGCTACACACTTGTGCTGCTCCCCTCTCTGTTGCTCCTCTCTCTGCTGCTCCCCTCTCTGCTGCTTCTCTCCCTGCTGCTCCCCCTCTTTGCTAATCCCCTCTCTGCTGCTCCCCCCACTTGTTAATCCCCTCTCTGCTACTCCCCTCTCTACTGCTCTCCTCTCTGCTGCTCCCCTCTCTACTGCTCCTCTCTCTGCTGCTCCCATCTCTGCTTCTCCCATCTCTGCTGCTCCCCCCTCTGCTGATCCCTCTCTGTTGTCCGGCTGCAGGTCTGCCAACAACAATGATTTTGTTGCTCCTCCCAGGTCCAATCTAAGGCAGCCAAAGTGTCACCCATCCTGATTTGATTCTGAAAACCTCCCCAAAAGTAACACCCAGTAAAATTACTGTGAACAAACCCTTTCCCACTAGTTGCTATTCAAGTCGCTGTGGATACTGAGTATTTATTGCAATATTTCCATGACATTTAATCAACCCAGAGAATTCACCGCTGAGTTTTCGGAAGATGGGGAAACTTGTGGATGCATCATTAAAATTGAAAATGTGTTGAAATCATGCTACAATTGAGTGATTAGCATATAGTAATAGCTGACCTACCTCTCCCAAGAGGATTGTGCAGAACCAGCCCAACAGGCCCGATTTAAACTGGGAAATCGGTAAGTTGAAACCGGCTCCTGGACATGCTGAAACTTTTAGTGGAATTAACCTCCCCACCCACACCTAAACCCACACGGTAATCCAGGTTAAAATTCCTCCCAACATCCAATGGTCTGAAGACAAGTACTGCAGTCCAATTATAAGAACATTGTGTTTATTGTAATGTATTTATGATAAGTGTATGAGCCTTCTCTTCTAAAAAGGATGTTGTGATTATAGTTCAAATATGATTATCTCCACACACTGTATACTGTACTGGTTTGGAATAGTTCTCACTGAATCTTTCAGTTAACCACATACGGAAGCCGGTATATTTCTGTTGCATTACTTAAATCTTTGGTGTTAAATGTGAACTGTGTTGGTCAGTTAAACACCACTGGATGGCGGTGTTGCTACTCTGCTACCTGATGAACAGAATCCTGAGAAACCAATTCACACAGATTTTGCAGCCAGTGGTGAAAGAACAGCGCTCCCCATTCATTACACTTGACAACTGCTCACACATTTGCATGGAGGTTTTGAGCGGCAACTTAAGGTTCCCAGACTGTCTTTTCAGAACAGAACCCGGTACAGGGGATCTGTGGTGTGTGTGATCAGAGCAAGCAACAGGGCATCTCTTCAACCAATCAGATTGCGCCTCCTCGCTGAGACACACAGACTGCTGGTTACGACGCTATGGAGGCCCAGAGATTTTAAAAAATGTCCAGGGGTCTACCCCCTGTCAAAGTTTGATGCGGCCCGTGCTAATCGCCATGTTTGGAACCTGCTCTCAGTCATGGGGACTATAGTTGAATCCCTCTTGGGCTGCAGCATGACAGAGTGACGGAGCAGAGGCAGCAGAGAAGGAAAGCAGCTCTGAGAGGGAGGAGGAGGAGGAGGTTCCTCAACAGAAGCCTATCAGTCTTGCTCATACTTACATTTCAGCCAGGGGCAGTGTGTACAGTATATTTTTCCCAACAATTTACTTTATTCCAAAAATTTATAAAAGTACATTACATAACAGTTCAAATTTGATGTTACATAAAGTGCAATACAGTTCAGATTCTTCCAATACAGTTTGAGGCACTCAGAAGTGCCTCACTACACATACAATTACAGGCTATGTTTACAATGTACGTTTCATGTAAAACATTAAGGCAAAAGCAAAATACTGCAGATGCTGGAAATCTGAAACAGAAAGAGAGGGCTGAATTGTATAATCCCACCACCAGAATCGGCGGCAGGCAAAATAAATGGTGTCCCACGCGTACGGGCGGCACACCAAAGAGCCGCCGCGATTCCAAGCACAACGCTCATTTAAATAGCTGGGGCGGGCTGCCACCACGCCCCTCCCCGATCACATAGAGTGGGTGGGCTGTCCATCCCGGCAATGGCGTCAGATGCCTGTGTGCAGGCATGGTGCCATTTTTAAAGGGCTGTCAGTCCTATCGGCAGAGACACGATGGGCCGAAGGGCCTGTTTCTGTGCTGTATGACTCTATGATTCTATGACTCTAAAGTGAAATTGACTTAAACTAAATAAATACATTTCTTTTGCCCCTCTCCCCCCATATCAATTCAATCCATTATTTGCCCATCCCCCCCAAAACCTTCACAATCTGACCTTTCCCCCCCAAACTTTAAAATATAACCCTTCCCACCATCTCCTACACCCAAGATGTTCATTTGCCCCCATTTCCCCCACCCCCAACCCCCACACTGAGAAACTTAACTCCTCCCCCCTTCCCATCAATGTTGCACCTCGTTTCCCCAGACAGGGATTCGAAGGCACAGGAGTGCCAGCCATTGGAGGTGACAGGAGACTCATTAATTCATGGAATTTAATTATTTAAATATTTAAATGACGTCCCATTGGCGAGCGGCGGGGTGGCCACCACGAGGCACCACCACCACCAGAAATATTGGGCTGGGCCCTGCCGGTGTCGAGGTCCATGTCTGGCCTCATCTGGGGCCATCTGCATGCCCCCCCGCCATGGATCCCGACGTCAAGGCCTCTATAGAATCCATCACAGGGAATGCTGGAAATGCTCAGCAGGTCTGGCAGCATCTGTGGAGAGAGAAAGAGTTAACGTTTCAGGTCAATGACCTTGCATCAGAATTGGGAAGAGTTTGAAATGTAATAGGTTTTATGTAGGACAAATGGGACAGGATGGTAAAAGAACAAAATGGAAGCTCTGTGATGGGGCAGAAGAGGGAGACATTAAATGACAAAGTGGTGCGGAGCCAAAGGGAGTGATAATGGGACAAGAAAAGAAAGTAAAGAAAGTAAAGATGTGTCCAGAGGAGGTGTCACTGGCAGAATGGTGAACAGCTGCCATCCAAGAGAAAAAACAAGAGAAAAACAAGATTAAGACTGAAACATGAAAAGAAAAGGAATCGAAATGGGGGCACAGATTACTGTCTGAAATTGTTGAACTCAGTGTTGAGTCCAGAAAACTATAAAGTGCCTAATTGAAAGATGAGGTGCTCTTCCTTGAGCTTGCGTTGAGCTTTATCGGAATGCTGCAGTAGACTGGGAACAGAGATGTCAGCGTGAGAACAAGGTGGAGAATTAAAATGGCAGGCCACCGGAAGCTCGGGGCCATGCTTGCGGACTGAACAGAGGTGTTCCACAAAGCAGTCACGCAATCTGCGTATGGACTCCCCAATGTAGAGCAGACCATATTGTGATCAGCGAATACAGTATACTAAATCAGTATACTAAATTGAGAGAAATACACATAAATTGTTGTTTCACCTGGAAGCAATGTTTGAGGCCTTGGATGGTGAGGAGATAGGAGATAAACGGGCAGGTGCTGCATCTCCTGCACTTGAATGGAAAGGTGCCGTAGGAAGGAGACCGGGTGTTGGGGGTGATTGAGAAGAGGACCAGAGTGTTGTGGAGGGAAGGTCCCTCTGGAATGCTGAAAGGGTAGGGGAGGGGAAGATGTGTTTGGTGGTGGCATCATGATGGAGGTGGTGGAATTTGACATTACATAAAGTGTAGTACAGTTCAGATTCTTTTAATACTGTATGTGGCACTCAGAAATGCCTCACTACACTTACAATTACAGGTTATGTTTACAATATGTGTAATGTCACAAACCTGAAACATTAACTCTGCTTCTCTCTCCACAAATGCTGCCTGATCTGCTGAGTACTTCCAATGTTTTCTGTTTTTATTTCATGTCAAATATTCTCTGCTACATACTGCCTGAAAGGTTTCATGAGGGTTCCAGCCCATACATCGGCTATGTTCACAAAGGAGGTGGTCATTGCACACTGCCACATCCTCCAACCTTTTTTTTGTATTCCTTCATGGGATGTGGGCATTGCTGGGAAGGCCAGCATTTATTGCCCATCCCTAATTACCCATGACAAGGTGTTGGTGAGCTGCCTTCTTGAACCGCTGCAGTCCATGTGGAGTAGGTACACCTACAGTGCTGTTAGGAAGGGAGTTCCAGGATTTTGACCCAGAGACAGTGAAGGAACAGTGATATAGTTCCAAGTCAGGAAGGTGTGTGGCTTGGAGGGAAACTTCCAGGTGGTGGTCTTCCCACCCATATGCTGCACTTGTACTTCTAGGTGGTAGAGGTCATGGGTTTGGAAGGAGCCTAGGTGAGTTGCTGCAGTGCCTCTTGTAGATGGTAAACAGTGCTGCCACTGTGCGTCTGTGCTGGAGAGAATGAATGTTGAAGGTTGTGGATGGGGTGCCAATTAAGCGGGCTGCTTTATCCTAGATGGTATCAAACTTCTTGAGTGTTGTTGGAGCTGCACTCATCCAGGCAAGTGGAGAGTAGTGCACATGCATTGGGGTGACAGGAGATGAGTTACTCACCACAGAATTCCTAGCCTCTGATCTGCTCTTGCAGCCACGGGATTTATGTGGCTGGTCCAGTTCAGATTCTGGGCAATGGTAGCCCCTAGGATGTTGTTGTTGGGAGATTCAGCAATGGTTATGCCATTGAACATTAAGGGGAGATGGTTAGATTCTCTCTTGTTCGAGATGGTCATCGTCTGGCACTTGGGTGGCACTAATGTTACTTGGCACTTATTAGCTGAAGCCTGGATGTTGTCCGGGTCTTGCTGCATAAGAATACAGGCTGCTTCAGTATCTGAGATGTCACAAATGGTGCTGAATCATCAGTGAACATCCCCACTTCTGACCTTTTGATGGCGGGAAGGTCATTGATGAAGCAGCTGAAGATGGTTGGGCCTTGGACACTACCCTGAGGAACTCCTGCAGTGATGTCCTGGAGCTCAGATGATTGACTTCCAACAACCACAACCATCTTTCTTTGTGCTAGGTATGACTCCAATCAGCAGAGAGTTTTCCCCCTGATTCCCATTGACCTCAGTTTTGCTTGGGCTCATTGATGCCATATTCGGTCAAATGCTGCCTTGATGTCAACGGCAGTCACTCTCACTTCACCTCTTGCATTCAGCTCTTTTTTCCATGTTTGAGCTGTAATGAGATCAGGAGTTGAGTGGCCCTAGTGGAACCCAAACTGAGTGTCACTGAGCAGGTTATTGCCAAGCAAGGAATGGCCGCTGGAAATCGAGTAGCCATATCCATGATAGTAAGAATGTATTGATGTCCTGCTTTTGTTTTTGGCAATGGTCCTACACAGTCAATCGATACCCTGCTAAATGGTTCCTTAAACTGCTATAGGAATTAGTGGTTTTATGGTTGATTGCGGTTTTCCCACCATTTGGCATGTATGGCATGTCCTACAAAATTGTCTCACATCCTTTGTTAAACCTGGCCAGTAATAATGTTGACTTATACGTAATTTAGTCTCCTGAATCCCCCTATGCAAAAGGAATGTCATGTGCTAACTTTAATAATCCCTGGTTTTATTTAAGTGGTACCACTTTCTGTTCAACAACTATCCTGTCTTCATCTGCGGATCCATGAGGTGGTCTCCATTTCCTCCTTAAAACCCCATTTTCCAAATAATAGCCTTCTAGAACTCCTTTTGCCTCAGCTTCAGTCAGAGTCATCTGTGCCATTCTGCATAACTCTGGATCAGTTTGCTGTGCTGCAATTATAGAAGATCTGTTAAACATCTCATTTGGATTATCTAAATTCCCAAATAATGTTTCATTCTGTTTGTGGTGCCACTTTTACCTCCAACAATGGAAGCTGTTTAGCCATTGCTCGGGTATCTACACACACAGGAAATATTCCTGGAACTTGTTCCTGTAATTGTTTCATTTCTCTAGCCTCAATTAGTTTCTCTGTAATTATAGGAGAAACTGATACTTTTGATCCAGTCATATCATTTCCTAGGAGTAGAACAATTCCCTCTACTAGCAAACTGTGGACATCCTACAGTTACCATCCCAGAAATTAGGTCACTCTCCAGGTGCACTTTATATAAAGGTGCTGGTATATATTCCCCGCCAATTCCATTAACTAAAACGTTAGCGTTTAGGGCACTCACTGGTGCAGCAAGAGGGTTTGTATTGCTCTTGTATCCCTAAGGATAATGATAGATTTTTCTGCCTCATTTAAAGGATATGGAGTTACTTTTCCCTTGGACAAACATTCATTATAACTTTTGGGTATCTTATTCTTAACCTCCACACTCTCTTTAGTTGTTGCATCTGGTTTTACAGCTGCCATTAAAGCTACAGCCTGATCTGCTGTACTTTCAGTCAGAGCTCTTTTCTCTGCATTAGCCTTGTGTACCCCGAAAAGTCCTATGGGTTTACCTCGCAATTTCCAGCACTCTGAACGAAGATGACCCGTTTTCTGGCAATAATAACATTTTGGCTTGTGAACCTCTCTTCTACCCTCAGCACCTTCCTTTCTGGCCTAAGCAGGTGATTCTGGGGCATTCCCAGCTGTTTCTTCTTGTCCCCGGCTACTTGCCTTCCTTTCACTCTCCCACTTTCAATCCTTCTCGGATTTATGGGGTTGACAGACAAAAGGTTTTGGCTTATTCGCAAGCTCAAAATCATCAGCAATTTCTGCTGCTTGCCTAGCTTTTAAAACTGTCAGGTTATCTACATGTGTTCTCACTACTGAAGGAATTGAATTTTTAATCTCTTCCAAGAGAAACAATTCTCTAAGGTTCTCATATGTGGTTTCCATCTTTAATGCCCGTATCCAATGGCCAAAATTAATTTGCTTCTCCCTCTCAAATTCTGCATATGTCTGCCCAGTCAATCTTCGTAAGTTTCAAAACTTCTGACGGTAAGCTTCAGCGACTAACTCATTTGCTGCAAGAATAGCCTCTTTGTGCCATCTCATAATCTGCAGAAGGTTCATCAGGAAGCATGGCATAAACTTCATGAGCTCTGCTTATCAACCTGCTTTGCATAAGCAGTGTCCAGCTTTCCTTTGGTCATTTCATTTGTTTGGCTAGTTTTTCAAAAGATATGAAAAATGCCTCTATGTCCCTTTTCTCAAACTTAAGAAGAGCTTGTATGAATTTCAATAGCTTTTTGCTGGGTCTTGGGTTGAATTCAGGTTCTTCCTGACCAGAACTTTCCCGGGATTCAAGACTACCTCTTTGTCTTAGTTCCATCTCTTTTAGCCTAAATTTCCTCTTTTCTCTTTCACTTTCTCTCTGAGGTTCAAGTTGTAATGCTAGACCCCCACCTGCCAAGAATGAGGCACATTAATTTTGTCATGAACATTGATTTTAGCTGTTACTGGACTGAAGAAAGACCTTGTTAAATAGATCAGCTATGGCTAGAAAAGATATTTGCATATTAACAGACAGTGTTTGGAAGGACAAAGCAGCCATTCCCTGACATGCACCCGACCATGGACTTTTGATCACCAGATGTTGAAGGTGGGGGAGCTCACATTCCAAGTTGACTGCTAAAATAGCCGAATACACAAATGAACTTGGTCAAACCAGCTAGTCACATGACTAACCTGCTGGGCAACCTGAGTTTTTGAATTTATACGAACAATTTGGGCAGCAAGCAGAATGTTCCTGGACTGAGAAGATCTCTTCTGGCTGGCTCGCCACAGCCTCTCCTATCTGCCTACTTCTATCGCTTTCTCACGGAACTCCAAATCCCCTGAAGACACATGAACCCCAAAAGAGAAAAATCTCCTTCAGCGAACAAGGTTCAAGAAGAATACTTGGGCCCAACGAAAAGCAAAATCTACCTGCAGTAAAGGACACTACAGTGAGCTTGAAGAACCGTAACACAAAAAACCTCCTCAGATATTGCCTCAAACTTTTCCACTTTATTTCTTCTGTGTTCTTTCTGTCTCTATCTGCATGTGTGTATCGCTTGTGCATGCTAGTGTGGCGCATCATGTATCCATAGGCGTCAACCGAATTAGAGTTTAAATTTAAATTTAATAAATTTCAACGTTTCTTCTTTAAACCTAAGAAAGCCTGTTTGTGCTGCTTTCTTTGCCTTATAAGTGGAAAGCGGTGAACAAGGATTCACCAAGGTGAAGCTAAGAACCCAGTGTGTTTAAAATTAAAACCCTGTTACAGTAAGACCAGGTCAAGGCTAAAAGGGAATCTCAGACCTCTTTCTCACCTGGTTGTAACAAAGTTTTCTTAATTCTTTTTCAGCCTCAAGTTTTTTCATTTCTAACTGAATTCTATCTAATTCCACTGCATCACTCTATGACTTATTATCTTTTTCTTCCTCTTCTACTTCTTCTAATTGCAGATGTTGGGTTATTATGATTTATCACTGCTTTTTTGGCACCTGATTTCAACTCTAATCCCAATTTTTCTGCCATATCTTTTAGTTTATTCTTAGTTAAATGAATCAAGTCACTGAGGGACACATTGTCCATTCCCTGAAACTCTGCTGCAACTGCTAATGTCATTCTGATGACACAGCCTTTACCCTTATACAAGAAACCTGGTTCCTTTTGTTTTTTCTTTTAAATTATTACTTCCCTTGGTATTGGATGTGGATTGGATCCCAGATAATTGAGCACCCAATTAATATGATTGCAGATGCGAGAGCAATTAATATGATCTTGGACGAACACCTAATTAATATATTACGACCAAGGTGGGAGCAATGTACTGTAAATTCAGTCCCATTCATCCACAGGTCATAATATATTATTAAAGTTTTCCCAGCTACCGGAAATTGGCCAAAGTAAGCACTTTATTAACCTCCCAGAAAAAAAACCAACCAAATTAGGTATCTTTAAACAACAACAAATTAACTATTTATTAATAAACTAAATCTTAAACACTATTGAGATAAATTTATATCTAAAGACCTTATAACTTCTTATTTATCCTAACCTTCATGCACACACACATACATTCAAAAACCAATGGTAAACTGATTTAAAAAATGATGTTTATTCAGAATAAGTAAGTAGCTGGGTTGTAAGTCCTGGTGATTTATGTTCCTATTTGGTGAGGTGTCCCAGAGTAGAATAGTCAGATGCCAATTGAAGTCTCTAGGCAAATTCGCGAACAGTCTTTAAGGGATAGGTGTTCAAAGCATTTCGGTTTCAGCAGGCATCACATAGTTCTTTCAAAAAGGAGTATAGCAACAGGTTTATTTGGATTTTACAATTGGTAGTCTTTCAGTAGAAACTTTACTGAGAATTCCAGCAAACACAAACAGACAACAGAGTTACTCCTGACACAGAGAATTCTTAGAGTTTGGAAGTAAAAAGGAATTTACTACCTCCAACAATGCAAATGTTCTTTTCCAAGGTTTTTTCTCTCCTTAGGCAATGCTGAGCCTAAAGGTAAATGTAGATTTTTCTGCTAAGAGAGACGGATCCTTCCTTTCAGTAAGCATGCTTCGCTGGTCTCCAGATCAAACTGGTTTTGGCCAGGCTTTACACAGTTAAATTGATACTATACAACACATGACTTCTCTCTCCTGCTGTTGCCTAGGAAACAGGCTTGCTGCTGGCACGCTGTGACCAAAAGGAGAAAGCAACTCTCAGTCTTAAAGGCACACTGCTTTAAGCAGAAGGGAAAAAACTACTTCCATGACACATGGGGACTGGAGTCGATGTTGAGGACTGCTAGGGCAACTCCCTTCCAACTGTATACCACTATCCTGCTACCTCTGCTGGGTCTGTCCTGCCAGTGGGACAGGACATACCCGGGGATGGTGATGACAGTGTCTGGGATATTGTCTGTAAAGTATGATTCCGGGAATATGACTATGTCAGGCTGTTGCTTGACTAGTCTGTAGGACAGCTCTCCCAACTTTGGCATAAGTCCCCAGATGTCAGTTAGGAGGACTTTCCAGGGTTGACAGGGCTGGGTTTGTTGTTCTCAGTGCCTAGGTCGATGCTGGGTGGTCCATCCGGTTTCATTCCTTATTGACTTTGTAGCAGTTTGATACAACTGATTGGCTTGCTAGGCCATTTCAGAGGGCATTTAAGAGTCAACCACATTGCTGTGGGCCTGTGGTCACATGCAAGCCAGACCAGGTAAGGACAGCAGCATTCCTTCCCTAAAGGACATTAGTGAACCAGATAGGTTGTTACAACAATCAACGATGATTTCATGACCATCATTATACTAGCTTTTTAATTCCAGCTTTTTATTAATTGACTTCAAATTCCACCTTCTGTCATGGTGGGATTTGAACCCATGTCCCAAAACAATACCCTGGGTCTCTGGAGAACCCGTCCAGTGACAATACCACTGCGCCAGTGCATCCGCTTATTCATCTGCAAACTTGGAAATATTACATTGAATCCCCACTTCCAAATCATTGATATAGATTGTGAATAGCTGGGGCCCAATCACTGATCCTTGTCGTACTCCACAAGTCACAGCCTGCCAATCGGAAAATGACCCATTTATTCCTACTTTCTGTTTTCTGTCCATTAACTAGTTCTCAATCCATGCCAGTATATTCCCCCCAATCCCATGTTCACTAATTTTGATTACTACCTCTTGTGTCCGCCCTTATCAAAAGCTTTCTGAAAATCGAAATATACCACATCCATCGGTTCCCCCTTATCTATTCTGTTCATTACATCCTCAAAAAACGGCATGCTGATTTAGTGCACAGAGTGTTAAGGAGGGAGTTTGATAAGTGATGGAGTTCAGTGAAGAGGGGAACTATAAATTAATTAAGAAAAATAAACTAAATTAAATTAAACAATAAAGATGGCAGGAAAAGTGATGTGTCATGGCTGCAGCATATGAGAGCTCCTGGATGCCATGGCAATCCATGGCAACCATGTCTGTAGTAAGTGTCTGCAGCTTGAGAAGCTTCAGCTCAGAGTAGATGAACTGGGTGCTGAGCTGCAGCCACTGCGATGCATCAGGGAGGGGGAAAGATACCTGGACACTTTGTTCCAGAAGACAGTCACACCCCTTCGGATAGAATCATCTGATTTGGTCAGTGGTCAAGGGCAGGATGGTGTGACTGAAAGTCAGGCAGGTAAGGGGAGCATGAAGGTAGGAGTGGAGCAGCCTCAGCCCTTTCAATTGAGCAATAAGTTTAAGGTTCTTGTAGCTTGTATGAACAGGAATGAAGACTGTAGTGTGGATGAGCAGGCTGAAAATTGCACCATGGCACAGGAAACCATTCAAGTGGGGGAGTTAAAAGGAAAGTATTGCTAGTACAGAACATTATAGTCAGGGGAATAGGAACCGTGCTCTGCAGCCGAGAGTGAGAGTCCAGAAAGCTTTATTGCCTACCCGGTGCCAGGGTTCAGGACATCCGCTCAGGGCTGGACAGGAACTGGCTGTGGGAGAGGTCCATGTAGGTACCAATGACATAGATAGGACTAGGAAAGAGGTTCTGCATAGGGAGTATGATGAACTAGGCGCTAAATTACAAAGCAGAACCTCAAAAGTAATAATCTCTCGATTATTACCTGAGCCATGTGCAAATTGGCAGAGGATAAATAAGATTACAGAGATGAATGCATGGCTCAAAGACTGGTGTAGGAATAGTGGGTTCCAGTTTGTGGGGCACTGGCATCAGTACTGGGGAAGGTGGAGACTGTACCATTGGAACGGACTTCACCTGAACCATGCTGGGACCAGTTTTCTAGCAAGTCATATAACTGGGTAAGTAGAGAGGGCTTTAATCTAAATAGAGGGGGAAAGGGATCATGTAGGGGAAGATTGAGTAAATTAAAGGGAAATGACAAGGCAAAAGATCAAGATAGCAATAAAGGTAATGATGATCAGAGTATGGCAGAAAGGGACAGTGATTGAAAACTTAAGAGTGTGCCAGCAAATAGGGCCAGAGTTTACAAAAACAGTTCAAAAAAACGAATTAAGTGTTCTGTATCTGAATGCCCACAGCATTCACATTAAAACAGATGAATTATCAGCTCAAATAGAAATTCATATGTATCACCTGATAGCCATTACAGAGATGTGACTACGAGAAAACCAAAGCTGGGACCTAAATATCCAAGGGTATGTAACAGTCAGGAAGGACAGGAAGCTGGGAAAAGGTGGTGGGGTAGCTCTGTTAACGAAAGAGGGTATTAGTATTTAGTGAGAGATGACCTTAGTTCGAATGATCAAGATGTATAATCAGTTTAGGTGGAACTAAGAAACAGCAAGGGGCAGAAAAGATTGGTGGGAGTTGTTTACAGGCCACCAAACAGCAGTGGGAATGTAAATCACAGTATAAATCAGGAAATTAGAGGTGCATGTAACAAGGGTAATACAGTAGTCATGGGGAATTTCAATCTGCATATAGACTGGGTAAACTTTATTTGCACTAATGTGGAAGTCAAATTCTTGGAATGTATGTGAGATGGTTTTCTGAAGCAGTACATCGAGGAACCAACTAGGGAGCAGGCTATTTTAGATCTAGTATTGTGCAATGAAAAAATGTTAATTAATAATCTTGTTACAGAGGAGCCTTTTGGAAAGAGTGACCATAATATGACAGAATTTTATCTTACATTTGAAAGAAACATGCCACGTGGCCCAATTGGTTTGTGCGGTGTGTATGATATGCTTCACATGAGTCACCTCCCATGCTACTTCATCCGACTCTATCTGCATAGCCTTGTGTACTTCTCCAGCTTCCCCTTCAAGGCATCTATGCTTTTCACTTCGACTCCATGTGGCATCAAGTTCCACATTCTAACCACTCTCTGGATAAAGAAGTTGCTCTGAATTTCTTACTGGATTTATTAGTGATTATCGATGATTCCTAGTTTTGGACACCACCACAAGTGGAAATATCTTCTCTTCATTTATGCTATCAAACCATTCATAATTTTAAATGTCTCATTAGGTCACCCATTTAACCTTCTCTTTTCTGGAGATTCTGGCCAGTTTTTCCTGATAGTTATCACCTCTGAGTCTTGTACCATCTTTGTTAATCTTGTCTGCACCTTCTCCAGTGCTTCGATATCCTTTGTATGATGTGACCAGAGCTGTACATGGTATTCCCTGTGTGGTCTAACCAAGGTTCAATACAATTTTAACCTAACTTCCCTGCTTTTCATTTCTATCACACTAGAATTGAACCCCAGTGCTTCCTTTGTATTTTTGATGGCTTTGATAACTTGTGTTGCTATATTTAATGTTTTGTGAATGTATACCCCTTGATCCCTTTGCTCCTTTACCCAATTTAGAGACTTATTTTGCAAGGATTATGTGGCCTCCTTTCCCTCCAACCAAAATTCACCACTGGACGCCTATCTATATTGATATTTATTCACAATTTATACGCCCATTCTCTAAGTTTATTAATGTCTTATTGTATCTTGTTGCAGTCTTCCTCAGTATTAACTATATATCACACTTTGTTGTCATCTGCAAATTTTGAGATGGTACTTCAATTCTCAGGTCCAAATTGTTTGTGTAGACAGTGAACATCACTGGTTGCAGCACTGATCCCCGTGGAACACTTCCCACCTTCCACCAGCCTGAGTAACTAACTTTATCTCCTATTCTCTATTTTCTGTTTTGCAGTTAGCTCAGTATCCATTCTGCTACTTGTCCTTTAAATCTACATACTCTGACCTCAGTCATGAGTCTACTATGCAATAGCTTATCAAAGGCCTTTTGAGAAGTAAATGACATCTACTGCATTACCCTTGTCTACTCATTTTGTTACTGCTTCCAAGAATTCAGTAAGATTGGTTAAGAATGCCCTTCCCATGTGAGATTTGTGTTGATTATTCTTTTTTTGTATCGTTGGTTTCTGTATGTATTGCATCTTTAAGTGGTGTGGAAGTAATCCATGTGAACCGAAGTTTTATCGTCTCTAAGTTTAATTGGTTTATCGATTATCTTCTCCTTTCCAATCGTTTTTGATTGATTTTTCTATGACACATCAAGCTCATTGGTCTCCCTGATAGATACTAAGGCAACATAATCATTCAGTATTTCTACCATTTTGTTGTCATTATCTCTGACTTTATATGGTGCATTTTTAATGTCCCTATCCCTATGCTAATTTTGCTTTTGTTATTTATCTGTATAAAGAATATTTTGTTATTACTTTTTATATTCATTGACATATCTACATTTACTTCCATATCTGTTCTAGTTTAGTTCCATTATTTGATCCAGCAGTAATTCCTCTCTTGTTGATCTTCTGACTATTGGGTAAGAGTTGAGTCCTGAACAAATTGTAGAAATTGCAAACCCTTTTCCCATTTCCCCACCTCCTCTTACCACTTTATTTGGGGAAGGTTGAAATATCCAGTGATTATTATTCAACCTTTTCCTATGTATTTCAAGTATTAATATGATTAGTGTTTTAATACTCTTATCCTTTATCTCAATCCATATGGATTCTCATTAACCTTAATGTTAGTTATGTAGTTATGTCCCTTTTTCCTACTGCCATTATGTTATCTATAATTAGTACAACTACACCAGTCCTGCCTTATTCCTTCCCTATCATTTTTATATATGTTACATCCTTCAATATTTAACCACTAATACTCTTCTTATGTAGCCATGTTTCCATTTTCCCTGCTACGTCTGCTTCCTTGTATGTCAAGTGGTAGGCTTTAGGTTTCCTGCTGATCCCACGACCAGCATCTTCAATAAAAGATTAGCTGGTCATCAATTTAATTGCGGTTTATGGGACCTTAGTCTATGCGATTTTTATCTGATGTACAATCATCACTTCCTGTATCTCTGTTTTACAACAGAGGCTGGATCAAAATGAAGGATGGACAGTTACCCCTTTGCATGGACTTAAAGGTTTCACAGTGCAGATCCTCCACTTGTCCTGATTCCATGAGTTATACAAAAGATATAAACAACAAGAATAACCCTCGTGACATTTCATTGGCTCTGAAAGCTATTGTTCTCAACTGAGCAGGGTTATGATCCCATTGGCTGACAGGTAGAAGATGACTCATATTTTCAGGAGTCAAAATTGGATCCAAAACCGATATGTTCCGTGCATTCGCCTGGCTATGGAAAGGTGATGATTATTCAGTGGGATTTCCCTTGATCATTTCTCAGAAAAGCATTCACTAATGAGACTTAAAACACAAAATGGAACATGTTTCCAGAGGGGTGTTTTAGTAAAAAAATTACACTAGCTGACAGGAAGAATATAAAAGCAGAATATTATTTACATGGAGAGACATGACAGAATACCATGGTACAGAGGGATCTGGGTGTCCTTGTAAATGAATCACAAAAAGTTAGTATGCAGGTACAGCAAGTGATTAGGAAGTCAAATGGAATGATGGCATTTGTTGCAATCAGGATGGAGTATAAAAGTAGAGAAGTGTTGCTACAACTGTACAGGGCATTGGCGAGACAACACCTAGACTACTGTGTACAATTTGATCTCCTTACTTAAGGAGGGATACACTTGCATTGGAAGCAGTTCAGAGAAGGTTCATTAAGCTTATTCCTTGGATGAAGGGGTTATCTTATGAGGAAAGGTTGAGTAGGTTGGGCCTATACTCATTGGAGTTGATAAGAATGAGATGTGATCTTATTGAAACAGGTAAGATTCTGAGGGGGCTTGACAGGGTAGATGCTGAGAGGATGTTTCCACTTGTGGGGGAATCTAGAACTAGGGGCCACAGTTTCAGAATAAGGGGTCTCCCTTTTAAGACGTCGATAAGGAGGAATTTCTTCTCTCAGAGGGTCACTAATCTTTGGAATTCTTTTCCCCAGAGAGCAATGGAGGCTGTGAATATATTCAAGGCTGAGTTAGACTGATTTTTGATATACAAGGGAGTCAAAGGTTATAGGGGGGCAGGCAGGAAAGTGGAGTTAATGCCACAATCAGATCAGCCATGATCTTATTGAATGGTGGAGCAGGCTCGAGGGGCTAAGTGGCCTGCCTATTCCTGCTCCTATTTCTTATGTTCTTACATTCTTCAGTTCTTATCTAACACAATCTGAGCTATCTCTGCCATCTATTTAAAATTGGTATAAAATCCTGTTCTGTTTGGGCACATATTGTGACTATTGCAGTTTTTCATGACCCGTTGGTGTTTGCTTTGTGAGGTGCAAACAGATTGTTTGGAAGTTAGGCCTTCACCAGCGACTATGTAGAATTTAACTTTAATTTAACACATGATAGAGTGTTCATCATTCAAAATTCCTTGAATGTGTGATTTTAATTTTCATATGTGGAAAACTGCACTTCGGTTAACATTAGTTTATCATGTTTCCTCAGTGAGCTGTAAGATCTTATTGTAGACCAGCTTTATTTGATGCAGCATTGGAAATTACCTCTTGGGACTCACTGTAATCCTTACCAAATGTTGCTTTTCATACGGCTTTGAATCAAAAGATTTCCAATTGTTTCCTCAGTGCCACACCAGTCAGAAGTGAAGCACGAATTTCACCATGTAGATGGAGTTATGGAATCATAGAATAGCACAGCATTGAAGGAGTCCATTCAACCCATTGATTCTATTCCAGCTCTTTTGAATAGCAATCCAGTTAATCCCACTCCCTTGCTCTTTTTGCAAGTCCCGACAACCTTTTCTCCTTCAATTATTTATCCAATTCCCTTTTGAAAGCTGTTATTTAATCTGAATCCACTATCCAATCAGGCAGTACATTGAATTCCTAACAACTTGATGCATGTGAATGTTTTTCCTCACGGCACCTCTGGTTCTTTTGACAATCACTTATATTTGTGCTTTGCTTGTCGACAACAGCCTAAGGCCCTGTCACCTCCTTTTATGGGTATGAACAAGCAGAACCAATTGTCATTAATTCACCATGATTTGTGCTTAGCTATTATGTTTCTTACAAGTGGGAAGAATTTTGTAAGACTTGACAATTATTTGTTTCACATGATGCAAACGATCCGAGGTAAAGTGTTGATGATGAAGTGTAAACTGTGAATGGCTGAATGTAACCTGGATTTTTATCATCTTGTAGGATGCGTTAAAGGTCAAACTGTTTGCAGCTGATTTCTGGGCTGCTCTCAATCAGGTTCTGACTGATAGTACAATATTTGCAAGGCTGCCAAGCTCAGCAATCTTTATAGGTTGACCAAACATTATCACCTGTGGGTCTCTCCTGTAAGATCAGGAGTGCTGTACAGAAATTCTACTCATATTACTGTCTGGAATAAACTGCAGAAAATGTTAACGTCTTAGTCCTGGCAGCTGCTGTAAATGTTTGATCCAAAGGGCAACCCTATTCCTGAACTGTTCTGTTTTGGTATCCTTCTGTGATATATGGAAAATACTGAGAGAAGAAGAAAGGCAGGTTTCCTATCTTCCTTCAGTGATTTCCTGTCCCTACTTCCCTGTTTGGGCCTAAAGATGGCGTGTTAGCCAGACCAAACTAGGATAACTCGTTGAAGTGTTAATTTACTGCTTGGTTCCCACCCTTTCTGATTTTCAGACAGACTCGATCTAAGCAACTGGTGCTTCCACTGGACACAGACAGGAGCCTCATAAGTATATGTTAATCAGGGTCAGATGATGTTGTTACAACCACAGACATAATTTTCCTCTCTGCCTGCTGGTTCTCACCAGTTCCTGCTCCTGGCCCACAAACATGAGCAGTAGAGTCAGGAAGTAACCATTTTGAGTATCCATTATAGAAATTTCAGCTGTAGTCAGGGAAAGTGAGAAGCTGATTTGTTAAGCATTTGTTTCAGGCACTTGTGGATTTTGAGGCTTAAAGACATCCACAATTAATATCCTTCATGCTGTAGGAGCTGCAGAAATTCTACCTGTTCCTCAAATCTGTTTCTTCTTTTCACTCCTGACACTTCCATCCCTCCCCTTTAAGGCACTGCTGCAGAACTTTTAAAATCGACTCACTGGATCTCGAGCACGAGATTGAAGCACTGATGATGGGGATTGAGTTTCACTCTGGCAGCTTACTGGACTAATGTAAGTGAAGCCCAGCCGTGAAAATGGTAAACGCCCAGCACAAACTCATTGAGATGCTGGCAGTGCATGCTCCACCCACCTGATGTTTATTCAGACCAAAGGTTGACCCCACTGTGATGTCATCCATCTGTGTCCTCAGGCCGTGTAGGGTATTTGTGTGGTTAGGAATTTTGTGATTCAATTTCCAAGTAGGTTCTCCCAAGCATCCAGTGTAATTTCAGTTGCAAATCAGTGGAAACCCTGGAGAAATGGTATAAACCCTGCTTATCCCAATTGTCCGGGGTTGCTGAAGACCATCGTCAAAAATTACACTGGATGATCAGGTGAAGAAATTAAACTCCTCAGTAACTGGACAGTTTCAGTTTAATTTCAGATCCCAATAAATGGGTACAATGATCCAGGTTATGGAGCTTTATATAACATGGATGTATTGGACTATGTGTGACACCTTTTAGAAACAAACAAATATTTACAACACAGGAGGCCATTCAGCCCATCGTGTCTGTGCCAACCGAGAAAGAGCTATCCAGTCTAACCCCAGCTTCCAGCTCTTGGTCCGTAGCCCTGTAGATTATGACACCTCAAGTGCATATCCAAGTAATTTTTAAATGCAATGGGGGTTTCTGCCTCTGTCACTCTTTCAGGCAGTAACTTCCGGACTCTCACCACCCTCTCGGTGAAAAAGATACTCCTCAACTCACCCTAAACCTTCTGCCAATTTTAAATTGATGGCCCCTTGTTACTGAGCTCTCTGCTAATAGAAATAGGTCCTCTGTCCCCTCTATTTAGGCCCCTCAAATTCTATACACCTCAATTAAATCTCCCCTTAGCCTCCTCTGTTCCAAGAAGACAATCCAAGCCTATCCAATCTTCCCTCAGCTAAAATTCTCCATTCTTGGCAACATCCTTGTAAATCTCCTCTGTACCTTCTCTAGAGTGATCACATCATTCTTGCAATGCAGTGATCAGAATTGTACTCGGCACTCTAGCTGTGACCAAACTAGTGTTTTATACAGTTCTGATATAACCTCCTTGCTCTTATACTCTATACCTTAGCCAATGGAGGAAAGTTTCCCATTGACCATTTTATCTACCTGTCCTGCTGGCTTCAGGGACATGCACTCTTCTATACATCTCAAAATCCTACTATTTATTGTTTATTTCCTTGCCTTGCTTGTCCTCCCAAAATACAATACTTCACATTTCTGCAGGTTGAGTTCCATTTGCCATTTTTCTGCCCACCTGCCTAGTCCTTTGATATCTTCCTGCAGTCTACAGCTTTCTTCCTCACTATCACATGGCCAATTTTCATATCATCCGCAAACTTCTTAATCACGTACCCTACCTTTTTGTCTAAATCATTGCTATATACCACAAACAGCAAGGGACCCAGTACTAAGCCCAAATCTGGCATATCAAGGACAGCATGTTCATCCTTTCCCAAAACTATCCGGGTTAAGCTTTACTCATGCAGCATGCAATAATGCATGTTATTGGAGAAATGGGAAGGCTATACTTTAATCCCTCCCATCTGGTTTGTCCTATCTGGTATGAACCCAGGTAAGGTCTCACTTTTTCCTGCCAAAATGACACACTTCTCCGAGATCTTTCTGGACAGTAAAGTTGACTCCCAGCTTCTTGACTCCACTATCAAGTGGATCCTTAAAGCCCTCTTTCCTGCCTTCTCCAGCCTCAGTTCTAACAGTATGAGGTGTTCATCAACTTCTTTAACACTGAGATTAAGACCATCTGATCAGCAGCTTTGCTGTTCAACGCTTTTCATCTACTGCCAAGTCATACTGGCCTGCCCCACATGCTAGTTGACAATATAATTCACTCCCTTCCCTCAGGTACTTCCCCTCCATTTCAAAATTGGCGTGATTACCACCATCTCTAAAACGTCAGTCTTAACCCCTTTGTCCTTGTAAACAGCCTCGTCTAAAATTTCCCTTTATTCCGCTCCCAAATTGCTACCCTTCTTTCCTGTAAATCGATGTTTCAATCTCTACAGTTTGGTTTCTGCCTCTGTTTCAGTAATGAAATGGCCATATCAGAGTCATAAGTGATAAGTGACTGTAACTGTGATTAAGGTGCATTATCCCTCCTTGACCTCCCTGCTGTCTTTGACATGGTTGACCAAACCATCCACTGTATCTTCTCAATTTCTCGATCTGTGGGTATGCCTTTACTTGGCTTCATGCTTCTCTATACAATCATAGCTAATGGATCATAACAATGAATTCTCTTCCACCCTGAAATGTTACCCATACAGTCTCTCAAGGATCTATTCTTGAGCTCCTCCTTTTCTCATCAAATGCTGCTCTTTGGTAATAGCAGCTCCATACATGGGGTTAACTTCCATATGTATGCTGATGGCACCTAACTCTACCTCTCTACCACCTCTGTCAATTCCTCCACTGTCTGAGAATAGTCTTGTCTAATATTCAGTCTTGCATAAGCCACAAAACCCTCCAACTAAGCATTAGCTAAATGAAAGTCAGTGGCTTTGGCTCCCACCACAGGCTTTGCACCTTTGTCTACCCGCCCCGGTCCACTGTCTCAAACTCAACCAGACTGTTCACCACCTCTGTGTCCAATTATGTACCGAGCTGAGCTTCTGACCCCATATCACCATAGTTCAGCTTCTTAAACCTTTGTTCTTTCCTTTGTCATATCCAGACTTGACTATTGCAATACCTTTCTGAAACATCCCATTTTTCACTGTCTGTGAACATCAAGTTGATGCAAAATATTGTTATCTATATTCTATTCCACACCACATCCCACTTACTGATCACTCCTGTTTCTACTGATGCACATTAGCTCCTGATTCACTAACACCTTCAATTTAAAACTCATGTCCTTATGCATAAATCTTTCATGGCCTTGAGTCTAGTTCTTATCTCTAACAGCCTGCAATCCTGCAAACCTCCCCTACTTGTTAATAACTCTGGCCCTCTGTGCATTTTGCCTTCCCTGCAATCTCCCAATGAAGGCTATGCTTTCAGCTGCCCAAGTCTCTCACTCTGTAGTTCTCTCCTAAAAAACTTCTGCCTCTCCATTTCCCCCTCCTCTGTTAACAGCCTTCTTGACAACATACCTTTTTGACCATGTTTTTGATCACCCCTCCAAATATTTGCTTCAGTGGTAGCATGGAGGTTATGTTACTAGACGAGTAATCCAGGGGCCAGAAGCATGTGTTCATATCCCACTATGGCAGTTAGGCAGTTTGCATTCAGCTAATTAAATTGATCTGGGATAAAAAGATAGTATCAGGAATGGTAGTTGGTATAAAACCCCAAATGGTTCACTAATGTTCTTTAAGGAAGAAAATTTGCTGTCCTTACCTCCTCTTACCGAAATGTGATGCCAGACTCACAGATGTAGGGTTGACTCTGAAATGACCGAGCAATTCATTCAGTTGTGCCCTTGACATCAAGTCAACATTTGACTGAGTGTGGGATCAAGGAGCCCTTGTAAAATGGAAGTCTATTTGAATCAGGGAGAAAACTTTTCACTGACTAGAGTCATACTGAACACAAAGGAAGATGGGTTATGGTTGTTGGAGGCCAATCATCTCAGCCTCAGGACATCAGGGCGGCATCCTAGGCCCAACCATTTCCATTGCTTCATCAATTACCTTCCCACTATTATAAGAACGGAAGAGTTCTGTTGCATTCACAACTCCTCAGATACCGATGCAGACCATGCCCACATGCAGCAAAACCGAGACAACATTCAGGTTTGGGCTGATAAGTGGCAAATAACATTCTTGTCACACGAGTGCCAGGCAATGAACATCTCCAACCAAAGTGAATCCAATCACCTTCTCTTGGCATTCAATGAAACTACCAGCAATGAATTCCTTACCATCAACATCCTAAGAGTCACCATTAACTTAACTAAACCAGCCATATAAATACTGTGACTAAAAGAGGAGGTCAGAGGCTGGGTATTCTGTGGTGAGTAACACACCTGCCAACTCTCCAAAGCCTATGTAGTATCTACAAGGCACAAGTCAGGAGTGTGATGAAATACTCTACACTTTCCTGGATGAGAGGCACAAAATGAAGTGGATTATATATAAAAATGTTTTCTTACAAAAATGAAAGGATGCTGAAACAATTAGAGTTGCAATTTTTGAAAAATAATTTTAGAACTTCAGTTTGATTACAAGACTATAAGTCCTTGCCAGGAACCATGCTAGAATTTCTCTACATGGACTGTACAATAAATTCAATGAATTTACGCTCCCGGTACAGGACTGCCCCTGCCAGCATCCATTGTGGGAATTTGGGGGCAGAGTTCATCAAATTGTGTAGGATTTTCCAGCATTCCCAATGGAAAATCAACTGCTGACCTCTGTTCCTTGATTCCCGAAGTGAGCTATCAGCAGATTATGATTCCTGTCAGAAAGTTGCATTTCGAAAACTGACCATTCCTAAAATCTAACTGACTGAATCCATGTGTATAGAACATTCTATAAATAGAGAGATATAGTTAAACTGAAATCATCCAGAAGCAGAGGTAACGGAGAATCACACTTGCGTTACAGCCGTTTTTGCAGCAGTAGTCAATAGTTCCAAGTTGCCTTTTGTTCAGTTTCAAATGGGTAACATTTTCTGAAGGCTGCATCATGCTGTCCCCCTCAGCCTTAGAGAAAAACTCATTGATATCTGTCAACAATTCATACTGGTTGGAGTCATTGTAAAACTGTTCCTGTCCATAATAATCCTGAATCTCATCGTTGTCAGACATCCTCTGAACCCGCATCTTGTTCCACTCTGTAAGCTTCTTAGTATCACCTGATTCCTCGGAGCGTGCTGGAACAGAAATAAAACTGCATTTGTGAACACTGAAGGATTATTGAGATTGATTTTATGTTTTGTCCCTTTGTCCCAATTACATACTACTACTCTATCTCAGAAAGTTGGATGTTCTGGCCCTTTCATTTCACTGACTGCTCAGACACGAGAGTTAAAATCTACTATTGTACAGAAAAAGGGACACTAATGGTGGACAGCTGCCAGCTGTTGGCAGGAGTCAGTTGCCAGCATTCGCCAGAGCTGGCGGGCAGCCATAAAGACAGGGCTAAATTGTGGCGAGTCGAAGAGACTTAGTAGTTGGCAGGAAAAAAGACAGAGGCGCAAGGGGAGAGCCAACTGTGCAACAGCCCCAACAAACAAATTTCTCTGCAGCACCTGTGGAAGAGCCTGTCACTCCAGAATTGGCCTTTATAGCCACTCCAGGCGCTGCTTCACAAACCACTGACCACCTCCAGGCGCGTATCCATTGTCTCTCGAGATAAGGAGGCCCAAAAGAAAAGAATGGTGGACAACTATGCCGATTAATTGACCCTTATCTGATAAAACTTTTAAATTCTCAACTTAAAATAAAACCAAATGGCATATTTTTCATTGCAGCAGCAGTAAAAATGTGGTTAAAATGCCAGTCAGTGGATCAGCATCTTCACTTCAGAATAGTGACATAAAGCTGAGTATTCACCTCAGACAGAGTTTGCCCCTCTTACATCTGTTGAAGTGAACATTTTTATTTTACTTATGTCTGTTAGCCAAATAGTTTGTGTTAATGGAATTTGCATATCTTTTGTTTGCTCTTGCGAAAGATTTAAGACAACTTAACAGACTGTGCACTTGGGTTTTTGTTCTGGTGAATTATTTACTGAACATTAATTCAAGGGAAATATACAAATTTGCTGAGCTGGCAGGAGAAAACATTTGGTTCAGACCAAATGTAATATATTGTTAGATTGTCATAATTATATGATTACAGAACAGAAGGAGGCCATTCAGTCCATCGTGTCTGTGCTGGCTCTCTGCTAGAGTAACTCACCTAGTCCCACTCCCTCACCTTTTTCCCCATAGCCCTGCACATTTTTTTCCTTCAGATAATTATCCGATTCTGTTTTGAAGGCCTTGATTGAATCTGTCTCCTCTGTACTCTCAGGCAGTGCGTTCCAGATGCTAACCACTTCCTTCATGAAGATTTTCTCATGTCGCTGGTGCTTCTTTTGCCAATCACCTTATATCAGTGCCCTCTGGGTCTGGATCCTTCCACCAATGGGAACAGTATCTCCTTATCTATTCTGACCAGACCTCACAGGAATTTGAACATCTTTATCAAATCTCTTAATCTTTGCTTCTCCAAGGAGAACAGCCCCAGCTTCTCCAACCTATCCATGAAGTTCCTCATCCTTGGAACCATTTCCATGAATCTTTACTGCACCCTCTCTAATGCCTTAACATCCTTCCTAAAGTGTAGAGCCCAAAACTGGATAAAAGACTCCAGTTGAGCCGAACCAGTGTTTTATCATAACTTCCTTGTTCTTATACTCTATGTCCGTATTTATGAAGTCCTGAATCCCATATGCTTTATAAACTGCTTTCTCAACCTGCCCTGCAACATTTAATGATTTGTGCACCTATATCCCCAGGGTTGTCAGGAAAAAAGACAGAAGCGCAAGGAGAGAGCCAACTGCGTAACAGCCCTGTCAACCAATTTTATCTGCAGCACCTGTGGAAGAGTCTGCCACTCTAGAATTGGCCTTTATAGCCACTCCAGGCGCTGCTTCACAAACCACTGACCACCTCCAGGTGTTTACCCATTGTCTCTCGAGACAAGGAGGCCAAAGAAGATCATAACTTCCTTGTTCTTATACTCTATGTCCATATTTATAAAGTCCTGGATCCCATATGCTTTATAAACTGCTTTCTCAACCTGCCCTGCAACATTTAATGATTTGTGCACATATATCCCCAGGTTCCTCTGCTCCAGCACCCCCTTTAGAATTGCATTTAATTTAATTAATATTGCCTCTCCACATTTTTCCTACCAAGATGAATCACTATACACTTTTCTGCATTAAATTTCATCTGCCATTTGTCCACCCATTTCACCAATCTGTCTATATCCTCTTTTGTCTCATCTGCAAATTTTGAAATTGTGCCCTGTACACCCAAGCCTAGGCAATTAATATACATCAAGAAAAGTAGGCTCCTCACACCGACCCCTCAGGAATCCCACTATACCTTCCTAAAGTCCAAAAAAAACCGTTCACAACTACTCTCCGTTTACTATCACTCAGCCAATTTCGTATCCATGCTGCTACTGTCCCTTTTATTCCATGAGCTCAAACTTTGCTGACAAGACTGTTTTGTGGCACTTAATCCTTCTGGGATTCTATGTACACCACATCAACCACATGACCCTCGACCTTCTGTTACCTCATCAAAAAACTCAAGCCAGTCAGATAAACACAACTTGTCCTTAAATCCATGCTGGTTTTTCTCAATTGATCCACATTTGTCCAAGTGACTATTAATTTTGTCCTGAATTATTGTTTCTATAAGCTTTCCCACCACTTAGAATAAACCGACTGGCCTGTAATTGCTGGGCTTGTCCTTATACCCTTTTTTTGAACAAGTGTGTAACATTTGCAATTCTGGCACCACAAGTATACCTCAGGAAGATTGGAGGACTATGGCCAGTGCCTCTGCAATTTCCACCCTCAGTATCCTTGGATGCATCTCATCTGGTCCTGGTGACTTATCAACTTTAATTACAACTAGCCTATCTAATGCCTCCTCTTTATCAATGTTTAGCCCATCCAATGTCTCAACTGCCTCCTCTTTCACCATGACCCATAACCAGCATCTTCCTTGGTAAAGACAAGATTTAGCTGGTAACTAATGCCCTGTTCAATATGTGTTAGCATATATCAATCTAAAAAGCAACAGGCAGGACCAACTGGAAAATACCCAAATCTTTGAGTTGTGTTGCATCTCTCAGGAGTTAAGCAGAATTAATCTCACACAGAATTCAGCATTCCATCAATCTCCAAAGGAGAGAAAAGATTGCTGATCGGCTCCTGAAATCCATACGTTCCTCATTCTTAATATGTTTGACTATATCTGCATTAAACCTTCATATCCCTGAAGTGATTGCTAACAGCACGGATATATCACCAAGCCTGTTAAAACAACAGGGGTGATTTCACAATCCCACTGTGCCAAAAGGGATACTGCACTCACAAAGAGTTTGAGGCAGAGATAGAGCTACAACATTATAGCCCCAATTCTCCAGCGCTTCCAGGTTGGAGCATTAAATCACTGTAATGCTTCTATGCCTTGTACTAGGTTCCTTGTAGTATGACCCACATCAAGTGCTCAATTCACCACTCCCCGCTTCACTCAGCTACCAGTCTCTATCAAGTTGGACTCATACCTCACTTTCATAGCAGCTTCACCTCACCCTCACATACTTATCACTGTTGCAAACCTCACACCCCATAGCTCAGTTTGCACACACTGCCAACTATTCAACAATGACAGCCACATCATCCAAACATATTGCACCACACTCAATGATGCATTTCCCTCTCTTTTACAAGACAACCATAGGGAGCAGCCTCTAACTGGCAGGACAGGCATGGCTGAATATTCTCCTGATGGAGGCGATCATGTTGGTAATCATTGATACAGCTTAGATTGAGGCAGTGGCCAGAAAGGATTGAAGAGAATGGTATCTTCCTATCTAAGCCACCTTCTCACATCCCATTTTCCCTCATCCCACACTGAGTTACAAACTGCATGCACTTCTTGCTTTGCCCCCCTTCCTCTCACTGCAATCCTACCCCTGTGCCTGTCTCCTTTCAGATACCCAAGAATTGCCACCTGGTCTGGCAATATTGCAGGAGCCTGAAGTCCAAGGGAAGCAGGAGACTGATGAATATGAAACACTGTCACTTGATCTTACACATGTAGTCACCAGCTCAGATATTGACACTTGAGGATAGTACAGAGAGGTGGGATCTGCATGTGTTGAGTTACCGAGCATGCATGGCCTGCAGCCAGAGTATGATGAGTGGTGCAGGTGCCCGTTCTCTGGAGGGTAAGCTCGCACGCAAGTTCTGCAGCAGAGGATTTAGATGAGGACATTGATAGGGCGGAGTACAGGAAAAAACTGATGCACATGCTCAATGAAATGCTTGGTGCAATGGCAGGTCTTTCAGAAAGCCTGCTGTCACTGTCAAGGAGCATGGAAGAGTCCAGTAGCAACTTGATGCAGGGCTTTGTACAGAGCTTGGAGCCCATTCGTTCCGGCGTGGAAGGGTGGCCAACTCCATGAGAACAGTTTCAGACCCAACCATGATGCAGCATCTGATGGCTGATATCTCAACTTCTATTGCAGCACAGGCAGAATGTATGCATGCTGCAGTGGAAGCTCAGTCGGAGATCATGCGCTCTCAGTTTTCTGCCATTCAGGCCCACTGCTGCCATCATTGTTCCAGATACCAGTGCTCAAAGGGGTTTACAGGGTCTCACAGCAGTCAGGAATCTGTCCCCCAACAGATTACTAGGATTGCCGAGATGCCGCGCCAAGGGACTGGTCGTGGCTCTGTGGAGCACAAACTTGCTGTCCTCACTCAGGAGGACAGCATTTGTCCTCCCAACACTTCCCACTCTGCCAGTGCTCTTGCTGTTACCTGTCAGTTAGCCCAGATTTCTGCCACCTGTGCCAAGGTGATGCAGTCCAAAGCTGGGCTTTCTAAACCTAGAGTTGCTCAAGAACATTCTACAAGGTCACCTGCAGTTTCCCCCACTGAAAGTCAGCAGCCTTCCACCAGCCATGCTGCAGTCACTGGGATAGCACTGTAGGAGCACTGGGACAAGCAAAGGTACACACTAAGGGCAAGACACACACTAAGGGAATGCACAAAGATGCTTAGTTGATTTTTTATGGAATATTGGATGGTATGTTTGATAAAGTTGTTCTGGAATGATTTTTGTTTTGGCTTTTGTTTCAGCATTGTGTCCAAGAGGATGCTGTGATGGTTAATGATAGAGGGAAGGTAAGACGTGTTATTGTTGTTGAATGGAAGAATTGGGATTGTGTTCACTGGAACTGTAGTCAGATAAGATATTCATGGACAGCCTGACTGGAAAGGGGATGTGTTGATTGTCTCCTCCCTTCCTCCTGCTCTTCCTCCTCCTCCTCCTCCTCCACTTCCTCATGTTCATCATCCTGTCTCTTCCCCTCCTTGCTGTATCCCTGGTGGCAAGGGCTGTGCCCTTGTGATGGCGAATTTATGAAGGATACCGCAGACCACGATGAAGTGTGACACATAATTACTGATGAGTACAGCGGAGCTCCTTCAGACTGGTCCAGGCAGTGGAAACAATACTTGACCATCCCGATGATCTGCTCGATGATGTTTTGTGTGGAAGCACAGCTCTCAATATCCATGCTGGCCACGTGAGCTCAGGTTGCACACTGGAGACAAGAGGCAAATGGTCAGTGATAGATAGTCCTTGTTGCCCAGCAGTCCATCGAGCCTGCTCCGCCATTCAATACGTTCGTGGCTGATCATCCATTTCAATGCCTTTTTCCCCACACTATCCCAATATACCTTTATGGGATTGGTATTTAGAAATCTGTCAAACTCTGTTTTAAACATTCTCAATGACTGAGCTTCCACAGCCCTCTGGGGTAGAGAATTCCAAAGATTTACAACCCTCTGAGTAAAGAAATTTCTCCTCATCTCTGTCCTAAATGGCTTCCCCCTTATTTTGAAATTGTGTCCCCTGCTTCTAGACTCCCAACCAGGGGAAACATCTTGCCTGCATCGACCCTGTCTATCCCTTTACATATTTTGTAGGTTTCAATGAGATCACCTCTCATTCTTCAAAACTCTACAGAATACAGGCCCAGCTTCCCCAATCGCTCTTCATAGAACAGTCCTGTCATCCTGGGAACAAGGCTGGTGAACCTTTGTTAATTACCAGATGAGTTAATTACCTGGTGTGTTTAATGGACAATTGATGTGCAAATCCATCGAGGTCTCTAAAATAATGAGTTGGCTAGGGGCTATTGCCATTAGATTGAAGCAAATGGTGGAATGATGTCAATCGACCAGCAAGCACTGCTCCCGACATCACACAAAATTCCCTTAACATGCTGGATGATTTGTATATTAATAACGGAATGCATCATTAAAACCAGCAAGCTCATTGAAATCAGATTTTAGACAAAGTATCTGGATCGTTTGCCATGTTTTTTTTCTTCTGCTATTAACTTTGATATAAAAAAACCCTCAGGCCGTAAAGGAGCTCTCCCGTTCCATAGTTGTATCTTTGCTGGAGTTTCAGTGGAAGCCACATATTTGCGCCCGAATGAATTTCCCAGGAAGTTACGGTGGCAGAGCAGGAGCTGCTTCGAGGAAATTTGCAGCCATAGCTCATTGACTCAAGCTTTTAATCATAGAATCATAGAATCTTAAAGCACAGAAGAAGGCCATTTGGCCCATCGTGCCACTTTGAAAGAGTCCAATTTAGTTGTACACTCATGCTGGATTTTATCCGGTCAGCAGGAGCAGGGTTGGAGGCGTGGGGAGCGGAGGCACACACCCAGAAACTCAAAGTTGTGATGTTGGTTCCAGATGTTGTCAGCCGTGGGAACAGTCTAAAGCAGTGTTGCTGCTACAGCGCGGCGGGTCTGCAATTATAATTGTTGAAAAGATAGTTATTATATATTTGTATTAGCTTGACTGGATTTAATGAGGGGTGGGGGGGGGGGGGGGGTTTCTATTTAGTTATTTAGCCCAGGCTTGTTTAGTCAGGTGGGCGGGTCTCATCCTGCCATTCCTTAGGAAGAAGCATTCCCGCCTTTCCCTTACAGCCTGGAGGAGAATCTGCAGGGAGGAATCACTGACCCATGGGGCCACCCAGTGTCTTCCACCTGCCAATGGTCCCTCTTGGCTCCTAGTCAGCTCCTGGCATTATGAGGTCTTGGTCAACAGGACTCCAGCCATGGGGGTCAGCACACAGCAGCACAGAGGCAAAGCAGCACAAAGACAAAGCAGCAGCAAAGTCAGTCAGTAAAGCAGCAGTTTAAGCAGGGCTGGCAGTGCTTTAAATATGGTGCCCGCACCTGCGTCCGTCTCCACTGACAACACCATCGGCGTCTCGCTGCCTGCCCCAATCCTCCAATGGATCAGGCCTTTCGCCTTCTGCATTCAAATGGTCTGGCTGCACTGTGACCGTGGTTGACCAGACGTTCATGTGACAAACGGCAATGCCACCCTCATCTGGTCCCGCCACCAGGACCTGCGATGGATTGATAAAGTTAAGCCCTTTAGATTTTTCCCCACCACCCTATGAATTGGTCTTCTTCAAATGCATGTCCATTTGCCTTTTGAAAGTTTTGGGGGAATCTGATTCCACCATCCTTTTACATAGTGCCTTCCAGGTCTTAACAATCCTTTGTGTGAAACAAAATCTCAGTTCCTCTCCAGCTCTTTCACAATTATTCATAATCTTGTTATTGATCCACTTGCCAGAGGAAACAATTTCTCCCTACTTGCTCTATCAAAAACCTCAATTTTGAATAACTATTAGATCTCTTAATCTTCTTTGCTTTAAAGAGATCAATCCTAGCTTCTCCAATCTCTCCAAATAATGCAAGTCCCTAATCCCGGGTATCACAGAAACATACAATGTCAACAGTGCAGGAGGAGGCCATTCAGCCCGTCGTGTCTGTGCTGGCTCTTTACAAGAGCAACTCACCTAGTCACACTACCCTGTTGTTTCCCCATAGCCCAGCAAATCTTTTCTCTTCAAATAATTTTCCAATTGTCTTTTGAAGGCTTCGATTGACTCTGTCTCTACCACACTTTCAAGCTGAGCATTCCCTATCCCAACCACTTGCTGCATAAATTTTTTTTTTCTTGTGATGCCTCTGGTTCTTTTGCCAATCACCTTAAATTGGCGTCCTCTGGCTCTGGATAATTCTGCCAATGGGAACAGTTTCTCTCTATCTACTCTGTCCAGACCCTTCATGATTTTGAACACCTCCATCAAATTTCCTCTCAACCTTCTCTTCTCCAAGCAGATCAGCCTCAGGTTCTCCAACTTATCCAAGTAACTGAAATTCCTCATCCCTGGAACTATTCTAGTGAATCTTTTCTGCACCCTCTCTATTGCTTTAACCTCCTTCCTAAAGTGTGGTGCTGTGAACTGGATACAATACTCCAGTTGAGGCTGAATTAGTGTTTTATACAGGTTTATCATAACTTACTTATTCTTGTACTCTATGCCCCTATTTATAAATTCCAGGAACCTGTATGCTTTATTAACCATTTTTTCAACCTGCCCTGCCATCTTCAATGATTTATGCACATATATCCCCAGGTCCCTCTGCTCCTGCACCCCCTTTAGAATTGTACCCTTTAATTCATATTGCCTCTCATCATTCTTCCTACCAAAGAAAACACATACGAACATATGAATTAGGAGCAGGAGTAGGCCACTCGACCCCTCGAGCCTGCTCCACCATTCAATAAGATCATGGCTGAACTGATTACTCCACATTCCCACCTACCCCCGATAATCTTCCACCCCCTTGCTTATCAAGAATCTATCTATAAAAATATTCAGAGACTCTGCTTCCACTGCCTTTTAAGGAAGCGAATTCCAAAGACTCACAACCCTCTGAGAGAAAAAGATTCTCCTCATCTCTGTCTTAAATGGGCAACCCCTTATTTTTAAACAGTGACCCCCAGTTCGAGATTCTCCCGCAAGGGAAAACATCCTTTCCACATCGACCCTGTCAAGACCCCTCAGGATCTTATATGTTTCAATCTAGTCACCTCTTACTCTTCTATATTCCAGCGGATACAAGCCTCCACTTCACACTTGCCGACATTAAATTTCATCTGCCACTTGCCTACCCATTCCACCAGTCTGACTATGTCCTCTTGAAGTTTATTGCTATCCTCCTCACAGTTCACAATACTTGCCCTATTCATTGTATCACCTCCTCAATTGGTGATCAATTTATGTTAAAAATAATTCTAAGGGGAGCCTAGGAGATTAACTGGGAAGTTCCATGGACAAATTGGGAGAAACAAACATTAAGTTGGCCATCCAGAAACAAGGGAAGAGAATATAGTACCATGTAGTATCATGAGGATCAGAGTAAACCCTTTGAAAAGGGTACAGATGTTGAATTTAAAATAAATGTCATATTTGGCCTTATGATCATAGGTGAGGAGTGGCAAAGATATCGTACTACTACCCCTGATTGGGAATGGCATTTCTTACAATGGACTCCAGCACAATTATTTTCTTACATTCAAAGGGCACTAGATACAAATCTATAAGATTGGTATAGAACAGTCAACCTGCCATTTTACACGACCAAACTACAAATTTGAGCAAGATCAGAAGGTATATGTTGAATGCCTCTGTATCACCACAAGGATGTCAACTTTTACAAGTTAGAACTGGATGAGTCAACAGGGAACTGGAAAAGAAGCACTAAGTTTCTCCCCCAGAAGATCGATATAAAGAAGGGTGAGGAGTCCCAAGAAACTAGAACATGCCTGTGGAGTGGCATAAGGATAGAGAGTGAAAGAAAAGGCAAATACCATACTTAGAATGGCTAGAAGAAAAAGATGTGGTTAAATTAGAAGGATTCGGGTTACAGTTGAAATGTATTTGTGAAACTATCACTCAGAAAAATCAGACATTGTGATGGTTTCCATGGTAAGATTGAGAATCCTGTAAGTGGGAGACCAGAAAGACTGACCTAAATCAGATGGGATTGAACATACCCTGACCCAAACACTAAATAGGTCACAGATGTGGCAGCAACACATAGAAAGGGGATGAGTAGACATACATTATGATGATGGGAAAGGGACAGATGGCATGATCTTTCCTGCACAAGTAAAACTAATGAAATCAAGTAATGACAACCCACCTACAGGATAGTCTTGTACAATCCAGCAGAAAAGCTCAAATATCAATGAACTAGAAGTAATTGAATCAGGACATGTCTTATATCGTGAACTGTGTTCTAATGTTGTACTTGCTGTGTTAAACATGAGCTTGAATCAAGTCATCTGAGTCATGTGAAGGGAGCTCTACACAATTAATAGACAAAATTCTAGGAGAAGTGAAAAAGGAAATGTTAGTAAAGACTAGAAAACAGGAACTAAGGGTTGAGAAAGATGTGGAGCATAAGGAGAATCAGTTTAAATTGTGAAGAAAGCAAGGATTGACAGAATGACTTGGAATAAAAGCCACGGTAGGGTTAGCAGGAGCAAGAAGAGTAGATGTAGAAAGTATGTCGGAACACAATGAGGTGATGTAGAGGTAATTAAAGGGATTATTGGAAAACATGAATCAACAAGGGGGCGATTATTTGAGGAAGCATCAGAATACATTATTGTCTATGGAAGAATTGGAGCAAAGGCTGGGGAAGATCCAGGATAAAATAAACGAATCGATGCAAGCAAACAATGAGGTTATCTAGAATCAAGACCTTATTAGAGGTGTCATGCATAGCCTGTATACAGCACATGTGATGAATGTGATATAGAAGGAAGGAAAACAGAAAGTGCTGGAAATACTCAGCAGGTCAGGCAGCATATGTCAAGAGAGAAGCAGGGTTAATTTTTCAGGTCTGTAAGGTCACAGACCTGAAACGTTAACTCTGCTTCTCTCTCCATAGATGCTGCCTGACCTGCTGAGTATTTCCAGCACTTTCTGTTTTTATTTCAGATTTCCAGCCTCTGCAGTATTTTGCCTTAATTTTGTGGTACAGAAGGATCTGGGCAACACGGAGAGTAATCAAATCATTTCATTTATTCATGAAGAACAAAGGAATTGTGGGATTAAAACAAGAAATGCTGGAAATACTCAGCAGGTCTGGCAGCATCTGTGGAGAGAGAAGCAGAGTTAACGTTTCAGGTCAGTGACCCTTCTTTAGAACCCTGTGGGTATAGACTAATATGATTGCGCCTGATAGGATTAGCATTTTTGCTGCTCTGAGTTGAGGGAGGGGCAAGGATATCATACTGGTGGTATTGGCACTATCCTTGTTCGCAAAGAATAGGAATCATTCTTGGGAAGTGTATCAGGTAGAGTCTATCGGAAATATTGAAGTCTCTGACAAAGGCCCAATACATAACCAATATGAAGAATACCCATGTCATCTGATGAAGAATAGCAGAACTTGGATAGCACCAGATATGGAGAGCAGCATCCAAAAAGGTACCACTTGGGACTGTAGGTGCAGTGTGGTAGAGCAACATATCACTCCAGCCTGTGGGTTCACAATTGATGATGAATCACCCAATTGTAAGAGATGTCTAACACTCACACACTCTCGGAAAAGATATGGACTAATATAGCCTATAAAGGCAAGGGAAGATAGTGCATGCCTAGCCCAGCTGCTTTTAAGACTGTTGAATTAATGTGATGTCCCATACCGGAACACCAATTCTGCATATTTTCAACTGGAAAAACTGAAATTGGTGACAAAACAATGGTGCGGGACACCATCATAATGTAAGCCATTTCCAAATGAAAATGCAATTGAAAAATGAGGCAGTTCAAGCAAACCCACATATTGACATTAAGTAGCCCCTCTATCCCTCACCTTGAAATCCATAATACACAGAATGAGAACTTCACAAAAAATGTTCCATGCACATGCTATAAGACAATAGGTAAATAGAACAAGCAATCAAGAAACTAGGAAATCATGAACGGTAGGATGTGTCCATTAATGTGGAATTAAAGCCACGGGTTAGATTATTTCAGACGACAATGGTGATAGCACAAGTGAAGCTACTAGCAATTCTGATCATTGCATTGTGCTGTGTGAGGTAGTGTATAAGGGATATAGAAAATAGCAAGGGCACCGAGGGAAAGCTAGGTAACGGTATGAAACATTCTGCTAAGAGCTAGATGACCAATAAAAAAAATTAAGACATGTTGATATATGAGGGAGAGAGGGAGAGGAGAGGGGTAAGTTAATGATTAGCCTAGCTAAGTGTTCAAGACTGATGCAAAGCCTTGGGGCTGAAACTTGAAGTCCTGCCAATAAAATGTTCTGGACAACAAAAGAGACACTGCAACTGCAGCTGTGATCATATGCTGGTTGGAGTTTGGTGATGCACAATGGTTGAATAAGACAAGAGACTAAGAATTAAGTTAGATATTCTCATATAAGACAAAGTGCAGTAAAAAGGAAAATAAAGCGAGAGAAGAAGAAATTCTAGCTTTCTAAGAAAAAATAAGGTGTAAGAATAAGCATGTTTTTATCCAGATGACAATGGGAAGAATCGCACCTCTGTTCAACTGTGCTCTATCTGCTAATAAACTCTGCTTTTATTTTGCTTTGTATGCCGAAGTAGAGAATAAACTGATTGTAACTAGAAACACTGAGTAATCTTGTTGCTGCGCAAGAGAAAAACGCAATATTTTTAATAACAATCAGTAAATCAGATGCAGCACATGCCCAAATTTTTGACATGAGTTTCTGGCCAGCGTGGCTGTCCCCTAGAGGTCAAAGACAGAAATTTATCCCTGTGAATATCTCTTTAGAAAACAAAAATTCGATTAAGGGCATTTGTGGGTGCAGGGATCATAAAATGCAATGGCCTCACGTGTAGTCAAAATAATGCAGGCAGGAAGCAAATCACATTAAATGTGCTGCTGACTGGCTGCATGCTCAACCGGGACCCTCGATGCATGGGTGGCTAATTTGAGTTGCAGCTGGCCTACACTTCTTAATGGCAGACTGCCCTGCTTAAAGGGAAAGTACATTCAGGCTGCAGTAGCTGTGGGAACTCTTTGTGGAAAGTCTTTGAGATAAGGAAGAAAATGATCAATGGAGCAGCAGGGCAGAGGGACGGCTCCCAGATTCTCTGACTCGGCACTGGAGGCCTTGGTCCAGGAGAAAGAAATGAGGGGAGAGGTCATGTTTCTGCAGGGGACCAGGAGGCCCTCAAGGCTTCCCCTCTGAAAGGAATGGCAGCAAGGTGGCCTGGGATGCGAATTGCAGGAGTCTGTCCCTGAAGATCTGGCTGCAGCACTGCAAAACGTTCAATGACTTCACAGGAGTAGTCGAGGTCAGTGAATGCATTTCAAACGCCATCTCCAACCCATTGCACCACCAACCTCACACGCCACTCAATGTATCACAGCTCCATCACTCACCAATCAGTAATCAGGACTCATGCCTAATATCAAGATGCTCCACCTCACACTTAAAACTTAACAATATTGCAAGCCTCACATCCACCTCTTGCTGCTTCTTTATACTTCCAGCTATTCAACTATGACAGGCACATCACCCAAACACATTGCAACACACTCATTGACACTTGCCTGTCTCTTGCAGACAAGGTCGTACATAACAGGAGGGAGCAACAGAGAACTGTCGGGGCCAGGCTGGCTTGCATCTCCTGAGCCCATTGGAGGAGACAATGCTCCACATTGTAGGGCTTACAGTAACTGAAGTT
Organism: Heterodontus francisci; assembly: GCF_036365525.1. NCBI lineage: Eukaryota > Metazoa > Chordata > Chondrichthyes > Heterodontiformes > Heterodontidae > Heterodontus > Heterodontus francisci. The sequence goes on from NC_090374.1 coordinate 189,083,201, forward strand.
GTTGCGTCCGTCATTGCTGAGAACATCAGAGGTGACAGTATGTTCCAGCATGATGCAACTTCTCAAATCCCACTTCACCATCATCCTGCTATATGGCTAGAAGTGCAAGCTGCAGATGTTGTGACCATGGACCTCTTGCTTTCCACTACACCACCCAAACACACTACCCACCGATTCCCTACATACCTTCCTTCACCCCAACTGCTTATATGCTTTCAGGTATCCAAGACCTGCTGCCTGGCCAGCCAGTGCAGCCTCACCATGAAGGGATTTAGGAAGTGTGTTGAAAGACAAAGCATTAGTACAGATAGGGTGTTAACGGACTGAAAATTGAACAGCCGCAAGTACAAACATGAAAAAAAAGTGGGTAAGCAAACTGAACAAACTAAGAGGAAATAAAATAAACACAAAAATAAATAAATAAATATATATAAAAAAGAAAAAAGAAATAATAACTAAAAATAAAAGTAAAATGGGGGGCCCGTCATGCTCTGAAATTATTGAACTCAATGTTCAGTCCGGCAGGCTGTAGTGTGCCTAATTGATAAATGAGATGCTGTTCCTCGAGCTTGTGTTGATGTTCACTGGAACACTGCAGCAATCCCAGGACAGAGATGTGAGCATGAGAGCAGGGGTGTGTGTTGAAATGGCCAGCAACCGGAAGCTCGGGATCATGCTTGCGGATTGAGCGGAGGTATTCCGCAAGGCAGTCACCCAGTCTGTGTTTGGTCTCCCCAATGTAGAGGAGACCACACTATGAGCAGCGAATACAGTATACTACATTGAAAGAAGTACAAGTAAATCGCTGCTTCACCTGAAAGGAGTGTTTGGTGCCTGGGATAGTGAGGAGAGAGGAAGTAAATGGGCAGGTATTACACCTCTTGCGATTGCAGGGGAAGGTGCCATGGGAAGGGGACGAGGTGGTGGGGGTAATGGAGGAGTGGATCAGGGTCTCACAGAGGGAATGATCCCTTCGGAATGCTGACAAGGGAAGGGAGGGAAAGATGCTTTTGGTAGTGGCATCATGCTGGAGGTGGCGGAAATGGCGGAGGATGATCCTTTGGATATGGATGCTGATGGGGTGGAAAGTGAGGACAAGGGAAACCCTGTCACAGTTCTGGGAGGGAGGGGAAGGGGTGAGGGTAGAGATGCGGGAAATGGGCCGGACAAGGTTGAGGGCCCTGTCAACAACAGTGGGGGGGGAATCCTTGGTTGAAGAAAAAGGAAGACATATCAGAAGCACTGTCATGGAAGGTAGCATCATCAGAGCAGATGTGTCGGAGACAGAGAAACAGTGAGAATGGAATGGAGTCCTTACAGAAGGTAGGGTGTGAAGAAGTGTAGTTGAGGTAGCTGTGGGAGTCGGTGGGCTTATAATGGATATTAGTAGACAACCTATCCCCAGAGATGGAGATAGATAAGGCGGGGAAGGGAAGGGAAGTGTCGGAGATGGACCATGTAAAGGTGAGAGAAGGGTGGAAATTAGAAGCAAAGTTGATAAATTTTTCCAGTTCGGGGCAGGAGCAGGAAACGGCACCGATACAGTCATCAATGTATCGGAAAAAGAACTAGGGGAGGGAGCCTGAGTAGGACTCGAACAAGGAATGTTCGATATATCCCACAAAAAAGACTGGCATAACTCAGAACCATGCGGGTACCCATAGCAACACCTTTTACTTGCAGGAAGTGAGTGGACTTGACTGAGAATTTGTTCAATGTGAGAACATGTTTAGCCATGCGGAGGAGGGTGATGCTGGATGGGGACTGGGAAATCGTAAACAGAGGCCCCACCTCCACTCAGTCCACAAGCATGACCCCAAGCCTCCTGTTGCTTGCCATTTTGACACTTACCCCTGCTCTCATGCTCACATCTCTATCCTGGGATTGCTGCAGTGTTCCAGTGAACATCAACGTAAGCTCGAGGAACAGCATTTCATTTACCGATAAGACACACAGTCCTGCCGGACTGAACATTGAGTTCAATAATTTCAGAGCAAGACGGGCCCCTGATTTTACGTTTATTTTTCCTTTTTGATATATTTATTTATTTATTTATTTATTTTCATTTCATCTTAATTTGCTCAGTTTGCTTACCCACTGTTTTTCTTTTCATGTTTGTACTTGCAGCTGTTCAATTTTCAGTCCGTTAACACCCCATCTGTACTAATGCTTTGTCTTTCAACACACCATTAATATATTGTTTGCCTTTGCTCCATGACCTTCTGGTCAGCTATTCTGTGACCTTGTCCTATCTACACCTTCTCCTTTGTTATCTCTTGCCCCACCCCTGCTTTACTTGTTTATAACCTTTCACATTTCTAATATTTGCCAGTTTTGAAAAAGGGTCACTGACCTGAAATGTTAACTCTGCTTCTCTCTCCACAGATGCTGCCAGACCTTCTGAGTATTTCCAGCATTTCTTGTTTTTATTTCAGTATTCTATCACACTCCTGACTTGTGCCTTTTAAATGGTGGACAGACTTTGGGGAGTCAGGAGGTGAGTTACTTGCCACAGGATTCCTAGCCTCTGATCTGCTCTTGTAGCCACGGTATTTATATGGCTACTCCAATAAGTTTCGTGTCAATGGCAACCACAGGATGTTGATAATGGGTAATTTGGTGATCGTAATGCCATTGAATGTCAAGGGGAGACAGTTAGATTCTCTCTTGTTGGAGATGGTCATTGCCGGGCACTTGTGTGGCGCGAATGTTACTTGCCACTTATCAGCCCAAGCCTGGATATTGTCCAGGTCTTGCTGCATTTTTGCATGGACTGCTTCAGTATCTGAGGAGTCACGAATGGTGCTGAACATTGTGCAATCATCAGCGAACATCCCCACTTCTGACTTTATGATTGAAGGAAGGTCATTGATGAAGCAGCTGAAGATGGTTGGGCCTAGGACACTACCCTGAGGAACTCCTGCAGTGATGTCCTGGAGCTGAGATGATTGACCTCCAACAACCACTGATAAGTCCATTGATATCTTTCTGTAGTTTACAGCTTTCTTCCCCGTTATCAACCACACGGCCAACTATTGTATCATTTACAAACTTCTTAATCATATACCTCTACCTTTATATCTACATAAAAAAGAAAAAAAAAGAATATTATCTCAATGGTGAGGGATTGCAGAGCTGTGAGATGCAGAGGGATCTGGGTGTCCTGGTGCATGAATTGCAAAAGGTTAGTATGCAGGTACAAAAAGTAATTAGGAAAGCTAATAAAATGTTATCATTTATTGCGAGAGGAATTGAATACAAAAGGGAGAGGTTATGCTTCAGTTATACAGAGCGTTCGTGAGATCACATCTGGAGTACTGTATACAGTATTGGTCACCTTATTTAAGGTAGGATGTAAATGCGTTGGAGGCAGTACAGAGAAGATTTACCACACTAATACTTGGAATGGGCGGGCTGTCTTACGAGGAAAGATTGGACAGGCTAGGCTTGTATCTGCTGGAGTTTAGAAGAATAAGAGGCGACTTGATTGAAACTATAAGATCCTGTGAGGTCTTAACAGGGTGGATGTGGAAAAGATGTGGGAGAATCTAGAACTCGGGGTCACTGTTTAAAAATAAAGGGTTGCCCATTTAAGGCAGAGATGAGGAGAATTTTTTCCTCAGCGGGTCATGAGTCTTTGGAATTATTTTCCTCAAAAGGTGGTGGAAATAGAACCTTTGAAAACTTTTAAGGCAGGGCTAGATCGATTCTTGATAAGCAAGGGGGTGAAAGGTTACTGAGGGTAGGTGGGAATGTGGAGTTGAGGTTACAATCAAATCAGCCATGATCTTATTGAATGGCAGAGCAAGCTTGAGGAGCCATGTGGCCTACCCATAATTCATATATTCGTATGTTTGGATGACAGTACAAAGTTGCCCTGCTATGTCTCTATTTACTATACTACTGTCAAAACTTACAGAAATAAACTTACAACCTGTTCTTGATCTGCACAAAAGATAAGGCACTCATCAGCTACTCTTTGTACCAATCTGCTCCTTCCTTTCTACTGACTTCACTTCAGGTTTATTTTTTACATCTCTCCCTTCTGCTCATGCTCCCGTCCCTCTTCATTTATATCTATTTGAAAAGATTTTTTCGCTTTTAGGTTACTTATCTGCTAGCTAACACCAAAACGCAGACGCTAACCACTAAAATGACCAACTAATAAACTCAATACTTATCTGCAACTTACTTGCGCCAGTCTGCACTCTGTGCTGACTGTAACATCACTTTTTTGAGATTTTCCATCTGTTTCTTTGATATCTACTGCTCTGATCCCAATAAGCTTGGCTGCTGCCAACGGTCATGTGCTTTTTTTAATCTGCTGCTCTGCTCCTATAGGCTCTGCAGAAGCACCATCATTTGATCTGACAGTCGTAGCCACCAGCTCATATACTGGCACTGTGCATATTTAAAAAGGTTGCTATTAAGGTGGGATCTGCATGTGGTGAGTAGGGGGAAAGGATAACGAATATGCTAGCTCCCTGGAGAGTGAGGTCGCACACGAGTTCTGCTGCAGGGGTCTCGGGTGAGGGCTTCGATGGGGTAGGCAGGATACAGAAGAATGCTGATGGACGTGCACACAGAGATGCTTGGTGCATTGACTGACCGGTCTGTGAGAGAGCCTGTTGACACTGTCGAAGAACATGGAGCAGTCCAGCTCTAACTTGACATATGACTTTGTGCAGAACTTGGAGCCCATCCTTTCCAGCGAGAAAGTGGTGCCCAACTCCATGACAGCACATGCAGAGCCGGTTTGATGCAGTTTCTGTTCGCCAATTTCTCAGTCCCATTGCGGTAAAGGCAACATACATCCAACATCTCAATGCTGCAGTGGAAGCTCAGATGGAGGTCGTGTGATCCATGTTTGTTGTCATGCAATCCTAGATTGATGCCTTGCAGGCTCAGACAGCTGCCATCTTAGTTATGGATACCAGGGGCTTCCAAGAAACAAAAACACATTGAGAGTAAAATAATATATATAATGAGAAGTGGACAAAAACCACTTGCGTGATGCCTGAGGCAAATGGAGGACAATGAACCTTAGCTGCCAATGACCTTAAGCACTGATTAACCTTAGGGGCTGATAACCTTTAGCAGCAGCACAGTGGTGCAGTGGTTAGCACCGCAGCCTCACAGCTCCAGTGACCTGGGTTCAGTTCTGTGTACTGCCTGTGTGGAGTTTGCAAGTTCTCCCTGTGTCTGTGTAGGTTTCCCCCGGGTGCTCCGGTTTCCTCCCACCGCCAAAGACTTGCAGGTTGATAGGTAAATTGGCCATTGTAAACTGCCCCTAGTGTAGGTAGGTGGTCGGAGAATGGTGGGGATGTGGTAGAGAATATGGGGTTAATGTAGGATTAGTATAAATGGGTGGTTGTTGATCGGCACAGACTCGGTGGACTGAAGGGCCTGTTTCAGTGCTGTATCTCTAAATAAATATTGGTTGAATGCTCAGGATGATGGCCAAGAAGTGAGATCCATAGACTGGCAGAATGGGATAAAAGAATGGAGAGTAAGAAAGAACAGTGCAAGTACTTGTAGTGAGTCCAGAAGTGACTGTTGTGTCAGAAAACAATTATGTACTGGAGGAAGAACCTCCAATAGTGCAAGAGGGAGATCTCACTGTAATAGTTCTGACAGACATAAAGTTAGAAGTAGAGGCCATAGCTTGAATAGATTAGACAATGAAATAAAAAGGACAGAACGGTCTCATACCAAAACTATGAGTAAAGTTCCTCATGATCATGAAGTTTCGGTTGCCAATAAACATAAGAATAACTAACAGGAGGAGTCTGCACAAAGGGAGTTTAATAGTCAGAGAGAGTTTGGAGTTTATTCTGCAGCATTGGCGAAGTGTCAATCAGCTTTGTTGCATAGGTGAATGTGTACTGAGAAAGTCCTTACAGATTGGACTTAAGGCTAAAGTGAAGCTATTTTCTGGGGGTTTTGAAGAGCAACTGAGTGATACAGATATTAGAATATATTCTCCCACAACCGGAAAAGTAATCTTAAATATCTTTTTCTGTTTTTGGTCACATATTTATGGCAGTGCAGGTTAATCAACACAAAAGTCGCATTTCTGCAGGGTAATACTTTTCAGAAAGAAGTGTTTCTGAAACTATCCAAAAAAGCAGTTGATGCAGAAGGAAATCTATGGAAATGAAACAAATGTGTCTATGACCTGAATGATGACTCTAGAGTGTGTTTTTTTTTTGATGAGATCTGTTTTGCTGAAAATACGTTGTGTTCAATTAAAAGCAGATCCCACCATGTTTTATTTGTATCATAAAGAAAAGCTTTCAGGCATTTCATGATGCATATTAATGATTTCTAATGGGGTGGTATGAGTCAAATGTGTTATGAATAAAATTCGAGTAGAATTTAAAACTGGGAGTCAGGCTTGTGTCACTTTTAAATATACTGGTTTAGATATTAAGCAAAGTAGGTTTGGAATAATTTTAAATCAGCAATACTATTTAGAGAGTGTTACTGCCATCCCAGTTAATCATACCAGGATCTCACAGAAAGATGCTGTTATATCTAAAGAGGAGACAAAGCAATTGCAAAGCTTGATTGGTCAATTAAGCTGGTTGTGCACTAAAGGCAAATAAAACATTCAGAATATTAAATCTGGGGAAATGGATGCTTATGTTCCCATCCTGAGGTGACCCAAAGAAAATGAAACTAGTCATTTTTAGCAATGCTTCACATGCTAATCTTCCTGATGGATACTCCTGTGCAGTTGGTTTTGTAATATTTTTGATGGGTGAGAATGGGAAACATTATCCTTTAGCTTGGGAGCTAAAAAAATAAAACACATTGGAAAAGTACGCTGGCTATTGAAAAGCTGTTGTGCAGGAAGTGGATGTGGGGTTCTATTTGTCAAATATTTTAAGTGAGATTCTATACAATGGGCGTACTAAAGATAGTATAATCATCGAATGTTATGTAGATAATCATTCCATGTTGGATAATGTCCATGCTACGAAAAGTGTGAGAAAAGGTTACTGATTAACCTTGAAACAAATGCTGGAGAGAAAGGAAATCTCTATAATTAAATGGGCGGATGCAAGTCATCAACTGTGGGATTGTTTTACAAGAAGAAATACATGTATGAATAAATTGTCAGGGGTCATATGGGAGGGGCGTCTTGCAATATAATGCTTTGTACAGAATATGTTTTTGTTTTGAAATTTTGGTTGTACATATAAACTCTAATTTTTATTTAAAGAGAGAGAAGACAATCTGTTAATTGTATATTAATTGTGTTTAGTTGATTGCAGGTGGTGGGCATCAACTGAGGATTCACTTGTGCCCCTATGAATAGGAACAGACTGAAATGGTGGTTGTTGGGTTAAGAGGTGCATGTTTATAAAGTTTATAAATGCTTATAAAAACGTGTAAAGTTTGGCTCTGGTTCTGACAAAATATTGGTAGAAGCAGAGAGAGTAGAGGCAATGGATAGGGTAAAAATTGAGAGGGAGGAGGTACTGGTAAGGCTGGTTACACTTAGGATAGATAATTCACCTGTAGGTACTACTGGGGTGGTTAGAATTAGCTTTACTTTATTCTTTAATCTGATACTAACACATTAATTAATGGAGTTAGCTATATTTTATATTTTACACTAATGTATTAAAACAAATCAATCAGTCACAGTTAATCATAAAACCTTGATGAGTTTTATATATATTAAATTGTACATGCCTTGATTATGTAACTTTAATGCAGCTTTACTAATGTAGATGATGATAATGTATTGAGTAAATTATAGGACTGTTTAATCAACTAATGTATGAGTTTAAAAATGTAGCTATTTTGTAATCTGCTGTGGTCAGAAGAGCTGGGCATCCATGTTAAGCGAGACATTACGAGCTCCAAGTAGCCCTTTGTTAGTTCAAGGCTGAGAAGCCTCTACAGGCAACCTTAATCAGATTGTATCTCAAGAATGAATGAAGCTCTGTGCAGAAGAGACAATATTTCAGCCAAAGTGTCTGGAATCTTGGACAGCATGAGTATGCCTTTGCTCATGCAGCCCAGGTGTCGTATCTCAATTCAAAGTTGTAATTAAAAGCCAATCTCATTAGGCTAGAAACAGCTAGAGCCAATTACCAGGCCAGTTCACTTCTGACTGCTAAGGGACATAATGGTCAGAAAAGGGTTAAACAGGGGTCTTGGAAGTTTTCATTGCAAAGATTCCCAAGGATATCCACAGAAGTAGAAGAACTGCAGCACATGGTGAAGAGGGGACAAAAGAACTGAACAGGTCTTCACATCATCTGCGACCAAAATTCAATTGCAAAACGCAGTCATGAGAACTGTAAAGTCACTACCTGAATTTTTTAAAGTCTAACTTGTCACTTCTTAAAATGGTTTTACTAAGTATTCTGTTCCCATATTGGTCATTGTCCTGTCGGGACAAGAGTTAAAATTGTGAAAGACTCAATAAAAAGAGAAATCTCACCAACAACCTGGTCTTGCATCCCAGATTGCTAAAGAAAAGGCGGAGGGAGATAACAGAAGGGGTTGGCATAGTCTTCCAATCTTCCCTAAATAAGGGGTGGGTGTGGGGGGAAGAACCAGAGGATTGGAGGGTGCCAAATGTGATACCCTTGTTCAAGAAAGGGTTTAAGGACAGTCCTAACAACAGCGGGCCCATTAGTTTAACACTATGTAAGGTATAGAAACAATAATCAAGGAAAAATAAAACAACAGGCACTTTGAGAGGTCTGAGTTAATTAAGGATAGCCAGCACGAATTGGTAAAAGGCAACTGATTGACTAATCTAATTACATTTTTTTGCTGAAGTCACAGAGACGGTTGATGAAAGAAATACAATGGATGCTGGCTATATGGGTTTTAAGAAAACATTGATAAAGTACTACATAAAAAGCTGGGTGACAAAAATGAGGCTTATGGAATAGGAGGATCAGTGTCCAATTGGATAAAAGATTGGCTTAAGGACAGAAAACAGTGAGTCGTATTATTTTTCAAACTGGAGGATGGTAGACAGTGTGTTCCCAAAGGTACTCGGACTTTTTCTGCTATCTATAAATGACTTGGATTTAGGAATACAGAGTAGAATTTCAAGATTTGCCAATGATACCAAACTTGAAGGAGTGGCAAACAGTGAGGATGATATGAATCATCTGCAACAGGTCATAAATAGGCTAGCTGAATGGGGAGACCAGTGACAGATGGAATTTAATCCTGACAAATGTGAGGTGATGCATTTTGGCATATGGGTTAGAGTGAAGCAATATATAATTAATGGCACAGTTGTAAACAGTGTGCAGCAACAGAGCACCTGGAGATGCGTGTGCATCAATCTTTGAAGGTGGTAGGACGTAATGAGAGAATCGTTAGTAAAGAATATGGGATTGCATACAAAAGCAGGGAAGTTATGATGAACCATTATAAAGCTCTGGTTAGGCCCCAACTAGAATATTGCATCCAGTTCTGGTCACCAAACTTTAGGAAGGATGTGAGGGTCCTTGAGAGGGCGCAGAGGAGATTTACCAGAATGGTTTCACGGATGGGGGATTTTAGTTACAACATTAGGTTGGAAAAACTATGGTTGTTCTCCTTGGAGCAAAGGAGACTGAGGGGAAACTTAATGGAGGTGTACAGGTTTATGACAAGTTTAGATAAGTTAGACAAGAAAAAACTGTTCCCATTAACTGATGGTACAAGGGCTAAGGAACACAGATCTAAGGTTTTGGGCAAGAGATGCAGGGGGAATGTGAAGAAGAACTTTTTTACACAATGAGTGGTAATGACCTGGAACTCGCTGCCCACGCAAGTGGTGGAACTGACTGGATTGCTCCACTAAGAACCGGCATGGACTCAGTGGGCCAAATGGCCTCCTACTGTGCCATAAGTGACTCTATGACCCTATGAGTTTTATCCTTCATCGCCTGGCTTTCTGGAATATAACATACATTACATGCTTGCTCCTCCATGTCTGCCTGATGGTCATCCATTCCCTCTCTGCCTCCTCACATCAAAAAATCATTGTTAATGACAACTAAGCACTCACCTTGTTAGTGATCAATGAATATTTCTTAATCCTAGTCAATAGAAGGAATTTCAATACTCACCATTTAAATGATCAAGATAGTGAGATGAAAGATTGCTACAGAGGTCAATAAGTTTAAATACGTAGTCTGGTTCGCAGAGATGTATTATTTCTTCTTCGTCGATTTGAGACCATGTGAAATATGACAACATCAACCCGATTGCCATGGTGAACAGCAAACACATTTCAGCTCACAAGTGATCAGCTTGGGTCACTCTGAAACAGTATATGGACCGAGTGCCAAATGTTCTAGGCACTCTCTAATGCTTCTACTGTGTAAATTAGATCTGCCTTTTCAGGTGATAGAAATTTCTTTTTATCTGTCTTAAACTTTTTCTTGACTTAATTTGTCTATTAATTCTGAATATCTTGCTATTTCTTTCTTTGTCCCTGACTTTTACGTTCATCTGGTCCTTCTCCCTTTTATAGCAGTTTTGCTCCCTTACTGTGATTCATTCCTGTTTTTCATTAACTTTTGTCCCTTTACTCAATGACTTTTGAAATTTGCCCAAAACCTGAAATTCACAATGTCCCAAGCGACAGTAAGTGGAACTTTCTCTTTGGTATCATATTTCTTGGCCCATGTTCCTCGGTGCCCTCCAGTTGCACACATGAATTATGTATTGAGGTTTAGTTATTTGGGACATTAGATTTAATCAAATTTCCTATTAAATATGTGTTCGAATTAATAGACTCCAGGTTAAAAAGTATTCCTTTTAATGAGAAATTAATGGTAAATATAAAAACTTGCACACGATTTACTTAAGTCACACAAATTAATTTCCCACAATTGAAGTTGAAAGAAAGGCAGGAAAAGAAGCCAACAGAGTTTGACAGGTAAGTCAAGCAGGAGGTAGATGGATGGATGAAGTCAAGTCTTTCAACAAAACCAGAACTATGGATGTACCAGCACATCTGTCTGCAGGAGTGAGTAAAACAGGACTAGATGGTGAATTACTTTTTAAATGTATAGGAAGCATGGAATCTTAGAATGATATAGCACAGAAGAGACCATTCAGCCCATTGTCCCTATGAAGGCTCTTTGGAAGAGATATCCAATTAGTTCCATACTCGTTTCCTTGTAGCCGTTCAGAATTGTGCCCTACAAGTATTTATCCAATTCCTTTTTGAAGATTGCTATTTAATCCGCTTCCACCATTTTTCCAGGCAGCTCATTCCAGATGAGAACATCTCTCCATTTACCAAAATTTTTTCCTCATCTTGCCACTGGTTCCTTTGCCAATTACCTTAAATTAGTGTCCTCTGGTAATGACCATTTTACCACGGGAAACAAGATCTGCTTACTTACTTTATCAAGACACTTCATGATTTTGAACATATCTATCAAATCTTCCCTTCATCTTCTTTGCTGTAAGGAGACTCCAGTATCTCCACGTAATTGAAGTCACTCATCTCTAGTACCAGTCTTGTAAATTTCTTCTCCACCGTCTCTATGGTTTTGTCCTCCTTCCTAAACTGTACTGCTTAGAATTGAATGCAATAATTCAGCTGAAGTTAATGAGCGTTTTCGACAGGTTTAACACAATTCCTTGCTTTTGTACTCTAGGAGGTCTAAATTTAACAGCCCCCAAATTCATGCTGCCTGCTGCTTTAAATGATCGCAGCATCCAGCCATTGCTAACTGCGTTGTTCATTGACTGGACACCTGAGCAGGAGGTCAATATTGTGAGTTGCCAGCACCAGTTAAAGTGAATACAAAAGCAAAATACTGCAGATGCTGGAACTCTGAAATAAAATACCGAGAATGCCGGAGAGAAACAAAGCTAATGTTTCAGTTCAATGACCCTTCATCAGAACTGGAAAAGGTTAGAATTGTAATAGGTTTTAAAGTAGGTCAAATTGGGGAAAGGTGGCAAAAGAAAAAAAGGGAAGGTCTGTGATATGAAGAAGGGAGAAATTAATGACAAAAGAGTTGGCGGAGTAGAGCCAAAGGGAGTAAAAGTGGGACAAGTAAAGAGAAAAAAGATGTGTCCAGAGGAGGTGAGAATGATAAAATAATCAACAGCTGCTGTCTGAAAGCAAAACAAGAGAAAACAAGATTAAGACTGAAACATGCAAAGATAAAAAAGAACAAAATGGGAGGCAAAGGTTACAGTTTGAAATTGTTGAACTCAATGTTGAGTCAAGACGACGATAAGGTGCCTAATTGAAAGGTGAGGTGCTCTTCCTTGAGCTTGCATTGAGCTTTATCGGAATGCTGCAGTCGACTGAGGACAGAGATGTCAGCGTGAGAACAAGGTGGAGAATTAAAATGGCAGGCCATTGGAAGCTCGGGGTCATGCTTGCGGACTGAACAGAGGTGTTCCACAAAGCGGTCCCCAATCTGCATATGGTCTCCCCAATGTAGAGCGGACCATATAGTGAGCAGCAAATAGAGTATATTAAATCAGTATACTAAATTCAAAGAAGTACACATAAATTGCTCTTTCACCTAGAAGGAGTATTTGAGACCTTGGACGGTGAGGAGGATGAAGTGAAAGAGCAGGTGTTGCATTTCCTGCACTTGCATGGAAAGGTGCTGTGGGAAGGGGAGGGGTGTTTGGGGTGATTGAGCAGTGGACAAGGGTACCAAAGAGGGAATAGTACCTTCAGAATGCTGAAAGAGGAGGGGAGGGGAAGATGTCTTGAGTGATGTCATCACGCTGGAGGTGGCAGAAGTGGTGGAGGACATCTTTTCCCAGTTCTGATGAAGGGTCATTGACCTGAAATGTTAACTCTGTTTCTCTCCACAGATGCTGCCAGACCTGCTGAGTATTTCCAGCTTTTCCAGTATTATCCTGTTTTTATACTAGTTAAAGCTAGCCTGCATTGCTTAAATCTAACCTCCATCTCTTAAATGGGAAGCACATTGTGATTTGGTGCAGCTGCCGGGAGCCCTTTATGAGCTGAATCTGACCTGGGAAATATTGAGTAATGGCACTTCTTCTTTGGCTTCCTTGTCTCGAGAGACAATGGGTAAGCGCCTAGAGGTGGTCAGTGGTTTATGAAGCAGCGCCTGGAGTGGCTAAAAAGGCCAATTCTAGAGTGACAGACTCTTCCACAGGTGCTGCAGATAAAGCTGGTTGTCGGGGCTGTTAGACAGTTGGCTCTCCCCTTGCGCTTCTGTCTTTTTTCCCGCCAACTGCTAAGTCTCTTCGACTCGCCACACTTTAGCCCCATCTTTATGGCTGCCCGCCAGCTCTGGCGATCACTGGCAACTGACTCCCACAACTTGTGATCAATGTCACAGAACTTCATGTCACGTTTGCAGATGTCTTTAAAGCGGAGTCATGGACGGCCGGTGGGTCTGATACCAGTGACGAGCTCACAGTGTAATGTGTCCTTGGAGATCCTGCCATCTTCCATACGGCTCACATGGCAAAGCCATCTCAAGCGCAGCTGGCTCAGTAGAGTATAAATGCGGGGGATGTTGGCCGCCTCGAGGACTTCTGTGTTGGAGATACGGTCCTGCCACTTAATGCCAAGGATTCTCCGCAGGCAGTGAAGATGGAATGAATTGAGATATTGCTCTTGGCTGACATATATTGTCCAGGCCTCGCTGCCATAGAGCAAGGTACTGAGGACACAGCCTTGATAATCTCAGACTTTTGTGTTCCGTGTCAGTGCGCCATTTTCCCACACTCTCTTGGCCAGTCCGGACATAGCAGTGGAAGCCTTTCCCATGCGCTTGTTGATTTCTGCATTGAGAGACAGGTTACTGGTGATAGTTAAGCCTAGGTAGGTGAACTCTTGAACAACTTCCGGAGCGTGGTCGCCGATATTGATGGATGGAGCATTTCTGACGTCCTGTCCCATGATGTTCGTTTTCTTGAGGCTGATGGTTAGGCCAAATTCGTTGCAGGCAGCCGCAATCCTGTCGATGAGTCTCTGCAGACACTCTTCAGTGTGGGATGTTAATGCAGCATCGTCAGCAAAGAGGAGTTCCCTGATGAGGACTTTCTGTACTTTGGTCTTTGCTCTTAGACGGGCAAGGTTGAACAACCTGCCAAATGATCTTGTGTGGAGGAAAATTCCTTCTTCTGAAGACTTGAACGCATGTGAGAGCAGCAGGGAGAAGAAGATCCCAAACAGTGTAGGTGTGAGAACACAGCCCTGTTTCACGCCACTCAGGATAGGAAAGGGGTCTGATGAGGCGCCGCTGTGCTGAATTGTTCCTTTCATATTGTCATGGAATGAGGTGATGATACTTAGTAGCTTTGGTGGACATCCGATCTTTTCTAGTAGTCTGAAGAGATCACGTCTGCTGACGAGGTCAAAGGCTTTGGTGAGATCAAGAAAGCAGTGTAGAGGGGCATCTGTTGTTTGCGGCATTTCTCCTGTAGCTGGTGAAGGGAGAACAGCATATCAATGGTGGATCTCTCTGCTCGAAAGCCGCACTGTGCCTCAGGGTAGACATGCTCAGCCAGCTTCTGGAGCCTGTTTAAAGCGACTTGAGCGAAGACTTTCCCCACTATGCTGAGCAGGAAGATTCCACGGTAGTTGTTGCAGTCACCACGGTCACCCTTGTTCTTATAGAGGGTGATGATATTGGCATTCCGCATGTCCTGTGGTACTGCTCCCTCATCCCAGCACAGGCAAAGCAGTTCGTGGAGTGCTGAAAGTATAGCAGGCTTGGCACTCTTGATTATTTCAGGGTAATGCTGTCCTTCCCAGGGGCTTTTCCGCTGGCTAGAGAATCAATGGCATCACTGAGTTCTGATTTTGTTGGCTGTACGTCCAGCGCATCCATGACTGGCAGAGACTGGGCTGCATTGAGTGCGGTCTCAGTGACGACATTTTCCCTGGAGTACAATTCTTGGTAGTGCTCCACCCAGCGGTCCATTTGCTTGCGTTGGTCAGTGATTGTGTCCCCTGATTTAGATTTGGGGTGGGGGGGTGCGATCTTCTTGATAGTTGGCCCAAAAGCTCTCTTCATGCCATCATACATTCCTCTGATGTT
Source organism: Heterodontus francisci (assembly GCF_036365525.1). Lineage (NCBI taxonomy): Eukaryota > Metazoa > Chordata > Chondrichthyes > Heterodontiformes > Heterodontidae > Heterodontus > Heterodontus francisci. The sequence continues at coordinate 189,098,236 of NC_090374.1, forward strand.
TCCGGTGTCGGAGGCCAGCTGAATATGACTGCATAGGTGTTGCCAGTAGTCATTTGCGCAGCGCCTGGCTGTTCTTTGTGCAGCGCTTCTGGCTGCTTTAAGTGCTACGGATGTTAACTCACTGGGGGCTTTCTTGTAGTTCAACAGTGCAATGCGCTTAGCAGCTATGACAGGTTCCATCTCTTCAAAGTGAGATTGAAACCAGTCTGCATTCTGCTTCACACATTTGCCATAGGTGGTCATAGCTGCGTCATAGATGGTGTCTCTGATGTGGGCCCACTTGGTCTCTGCATCCCCTGTAGGAGTGTTTTGAATGGCTTTTTCAAGTGAATTTAGAAACTTATGTAACAGCTGTGGATAAGAAATTCTGCTAGCGTTGATGCGCGGGCGGCCCTTCTGCTTGGAGTGATGCAGCTTCTTTGGTTTGAGTCCAACCTTGCTGCACACCAGGGAGTGGTCAGTGTCGCAGTCCGCACTGTGGAAGCTGCGTGCGATTTGAACACTGTTTAAAGAGGCTCGCCTTGTGATGATGAGGTTCAGCTGGTGCCAACGACGTGATCGTGGGTGCCTCCAAGAAACCTGGTGACAGGGTTTAGTATGAAAGAACGAGTTGGTGATGCAGAGGTTATGATATGTACATAACTCAAGCAGTCTCTGTCCATTCTCATTCAAAATGAGCTGAATCAGAGCTGCGAAATATTGATTAATGGCACTACATGGGAGAGAAAGGGCTCCAAAGCCTCTGGATGCTCCACTGGAGTCCTTGGTGCAGGAGCTGGAAAGGAGGAGAGATGCCCTTTATCTGCAGCGGGCCAGGAGGCCCTCCAGTCACAAGCTTAGAAGGCAGTGACAGCAGATAGCTGTGGAGAATAATATCGGGAGATTAGCTTCAAGGATCTGGATGGAGTGTCGCAAGAAGTTCAATGACCTCACATGAGTCATCAAGCTACGTGAATGCATCTTCAAGTACCATCACCTACCAACCCCAGCACCAACTTGAGATACTGCTAAATGAAACACCGCCCCATCATGCATATGCTTCACTGCACCCTCACACAGTTTGCAAGGCAAACCCCATTATCTCAAAGCTTGCACAGACTACCAACTATTCAACCATGATAGCAACATCAGCCAAACCCATTGCATGATACACACTGACACACTTCCCTCTCTCTTGCGAGACAAAATGAGGCAGCAGAAGCTAACTGGAAGTTGATAATTGTGCTTGCATGTCCTGATCTCCATGGAGGAAATGGCACTGGCCGTTATTGGGACGCCCATTGCTAAGCCCATCGAAGATGATAAATGGATTTGAGATGAGAGGAAATAAGTTCCCTGGTGCACAAGCAGGCTGAAATGATGGGCTGAATTTTATTTTGGTGACAAGGGTCCTGGCAGCAGGCTGGAAGGTGGGGGGAGATCTCGCCTTGACCCTCTGTCGGACCCCTATTGCAATTCGTCAGTGGGTAACCAATTAACTGCCCACTGTCGGGAAGCCATCCCTTTATGGATGAGCTCCTGCCTCTAAGAGCAGCCAGCCAATCAGCAGAGAAAATGGGAGCGGTAGCCACAGCTGGTACTGCAGGAAGCCCTGCCTTACGAAGAGAATAGAAGAGGTGAGGTGAGTGAGACTGCCCTTGACATCAATTTGCAGCATTTAACCGAGTATGGAATCAAGGAGCCCTAGCAAAGATGGAGTCAATGGGAAGCACAGGGAAAACCTTCGGCTGGTTGGAGTCATATCTAGTGCAAAGGAAGATGGTTTTGGTTGTTGGAGGTCATTCATCTCAGCTCCAGAACATCACTGCAGGAGTTCCTCAGGGAAGTGTCCACGGCCCAACCATCTTCAGCTGCTTCATCAATGACCTTCCTTCAATCATAAGGTCAAGGGGATGTTCACTGATGATTGCACAATGTTCAGCCCCATTCGCGATTCCTCAGATACAGAAGCAGTCCGTGTAGAAATGCAGCAAGACCTGGACAATTTCCAAGCTTGGGCTGATAAGTGGCAAGTAACATTCATGCCACACAAATTCCAGGCAATAACCATTTCAAACAAGAGAGAATCTCACCATCTCCTCCAAACATTCAATGGCATTACGATCGTTGAATCCCTCAGTATCAAGATCCTGGGGTTACCATTGACCAGAAACGGAACTGGAGTAGCCATATAAATACCATACCTCCCATGCGATTTTATCGGCTGAATTCAAACCAGGCTGCATAAAATTGGGAGGCTATAAGGTTTGAGGCTGCGGGAGATGATCTCAAGAGAGAACAGGCCACTGATGGCTTGGCCTTCAGTGGTAAGGTTATGTTTCAGGGATGATGGAGGGCTACGGGGAGCATGCCGGGGAGTGGAACTGACAGCATAGATCTGTGGATAGCAGGCATGGACTCGACTGGCTGAATGATTTCCTTCTGTGTCGTCAATGACTCTATGACTCTATGAGCCACTAAACAGATGGCTACTGATGCCTGTGAGGAACGCAGGCATAGATGCAGAGAAGACATACAGCAGCTGCTATGGAACAACTCAAGTGACCATTGAGCAGGCCATAGGCCTTCTGAAGATGCAGTTTTGATGCCTGGATATATTCGATGGAGTCCTTCAATATTCCTGGCAAGGGTCTTGAGTATGGTGGTGGTGTGCTGTGCTTTGCATGACCTGGTGCTACAGAGGGAATAAGCTTTGAACAATGAGGACATCTTGGAGCACGATGCCTCCTTCGAGGTTGAGGATATGGAGGAGGATGGTGACTAGGCACAATAGGATGAAGACTCTGAGGAACCGTAGGCAAGGCACTATGCGGTGCGTGCAAGGGAGCTCACAACTTGCTAATAAAAGCACGTTTTACATGAGCCATACTTACGCATGCAATCAATCCAACATATCCTTCACCTTCTGCAGCCCTGTTGCCGTTTCCTTGAATGACCTTACCATTTCCCAGGACTCATCATTACTTGAGGCAACATCATGGGAAATGCATTGACCTCATCCGGTGTGGTCCTTTCTGTCATACAGGAGCATTTGCAGGAGGCAGTGAGCTGTTAATGTTAATGAGCAGTGTGTAAAAAAGTACAGGATCCTTTTAGTGGTGCACCATTTCAGAGTTCATTCAAGACACATGCACACATTGTAATATTTAATAACAAACTGTAAACCTGTGAAAACCAAATGCAGCGAGGTGGACATCTTTATGCACTTGTGGGTGCTCCTACCTGCTGTTTTCCCTGCACTGTCAATTGTAAATTGTATGTCAATTGGTGTGTTTCATTATATGCAGCTGGAGGGCATTAATTTAGGTTTCACTTGAGAATATATAAAGAGACATTTACTGAAACTGTGCTGTGGCCGAGTTAGGAGGTGTATGCATGAAATGTTTCACTCTGTAAATAAATGTTAGACAGAGTGAAGCTTGGCTCTAGTACTATCCTTCACCAACTTGCTTTCTAGAGTATAACATCAGCTGGGATGGAGACAGGCTGCTGACATTTCTGCTGAGTGGCCCTCGATGACATGGCAGTTGCCCTCTGGTAGCCTGAGGCCTTGAGGGCCTTGGCATATCGAGGGCGCACGGGTGCATGAGCCAGCTCTAAGCGGTTTCTTGAGGTGCTGGTATTACCATTAGAGGGGACGAAGAATCATGTCCACGCCTGGAGTACCTGAGGTGCTGTCAAATGTGGCAAACAGCTACTCCTCTTCCCTTTCAGGGCATATTTGGCCCTCTCTACTCACCTGAGGAGTCTGAAGACCTGACGATGATTCCAGCCATCTCGTTCCCTTCTCTCCACAGAGCTGATGGAGTTGGTGATTGAATGGAGGTCTGTGCAGATCCCCGGCATCCACTGGGTGATAACCTGGATGTGGTTCTCCATGAGGGTCACCAATCTCTCAATGACGGAAGCCATGCGTGCACATGCCAGAGTCATGATTACACCCATGGCCATAGCTCTGCGGCTACAGTTTCTGCTGCCTTGTTGGTGACTCCAGAGGCATATTATCAACATGACGCTGGGTATCACCATGCCCTTCCACAGTCCAGTATCTCCAGGGAGGCATCAGTGAATCATGGAGCATCCCTTAATATTCCTTTGGACGTGTCAACAATATGTGCAGTCACCAGGGTTTCCTCACTGTTCCCTCCTGGGCTGTTGCACGGATAAGTCCTGTTGACTTCCTTTAAAAGATTGTGCCAGCATTTCAGGAACCGGTACGTCCCCCCACCTGTGCTGCCTAACTGGCCGGCTTCCCTGTAATTGGCCAGACCTGACAATATCGCGATCATAACTCTGCTCCCTGCCCACAAGACCACGCCACTCTCTTTCGGTCCCTTTGGCTTGCTTGCTATCGGTAAAATTCCAGCCCATATTTTTGCCCAGAGCTGTGACTCTGTCAGTTGAATTTGGATTTGAGCATTTGCAGTGTACCTAACTTACCTGAGTGCATCAATATTGTTCAGTCAACTCAACCAATGGGATAGTTTCTGTTAGCTTTGAGTACTTCCACATGTAGATTTCCTTTAAATAATTTTGACAAAGGGGAACGCAGATGAAATCAGAGAAAGGAGCAAAACAAGTTAAGAATGTAAAGTTAATATTGATTTTGTTTTTCTCTATGCTTAGGGCAAAAACCTACTCCTAGTTCTAATATGGAGCAGAATCAACAATCACTGGAAATAGCATCAAGATTACAACTTACTTTATTCAATTGACAAGCATGAATAATCAACAGTTCTAAGCAATTCTCACATTGTGGAATATGATTCAGGATGTGTGATTGATCAGACCATTGTCTTGCGGAGAACTGGGATTGTTTACTGAAGCGATTTTGTTCTTGTCTTCCTTGACTTCATGTTGCGTGTAGATCTAAACTGTTGCATCACTGAAATAAATATCTTCTGCTTCTCCTGAAGATAGTAATGTTTGTTTTGCTTTTATAGAGTTTTCAGGCAAGCCCGGTTGATACATTTTCAGACAATCTTTAAAGTTTTTTTTATCCTCTGCCAGTGTCCAAAGTTGTGACCTTTTCTGTTCTATGTCTTTTTCCTGTTTTCCAGCAGGAGACAAAATTGGATTGTGATTAATGGAGAAAATGTCTGCTTAACAACTTACAGGCTTTTTTTTCAAATAGACCAAAAAAATGAATGTTATGTCTCCTACGGTACCCTTTCAAAATTATTGTTATCATCACCCTTAATCCCTCTGTTCTTGCAAACTATTGACCCATCTATAAATTCCCTTTCTTCCGCTTCCGAATCTTTGCCCATCTTTCCTGCAACTCTTTTTTTTAATCTCTTCAATATGGTCTCTGTCCATGTCATTGAAATAACCTGAATCAAAGATATAAATGACATGTGATTGTAACTGTGATCAAGGTGCATCATCTCTCCTTGTCCTCCTTGACTTCTCTGCAGTCTTTGACCTGGTTGACCACACCATCCACCTCCAGTATCTCAACTCCATCATCCAGACCAATGGGAAGCACTTTACTTGAATCGATGCTTCTCTATCCTATCGTAATTCGTGTGTCATAGAAAAGATCTCTCTTCCATCACTCACTGCTTTCTCAAGAGTCTCTCAACAATCAATCCTTGGCCTCCTCCTGTTCCTCATCTACATGTTGCAGTTTGGCAACATTAATCACAGACATGGGGTTAGCTTCCACATCTATGCTGATTGTACCAAGCTCTACCAATCAAGCAGCTCTGAGCCTGGATTTGGCCTGGATTTGGGATGCACCACCTTGAAATATGCTGGCTGGCTGAGAGACAACAGCAGGGGCACTGGCAGAGTGGCAGTGGTGGGAGCATGAATGCTGTCATCCTGGGACAGGACAGCAGGTTCATGCTCCACAGTGCCACTGTCCTTCCCCAGGGGCAGCACCTCAGCGATCCTAGTAATAAGCTGGACAATATATTGCTCGACTGCTGTAAGAGCCTTCCAGCCCTGTTGAGCACTGAGATGACAACTGACAAGTAACATTCATGTCACACAAATACCAGGCAATGACCATCTCAAACAAGAGAGAATCTAACCATCTCCCCTTGATGTTCAATGACATTATCATCACTGAATCCCCCACTATCAACATCCTGGGGCTACCATTGACCAGAAACTGAACAGGAGTAGCCATATAAATACTGTGGCTACAAGAACAGGTCAGAGGCTGGGAATTCCGCAGCAAATAACTCACCTCCTGACTCCCAATGCCTGTCCACCATCTACAAAGCACAAGTCAGGAGTGTGATGCAACATTCTCCACTTGCTTGGATGGGTGCAGTTTCAACAACACTCAAAAAGTTCAGCACTATCCAGGACAAAGCTGCCCTTGATTGGCATCCCATCCACCACCTTCAACATTCACTCCCTCCACCACCAACACACAGTGGCAGCAATGTGTACCCATCTACAAGATGCACTGCAGCAACTCACCAAGACTCCTTCAACAGCACCTTCCAAACGCATGACCTCTACCACATAGAAGGACAAGGGCAGCAGATGCATGGGAACAGCACCAGCTGCAAGTTCCCCTCCAAACCACACACCATCCTGACTTGGTACTATATTTCCATTCCTTCACTGTTGCTGCGTCAAAATCCTGGAACTCCCTTCCTAATAGCACTGTGGGTGTACTTACACCCCAAAGACTGCAGCAGTTTAAGAAGGCTGCTCACAACCACCTTCTCAAGGGCAATTAGGGATGGGTAATAAATGCTGGCTTAGCCAGCACCGCCCACATCCCATGAAAGAATTTTTTAAAAAACTGACTGTGCCTGGATTGCAGCAGTCATTGATTGGATGGCAGCAGTCTGAGCCTGAATGCCACCAGCCAAGGGTTCTCATGAATCCATCTGAGCTTCTACATCTAGCACTGAAACATTAAGAGCTTTCATTTGTGCTGCAGTGGAAGCTGAGGCAGCAGCCATCAGACTGTCCATCATGGGTCGGTCTGGCAGTTCTGCCACAGAGATGCCTGCCACTTCCAGGGTGGAGCTGGACCTCACCATGCTCTTAGCCAGTGATTGAAGGCTATCTGACAGACCTGCCAATGCACCAAGCATCTCAGTGTGCATTATCATCAGTGCTTTCCTGTGGTCCTCCCCAACAACAATATCCTCATCCCTCCAGTGAGTTCGCATGTATGCTGACCTAACCGCCACCCACCCACACCCACCACACACTGTCTTGGCTGGATCCACTCGTGATTGCTGACTCACCACGTGTAGATCCCAACTCTACACTAGTCTCTATGGTATGCACTGGCAGAATCTGAGCTGGTGGCTGCAGGTGTTAGGTCAAGTGATGGTGCTTTTTCCTCAGGGGTTTGCTGCTCTCATCATTCCCCATGGGGCTGCATTAGCTGACCAGGTGGCAAATCTTGACTATCAGAAAGCACAAAAGCATATGGGGAAGTTAGGGGTAAGGGAGGGTAAGGAGGTCCATTATCACTCCATCTGCAGTTTCCAAGTCATGGCACCTTTCACGAAGAGAGTGAGGAGCGAGTGGAGAAGGTGCATGAGGCAGCAACTTATCTTTATCCTTGATGGCCTCAGCAGCGCCAAATGCCACTGGCTCTGTGGCATTGGTCCCAATAACTCCATGCACCATTTCCTCCAGGGAGATGAGGGAATGCAGGTTGTATGGTCCTCCTGTTATGGGCCACCTTCTCCTGCAAGAAAGAGGGAAGAATGTCAGTGACTGCATGTCAGTGTGCATGGGTGATGTGCCTATCATAGCTGAATTGCTGTAGGTTTGCAGAGGAGTGTAGAGATGTGTGGACGGCTGGTGTGTGTGTGGGTAAGGTGGAATGAGTCCTAAGTGTCAGGGTGTGGTGCTGAGTGAATGTTAGGTGTGTGGTGGGTGTGAGATGTAATGTGCAGATGCACCACCTTGACCACCTGAATGGGGCTATTAAACCTTTCTCAGCACTGCTGCCTTGTGCTGGATGCCACACTCTGGGCATTAACTGCCCTTGGCACCTACTCTTGTTCCCTGCTCTTTCGTGACGACTTTCTGTCTGCAGCAGAAATATAGCCTCCTTCCTGGCCTCTGCCTCTCTGACCAGTGATTCCAGGGCTGCATCACTGAGGCAGGAAGCCCTTTCCCTGGTATGGTGTGACATTCTCCTTGTCCAATGTGATTATCCAGCAGCCTGCAATGCATTGCTGCAACTTCCCTTTTATAAGGACTGCACCTTTACAAAGGGAAGGCTGCCTGAAGCACATGCTTTTTTCAGAACACTGCTTGGCCCTCTGCAGTGCGCAGAGGCAGTGCAACGGAGACCAACTCAGAGCAGGAGCTGCTCATGGCCACGCTACAATCAAGGAAATGTCATGGGTGCACAAATTGTACATGCTGCCCTCCTCATTTCCAACTGGCAAGGGCAGGTCACGAACCGTTACCCTGTGCCTAAAAGACAGGGTAAACAGATTTCTAGTCATGCCTATTTTGCTCTACGTTGAAGTCAATGGAAGGTAAAATCAGGCGGGGCCTATAATGGGCAGCCAATTCAATATCACCTATTTTACACCATCGTCTAAAGTTAAAACTACCCCAATTTTGTTTGTCAGATACATTTTCAAAACTGACATAGAGCGACTTTATTGATCAGCCACAACCCAAACAGCTGACTCAGGGACTGCAGCACTGGTGATCAACTCTGAATTTATAAATATAGTTAATAATTATGGCATGGTCATGTGAGATGGAATGATCAAAGAGCAGAATCCCCAGCTGTCAGGCCAGGAAATAGAAACTTTAAGTTAAACTTTAAACTACAAATACGGTTTCTTGCAGGAATCAGGAGCAAAGGTTAAAAAGTCTTTTACTTTCATATTTTCCAATCCAATTTGCTGACTTTTCTCAGCCATCCCCTTGGTGCAGATTGTTTCATCAAAAACAATTTCTCAAACAGTTCTTCCTTGCCTTTATTTCCAGCATCTCAGTCTGGAAGGGAGCTAAAGCAGGAAAGACCAACTTAAACCAATGCCATCTTACTGCTGTTTGCTGTAGGGGCAATATTGACATTTGTTCAATATGTCATATTATACTCACTGTGCTCCAGAGATGGTGTTTCCCAGCACCACCCTCTGTACGTAAGACATATGAAATGCCAGACCTCTGTCTCAGCTACCTGGTGTTCTGATTTGTCATTCTGATCTGTTGGTCTTTTTTCTCATTCTTGTCCTCAATTATTTTCTGGGCTCTCTTCAGTACTTCTGTGGCCCTGTTCCTGTGCCCCCGAGAATAGACAATTTCCTGGAGTCAACAACATTTAACTACTGGTCAGGGAAAATTCCTGACCAGACCTGCCCTGTATTCATCCTCATATTGCTCCTCTCACTCATCCTTGTTGCTGTGGTACATGTACAGGAAAAGGGTGTATGGGCTCAGATTGGGCAAGCATAAAAAGACAAAGATGAAGGTGGAAGGTGGGGACTATGTGCTGCTTCGCAGGGATGCCAGTGAATGCCTCCCCATCAGCTTCATGGCCTATTCCACATAATGGGTGAATTGTTGGATATTGGGGTTACCTCCTCTGGTGCCCTTCCTCTCACAGACATTGTGCATGTATTTTGACTTACATAACCTGCTGTAAGCGAAAATGGTGGATGAGGTGGAGGGGGTGCGGATGGTGGTCGATCATGGAGTTGGTGGTAGATCATGGCAGGGGGGTCATGGTCAGATCCCGGGATCCACTGTGAATGGGGGAGGTGGATGTCAGAGGCCTGGGGGGAGATTGGAGGCCTGGGGTTGGAGATCGAATCATGTTCAATCATGGTATGTTGCTTAGGCAGGCATGCCAACTCCAGCAGGTAAGTGAAACGACACTCACTTCCTGGGTCTAATAGTCCTCACCTGGGTTTAGCTGCTGAGTTTCTCAAAGCCTAGAAAACCTGTCTGTCCACAGTTAAATCCAAACTGGGGAATAACATTGAGGCATGCAGCCTCATTATAATACTTAAAATGCCAACCTGCTTCTTTGGAGCAGGTTAGTTAATTGCCAACGTCCTGCCTTTGTTAAAATCAAAAGTGGGCAGTTTTGGGTCAGGATTCAGGTTTTCAATGCTTTAACCTTCCACCTGACCCAAAACTGCCCATTTTTTGAGTTTACAATTCCCCTGATGTTCAAATTTCTCCTGCAATAAGATTGAACAGATTTTTTGAGAGTGGCAATTCAGGATTGTCTCCCAGTTGGGATCAGAAAGCTGATGTAAAGGAAGTGCTGGTAATATCCTGTTACAGTGGAGGAAGATGTTTAGATATAATAAAAGATTCTGGAAATCTGAAATAAAAACAAGAAATGCTGGAACCACTCAGCAAGTCTGGCAGCATCTGTGGAAAGAGAAGCAGAGTTAACGTTTCGGGTCAGTGACCCTTCTTCGGAACTAGCAAATATTAGAAATTTATTGATACAGCACTGAAACAGGCCCTTCGGCCCACTGAGTCTGTGCCGACCAACAACCACACATTTATACTAACCCTATAATAATCCCATATTCCCTACCACCTACCTACACTTGGGGCAATTTATAATGGCCAATTTACCTATCAACCTGTAAGTCTTTGGCTATGGGAGGAAACCACAGCACCCGGCGAAAACCCACACGGTCACAGGGAGAACTTGCAAACTCCGCACAGGCAGTACCCAGAATCGAACCCAGGTCCCTGGAGCTGTGAGGCTGCGGTGCTAACCATTGCGCCACTGTGCCGCCCCACAAAGGTTATAAACAAGTGAGCCGGGGGAGGGGCAAGAGATAACAAAGGAGAAGGTGTAGATTGGACAAGGCCACATAGCTGACCAAAAGGTCATGGAGCAAAGGCAAACGATATGTTAATGGTGTGTTGAAAGACAAAGCATTAGTACAGATTAGATTAGATTAGAGATACAGCACTGAAACAGGCCCTTCGGCCCACCGAGTCTGTGCCGAACATCAACCACCCATTTATACTAATCCTACACTAATCCCACATTCCTACCACATCCCCACCTGTCCCTATATTCCCCTACCACCTACCTATACTAGGGGCAATTTATAATGGCCAATTTACCTACCAACCTGCAAGTCTTTTGGCTTGTGGGAGGAAACCGGAGCACCCGGAGAAAACCCACGCAGACACAGGGAGAACTTGCAAACTCCACACAGGCAGTACCCAGAATCGAACCCGGGTCCCTGGAGCTGTGAGGCTGCGGTGCTAACCACTGCGCCACTGTTAACGGACTGAAGATTGAGCAGCAGCAAGTACAAACATGAAAAACACAGTGGGTAAGCAAACTGAACAAACAACAATGAAATGAAATAAGCTAAAGAAAAAAAATTGTAAAAAATGTAAAAAAGATAAAAGAAAAAATAACTAAAAATAAAAGTAAAATGGGGGGCCTGTCATGCTCTGAAATTATTGAACTCAATGTTCAGTCTGGCAGGCTGTAGTGTGCCTAATCGGAAAATGAGATGCTGTTCCTCGAGCTTGCGTTGATGTTGAGTGGAACACTGCAGCAAGCCCAGGATAGGGATGTCAGCATGAGAGCAGGGGAGAGTGTTGAAACGGCAAGCAACTGGAAGCTCAGGGTCCTGCTTGCGGACTGAGCAGAGGTGTTCCGCAAAGCGGTCACCCAGTCTGCGTTTGGTCTCCCCAATGTAGAGGAGACCACATTGTGAGCAGCGAATACAGTATACTTTTACAGTATACAGTACTTTTTTCTTTTTTACATTTTTTACAATTTTTTTTCCTTTGTTTATTTCATTTCATTGTAGTTTGTTCAGTTTGCTTACCCACTGTTTTTTTCATGTTTGTACTTGCTGCTGCTCTCACATGCTCTCACATGCGTTCAAGTCTTCAGAAGAAGGAATTTTCCTCCACACAAGATCAGGGGGCAGGTTGTTCAACCTTGCCCGTCTAAGAGCGAAGTCCAAAGTACGGAAAGTCCTCATCAGGGAACTCCTCTTTGCTGATGTTGCTGCTTTAACATCTCACACTGAAGAGTGTCTGCAGAGTCTCATCGACAGGTTTGCGGCTGCCTGCAACGAATTTGGCCTAACCATCAGCCTCAAGTAAACGAACATCATGGGACAGGACGTCAGAAATGCCCCATCCATCAATATTGGCGACCACGCTCTGGAAGTGGTTTAAGAGTTCACCTACCTAGGCTCAACTATCACCAGTAACCTGTCTCTCGATGCAGAAATCAACAAGCGCATGGGAAAGGCTTCCACTGCTATGTCCATACTGGCCAAGACAGTGTGGGAAAATGGTGCACTGACACGGAACACAAAAGTCCGAGTGTATCAAGCCTGTGTCCTCAGTACCTTGCTCTATGGCAGCGAGGCCTGGACAACGTATGTCAGCCAAGAGCGACGTCTCAATTCATTCCATCTTCGCTGCCTCCGGAGAATACTTGGCATCAGGTGGCAGGACCGTATTTCCAACACAGAAGTCCTCGAGGCGGCCAACATCCCCAGCTTATACACACTACTGAGTCAGCGGCGCTTGAGATGGCTTGGCCAAGTGAGCCGCATGGAAGATGGCAGGGTCCCCAAAGACACATTGTATAATGAGCTCGCCACTGGTATCAGACCCACCGGCCGTTCATGTCTCCGCTTTAAAGACGTCTGCAAACGCGACATGAAGTCCTGTGACATTGATCACAAGTCGTGGGAGTCAGTTGCCAGCGTTCGCCAGAGCTGGCGGGCAGCCATAAAGGCGGGGCTAAAGTGTGGCGAGTCGAAGAGACTTAGCAGTTGGCAGGAAAAAAGACAGAAGCGCAAGGGGAGAGCCAACTGTGTAACAGCTCCGACAAACAAATTTCTCTGCAGCACCTGTGGAAGAGTCTGTCACTCTAGAATTGGCCTTTATAGCCACTCCAGGCGCTGCTTCACAAACCACTGACCACCTCCAGGTGCTTACCCATTATCTCTCGAGATAAGGAGGCCAAAGAAGAAGAAGAAGAAACTTGCTGCTGTTCAATCTCAACCCGTTAACACCCTATCTGTACTAATGCTTTGTCTTTCAACACACCATTAACATATTGTTTGCCTTTGCTCCATGGCCTCTTGGTCAGCAATGTGGTCTTGTCCAATCTACACCTTCTCCTTTGTTATCTCTTGCCCCACCCCCAGCTCGCTTGCTTATAACCTTTGACATTTCTAATATTTGCTAGTTCCAAAGAAGGGTCACTGACCCGAAACGTTAACTCTGCTTCTCTTTCCACAGATGCTGCCAGACCTGCTGAGTGGTTCCAGCATTTCTTGTTTTTATTTATGTTTAGATATAACCTCTGTCCCCATTTTGTTTTATTTTTCTTTGCTTTTTTTTTGTCTCTATTGTTTCTCTTTTAGTTCCTTTCCTTTGCTTTTGAACTGTATTTATTCAGGACCCTGCCATTCACACCTCCTCGAGGCACACCTTTTGTTTCTTTTCTTATTCCATTAACACTCCTCTTGGCCTGGCCAGGAAACCTTTTGTCCTTTAATCTCTCCTGTCTTCCAATTTATCACAGACCTTCCCTTTTGTTATTTATCCCCCACCCCCCTCCCCACATCTCCTTTGCTCAAAATCTATTACATTTCTAACTTTTCCCACATCACAGACCTGAAACGTGAACTCTGTTTTTTTCCCCAAGATGTAGCTAGAACTGCTGAGTATTTCCATCATTTTAGATTTCCAGTGTTTTGCTTTGGTGTTGAAGAGGTTTTCAGTTCGAGCTACAAGTAATTTCTGTTTGGAGGGTGGTGACAACAAAGGCTGTGAAGTCAATCTGGATTTTGCAAGCAGAAATCGCTGGCACTGAGGTCCAGCAAAGGTTGTGTGAGTAATTAGAATGCTAGAGAGTAATTAGAAGTCACAGAGGTTTCCCTGTTCATCACCATAACTCTGGTGGAAAAGCCAAAGAAACCCTTGAAAAATGGCAGGTTTGGAGTTTTGGTGGTTCTTCTGACAGAAATTACATCAGACAAGTGGCAGAACCCCCTTGGAAATTCACTCCACTTTGCTGAAAACATGTGATACAATCCATTCATGTGGAGAAGTGCAGCGTGGCGCAGTGGTTAGCACCGCAGCCTCACAGATCCAGCGACCCGGGTTCGATTCTGGGTACTGCCTGTGTGGAGTTTGCAAGTTCTCCCTGTGTCTGCGTGGGTTTCCTCTGGGTGCTCTGGTTTCCTCCCACATGCCAAAGACTTGCAGGTTGATAGGTAAATTGGCCATTAGTAATTGTAATTAGTATAGGTAGGCGATAGGGAAATATAGGGACAAGTGGGGATGTGGTAGGAATATGGAATTAGCGTAGGATTAATATAAAATGGGTGGTTGATGGTCGGCACAGACTCGGTGGGCTGAAGGGCCTGTTTCAGTGCTGTATCTCTAAACTAAACTAAACATGACACAAAGACAAGGTGTCTTGATTACAATAAGTAAATCTGATCATAACTTGTTCTGTTTGATCACATGCTATGAAATAAAGCAAGTTAACAATTAATATCTGCACTCATCTCACCGGGTATTTACTTAGTCCATCTTTATAAAGATTGAAGATGTACACATGTGAACAACACGTGTATCTAGTTCAATTCATAAGATTGATACACACTTGGATTGCACTATTGTACAGTTAGATATTGGGCAGTATGGACACACTGCCAAAACATAAAACATCCAGATCACTTTTGGAAGTGACTAGCACTAGTAGAAATACCAAGGGTTTTTTTCTTGAATTTTGAAAATAAGTGAACAGGGAAGAAGTTCCATCCATCACCACATTATTTAAGCAGTCATTGTACATATCCATATTTTGCAGGGTCCATGTGCATTAGATATTTGGCACAGAAACACCTGGCTGGAAATTTCCTCGGCTCTTTAATGAAGTTAATTGCAGCTCACTTAACCTGGCTGAAACTGTGCAAGTAAACTTGTGTTTTCCAGAAAGTGTGTTAAAATATAACAAGAATAAAGTTAAACCTCATCTAATGTCATTCAGTATAATTTCTGCCCTATCTTATGTTTCCAGCATTTTCTTTTTAATTTTACTCACTCAGTTGGTTGAATCCAGGAGACTCTTCTGTGTAAAATATTCATTGGTGATAATAATGTTTACATGATAATTTTTAAACTGAAATTTGAACCTTTTTAATGTTGAGAATCGACGCTGCAATCCGTGTGCTCTCTCCCAACATTTAACTTTAACCTGGTGGAGACTCATCCTCTAGGTATCTCCAGTATAACAACTCTCATCCTACACAGGATAGATTGAAAATAGCAATTAAACTTCTAATTCTTAAAATCTATTTTATAAATGACTAAGATTCCTGGTCCATTGATCAATAAAATCACATCATATTTTAAAAGGAATAACATCACCTCATTAGAGATCAATAACTATTTCTCAGTCCTGGTCAATAGAAGGGATTTCCATACTCACCATATGGAAGGTGAGGTTTTGGATTTGCACAGGGTTGGATAAGTTTACAGAAAAAATCTCAGTCGCAGAGCTTCATCACATCATTATTAAGCTTTACAGAGTTGATAAAGGAAGGTAGCAACTCTCCGTCTGCCACGATGAACACCAGGCACTTCATTTCAGTTCGCAAATGATGAGCTTCGGCCACTCTGACTCTATAGAAGAGCCTAGAGCCAATTGCTCCACTCACTCTTTAATGCTTCATCTATGCAAATTGAAACTGCCTTTATCAGCTGATCTAAATTTCTTCTCCTGTCTCAAACTCCTACTTGACTGGATTTCTCAATTGATTCTGAGCACCTTGTTATTTCTTCTCTGTCCCTGACTCTTATGTTCATCTGTTCCTTCTCCCTTTTATAGCAGTTTTACTTTCTTACAGTTTTTTTAAATTAACATTTGTTCATTTTCCAATGGCTTTTGAAATTTTTCCAATGTTTCAAAATCCATAATGTCCTAACCAAACAGAACTACATCTCTTTCTTTGATTAATGTTTAGTCTAACCAGTCGATGTTTGTAATTGATATCTAACAGCTCTGATGTAGACCAGTAGTGGGTGAACCTGCTGTTATGCTACACAGTAATGGATTGCTGGAGATATCCACAATGAAATGATAGTATTGGCCATGATTGATTGGAGTGTACTGGTGATCAGCAAGGATGTAGAGTTATCAGGGGAGGGATAAACAGTGATCAATGGGAGGATAACAGTGACAATCAGCAGGGTGGCTAATGGCAGCAATTGTGGGAGTTGGGGATAGCGCTGGTCATTTTGGGATGTAGTGGCATAAATTGGCAGGGGTAACAGTGGCAGCGATAGGCTGGGTAGCGCTGATGGTCAGTGGGGGGCAGTGGGTTAGTGGTGCAGCAGAGGACCACATAATTTGAAAATCTTATCATGTTGTTGGCAGATTAGACATGTAAACCAACCCTGAATTCGAGGGCTCAAACGGGCATTTGGTTCCTGATTTGTATGTGCAAATGGGCCTACAGGAATAGATGGCTAAGTAGATTCAAATGAATAAGAGATATAGCATTTGGACTTACTACTATCCAACATAATTAGATGTACAATTTTCCACTGGAAATTCAGAAAAGAAAAATGTGTGTGAAGACACAGGGAGCGTTTTAACGCCAAATATGTTTGGCGCTAAAGAGTTAAAGAGGTGGCCTTGAAATGTTGGTTTAATTTGCATTTAGCCATCTTGGTAAAGGAGTGGAAATCAGCACTACGACTGGCTGCCAGTTAAAATGCCTGCTGGTGCTGATTAAAAAGTCTGCATGGCATTTTGGTGATGAGCGTTTGCCCTCACACCCTCTCCTCACAAAGACCAGCTGTTTGGGAGTAAACATGGTGTCGATGTCGATTTTAAGTGCTACCTAAAGGGATATTTACTATTTCATGGTCATTTGCTGCTGGAGCTGTGAAGAGGACCTCTGAAAGACACAGGGAAACTCGCTGGGACACTTTGTTAAAACTTCGCCAACACTTGAACAGCACTTATTCTGGAAATTTTTGAAAGACTTTAGCTGAAGAGTGCCTGTGCTGTGCTGCTCCACCTTATTGGACACCTTATATGAGTCACCAGGAGAAAGAGAGTGATTGGTCACTGGCATCTTGCTTGAGACCCCCTTGGTCTGGATGAAGAATGGGAGGAGGACATGAGGTCAGGTAGAGCAGCAATCACTGCTGCAGGAGAGAGGGACAGGAGTGCCTTCCCCACTCTGGTACAGGACATCATTGCTCCTCAGGAACTCCTCCGCCAGGATTTCCAATGTTGCATCCAAGAATCAGTGCGCTCTCTCACTCAGTCCCTGAGCCATCCTGCAACTCCTTCAGTGCAAGGGGGTGCAAGGGGGTGCAAGGAGCCCACATATACTGCCGCTTGAAAATTGCGTCTAATTAGTGCTTGAGTACTAAACCTGCAGTTGTCGGTTTCAGCTCCCACAGGAACCTTCACTTCATGATAATCATCAATTACCCTAAAACTTGCATGCTAATTCTGAAATTTTAAACAGGCGTTTCTTATTAGCACCAATTTAGTGCTTGTGTTCATTCTTTGGCCAAAATAACCCATTAAATATCAGCAGGGATATAACAAATGACCTGTGCTAACTCCGAGAATCAGGCCTGGTGTCAAGGAGTGACAATTGGACAACAGGAACAGAGCAAGTAACTTTGACAACTATACTATGTAATATGATCCTTCTAGGCATCAACAAGAGACAAAAGTAGGCTCAGACAGTATGCACTTCACCACTATCTCTCAGTGATAACTGATGCCCTTTTATGATTTACAACTGCAGAGGTAGGTTTAACATGGAGAAGCACCAACTGGAGAGGCAATTTCCTGTGTAACATTCCCATATTCCAGGGCACAACTGATTACAGTCACATTGTCCTTTGTGCTGCGGTAAACAGTCGTTGATCAATAGAGTCACTTTTTCAGAATGGTGAACACCAAGAGGTGAGGGTCTCATTGATAGAACCCAAGTGGCTAGAAAGGCTCTGGTAACCATGGATCTGTTTGAATAGTACAGCAGAGATGAATAGGAAGGTGTTCATTCAATTAGCATGCAAATTGCATGACCATTCTCAAATCATCCTAAAAGAGAAAAGCATGCTCATGCTCCATGGAGCAACTGCCACTCTCCTGGGGCGGCACCTCAGCAATCTTGCTGATCTATTGGAAAACAGATTAATGGATTCGAAGCCCCTTTGAACAGTAATATCCAGAGCCATGATGGCTGCATTTTGACCTTGCAAGGTAATGGTCTGAGCTTCCTCTGCAGCTCTTTGAACTTTGAAGGAAGCTGTTTTGTGCTGCAATGCAAGCTGTGATATTGGACATCGTGATGGTTTCCAAAGGTGTGCTGATGGAGGTGACACCATGTTGGAAAGAATGGGTGCCAAGCTCTGTGTAACACCCTGTTGGACTCCTCCATGCTCCTTGACATCGAGTGCAGGTTTTCTGGCAATCTATCCAGCGCACCAAGCATTTGGTTATGTATATTCATCAGCCTTCAGCTGTATATAAAAGCAAAATACTGCGGATGCTGGAAATCTGAAATAAAAACAAGAAATGCTGGAACCACTCGGCAGGTGTGGCAGCATCTGTGAAAAGAGAAGCAGAGTTAATGTTTCATGTCAGTGACCCTTCTTCGGAACTGACAAATATTAGAAAAGTCACAGGTTATAAGCAAGTGAGGTGGGGGTGGGGCAAGAGATAACAAAGGAGGTATTGATTGGACCAGGCCACATAGCTGACCAAAAGGTCATGGAGCAAAGGCAAACAATATGTTAATGGTGTGTTGAAAGACAAAGCATTAGTACAGATAGGGTGTTAATGCACTGAATATTGAACAGCAGCAAGTGCAAACCTGAAAACAAACAGTGGGTAAGCAAACTGAACAAACTAAGATGAAATGAAATAAATGCAAAAATAAAGACTGTAAAAAATGCAAAAAAGAATGTAAAAAAAAAGAATAAAAAATAACTAAAAATGAAAGTAAAATGGGGGCTGTCATGCTCTGAAATTATTGAACTCAATGTTCAGTCCGGCAGGCTGCAGTGTGCCTAATCGGTAGATGAGATGCTGTTCCTCGAGCTTGCGTTGATGTTCACTGGAACACTGCAGCAATCCCAGGACAGAGATGTGAGCATGAGAGCAGGGAGGAGTGTTGAAATGGCAAGCAACCGGAAGCTCAGGGTCCTGCTTGCGGACTGAGCGGAGATGTTCCGCAAAGCGGTCACCCAGTCTGCACTTGGTCTCCCCAATGTAGAGGAGACCACACTGTGAGCAGCGAATACAGTATACTACATTAAAAGAAGTACAAGTAAATCGCTGCTTCACCTGAAAGGAGTGTTTGGGGCCTGGGATAGTAAATGGGCAGGTATTACACCTCCTGCGATTGCAGGGACGGGGACGAGGTGGTGGGGGTAATGGAGGAGTGGACCAGGGTGTCGCGGAGTGAACGATCCCTTCGGAATGCTGACAGGGGAAGGGAGGGGAAGATGCGACTGGTAGTGGCATCACGCTGGAGGTGGCGGAAATGGCGGAGGATGATCCTTTGGATATGGAGACTGATGGGGTGGAAAGTGAGGACAAGGGGAACCCTGTCACGGTTCTGGGAGGGAGGGGAGGGAGCCCTTCAGCTGTAGTCTGGTCCATCAAAGTGCTCATCTAAGTCCTTTGAAGTGGAACTAGCCAGAAACATCGCCCTCTAGCGAGCTGGCACTCCCCTATCCTTTACACCCCCCTCCCCACCCCCATGAGAAGCATGAGACTGGTGAATGGGGAAGTGGGGAAGTGTGATTGAGATTATTGGCATTGCTCCTTAATTATTTCATCACATTGAGCCTGTACAAAAAGGGGCTGCCTGGCTTGTAGTATCAAGTCTTCTTCCTGTTTCTCCACTTCCTGTTGCTGTTTCACTTCCTCCTACTCCTGCTCCATCTCTTCTTCATGCTCTTGCTCCTCAGCTTCTACTTGTGGTCAGTGTCTTACCACATGCAGAGCCCTCCTCTAAAATACATCTCTAAATTATTCACATTCACTGTCTTCTTCCTCTTCCTCCACTACATTGATAACCCTAGTTCCTGGGTATCTGAAATAACAAAAGAAACAAGGGTTGGGTTGTGGTTAGAATAGAGGAGAAGTTACGATGTGCATGTTCGCGCCATTTATATCTTGTAAGGCAAAAGAGATTGAGGGATGAGGGAGAAGTGGAAAGAGAGAAGGAGGATTAGGTACAGTGGCGCAGTGGTTAGCACCGCAGCCTCACAGCTCCAGCAACCCGGATTCAATTCTGGGTACTGCCTGTGTGGAGTTTGCAAGTTCTCCCTGTGTCTGCGTGGGTTTCCTCCGGGTGCTCCGGTTTCCTCCCACATGCCAAAGACTTGCAGGCTGATAAGTTAATTGGCCATTATAAATTGCCCCTAGTATAGGTAGGTGGTAGGGAAATATAGGGACAGGTGGGGATATGGGATTAGTGTAGGATTAGTATAAATGGGTGGTTGATGGTCGGCACAGACTCGGTGGGCCGAAGGGCCTGTTTCAGTGCTGTATCACTAAACTAAACTAAAAAAACTAAACTAAACAGATAACCTTATTATTGTATCCTTTCAGCTCAGCTAGTGGCTACGGCCTGAGTGATGT
This sequence comes from Heterodontus francisci, assembly GCF_036365525.1. NCBI lineage: Eukaryota > Metazoa > Chordata > Chondrichthyes > Heterodontiformes > Heterodontidae > Heterodontus > Heterodontus francisci. The sequence continues at coordinate 189,118,850 of NC_090374.1, forward strand.
CTCTTCCTATGATGGCTCACACTGTATCCTCCATGGGGGTTAAAACACGCAGGTGAGCTTGTCATCCTCCAATTCTTTGCTGCTATCTGCTGCTATGCACCAGCATCTCCTGCAAGAAAGAGGGAAATGTGTCAATGAGTGTCCTGCAATATATTTAGGTGATGTGGCTGTCATACTTGAATAGTTACCAGTGTGTATGATATGCAACTTGTGGCTTGCAACTGTGCTAAGTGTTCGCAGGTGAAATAAAGCATATAAATAATAGGGTTGATTCCTGATTAATAGAGATTATAGAATCATAGAACCATAGAAATTTAAAGCATGGAAGGCAGCCATTCGGCCCACCGTGTCCGCCACAGCCAACAAGGAACCATCCAGCATAATCCCACTTTCCAGCTCTTGGCTTGTAGCCTTGTCAGTTACAGCACTTCAAGTGCATATCCAGGTGCTTTTTAAGTGTTATGTGGGTTTCCGTCTCTACCACACTTTCAGGCAGTGAGTTCCAGATCCCCAACACTCCCTGGGTGAAAATACTTCCCCAAGAATCCCCTCTAAACCTCCTACCTCGTACCCTAAAACAATGCCCCCTGGTTATGAACCTCTCAACCAAGGGGAATAGAACCTTCCCATACACTCTATCTTGACCCCTCATTATTTTATACACTTCAGTTAGGTCTCCCCTCAGCCTCCCCTGTTCCAAAGAAAACAACCCTAGCTCATCTAATCTTTCCTCATAACTAAAATTCTCCAGTCCAAGCAAAATTGTCATAAATCTCCTCTGTACCCTCTCTAGTGCAATGACATCTTTCCTATAGTACGATGACCGGAACTGCATGCAGTACTCCAGCCGTGGCCTAGTTAGTGTTTTAAACAGTTCCAGCATAACCTGCCAACTCTTATATACTAGGCCTCGGCTAATAAAGGCAAGTATCCTGTATGCCTTCTTGACCACCTTATTTACCTGTCCAGCCACCTTCAGGGATCTGTGGACATGCACTCCACGGTCCCTCTGTTCCTCTACACTTCTCAGTATCCTACTATTAATTCTGTATTCCCTTGCCTTGTTACCCTTCCCCAAATTCCCCAAATTCATTACCTCACACTTCTCTGGATTGCACTCCATTTGTCACTGTTCCTGTCATCTGTAGTTTTCTTCTTCATTATCAACCACATGGCAAATTTTTGTATCTTCTGCAAACTTCTTGATTACACCCCTACATTCAAATCCAATTCATTGATGTCTCCCACAAAAGGCAAAAACCTAATACTGAGTCCTGTGGAACTCCACTGGAAATAGCCTTCCAATCACAAAACCACCCATCAACCATTAGCCTTTGCTTCCTGCGGTTGAGCCAATTTCGGATCCAACTTGCCACTTTGCCTTGGATACCATGGGCTTTTATTTTTGTGACAAGTCTGCCATGTGGGACCTTATCAAAAGCCTTGCCAAAATCCATATAGACTACAACAAATGCACTACCCTCAACAACTCTCCTTGTTACCTCTTCAAAAAATTCAATGTTAGACGCGACCTTCCCTTAACAAATCCATGCTGACTATCTATCTGTGTCTTTCTAAATGAAGATTTATCCTGTCCCTCTGAATTTTTTCCAATAACTTTTCCACCACTGATGGCAGGGTGACTGGCCTGTAATTACTTGGTCTATCCCTTTCTCCCTTGTTAAACAATGGTACAACATTACCTGTCCTCCAGCACCATGCCTGTAGCCAGAGAGGATTGGAAAATGGTCAGAGTCATAGAGAGATACAGCACTGAAACAGGCCCTTCGACCCACTGAGTCTGTGCTGACCAACAACCACCCATTTATACTAATGCTACATTAATCCCATATTCCCTACCACATCCCCACCATTCTCCTATCACCTACCTACACTAGGGGCAATTTACAATGGCCAATTTACCTATCAACCTACAAGTCTTTGGCTGTGGGAGGAAACCAGAGCACCCAGCGAAAACCCACACAGTCACTGGGAGAACTTGCAAACTCCGCACAGGCAGTACCCAGAACCAAACCCAGGTCCATGGAGCTGTGAAGCTATGGTGATAACCACTGCGCCACTCCAGAGCCTCCGCTATTTCTTCTCTTGCTTCCCTTAACAGCCGACGATACATTTCATCCAGGCCTGGGTATTTATTCACTTTCAAAGATGTTAAATCCCTTAATACGTCCTCTCTCACTATGTTAATTTCATCTAATATTTCACACTCCTCCTCCCTGATTGTAATGTCTGTATCATCCCTCTCTTTCGTGAAAACAGATGCAAAGTACTCATTAAGAACCATACCCACACCCTCTGCCTCCAACACAGGTTACCCTTATGGTCTCTAATAGGCCCTAATCTTTCTTTATTTATCCACTTGCTCTTTATGTATTTATATATCTTTTTGTTTTCCTTGATTTTACTTGCCAATATTTTTTCATACCCTCTCCTTGCTTTCCCAATTTCATAAAGTCATAGAGTCATAGAGTTATACAGCACAGAAACAGGCCCTTCGGCCCATCATGTCTGTGCCGGCCATCAAGCACCTAACTATTCTAATCCATTTTCCAAAACTTCGCCCGTAGCCTTATATGCTATGGTGTTTCAAGTGCTCATCTAAATACTTCTCAAATGTTGTGAGGGTTCCTGCCTTGACCAGCTCTTCAGGCAGTGTGTTCCAGATTCCAACCACCCTCTGAATGAAAACATTTTTCCTCAAATCCCCTCTAAACCTCCTGCCCCTTACCTTAAATCTAAGCCCCCTGGTTATTGACCCCTCCGCGAAGGGAAAAAGTTTCTTCCTATCTAACCTATCAATGCCCCTCATAATTTTGTATACCTCAATCGTGTCCCCCCTCAGCCTTCTCTGCTCTAAGGAAAACAACCCTAGCCCATCCAGTCTCTCTTCATAGCTGAAATGCTCCAGCCCAGGCAACATCCTGGTGAATCTCCTCTGCACCCTCTCCAGGGCAATCACATCCTTCCTATAGTGTGGTGACCAGAACTGTACACAGTACTCCAGCTGTGGCCTAACTAGCGTTTTATACAGCTCCATCATAACATCCCTGCTCTTATATTCTATGCCTCAGCTGATAAAGGCAAGTATCCCATATGCCTTCCTAACCACCTTATCTACCTGTGCTGCTGCCTTCAGTGATCTATGGACAAGTACACCAAGGTCCCTCTGACCCTCTGTACTCCCTAGGGTCCTACCATCCATTGTATATTCCCTTGCCTTGCTAGTCCTCCCAAAATGCATCACCTCACACTTCTCAGGATTAAATTCCATTTGCCACTGCTCCGCCCATCTTACCAGCCTGTCTATATCGTCCTGTAATCTAAGGCTTTCCTCCTCACTGTTTCCGACACTGCCAATTTTTGTGTCATCTGCAAACTTATTGATCATACCTTCTATATTCACGTCTAAATCATTAATGTACACGACAAACAGCAAGGGTCCCAGCACAGATCCCTGTGGTACACCACTGGTCACAGGCTTTCAATCGCAAAAACAACCCTTGACCATCACCATCTGCCTCCTGCCACTAAGCCATTTTGGATCCAATTTGCCAAATTACCCTGGATCCCATGGGCTCTTACCTTCTTAACCAATCTCCCATGCGAAACCTTATCAAAAGCCTTACTGAAGTCCATGTAGACTACATCAATGGCTTTACCCTCATCTACACCTCTAGTTACCACCTCGAAAAATTCAATCAAGTTAGTTAGACACGATCTCCCCCTGACAAAGCCATGCTGACTATCCCTGATTAATCCCTGCCTCTCCAAGTGGAGATTAATCCTGTCCCTCAGAATTTTTAATTTCCCTCCTACACTTCTTATATTCCTCGTTACCTGTCATTAGCTTCCTTTTTTACTCTTTCCTTTAAGCCCCTTGACATCAGGGGACTCCAGATTTATTAGTCCCACCCTTTAAAGGACCATACTTGCTCTGAACCCCTTACTATCTCTTCCTTGAATGCCTCACACTGATCTGACACCTTCAAGTAGCTACTTCCAGTCCACTTTAACTGAATCACATCTCAGCTGAGTAAAATTAGCTTTTCCTCAATTGAGAACTTTTATTCCTGGTCTATCTTTGCCCTTATTGTTGATAGATTTGTGATGTGGGCATACAGAATTGAGCATTGGATGAGGCTAGTGGTACAGAAGGTAAGATAATCACATTTGAATTCACTCACCTTGACCCCTCATGTGGGATCATTAAACCTCTTCCTACACTGCACCCAAGTACTAGGAGCTACACTTCTGGCATTGACCTCTGCTGTTAGTTTTTTTCCCACTGCCTCCTGATCATATGTCTGGAGGGCCTCCTGCCCTTTTGCAATTACAGGACCTCTCTTCTTCTTTCCATACTTTGCACCAAGATCTCGAGTGCAGTTTCTGAACATGTGCACACTCTCACATGGTCAGCCATTACTCAAAGCATCAGAGCACAGGTTCAGTTTTCAAAGGACTCCCACCACTTCTTGCAGCCACAATGCACCTCCCATTTCAGAGGTGCCATCTGTCTTTATATAGCACTAGCTACTCATGAGATTGTGCCCCCGACTGATATGTGCAGTCAAGAACAGCACACAGCATTCATTTAAAACAGCAGGCAGCATAAATTTACCGTGCTGCCTGCAACTGAATGAACGTATCTGGGTTAATCTAGCACTGCGATTCTGATGCCCGTTTTCGGGTCTTATCCAATTTAACTCCTGGAGCATGTCTCAGTGACACTCAGCTAATAGCTACCTTACCACCCCAACCACATGGGTTTCATTGAGAAGAAGCAACAGATTAATTAGGACAGTGTAACATTTCCCCATGGTTAGGAAGGGAAAGCATTGTGGGAGCAGATACTAGGGTCAGGGTCACTTCTGTGGGATGTTGAATGATAAAGAATATAACATATGGCATTGTTTTCTGGGAGTCCCTTTCATTCGTTAATATGTACGTGCTGTGCTGGACCGAAAAATGTTCCCAGAGCAGAAATGTTTAGTTCTGCCTGACATCATTGCTAATGTTTAATTTCATGGGTCAGAGATGATGATGGAGTGAATGTGTTTGTGGTAATGGATCAGCTACTTTCAGGAGAACAGTTTGTTTTTAGTGTTTGCCAAATGGCTCCAGTATTTCCCAATCAGGCTGCTAGTGATGGCGGCTCATCCTCTCCTGGGCCCTCATGCCCCTCGTGCCCCTTCCTTTTCAGACACTCTTGCTGCTGTGTCTCCAGGTCCCAAACCTCTGGCAGTTGCCTGGCTGTGCAGCATGTGGCACACAACATTGATCCAGAAGAGCTTCCTACTCATCTTCATCCTCAGCCAAAAACAACAGAATTCCCAGTGGATCCCCAGGGAAAGGTGTCTGGAAACACTTCCCAGCACCTGTGCCAAATGGGAAAGAGTTACATTCCCTTCTACTGCAGGTTAACTGAGACTGGTTCCTGAAAGCTCACAAAGATTGCCGTTAAACTGCGTGCTATCTGCTCATTTAAATAAAGTAGCCTCCCAGGTGCAGCCTGTCTTCTCTCAATATTCAAATTTATAGGGGTAGACGGCACTTGTCTTGAAACCGCTGGAAATGAAGGAAATTTATTTGTAAGGTTTGACATCAATTGGCTTCAATTACGAACATACAAGCATACGAATAAGGAGCAGGACTAGGTCACTCGGTCCCTCGAGCCTGCTCCGCCATTCAATAAGATCATGGTTGATCTGATTGTAACCTCGACTCCACATTCCCGCCTACCCCTGATAACCTTTCACCCCCTTGCTTATCAAGAATCTATCTACCTCTGCCTTAAAAATATTTAAAGACTCTGCTTTCACTGCCTTTTGAGGAAGAGAATTCCAAAGACTCACAACCCTCTGAGAGAAAAAGTTTCTCCTCGGCTCTGTCTTAAATGGGCGACCCCTTTTTTTAAACAGTGACCCCCTTGTTCGAGATTCTCCCACAAGGGGAAACATCCTTTCCACATCCACCTCATCAAGCCCCCTCAGGATCTTATATGTTTCAATTTAAGTCGCCTCAGGGATATTGTCTAAAAATTAAAGCCAGACCTCTCAGGAGTGAAATCAGGAAGCACTTCTGTATTACAAACTGTGGTTTGGAACTCTCTTACACAAATAGCAATTGACACTGGATCAATTATAAATTTTAGAACTGAGATTGATAGATGTTTGTCAACCAAAGGTATTACGGGATATGAGACAAAGGTGTTTATATGGAGTTAGGTCGCAGAACAGCCTCAAGGGGCTAAATGGGCTCCTCCTACTCATTTGTTCTTTACATTTTTATGCGATCTCGCTAGTAACATAGAGAAGGAAAGGATGCGAGGGGAATGAGGGGAGGTTTAGCGGTACAGCCAGCCAGATTGAAGGCTCTCAGGTGGGTAGGCCTGCAGCTCCAGGCTGGGCCGCAGCCAGCGATCTCACATCGACAGAAGTAAGTCATCGGAAGATGTTTGGTGGACAGATCGCAGGGTAGATGGATGGGGTTGGTCAGACTGATCGTAGGGGGTGGGGTTTACAGGTAAGCTTGTTGAATCAGTGTGTGTCTAAAACTGTTGTCCATCACCAGACAGGATGCAATGTATATACTCATGTAACCATCAGGCAGAAGATAGAACCAGATGTGTTAACTAACTTCCCATTTATTGTTATATATTGTTTCATCTCTTCAAGTAAAGAACCCACTTAACTGAGTTACCAATCCTCCTCTTGTGGCTGATGTGTTTGTGTAAAGTAGAAAACACAATATGGTGGCAGCTGGCTGTGTTTGATGATCCGAATTGAAGATTTTGCAGAACCTGCAACACTGAACCCCTCCACATGCTAAAGAACTCCAGTGTGTGGAAGTTTGAAGACCTAACAAGTACATCTGCAGTACTTACAGCAGCATGGCAGCCTCTGTGTGAGTGATTTTACAACAGTGTAGGAGTCCATTATGCAGCAGATCCGTGTGGTCTGGACACCACCCCTTTGCTTCAACAAGCAGGCGTCAGTTTCCAGTAAAACTACCACTAATCGAGGGAGTGTTAATCTGAAAAAACAAGAAATGCTGGAACCACTCAGCAGGTCTGGCAGCATCTGTGAAAAGAGAAGCAGAGTTAAGCCATGGGACGGGGACGAGGTGGTGGGGTAATGGCAACGTCATGCCGAGCACGAAATTCATTGAGGTGGGGGCGTAAGGGGATAAAACTGAGACCTTTGCTGAGTACAGAACGCTCAGCATCAGAGAGGGGGAGGTCAGAGGGTATAGTGAATACACGGCAAGGGGTCAGATCAGAAGGGGTGGGGTCAGAGGGAAGTGAAGCGGAAGGAGGATCTGGAGGGGCATTAGTCCCCATCAGCTGCTGGAGCTTGCGTTCCTTAACACCCGAAAGGAAGAAAAAAAGTTTTTTGTTAATGCGTCGGATGAGACGAAAGATGAAATGAAACTGCGGAGTAGAACAGCTTTGAGATAAGGTGAGGCGGTGCTGCTGGAGAGAGAGGTCCAGTGTGTGCATGTGGCGGCACATAGCACTGAGTGTGGATCTCAGGATGCGGCGAGAGTAGCAGTCCGAGGAACGTTGTATTTCTCGGAGATACCTGTGATCCTGGGTGGATTCAAAGCATGATGGGTGAAACTGCAGTTGGAATCCACGTGGAATAAGTCGGAGCTGGAGACAGTCACTGAGGAAGGAGATGTGGCTGTGAAAACGAGTTTTGGTAGATACCTTATCAAACACCAGGAGGGAAATAGAAAGCAATTTTATTTTAGTGTTAATCTGAGCCCAATTGTTGCAACAGCTGGTGCAGAAAAAATTGTTTTGAACTGACTCCATTAGGTATGGAGCAGGTTAGGGCTCCATTAATGGGATCAATTATTTCTCCCGCTGGATACTAGATCAGAAGTACCGGAAGGGCAGCCAAACCTTCGGGGGGAGGGTCAGAAAAAAAAAGTCCATCGAGCAGCAGCCTCCGATAGCATTAAGAAGGCTGAGAAAGACATTCATCTCCAATTAAAATAAAAAATTCACCCCGAAACGCAGCTTTGTGGGTGGGGCCTAGAAAAAGCGTCGGACAGCAGCAACAGTGCCATCGATCCTAAGTCGAACAATAGGGTGTGGCCATCCAAGGAACTGCAAACCAGTGCAGCCACAGAATTTAACCCCTGAAGAACTGCGCAACACTGATTATTTGTTCCTGCTTCAGATATTATTGAAACGCCTGCGAAAACTGACAGGATGACTACAAAATTCCCATCCCTAAATTAGAAGACAGTAGACCTCCTTACTGAATTCAAATTGTTCAGGCAATGGATGGAACTATGTCTTCTGTACCTGGCTGTCTCTGAACCAGACAGGCAAGCCATCAAAGTAAAAGTAGCCATAGGAAATGAAGGTCTCCACAGACTGAACACATCAGCACTGTCAGAGGATGATCTCAAAGACCCAAGCAAAATATGGTCTACACTGGAAGACCAGTTAAGAGCTAATCTTAATTTCCACATTACACCATCTCAAATTTATGTCTTTCAGACAGCAACCAAGGAAATGATAGATCAGTTTGTGAGCCAGTAACACGTACCTATTTGGAAAAAGTTTATCATGGAAATGGACCACAAGCCACTTGAGATGATCTGGCATAAACCATTAACTGGTGCACCACCCAGATTACAGTGGCTACTCATCAAAATACAAGGCTATGACTGCGACATATACTACAAGCCAGATAGTTCCATGGTCACATCCAATACTCTAAGTCATTTACTTAACCCTTCCAAATTGCAGATATTTCCTTAGATCTGCAAGTAGATCTCATTAATAATGAAATAGATAACGTCTTACATATTATGAGTTTTGGGCAGTATAAATGCCAGCAACTGCAACAAGAAATATCCAATGATCCCCTTTTGCAACAATCATGGAAGGCTGTGATTGGTGGGTGCCCAGAGTCCTTCCAGGAATTCCATAGATTTTAAGACCATTTTGGCCTTATAGAGATGAGCTTGGGATATCCCAAAGTTTTACCTTCAAGGGCAAGCAAGTCCTTATAGCAGAATTTCTTAGACCTGACATCCTACAACAATTGCACCAAGTGCATATGAGGGTAGATCGGATCGGGCGCCTGGCTAGAGAAACAGTAAACTGGCCAGAGATGAATCAAGACATCGAAACTGCTGTGAGGGAATGTGAGACATGCCAAGCCTACATGTACAGTCGCCCAAAAGAACCATTATTACCTCACAAAGTATCCACACACCCATGGATCAGAATTGCAACTGATCTCTTCAGCATCCATGGAGATGATTTCTTGATTGTAACTGACTGCTTCTCGAAGTTTCCCATTATCCTTTAGTTACATGACACATCCAGTGCAGCCATTGCAAACACACTGAGTGTAATCTTAATCCTGTTTGGGGCACCATAATAAGTTGTTTCAGACAACGGACCCCAATATACTGGAAAGCCGTTCAAGGTGATGTGTGAAAAGTGGAGAGTTCACCGTACTACTTCATCACCACTTTATCCCAGGTCCAATGGCATGGAGACAAATTATGGTACATACCATTAAGTCTCTAATCATTGTTTCAAATGTCAGCAAACTAAACAGGACAAGCATGTCGCAATGCTACATCTTACAGCGACACCGCTCAATGCAACCATTCCCTCACCAGCAGACAAGTGCAAACAACCCATCCCAGTCATCATTCATTGATACTTCCAGGAGAACGAGGTGTGTTCATTGAAAAACAGGAGAGGATGAAGGAAGCACACAACCAGCATGTGGGCAAAGAATTACCCAATTTAAACATTGGACAAAAGGTATGGATACAACACCCAACCGATGGAACACATGGAATCCATCAGAAATCATAGCATCTGTCCAGATCCACGATCGTATCAAGTATGAGCACCCAATGGCATGACATTGCGAAGAAATCAATGCCAAATCAGGGAAGTACCAGAAGAAGAAACACCAAGTAGTCCAATCACAAGTCGAACATGATCTAAGACATGAACCAAGCACAACACTCCTACAGACAACCAGAGTTGTGAGAACATACAGCGATCTCAAACCAACTTCACAGTAACCAAGTCTGTCCGGGCACATCAGCAAACTTCAGAGACTCATAAGTTCATTATTCTGTATAATTGTAATGTGATATATAATTGTATTCTGATTAAGGATACAGCTTTAAGTTAGAAAAGAAGGGATGTTGTGTATACTTTTAAGGAGCATGTCTAAAACTATTGTCCATCACCAGACAGAATGTGATGTATATACTCACGTAACCATCAGGCAGAAGGTAGCAGTCCTGGAGATCAGAACTATTAACTAACCTCCCAGTTATTGTTGTATTTAGGTTCATCTCTTTAAATAAATAACCCACTTCATTGAGTTACCAATCCTTCTTATGTATTTGGTGTGTTTATGTAAAGTAGAATACACAACAGTTGAGAAAATGGAGAAGTGGGAGGAGTCCACTACATGTATCTGCAACACATTGCAGGAAATTTCTTATTGACATGTAGAAAACACTGAAATCAGTGACAACACCGAAACAAGATTTTGGTTTCAACAAAATACCAGGAGGATGTTCCAGAGACATGTGTGCTCTTGAAACTTTCAATTTCACGACAGGAATAATAACTTCTCACTCACAGCAGCAACCCTCAGAAGACTATCCCTTATTTCTATGCTTGAAGGATGAGATGGGAGGTAACAGAAGAGTTAGCAGAACTTCTCTGACCTTTGAAATAATCTTTTGTATATCTTTTATGTCTGGACAAAGGAAATGCTGCACTGTATTAATGCAAATGGATATCATTCCATCCACCTCTATCAGTCTGCCCGATTTACCTGTTGAAGTGATCTGGTGTCTACCGATTGCTGCCAGTGTCAAATGCTTGTTGTTGTATCTATTCATCATCCAGCATTTTCATTTTGTTCTTTCTCTGTGTATTTGCCAGCTAAGGTCTAAAAGGGCTGTGGAACAGAAATAAATCTCCAGCAGTGAACCAAAGCAAAGGAAGAAACTAAAAGATCAGTCTGTTCTCAAGCTGACATGGACCACTGAGTCAAGAATGCTTCACTCAATGTAGTAACCAGCAGCATACACATTTAGTTTTTAATGTGGGTCTCCCCTTCAGTGCCAATTGCTTAGTTGCTCCAGCTTCATAATAGAAATAAACCCCCCATTTATATTGGTCCTGCTAATTAATGAGATGAGCCCACTACTGGAAGTGTGAGCTTCCAGTGAGCTACATGCTAGCTGGCCACAGTGAGTGAATTTGATATAGCAGACGTGAAGTGTCAGGCTCCAGACTTGATGATATGAGAACTATCAGCTGATCGTCCTGACCGTCATATCGTCAGTCCCTAAATATTCTCCATGTACCAGTGAAATCCATCATTGCGCACACCATAGGAGTGATGAAGCAGTGATTCTGATAGTTTAACAGTGTTTGGGGTTTCCTCCCAGCCACATTGTCACATACCACTGTGGTTTGCTGTAGACTGCACAACCTTACTATGCAATGTGGAAAAATGCAGAGCTGCTGAGGGAGATGTGTCCTCTGCCTTCAGTTGGTGAAGACACATATGAGATTGCAGATGCTGAGCATGCCATTGGTGAACCACAGTTGCCACCCACCCTGCTCAAGAGCCATTCATCACGATCTTATTCAGGCATAATTTAAATGATGAAACCTTAACCCCCTGCTCTCATCTTCCCTATGTCTTTGCTATTTGCTGACCTCCACAATTAACAGATTATTCCACAACTGCCAAGCAGGTCAATTGTCCAACTGAAGGTTCCAATACGCAGTACTGATACAAAATCATTCTCCACACAAATTTAATGAAGTGCCAGCAAATGTCATTTACTGATATTTCTTTGTGGTTTGGTGCTACTATTTGCCACCCTGTTTTGCGTTGGTATCTGACTGCTGTGCTCCACTGCCTATTCCAGTACTTCTTTGACCTACACCCCAGCAGATGGTATGTGTCAATTTGGCTGCAAGGGCAGCCTGGCTCTGATAGTTTACTGGTTGTCAGCCTAAGTGGTAGCACGTGAGCCTCCAAACAGCCATTGCATAAGAAGGTACTAGAATCCTGAGGTATTGTCATCCAGAGAGCCAGTGACATTACCATGCCCATTCCACAACTGTTCTTTCTATTGAGGTCTATTTCAACATTCCCATGCAGGTCAATGGTCTTGCTATTTAGAGAGACAGATGTTGTGATCAGTGAGAGGTGGACAATTGACCAAACAGATGTCCTGCTTTCCCTGCTAGTACTGGTGTTTCAATGTCACAGCATACATCTTTTGTCCCCAGCAGGTTCCCTGCCCAGAAGCCAGCCCGATTGACTGGTTTGGCTCCTTGTCGACTGGGACTGCACCGGAGGAGGCTGCAGGTTTAGAAGCAGGTAGGCAGCCTGCAGCTAGGTTAGGGGTAGTGTGGATGGGGGTGTTTCAGATCTTGTGGCAGCGAGTGGGGGTTAGTTGCCAATCACTGGGGTGTGCCCAAGAAGCAAGTTATCTTGGGGGGTGCTGGGGTGGTGTGGCATTCCTGCTCCTCTTGGCCCACAAACAGTGCCAGAAAGGCATGTACTCTTCAATGCAGCAGCCCTAAATATCCTTTATCGGTCAGGTTTCCTAAAGCTCAGGGTTAAACCAGGAAGATATGTTAAATATGAGGCATTGAGACTCATTATCATACTTAAATGTTCAACCCAGCTCCTGGGAGGGGGTTGCTTGCCCCTCTTGCCCCTGCTAAAACTGGATGTTGAGGTTAGTGGCAGGTTGGGGTCAGGTTTTTTAAAATGTTAACATCTCACCTGACCCATGCCGACCCTTTTTTGAGGTTAAAGTTACCTCTAACAAGTGCATTGCCAATTATTGATCCACTGAGATCCTATCAATGCATCTCCAAGCATATCCAGGGTGAAGCCCAAGGCCTGTGACGCATTCCTGAGACACATTTTGAGTGACATTACTGACTGTACTGGGAGTTTTCAATACTGATGGTTCTGGAGGGACTCCATGAACATATGTATATATGAACATATGATTTAGAGCAGGAGTAGTCCATTCGGCCCCTTGAGCCTGCTCTGTCATTTAATAAGATCATGGCAGATCTGATTACGGCCGCAACTCTACTTTCTTATCTACCCCGTATACCCTTTGACTCATTTGTTAATCAAGAATCTATCTAACTCAGCCTTATAACTATTCATTGACCCAGATCTCAGGGGAGAGAATTCCACAGAAAGACAACCCTAAGAGAACAAAAAAACTTCTCCTCACCTCCATCTTAAAGGGGAGATCCTTTATTTTAAACGATGTCCCCAGTTCTTGTCTCTCTCACAAGGGGAAACATTCACTCAGCATCCACCCTGTCAAGTCCTCTCAAGATCTTATATGTTTCAATAAGATCATCTCTCATTCTTCTAAACTCCAATGGGTACAGGCCCAACAAGTCCATCCTTTCCTCATAAAATAATCCCTTCAGCCCAGGAATGAGTCAAGTAAACCTTTTGTGAACTGCTTCTAATGCAATTATATCATTTCATAAGTAGGGAGACCAAAACTGTACACAGTGCTTCGCATATGGTCTCAGGTATGCCCTGTACAATTGTAGCAAAACTTCCTTACTTTTACATGCCATTCCCCTTGCAAGAATGACAACATTCCATTTGCCTTCCTAATCACTTGCTGTACTAGCATACTAACTTTTTGTGATTCATGTACCAGGACACCCAGATCCCTCTGTACTGAAGGGTTTTGCAATCCCTCTCCATTTAAATCGTATACTTTTTTCTATTCTTCCTACCAAAGTGGACAAGTTCACATTTTCCCACATTAAACTCCATCTGCCAAATTTTTGCCCACTCATTTAGCCTATCTGTATCCCTTTGCAGACTCCTTATATCCTCCTCACAACTTATTCTCCTACCTATCCTTGTGTCATCAGCAAATTTATCTACCATACATTCAGCCCCTTCATCCAAGTCATTTATATAGATTGTAACTAGTTGAGGCCCCAGCACTGATCCCTGTGACACTCCACTAGTTACAGCTTGCCAACCCAAAAATGACCCATTTATTCCTACGCTCTGCTTCCTGTTAGCTAACCAATCCTCCATCTATGCACATTCAAGGAGTTCTGATGAAAGGTCACACATCTGAAATATTAACTCTGTTTCTTTCTCCACAGATGCTGCTAGACCTGCTGAATATTTCCAGTGCTTTATGTCTTTATTTCAGATTTCTAGCATCTGCAGTATTTTGCTTTTACTCTATCCATGTTAATATGTTACCCCTACACCATGAGCTCTTATTTTGTGTTGGAACTTTTGATCTAGCATTTTATCAAATACCTTTTGGAGATCCAAGTACACCATATGTACAGATTCCCCTTTATGCAAGTTGATTAATTTAATAGAGTTCTTTGAGGAAGTAACAATCAAACATTTCCCTTTCACAAAAGCATGTTGATTCTGTCTGATTGATTTCAGATTTTCTAAGTGCCCTGTTATAACATCCTTAGTAATAGGTTCTAGCATTTCCCCTATAACAGAAGTTAGGCTAACTGGCCTGCAGTTTCCTGCTTTCTGCCTCCCTCCTTTCTTGAACAGAGGAGTTACATTTGCTATTTTCCAATCTGATGGGATCTTTCCAGAATCTAGGGAATTTTGGAAAATTACAACCAATGCATATACTATCTCCACAGCCACTTCTTTTAAGACCCTAGGATGAAGTCCACCAGCTTTTATTTCTAACAGTTTTCTCAGTACCCTTTCCCTCGTGACTATAATTACTTTACATTCCTCCCTCCCTTTCACCTCTTGATTTGCTAGTATTTCTGGAATGTTATTTGTGTCTTCTACAGTGAATATCTGTTCAAAGCTTCCACCATTTCCCCAGACTCACTCTCTAGAGGATCCACGCTAATATTTGTCCTCTTTTTCCTTTTTAAATGCTTGTCGAAACTTACTATCTGTTTTTGTATTGCTAGCTAATGTTCTCTCACTCTAATTTCTTCCCCTTTTTTAAATCATTCTTTGCTGTTTTTTAAATCAGGTCCAATCTTCTGACCTATCACTAATCTTCACAGAATTGTACGCTTTTTCTTTCAATTTGATAGTTTCTTTAACTTCCTTAGTTAGCCACGGATGATGCATGCTTCTCCTAGAGTCTTTTTTTCTCACTTGAATGTATCTTTGAGTCTTATGAAATATCTCCTTAAGTGTTTGCCACAGCATCTCTATTGACCTACCCCTTAACTTAATTTCCCAGTTCACTATAGCCAGCCCAGTCTCCATACCCTTGTAATTGCCTTTAGTTAAATTTTAAATACTAGTCTTAGATCCACTCTTCTTTCCCTCAAACTGAATGCAAAATTCAATCATGTTATGATCACTGCCACCTAGAGGCCCCTTTACTGTGAGGTCATTAATTAATCCTGCCTCATTTGCACACTATTAGGTCTAGATTAGCTGGTTGGCTCTAGAACGTGCTGCTCTAAGAAATTCTCCCAAAAACATGCTATGAAGTCATCTTCCAGGCTACATTTGCCAATCTGATTTGCCCAATCTATGTTTAGATTAAAATCACCCACGATTCTTGTTGTACTTTGCTTACAAGCCCCCATTATTTCTTCCTGCGTACCCCTTCCTGCTTTTAGGGGGTCTATAGACTACTCTCACAAATGATCTTTGCTATTTCTTATCTCTACTCAAACTGATTCTACATCTTGATCTTTAGACTAATGTCATCCTTAATTAACAGAGCTACCAACAACCTTTCCCTGGCTTCCTGTCCTTCCGAAATGTTAAATACCCTTGAATATTCAGGTCCCAGCCTTAGTCACCTTGTTGCCATGTCTCTGTAAGGGCTATCAGGTCCTACATATTTATTTCTATTTGAGCAGTCCTGTCACATACAGTCATGAATGGTGGTGGACAAGTAAACAACTAACAGGAGGAGGAGGCTCCATGAACAACCCCATCATCAATGATGGCAAAGCCCAGCATTTCAGCGAAAAAGACAAGGCAGAAGCATTTTGCAACCATTTTCAGCTGCCGATGATCCATCCTGGCCTCCTTCTGAGATTCCCACCATGACAGATGATTCGGATAATTTGATTCACGGAGAAATACGGAGATTGGGAAAGCATGCAGCGTAAACAATGTAGCTATATTGGAGACTTTATTTTTCACATAAACTGGGAAAAGCGGAACATCTCAAGCAGTAAAACAATGAAGTTCTGGAATGTATTCAGAACAGTTTTCTGGAACATTATATTTTAGAACCGATAAGGAAACAGGCTATACTGGATTTAGTGATGAATAACAAACTGGGGTAGGCTTGCTGGGCCAGCTGTTCTTGTCCTGCCTGCCATTTAAGTGTGCTCGTAATTAGTTACCTATCTGATGGTAAAGGAACAGTTTGCAAATAGTGACCATAGTATGATTGAGAGAGGGAAGGGAAAAATCACAAACTAATGTTTTAAATTTATGTAAGGCAAATTTTGAGGCAATGAGAATACAATTGGCTGCAGGAAGCACAGATTCTACCTGTACACCTCATTACGCATGTAGTGCCTCTTGTGAGCTGCACCCCTCTGCTGCTTCTCTCTCTCATGCCCAATTGCAGGTCTGTTAGCAACAGCCTGTTGCTGCTGCGGCTGGTCATATTGCTTCTCATCTGAGGTCCAATCTAAGGCAGCCAAAGCACCGCCCATCCTGATCTGATTCTGAAAGCCTCCAAATGTAGAAAGTAAACTCTTAGGCAAAAGTACCGTGACCAAACCATTTCCCAGTAGTAGGGAAGAAAGCAGCTGTGACTCTTAAGTACTTATTGGAGTTTTTGCATGATATTCAATGGTGAGTTCCCAGGAAGTCTGTGAAAGCCATGGATGCACCAATACATTTGAAAGTGTGTTGAAATCAAGCTCCCACTGAGTGATTAGCATATGTTAGCAGCTGACCTGCCTCTCCTGAGGGGTTGCATGGAATCAGCCCAACATCCACCATTTAAACCCAGAGGTCAGTGGATTGGGTGCTGAAGAAGGGTCACTGAGCTAGAACGTTAACTCTGCTTCTCTCTCCACAGATGCTGCCAGACCTGCTGAGTATTTCCAGCATTTCTTGTTTTTAAGTCAGTGGATTGGAGCTGGTTGTTGGACCCGCTGACATTTTCAGTGGAATTAACCCCCCACCTGGGCCTAAACCCATACACTGATGCACGTTAAAATTCTTTCCAAACATTCCAATAGTCTGAAGACAAGTACTGCAGTACAATTATAAAATAAACATTGTGTTTATTGTCATGTATTTATTGTATTCATTTATATGTATTTATATGTATTTATTGGCATTCGCCAGAGCTGGCAGGCAGCCATAAAGACGGGGCTAAAGTGTGGCGAGTCGAAGAGACTTAGCAGTTGGCAGGAAAAAAGACAGAGGATCAAGGGGAGAGCCAACTGTGTAACAGCCCCGACAAACAAATTTTTCTGCAGCACCTGTGGAAGAGCCTGTCACTCGAGAATTGGCCTTTATAGCCACTCCAGGTGCTGCTCCACACACCACTGACCACCTCCAGGTGCTTACCCATTGTCTCTCGAGATAAGGAGGCCAAAGAAGAAGATTTATTGTAAATATATGAATCTTATCTTCCAAAAATGTTGTGATGGTTGCTCATATTATTTCCACTCGGTGTATGCTGTACTGGTATGGAATAGTTCCAACTGAATCTTTCAGTTAATTACGCACACAAGCCAGTGTATTTCTGCTGTATTACTTAAATCTCTCCTGTTAGATGTAAATTGCGCTGGACAGTCAAACGCCACTAGATGGTGATGTTATTCTGCTAGCTGATGAGCAGAATGATGGCAAACTAATTACCCTGAACTTTCCATTCGATTATGCTGGTTTTCTTAGTGCAACTCCCCACATTTCGGTGAACCCGCACAAAGGATCGCGGGGTTTTAAAACTGCGTTCAGCACAATTCGAGCGAGTTTCCACGATCTTTTGCAACGGTTTTAAAAACATTGAGCCAGAAGTTGGTCCCAACCACAAAACTGGCCACTCAATTGCCCTGAGTGATTCATTGGGAGTTTTTGCCAAATGCACACTTTTACAGGTCTTCGAGGAGGCTTTAAAATTAAAGTGGATCTTTTGGGCTAACAAGGATATTTGGAAAAGTTGTGCCTTTAAAAAAAAACTCTTACTGTGTCCCAATTGAGCTAGAAAGTAGTTTTGTATATCTTTTAAAAGTAATTTGCAGTAATTTAAAATAGATTTTTCACAGCTGCTGGATCAACACTGTGATTTAAAATGCTTATTTTTTGTGACAAAATGTTTACAGGCATATTAATTAAACTTTACCAAGTTACTACTTGTAGATATTTCACATTGGTTTCACAGTGTTCACTACCATTTGCAACTTCTCAGATACTGAAGCAGTCCATGCCCGCATATAGCAAGACCTGGATAACATTCAGGCTTGGGCTGATAAGCGGCAGCTATTTTGTATGTCACACAAGTGCCAGGCAATGACCATCTCAAACAAGAGAGAAATCATCTCTCCTTGGCATTCAATAGCATTACCGTCACTGAATTCCCATCATCAATATCCTGGGGGCTACCATTGACCAGACGTTTAACAGAACCAGCCACATAAATACCGTGGCTACAAGAGCAGATCAGGGACCGGAAATTCAGTGGCGAATAACTCACCTTCTGACTTCACAAAGCCTGTCCGCCACCTACAAGACACAAGTTAGAAGTGTGATGGGAATATTCTCCACTTGACTGGATGAGTGCAGCTCCAACAACACCCAAGAAGCTTGACACCATCCAGGAGAAAGCAGCCTGTTTGATCAGCACCCCATCCCCCACCTTAAAGGTTCACTCCCTCCACCACCTGTGCACAGTGGCAACAGTGAGTACCATCTACAAGATGCACTGCAGCCACTCACTAAGGCTCCTCAGACAGCAGCTTCCAAACCCGCGACCTCTACCACCTCAAAGGACAAGGGGAGGATGGAAATACCACCACCTGCAAATTCCCCGCCAAGCCAAACACCATCTTGACTTGGAACTATATTGCCATTCCTTCACTGTCACTGGGTCAAAAACCTGGAACTCTCTTTCTAACAGCACTGTGGGTGCACCTACGCCACGTGGATGCAGCAGTTCAAGAAGGCAGCTCACCACCACCTTCTCAAGGGCAATTAGGGATGGGCAACAAATGCTGACTTAGCCAGCGACACCCACATCCCATGAACGAATAAAAATAGTATTTTTTTAAAGTTATTTGAAAAATATTGTGTTTTAAAACGCTGTCCAATTCCACAGTTCTTTGTGTTTGCTGATATGCAAATGAGTTTGAGCAGAAATCTGGGGAAAAAACTTTTCAAATTAGCAGCAATTTGCGCTAGAATGGCTGATTGTGCCCAAAGTCGAAACTCTATCCCATGTTTCATCGTCATTGATTTGCCTTCATTTTACTCCTCAGTTTAATTTTCTTCCTGCCTTTTGGGGTCTTGCACTGTTCACAATTGAATGATCAAGAGGACAGACAGAATTCCTGCCAATCCCACTCTGCCAGTGGACATTGACCTAGAATGATGCAGATTGACTTCATCTCCTTAATGCACCGTTCTCTGGGATGAATGAAGGCACTCCTATGTTTTTGATGCCTAGAATAACATGTGATCCATGAAAATATTTTCATTTTAAGGCATTTCCTTATTATTTTATTGACCATAAAACATGATGGTTACAGTCGAACTGCACTTCTTGCCATGTAAGTTAATTTAGAAACTATTATATGTTGTATTATTTTATTTTACTCTTCCTCTTTTGCAATGCATCTTTATTATTTTGCTCCCCTTAGAAAACATGTTCCTTCCAATTATTCACTATAATAACAGCAGAATTTTCCCAGTACAGATAAATCCAAATACTTTCACTTGTTGACTAGCTTCCCCAAACCAATGCAATTGTGCAAAAGCTGCACATCAGTGGGTGGCACAGTGGCGCAGTGGTTTGCACTGCAGCCTCACAGCTCCAGCGACCCGGGTTCAATACTGGGTACTGCCTGTGTGGAGTTTGCAAGTTCTCCCCGTGTCTGCGTGGGTTTTCTCCGGGTGCTCCGGTTTCCTCCCACATGCCAAAGACTTGCAGGTTGATAGGTTAATTGGCCATTATAAATTGTCACTAGTATAGGTAGGTGGTAGGGAAATATAGGGACAGGTGGGGATGTGGTAGGAATATAGGATTAGTATAAATGGGCGGTTGATGGTCGGCACAGACTCGGTGGGCCGAAGGGTCTGTTTCAGTGCTGTATCTCTAAAACTAAAAAACAGTCTACACATCATAATTTACAGGCATTAATCCCAGAATCATCCTCCTTCATTTTTCCATGCCAGTTTGAAGATTATGAGCCCAGAAATGCATGTAGTACTGCACATAAAGCCTCCCCTATAGTCTCTGCATGGAGAGGCTTGCTATTGACAACTAGTCATAATGTAAGTACTTAAATTGAGGAGTATCCTGATGTACAGCTAAAAAAATCAGGTGTCCCTCTCAGTAGTGAGGTACAGGGTTGAGATGCAATATTAACAATAAACTAGTTGATCATTCTGGATGTTGCTCATGAAAAAAATGCTGCCACTCTCTTTCTGGAACTGGGCCTCTGCTTGTCTCCCAGTCTCTAATTCTTTGAATCCTCCTCCCTCTTTCAGTTTCTTTTTCTCTCATTCTGTTTCCCTGTTTCCTAAATTCTGCAGACCATCTTGCCTATTGGGTTTTGTGTTTGTGATCTATAAGACTGTAACATTGTAATTCATTAGTGAGCTTGTATTATTGTAGAACGGCCCTCGACACAACAGACCAATGAGAACCAGACATTCTGCTTGCTCTCTCCTTTAATTTTAGTTTTGCATTTTAAGTTCTTTTTTTCTTCCATACAGCCATGTCCTGACCCACTCAGCCTCTGTGCATTGCCGGACCCTCATGCTTACTTCCCAATGTGTGATAAACGGAAGTCACTGTGTATAACAAAAATTTGGATGTAGGTCTCAAAGGAGTAGTGTTGATATTTAGGAATGATATCAGAATAGGAGATATAGAATTCTATCAAATACCAAAGGAAGCTGCAAAAGGCTATTGGTAAGATAGAGGAATGAACTACAAAGTGGCAGATGGAATTCAGTGTCAGTGTCAGTTTAAGGTGATTTTTTTTTGAAAGCGATAACAGCAGGAATTTTACTCTGAATGGTTTTAGACTGTGAAAGAGCAGAGGGATTTATTGTACAGGTTCAAAGCACTTTAAAGGCTGCACCTCAGATTAATAAGGCTGTATAAATGCTTTATTTCAAGGTATATTGGGTAGAAAAGCAGAGATTATGATGAATGATAACAAAGGATCATAGAATGGTTACAACACAGAAGAAGGCCATTTGGCCCATCGTGTCTGTGCCAGCTCTCTGCAAGAACAACACAGCTAGTTCCACTTCCCTGCCCTTTCGCCATAGCCCAGCATTTCTTTTTCTCTTCAGATAGTTATCCAATTCCCCTTCAAGATCCACCACCAGACTCTCAGGCAGGGTATTCCAGATCCTAACCACTCGCTGCATAAAAAATATTTTCCTCTTGTCGCCTTTATCTCCTCTCAACGTTCTCTTCTGTAAGGAGAACAAGCCCCAGCTTCTCCAATATAGCCACATAACTGAAGTCCCTCCTCCCTGGAGCCATTCTCATAAAACTTTTTTGCATGCTCTCTAATGCCTTCACTTCCTTCCTAAAGGGTGGTGCCCATAATTTGACACAATTCTCCTGTTGAGGCTGAACCATTGTTTTACAAAGGCTCACCATAACTTGTTTGTTTTGTATTTTATGCCTCTACGTATAAAGCCCAGGATCCCATATGCCTTATTAACCACATTCTCAACCTCCCTGCCACCTTCAAAGATTTGTGCACATATATCCCCAGGTTCCTCTGCTCCTGCAACCCCTTTAGAATTGTACCCTTTATTTTATATTGTCTCTCCTCGTTATTTCAACCAAAATGAATCACTTCATCTTCACCTTCATCAGGACATGCCTGCATAAGATCTTGATTGATAAAATGGCTGTAACATTGCAATTACCTGTAATGTTTTTACATTTGACATTTCAAAATGTTAAATGTTTTAACCTGGCTGACATTAAAATGAAACCAAGACACTCCTTTGTATATGTTGGTATTATAGTTTCTTTCACTCTGGTTTTTGCTTATTTGGGTCAATAACCATTCAAGAATATTTGCAAACATCTCACATTTTATTGCAACATTTAAACCAGACTGATTCATACTTGTCTGCATTATGTTTCATCTGCCACATGTTTGCCCATTCCACTCCCCCCGTCTATATCCTCTTGAGGTTTATCACTATCCCCTTGAAGGCTATCACTATCCTCCTCACAGTTCACAATACTTTCAAGTTGTGTCAACAGCAAATTTTGAAATTCTGCCCTGCACACCCAAGTTGAGATCATTAAGGTAGATCAAGAAAAGCAGTGGTTCTAGCACTGATCCCTGGGAAACCCCACAGGTATACCTTCTTCCAGTCCGAAAAATAACCATTCACACTTCTCTCTGTTTCCTGTTAGTCAGCCAACTTCATATCCATGCTGTTGCTGTCCCTCTTATTCCATGGGTTTCAACTATGCTGACAAATCGTCACTTTATCAAATGCCTTTTGGAAGTCCATATAGACCACATCAACCATATTACCCTCATCGACCGTCTCTGTTACTTCATCAAAAAACTCAATCAAATTAGTTAAATATGATAGCCTTTAACAAATGCATGCTGACTCTCCTTAATTAATCCATATTTGTCCAAGTGATTGTTAATTTTGTCCCAGATTATTGTTTCTAAACCATTTTCCACCACCAAGGTTAATCTGACTGGCCTGTAGTTGCTGGCTTATCCTTAAACCCTCTTTTGAACAAGGGTGTAACATTTGCAATTCTCCAATCCTCTGACACCACTCCAGTGTCTAAAGAGGATTGGAAGATTATGGCCGGTGCCTCTGCAATTTCCACCCTTACTTCCTTCAGTGTCCTTGGGCTGCATTTTACATTTACATCCCCGATCGTAAACAATGGCAGTCCACCCACATGGACTGCACCATGTGGAGCTGCTGCGATATTCAGTTAAATGGCCAGGGCGGACCACCCACCCTGATGATGTGGAGGGGGCGGGTGGGTGCTGTCCGTCCCCGTCAATGGCTTCAGCAGCCTTTATGCAGGCGCTAACGTCATTATTAAAGGGCTTTGAACCCTTCCATTTAATCTAAATATTTAAAGCTACAGTGAAATTAAAATGTTAAGTAAATTGATCCTGACCCTCTTCCACCACCGCTCCCCCCCACAATGACCATGGAAATAATCACCTGCACTCTCCCCCCACCCCCCACACAACACTTACCTTGTGCACCTGACCTTCCCCGCGCAAAGTTCAGAAACTTTAAACTTTATCCCTTCCCACCATTCTGTTCACCAATGAAAGGACCCTGACGCCATTCCCCACCTCCCCCACTGGAAAACTTACCTGCTCCCCCTCCCCACCAGTGCTCCAGCTCGGATCCACGGACGGGGATCTGAAGGCGTGGGCATGCCAGCCAGCAGCACCAATTTTGCTCCAGAACAGACAGCGGGAGTGGGTAGGTCATTTATTCATTAATTTAAATTATTTAACATATGCAAATTTGGCTTCCATCGCCGAGCCTCCTTTTAATCAAAAGCCCATCTAGTGCCTCAAATACCTTCTATTTCACCATGACTTTGGCAGTAACGTCTTCCGCGGTAAAGACAGATGCAAATTACTCACTTAGTACCTCAGCCATGCCCTCTGTCTCCATGCATAAATCTGCTTCTTAATCCCTAATTGGCTCAACCCCTCTGTTGCGACCAGGTGAGAAAGGTGGTAGAGGTCCCTCTCAGCCTTCACCTACTCTTACTGTAACAGGGTTTTATTTTTAAACACACAGTATTTTTAGCTCCCCTTTGGTGAATCCTTGTTCACCGCTTTAAGGAAAAGAAACCAGCACAAACAGGCTTTCTTAGGTTTAAAGAAGAAAAGTTGAAATTTATTACAACTTGAACTTAAACTCTAATTTGGTTGATGACTACGGATACACGATGCACCCATGCTAGCATGCATACACAATACACACATGCAAATAGAGACAGAAAAGAGCAGAAGAAAAATAGAATGGAAAAGTTTGAGGCAATATCTGAAGAGTTTTTGTTACCGTTCTTCAAGCTCACTGTAGAGTCCTTGATTTTAGATAGATCTCGCTTTTTGTTAGGGCCCATATTCTTCTTAAACCTTGTTCACTGTAGGAGACTTTTCTCTCTTGGGGTTCATGTGTCTTCAGAGGCTTGTGAGAAAGAGATGGGAGCAGACAGTAGAGATCTTCTGAGTCCAGGAGCAACCAGTCTTTCTGAGTTCAAACTCTCTGTGGCTGGTTCAAAAGACCCCGGAACAGCCAGTTAGTCATGTGACCCGCTGGTCTAATCAGTCCTGGATTGTATCACCTTAGCAGTCTCTGGAATGCTTGTCTTACACACAATACCTGGTGATCAAGCTCCATTGTGGGTTGAATGTGTCAGGGAATGGCCCTTTGTCCTTCCAAGCACTGTCTGTTAATATGCAAAAGTCTTTTCCAGCCACAGCTGATATGCTTAACAAGTCATTTCCTCACTCCAGCAACAGTTTAAAATCAATGTTCATGACAAAATTAATGTGCCTCATTATTGGCAGGTGGGGGCCTGCATGACACCCTCCTTTTACTCCCTTTTTACTATTTATATGCCAATAGAAGACTTTTAGATTCCCCTTCATGTTGGATGCCAGTCTCCCTGCTGCTCTTATTTCTTTTTTCTCTCCCCCTCTGAAATTTCTCTATTCAGCCTGGTTCTCACTTGTATTATCAAGCTGACATCTGTAATACACCCTTTTCTGCTCATCTCACTCGCTGTGTCTTTCATCATCCAGGGAGCTCTGGCTTTGCTTGTCTTACCTTTCCCCTTTGTGGGAATGTACCTCGACTGTACCCAAACCATCTCCTCTAAACTGGAGTTAGATTAGTGAGTGCAGTATTGTGCCATACTTCGTTCAAAAAAAAATGGAATTCTGATACAAAGTCAGGTGGAGTAGGAGTGCTTGTCACAGCTCCAGAGCAATTATGACAGCCCTTGCTGGCTGTGATCAGACCCACTTTCGTTGTCCTCACCGCCACCAGCACTTATCAGAGACTGCTGCTGCTGAGACAGGTGGCCTGAAACTCAATGCTGACAAAGGGTGAACTGTCCATGAAGACAAACAGGTGTGCTGGCAGCTCACCAGGATTATTTAGATGGGCCTGAGGCCCAATTTGGGCTGGCCTTGGGCCTCCTTCTCCAAGTGTATGTTATATCAACATCGCCACCTTCACATCTGAAACTAGATGCCAGCCAATTGCTAGAAGTATTTAAAACTATGAAATGATTATTAAATTTCTAGGCCTATATTTCTTCAGGTGGTTCATCATTCATTCCTTTAGGACACTCTCCATTACCTTCTCTGTAATGGATGTCAGTCTAACTGGATTGGGTTAGCTCTTTGCCTCTATTTATAGATTGGTGTCATCTTCCCTTTTCTCTAATTGTTATGATCCCCATGGAGATCAACAAATCAAAAGAACCAAATTTGCTGAACAACCCTAATAATAGAAAAAAAATTAACAAAGTTAACCATCAAACCAAAATTAAAATAAATTAAACATGAATTAGCAGACAAATCACAGTCAATTATATGTTCCAAATTGCATGTTGGCTATCAGAGACAATAAAGATAGAGCTCACGGATTTACTGGGGAGTCCACTTAGCCTATATGGCACTAATTAGAGCCACAAAGTCCTTCAAAGGTCGGAACTCCCTCAGATAGATCTCCAGATCCCATCTTCCAAGATGCAGCCTCCGAGTCTCACCCGACAGCAGTTCCCTTTCAATTCCAAACTTTATGAGTACAGTTTCAACCAAAAATGGTGCACTACTCCAGAACTCCCTTAGTCCTTCTCATGACAGCTTTGATGGCAAAGCTCCACCAGTATTACATTAAGTAACCAAAAACAGCTTCAAAAACTCATATGTGCCTGTGGCCAACTCCCAGATTCAGCTCCCACTCTCTGCAGCTTGTCTGCACACACTGTCTGCAGCCTACTTGAACTCTGCAATCTTGTGATCTGGGGATGTCTTTCAGATGACTCTGTCTCTCAACTGCTTCCAACCAGTTCTGTCTCCCCAGAACGATGAAGTTTTTAGTTTCACTTTTAATTAGGGACTGTTTCAAAAAAGAAAGCTTTGAAACCAGAGTCGTGCACCCAACAGAACATTCCATAAGTCAGCTTGCACATGCTCCTCCACTGGTCTCGCAAACTGTGGACTCCATCACACAATGCTCAGGCACACATCCCATTTCCTAGGATCCCTGAATAGAAACATTAATTGATAATTTCGGGATTGAAAATTGTTTTTATTTGATCTGCTGGTAAATATTTTGCAGTGTAATCAAGAAAGACAGATGTAGCCCAGTAAAATTCACGAAAGCTGAAAGTTTGTGAATTATTCACAGGAACATAGGAAATAGGAGCAGGAGTAGGCCATTCGGCCCCTTGAGCCTGCTCCACCTTTAACTAAAAAATGGCTGATCTTCTACCTCAATGCCATTTTCCTGCACTATCCCCATATCCCTTGATATCCTTAACATCGAGAAATCTATCTATCAAAGCTTTCTAGAATATGGAGTACAGTACAATTCATCTATAAAATACTACAGTGTAGTTTAAAGATCATCAGCTGAATTATTCCTGATTCAGTTGTTTCCTATCTGAATATTAAGTTCACGAAGTTGGCATTTTCACTCAGTTAGCTTATCTGTGGAACCGGTGCCCCACTGAAACTAACACCAGGACTTCCTGTAGGAGTGGGGTCCAATGGTTGCATTATCTGAAGTGAAACTGGCCAAAATAGATTAAGGGAGAGGTCACTAGAGATGCAGTGGCAGACATTTAAGGGGTTATTTCAGAATACACAGAATAGATACATTCTAATGAGAAAGAAAAATTCCAAGGCGAGGACCCACCATCCGTGGTTAACTAAAAAAGTTAAAGATAGTATCAAACTTAGAGAAAAAGCATATAATTGCACAAATAGGTAGCAGGTCAGAAGATTGGACAGAGTATGAAAAACAGCAAAGAATGACTAAAAGATTGTTAAGGAGGGAAAAAATAGTGTATGAGAGAAAGCTAGCTAGAGATAGCAAGTGTTTCTATAGGTATTTAAAAAAGAAAAGTTAACAAAGTCAGCTTTGGCCCCATAAAAAGAGAGTCTGGGGAATTAATAAGGAGATGGCAGATGAATTGAATAGGTATTTTGCATCAGTCTTCACTATAGGGGATACACGTAACATCCCAGAAATAGCTGTAAATCAGGAAATCGAAGGGAGGGAGGAACTCAAGAAAATTACAATCATCAGGGAAGCGGTACTGGGCAAATTGTTGGAGATGTGGGCGACTTGATTGAAACATTTAAGATCCTGAGGGGTCTTGACAGGGTAGATATAGAAAGGATTTTTATTTTTGTTTATTCATTCATGGGATGTGGACATCTCTGGCTAGACCAGCATTTATTGCCCATCCTTAATTTCCCTTGAGAAGGTGTTGGTTAGCTGCCTTCTTGAACCGCTGCAGTCCTTGGGGTGTAGGTACACCCACAGTACTATTCGGGAGGGGGTTCTAGGATTTTAACCCAGCGACAGTGAAGGAACAGCGATATAGTTCCAAGTCAGGATGGAGGGAAACTTGCAAGTGGTGGTGTTCCCATGCAACTGCATGAGGGAATGAATGTTGAAGATGGTGGATGGGGTGCCAATCAAGGAGACTGCTTTATCCTGGGTGGTGTCGAGTGTCTTGAGTGCTGTTGGAGCTGCACCCATCCAGGTAAGTGGAGAGTATTCCATCACACTCCTGACTTGTGCCTTGTAGTTGGTGAAGAGGCTTTGGGGAGTAAGGAGGTGAGTTACTCACCACAGAATTCCCAGCCTCTGACCTGCTCTTGTAGCCACAGCATTTTATGTGGCTGGTCCAATTCAGTTTCTGGTCAATGATGACCCCCAGGATGTTGATAGTGGATGATTCAGTGATGCCACTGATTGTCAAGGGGAGATGGTTAGATTCTCTCTTGTTGGAGATGGTCATTGCCTGGCACTTGTGTGGCGTGAATGTTAGTTGCACTTATCAGCCCAAGCCTGGATGTTATCCAGGTCTTGCTGCATATGGACATGAGCTGCTTCAGTATCTGAGGGTGCTTCCCCTTATGGAAGAATTTAGAACTAGGGGTTACTGTTTAAAAATAAGGGGTCAATGATTTAAGACAGAAATGAGAATTTTTTTTCTCTCAGAGGATCGTGGGTCTTTGGAACTCTTCTTCAAAAGGGGGTGGAAGCAGAGTTTTTGAATATTTTTAAGGCAGAGGTAGATAGATTCTTGATAAGCAATAGGGTGAGAGGTTATTAGGGGTAGACAGGAATGTGGAGTCGAGGTTACAATCAGCCATGAACTTATTGAATGACGGAGCAGGCTCGAGTGGCCTACTCCTGCTCCTAATTTGCATGTTCGTATGTATTCGACTCCTTACTGCCTGGTGTCAGAAATCGAAGTGGATCAAGGGCATGGGGCTAAATTCCTGTGCCCCCAACACACGGTCTGCACTTCAGTGGTGGAAGTGGATATAGCAGAGAATTTTAGGAACACTCAGTTACAGCAGAGTTGCTTCAAGGTGTCAGCTGTGGGTGAATGGTCATTGCTGTCTCTGAGTTGGAAGGTTGTAGTTTCAAGGCCCACTCCAGGGCTCGGATTTTACATTGCTGCCGGCAAGATCAGCGGCAGCCGTAAACTTTATCGGCACGCATGCGCGGGCTTTACTCCGTGGAGCCGTCATGATAGTAAATGCGGCGGCTCATTTAAATGGCCAGGGAGGACCACCTCCCCGAATAGACGTGAAGGGGGCGGGCACTCCGTCCCCAGCAATGGCATCCGGTGCCACTGCACATGCGCAACGCCCCAGCCCTTACATTTAATTTAAATTTTTAAAGGAATATGCACTTTATATTTCATTTAAAAAATTAAAGAATTGTTTCTATCCCCTCTCCCACCCCCGCAACACCCATTTAATTCATTCCTTGCCCTCTCACCACCCAAAATACTTACCTTGTGTACTTGACCTTTCCCCCACTAAGTTCATTAACTTTTACCTTCAACCCCTTCCCGCCATCTCCTCCACCAATAGGAATACTTTTACCCCACTCCCCCCACCTCCCTCACTGAAATACTTACCTGCTTGCCCCTCCCCACCAGTGTCCTTCATCGGATCATCGAACAGAGAATCGAAGGCGTGACAGTGCTGACCACCGACTACAATATCAGAGCGGCACATTGGCAGGAACCCACAATGAGGCCTCACCACCACCAGCAATATTGGGCTGGGCCTTCCTGGCATTGAGGCCACTGGAGGGCCTCTTCCATAGACATTTTCTGGCGCCCCCCGCCACTGCCACAACCCCTGATGTCAGAGGGGCTGTAAAATCCAGCCCCAGAGCTTTGAACGTGTAATGCTACACTGATAATTAAGTGCAGTACTGAGTGAATTCGGAAATCTTAGAGTCATAGAGAGATACAGCACTGAAACTGGCCCTTTAGCCCACTGAGTCTGTGCTGACCAAGAACCACCCATTTATACTAATCCTACATTCCCTACCACATCCCCACCATTCTCCTACCACCACCAGGACCAATTTACCTATCAACCTGCAAGCCTTTGGCTGTGGGAAGAAACCAGAGCACCCGGCAGAAACCCACACAGTCACAGGGAGAGCTTGCAAACTCTGCACAGGAAGTACCCAGAACCAAACCCAGGTCGCTGGAGCTGTGAGGCTGTGGTGCTAACCACTGCGCCACTCCAAATCCTGGAGGGGCTGTCTTTCAATTGAGATGTTAAATCTCCGTCTGCCCTCTCAGATGGAGACAAAGGGTTGAATTTTATCCTGGGCTTCAGGACCTCGACATTGGGACCAACTCTGATGACTCCCACCGCGTGGCCGCAGGTAGGCCGCTTCCATGAAGCTGGTGGCCTCTCCATGCAGTGGAGGCCGCTCCGCCAACAGCAAAACATTTACAGGCCAGGAAGTCACCCTTAATAGAGCCTTTAATTTTTTAATTGGCTGCCCACCTCCGTTCGGGCATGCAGCCAATCCGCCTCCAGTCTTGCCACTGGGAAATGTCCCTGGAAGTGGGAGTGCATCAGGTTACTATCTCAACATGGCACCCTGCTATTTACCCAGCAATGCACCCCCCACCACCACCCCCCCCAACCCTCTACCCACCTTCCAGTCCACCAGCTGCACACCAGGAAAATTCTGTGCAAAAGATACCATGAAGAACTAAATATTCTTCAAAACTTCAACTGTTCACCACTGTCCTCCAACTCCACCTCCAATTGTTACCATCGGAATCACTACTCCCTCACTGCCAATTGTCATTACCACCACCAATATTCACCCACCACCTATTGTCACTGATGCTACCTGCTCAAACCCCCATTTCTCCGTCACCCTCTATTTCTCACTTAACTTTGGCCCACTGAAACCCAATATTCCTGATTTACATTTGCAACTATCCTGTGAGATTCCTGTTCCTATGAAGCCCAAGATTGGGGTACCTCAGTCCCCACAATTCAGGTGCAGGGATCATTCTATAAATCCCAGCACTCACAAAGGGAGGGATGGGGTGGGGTGGAATGGTGGTGGTTAAATATACTACTGAATAATATCCTTTTCATTCAATGTGAATTACTTCACCGATTGTTTTTAAATTCATTCACAAGTTGTGGGCATCACTGGCAAATCCAGCAATTTTTGCCCGCCAACTATACAACACAGTGAAGAGGCCATTGTGAGGGCAGTTAAGAGTCAACCACACTGTTATAAGGTCTGGAATCAAATATAGCCAGACTAGGTAAGGACGGCAGATTTCTTTCCCTAAAGAATATTAGTAAACCAGATTGTTTTTATGGCAATCCAACAGTTTCATAATTACCATTACTAATATTAGATTTTTATTCAACATTTGTTGGATTAATTGAATTTGAAATCCCTAGTTACTGTGGTGAGATTTGAACTGATGTATCTGGATTATTTGCCCATGCCTCAGTATTACCAGCTCAGTAACACAACCATAATGTCACCATACCTGGAGTAAGTGGCATTATGAAAGTTTAAATGCATATTCAAACCTACATGATTGAAATAAGCTGGAGTCTTACCTCATCTTCCCGTGAGGCAAAATATTCTCTCCATGATTGGTGCTTGAATTTTCTTTTATTGATCTGTTTGAGAACTTTTTTTTTCAGAAATTAATTTCTCCAACCTGATTACAAACCATAGTTGGCTACATAATGTTCCAAACATTAATGAAATGCTGATGTGAAGTAGTAGAAACTACTAGGAACAATACAGTGACATTTCAGGAGTCCCCAGTAATGCAGCAAAACAACAGATTCACCCACTAGTGGTCTACATAAGAGCTGTTATATATCAATTACAAACACCAACAGGTTAGACTAAATATTTATCAAAGAAAGAGTTGCAGTTATGTTCATTTCAGATGTTACGGAATTGAGATGTTGAAGAAATTTCCAAGTCACGAGAAAAAGGGACAAAAGTTAATGAAAAACAGTGAATGGCAGTACAGGAGCAAAACTGCTACAAAAGGGAGAAGGACCAGATGAATGCAAAAGTCAAGGACAGAGAAGAGTTAGCAAGATACTCAGAATCAATAGAGAAATTTAGTCATTTAATAGTTTGACACAGGAAAAGAAATTTACATCAGTTGATTAAGGCAGGTTCAATTTGCATAGTAGAAGCATTAGGGAGTGAGTGTAGCAATTGGCACCAGGTTCCTGCGCAGAGTCAGAGTGACCCAAGCTGATCACTTGTGAGCTGCAATGAAGTGTCCGGCGTTCGTCCTGGCAATCGAACTATTGCTGTCCTCCTTTGCACTATCGGTAAAGCTTGATCAGGAAGATATCAAGACCTATCTCAGTAAAATGAAACAAATGTTGGCCACCATGTGCTGGAGTTCATCCTCGACCTGGAAAACTCTCCTCCACCATCCACATTGTGAGTATTGAAATTCCTTGTATTGACCTAGATTGAGAAATAGTCATTGATCTCTAACCAGCTGAGTGCTTGGCTGTCATTCCTATTAAAATGTGCACTGTTTTTTTATTGATCAGTGAGCCAGGAATACAGTGATCATAATAGCTTCATTATCACTAATGAATATTTTGCTCATCTACTTGTGGAGGCTGGCCGAAGAAAATCACTAGAATCTAAACATGATAAAACATTACACTGAGAAAAACAGATAATAAAGCTCCTGGTGATAAAGTTGATAAATATAGGATTAAATCACACAGACCAGAAGATTCCAGGTTCAATCCTCAGTGCTTAGATTTCCAGAGGGCATTTGATAAGGTGCCACATCAAAGGTTATTGCAAACAATAAAAGCACATCGTGTAGGGGGTAACATATTGACATGGATAGAAGATTGGCTAGTCAACAGGAAACAGAGAGTAGGCATAAATGGGTTATTTTCTGGTTAGCAAGATGTAATGAGTGGTGTGCCTCAGGGATCTGTGCTATGGCCTCAACTTTTTACAATTCATAGAAATGACTTACATAACGAGACTGAAGGTATGGTTGCGAAATTTGCTGATGACACAAAGATAGGTAGGGGCGGCACAGTGGTGGGGCGGCACAGTGGCGCAGTGGTTAGCACCGCAGCCTCACAGCTCCAGCGACCCGGGTTCAAATCTGGGTACTGCCTGTGTGGAGTTTGCAAGTTCTCCCTGTGTCTGCGTGGGTTTCCTCCGGGTGCTCTGGTTTCCTCCCACATGCCAAAGACTTGCAGGTTGATAGGTAAATTGGCCACTATAAATTGCCCCTAGTATAGGTAAGTGGTAGGGAAATATAGGGACAGGTGGGAATGTGATAGGAATATGGGATTAGTGTAGGATTAGTATAAATGGGTGGTTGATAGTCGGCACAGACTCGGTGGGCCGAAGGGCCTGTTTCAGTGCTGTATCTCTAAAAAAAAAGTAAGTTGTGAAGAGGACATAAGGAGGTTACATAGGGATATAGATAGGTTAAGTGAGTGAGCAAAGATCTGGCAAATGGAGTATAATGTGGGAAAGTGGGAAATTGTCCACTTTGACAGAACAATCAAAAAGAAGCATATTATCTAAATGGTGAGAGATTGCGGAATTCTGAGATGCAGAGGGATCTGGGTGTCCTAGTGCTTGAATCGAAAAAGGTTAGTATGCAGGTACAGCACTTAATTTGGAAAGCTAATAGAATGTTATCGTTTATCGTGAAGGGAATTGAATACAAAAGTAGGGAGGTTATGCTTCAGCTGTAAAGGGCATTGGTGAGACCACATCTGGAGTACTGTGTACAGTACAGGTCTCCTTATTTAAGGAAGGATGTAAATGCATTGAAAACAGTTCAGAGAAGGTTTACTAGACTGATACCTGGAATGGGCGGGCTACCTATGAGGAAAGATTAGACAGGCTAGGCTTGTATCCGTTGGAATTTAGAAGTGTAAGAGGCAACTTGAAACATATAAGATCCTGAGGGGTCTTGACAGGGTGGATGTGGAAGGGATGTTTCCCCCTGTGGGAGAATCTAGAACTAGGGGACACTGTTTAAAAATAAGGGGTCACCCGTTTAACTCAGAGATGAGGAGAAATTTTTTCTCTCAGAGGGTGGTGAGTCTTTGGAACTCTCTTCCTCAAAGGAAGCAGAGTCATTGAATATGTTTAAGGCAGAAGTAGATAGATTCTTGATAAGTAAGGTGGTGAAAGGTTATTGGGGTAGGTGGGAAGGTGGAGTAATCAGTTCAGCCATGAACTTACTGAATGGTGAAGCAGGCTCGAGGGGCCGAGTGGCCTAATCCTACTCCTAATTCGTATATTTGTATGTTAGTGCTGAGTTAGTTGAACTCAGCTAGTTAATGAGCAACAATTGGCCTCAGCAACCTTAGAAACGAGAGGTAAATAAATCAGTAAGTTCCTGTCTCTGACCATTATCCAGTGACTCATGTTGAAAGTGAGCCTGTGCAGGTCTCAATTGAGGACATGATCAGATTTTCCTTGCATCCATCCCAGTTACTGCCACTTCCTGGGGCTACCATGTAGTGGCACTGAGGTCCATAATGGAGAAGAGGGCCTTGTACTGAACTTCTCTCCCTCGAATGTGGCTCCTACTCACCTTCCTTTGAAGGTGTCTCTCTGCTGTCTCCTCTGGTGATGTAGTGGCTATCTCCCTGTGGCATTTTGAGCCAGGCATTCCTGCCTCCCTCTAGGAGATGAGAATTTGGCCACGAGCCCAAAAATATTGTAAATAATCCTCCTCGTCACTTTCATTACTGGTCTTCATGTCATTATGGTTTGACAGCGTGTCCGTACAGCCCAATATCTACTGATACAATGGTGCAATCCAGGGGCTGAATTTTATTATCCCGCCCCTAGGAGCAGTGGTGGATGTGCAAAAGGGTGGCGGTCCCACCGATGATGTCAGCAGCCACGCCACCACGATTACACGGCGGGTGGCCATTTAGCAAAATGACAGTGGCTGTTTCCCCAAATAATATGGTGGGGGCAGCAGTGGTGACACCGTTCATGGCGTCACCTGACGTTGGAACAGATGCTGGTGCCATCTTTAAAAGGCTGCCAGCCCTGCATTTACTCTCCACATTCATTCATCATCAGGTTCCTGAGGCTAAAAGTCTGTGCTCTGCAGAACGTTATTTTATCTGTAAACAGCCCCCAACGCAGCTTAATAACAATGGCAGATGTACAGTCAAGGGAGGCCCCATGGTTCAGTGATACCTCCCTGCTCATTCTCCACCAGGCTGCAAGGGAAAGACAGGAGGTCGTTTTACCCAGCGATGGCAAGAAGAGGTCCTCCCGCCTTACCAAAGAAGCCTGGATGGAGATCGCAGAGGAGGTTAGTAGCTGTGCGGTCACCCCTCATAACTGGATGCCATGCAGGAAGAGGGTCAATGACCTCCTATGCTCAGCCAAGGTAAGTTGCGCAGCTCCAGATAGCTTGTTGCAATCTGCTTGCCCAGAAGCGTAATGCCACACGGTCGCCAGAGCCATTCCAATGATAGGAAGGTGACAGCAGAATGATGGCAACTGACTGACTGCATAAATGAGACCAGTCTCCCTCGTTTCTCACTCAGCCCAAGTGAGACCCATGACAGGTTGAGTGATTATGAGAGAAGAGACGTCCCCCAGGTGCTGATAAAGGGCCCATGTTAGTATTTACGTTATGTAGATACATTTGGAATTTGACAATAGCTGCATCCTTGATCTTTCAGGAGAAGAGGGCCCACAACAGCAGGGAGGCAGCCAGGACTGGTGGCAGGGTGCCCGACCTGCGACCTCTGTCTCAAGCTGAAGAGGAGGCACCAGAGTTAGCTGGGAGCCAAGAAGCATGTGCCATATCTGATGTTGAGCTTGGGGTCCCAGCTGATGGGAGTGATTATTGACAAACAGAAATGAAGTGAAATGACATTTTATTGAGATAAGCAATGCTGTCATCATTGGGACATGGATACCATAACACCTAAATGTCTGTTCTTTACATTGTATCGTGCAAGGTGAGGCTCACAAATGATTCCAAACAATGATTGAGGACGAGGAACACTTAGAGGATGCACTGTCCCATGACTCTCCTGCACCTTCCACCAGCACAGTACCCAATCGGCATTAGAATTAGGGTCACAAGATGGTGAGGGCACAACACACACGCCTGAGCAGCTGGCAACAGCAAAGACAGCTGAGGCCTCAGACAGATGGAGGACTGTAGGTGTCCAGGCCCATGCTGAGCCCCAGGCTGATGATGAGCCTCTGGTGTTGACAGCACAAGGCATGGTGGAGTTGCAAGAAGAGGTAAGGCAACATCTGGCAGCGATGCCAGAGGCCACGCACTGGCTTGAGCAGATGGTGGAGGAGTCCATCCATACCATGACTGTTGCCATGTCACAGGCATGCAAGTGCTTGGCTTCATCCATCAAGAGGTGGAGATCCTCATGGAGAGTCACATTCCACAGGTGCGCCATAACCTGCAAACCCTTGCCTTGGCCATGACTGCAATGCAGCAGTGGGAGGGTGAAAGAAAGACCAGGAGCATGGAGAGCGTTCCTGTTCCTGGTCCTTCTCCGGGGAGCAGGGAGGTTCCAATGAGCTGCGCTCCACATCTGGGGTCTTCCCTTAGGGCGATTCGAGTGTGGACACCGGCTCCTCAGCCCCTCCGCCAGTGAATCCAGCTCCAGCAGCTGCGATGCCTGAGGACAGCCCTGTGCCAGTGCCTTCAGGCAGTCGGAGCCCTCCAGGCCTCAGGCACCCAGAGGACGTCTGCCAAAGTCATCACAGGCCAAGGGGTAGAACGATCAGCAGCCTGCCTCCTGTCCAGCTGCCAGCGCAGGGGTTACACCACAAAGGAACACACGCAAACGTATTAAAAAGACATCTTGACACACATGGGTATTCACGGGTAAGTCAGATATGTCATGCTTTCTTTAATTAAATGTGTTTTACTGCCAATTATCAGCCTTCATTGCTCGAAAACCACATTCCACCATGGAGTGATTGTGATCCTGTAATCCCATCATAAACCTTACAGCATTGCCAGTGTGACCACTGACATCATTAACATGCCAATGAGCATGATGTTTCATTGCACGAATGATGTCACATGGGCACTGGCTCATTTTGTTGCTGCCATTCATGCTGGAGAGACAGATATTATGGAGATGGAGGACTTGAGACTACATGCATGAGGGTGAGTTTTTGTAGCAAGCATATTCTATAGCAACATTCAAAAAGGAATTGGATATAAACTTGACAATGAGAAATTTGCAGGACTTTGGCAGAAAGCACAGGGGAACGCGACTAACTGGATAGCTCTTTCAAAGGGCCGGCACCAGTACAATGGTTGAATAGCTCGTACTGTAAGATTTGATAATGCCTCTATCTTCAATTTCCCTTTCTTCTTTAAGATTGTCACCCCCCCCAACCTCCTTGGATATTCATGTTTGAGTCTCTTCAATGCAGTTTCTGCTCCAGCCGCAGTACTGCCGAAATCAAAGTGTCAAATGACATTCTCTGTGACTGTGATCATGTGTATTATTCTTATCCTCCTCAACCTTTGTAGCCTTTGACAGAGTCAATCAGACTATCTGTTGACAAAATCTCTTCTCTGTTGTCCAGCTCAGTCAGATGGATCTTGCTTGTTTCCTTGATTACCCACCTGATCATAGCCAGAGGCTATCTGGCAATGATTTCTCTTCCCACCAGACATTGATATCTATATAGGTTCTCAAGGATCTATCCTTGGCCCCTCCTTTTTCTCATCTGCATGCTGCTCCTTGGCAACATCAGCACACTTTGGCAAACAAGAGTTAGGCCCTTTATCTATGTCAAGAGCCTAAGGCCTGCCACATGCTTCCTGCCCACTATGTTGGGGCTTAGTAAGCCAGCTATCACCCAAAAAAGGATGCTTTGTAGTCAGTTTTGTAGGCTTACGACTGCTCAGAGAGAGCCCTTCAAGTACATCATTTTACAGAGGCAGATGAACTGTTGGTGGGCCATTATTCCCATTAGTTGGCCAGGTTAAGCTATGCAATGGTAGCCAGAGGATTTCTAGCAATGTCTTCTCTTCCTGTACCAGCATCATTATCTCTGGCTTCTCCCAAGGATCTATCCTTGCCCCATCCTTTTTCTCATCTGCAAGCAACCCATTGCCAACATTAACTGCAGGCATGGGAACAGTTTCCAAATGTTCCAAATGACACGCAGCTCTACCTTTCCACTACCTTTTTCTATCCTTTCGCTGCCTCCATAAACAGTGATTTATTTTCTGATATCCATTCTTGATGAGTTGCAAACTCCTCCGGGTAAACATTACTTCCAATGCCATTGTCCTCAGTCCCTGCTACAAATTCTGTACCCTTGCCTCTGATTCCACCCCCTCCCTGGCTACTGTCTTGGGGAACAAAACTGTTCATAACCTGGGAGTTCAATTGGACCCTGAGATGAGCTCCTGACCCCATAACCTCTCCATCATAAATTTTGACCACTTTAACCTGTGCGACATTGCTTGCTGCTGCCCCTACCGCAGCCCATCTGCTTAAATCTTCCTCTATGCCTTTGTCACCTCCAGACTTGATGATTCCATTACTTTCCTGAAGGCCTCTCATCCTCCTCCCTCTGTAAACCTCAGCTTATCTGAAACCGTGTTGCCTGTACTCTATCCCACGACAAAGCCCCAATTTTCAAAGGGGTGGGACTGTGAGCCTGGAAATGGCTGTATACCCGGAGAGTCCGGGGATGCAGAGTCATGGTCGACATCCAGTTAGATCCTCTTCATGACAGTCGGCAGGAGCAGGAACTTGACATTAGGAGATGATAGCCGGGGACCAGTGTGAACAGTCCTGGCAGTCATTGGATGCAGTGGGTGGAGGTGATTGGGGATCGGATGGGGTGCAGGGGTTGCAGAGGTTGAGCAATTGGGTTTTCCACCATGATTGAGGAGTTGAGTCCAGGGCCAGGGAAGCCCAAGGTTTTCATGCAAGACCTATGGGGAGCTCTCTTGCTCCTCCTGGCCTACAAAGAGTCCTGATAGTACTAATCTTTTATAACTGACCTTTAGTTCTTCTGGCTAGTAAATATCTTATGCTGTGGTGCTGTAAATGGTGTAAGACTCGCCCTGACATTTACTTGAAATTACTTTCTGACTCCGATGATATCCTTGGGCTGCAGAATTTGAATGTAAAATAGTTCCCCACCTGCCTGTAGATAAGATGGAGTCGGCTGGGAACAGAGTGACTCAGCCTAACCTTAATCCCTCCCACGTACCATTCCCACTGGAAGAAGGAAGTTAAAATCTATGCTTTAGTCTGGCATGCCCATTAAGCCTGTCCTCACCGGTCTCCCAATGCATCCAAGATAGAATTATCTTCCTCATGCTAAATCACTTCATGACCTTGCCTCTCCATATCTCTGTAATCTCATCCAGCCCGACAATTCCCGCCCTCTTAGAACTCTCCTTTCTTCTGACTCTGTCCTTTTGTGCATCTCCCCCACTTTGCTCATCATTGGTAACTGTGCCTTCAGCTGCCTCGGCCCCATGCTTTGGAATTCCCTCCCTGAACCACTCTGCCTCTCCATTTCCCTCACTTCCTTTAAGATGCTTCTTAAAACAGACCTATTTAACAAGTTATTAATCACCCCTGCCAATAGCTCTGTCTTTAGTTCTGGGTCTATTTTTCTTTGATTATGTCTCTGAAGGGCCTTGCGACATTATTTTCTACTTTGAATGTATTCTATTAATGCAAGTTGCGGTTGTAATAGATAATGTCCCTTTTTGATCCCAGTGTCTCTTCTAGAAATGGTGGTGTGCAGATATGCTTAGAAGATAGACTGTGACCTTTCTTAATCAACAAAGTGGATTGCTTACAAAAATGATTTTGACAAGAAACAAAAAGGTAGTGAAGCAATCAAAGTGCTTTTTTCATATATTATGAACTTCAGTGTGATTACAAGACTACAAGTGCTTGACAGGGACCATACCAAAATCTCTCTATATAGACGATAGAATAAATTTGATGAATTTGCTCTCCCAGCACAGAGCTTCCCCCACCAGCACCCATTGTGGGAATCTGGGGACAGAGGTCATCAAACTGTGTAACATTTTTCAATCATTATGGATAGAAAATCCTGTAGGATCTGCTGACCTTTGTGCCCTGATTCCCAAAATGGACTGTTGGCAGATTAATATTCTTGTCAGGAGTTTGAGTTCTTAAGATTTATTCTTCAGTCTTCAATTGTGACTGATTCTGAATCCATGTGTATAGAATATTCTATAAACACAGAGATACAGTTGGCATTGTTTCATCCTTCGCACATTACAGAAGTGATGTCCTGAACTTTGCAGCCAATTTCACAGCATTCTCTTAATATTGCAAATTCATATTGGTTGAATGGCTTATGGGTGATGGTGTTTACAAGAGAAGGCTCCATCTATCCTCCCTCAGACTGATGGAAAGGAGCAGGAAAATCTGGTGGCATCAGCTCAGTCATGCCCTGGCCTTTGTGATACATTTGCCCATTCTGCATATGCTGCTGAATCCCACCGTTGCCATACCTTCTCCAAAATGTTGTCATGTTCGTCTCTTTGAAATAGTCATTATCATCTGAGGCCTGGAAATGATTTGGAACAGAAATAAAACTCCATCTGTGAACACTGAAAGATTATTAAAGAGATGTAAGGTATTCATTCCTAATGAGTCTGATGACACCTGTACTAAACCTCCATATCCCTTAGGAAACAGCTAGCAACATACATTCATATGGTCGAACCCATTTAAAATAAGGGGTGATTCTGCAATCCCAAAGTTCCAGCAGGGAAACCATGCTCAGAGGGAGTTTGTGGCACAGATAGAGCTACAACATGGTAGTCCCAATTCTTTAACCAGTGCTCTCTGAAAGCACAGCTCCCCGGTGGGAGCAATAAATAACTGATGTTTCTGATACACTGCACTAGGTTC
This sequence comes from Heterodontus francisci, assembly GCF_036365525.1. Taxonomy (NCBI): domain Eukaryota; kingdom Metazoa; phylum Chordata; class Chondrichthyes; order Heterodontiformes; family Heterodontidae; genus Heterodontus; species Heterodontus francisci. The sequence continues at coordinate 189,159,627 of NC_090374.1, forward strand.
CTTGTAATATGACACATATCAAGTGCACAGAATGATTGTGCGATGTTACACACTGTTCAGGATGAGCTGCATGGGTCCAGCAGGTGGTTGAAAAGCTGTCTTAATAAAGTTGTAAATGTGCAGTTGATTTCCTCCTTTACATCATTTCTAATACGATGGACACAGTGCACAACATTGCAATCTGATTTTAGACAAAACATTGGGTAGTTTGCCATCTGTGTCCTTCCTCCTTCCACTAGTCCAAACGCCATGAAATTGAAATTAAAAACTCAAAGAGCAGGAAGGTCCATGGAATGCTGCCACTTCACTGTCTTAACTTTGGTGAAGATTCCGTGCAAACCCCTTATTTACAGTTTCCGCTATTTACAATAGCAAAGTAGAAGCAGATCCAAGGAAATTTCCAGGCACAAGTTTTAATGTTGAACATTAAATTTATTTATATAAAATGATAAAATGTATCAAATGAAGAGTTGTGCATGCACATACATATATGATTTGAGGATAAATTTAGCATAATTACATTCCCAGTGAAGAGTATCCCTGGACTGGGACTTGAATCAATGAATTGACGTTATAATCCCGTAGCCCTATTTCCAACCCACACTCCCTTCTGGCAAGGCTCCAATCTGGGAGTGTGGGATCACTGAACTGACCCTGTGATACATGCTCTGTTACCCACTTGTACTCCATGTGTTATCATTCAGTTTCCAGCAAGTTTCTCTCAGCAAGAGAGAGCTGAGAAAGCCTGGCTGCAAAGTCCTGGTGGTGTCACTAAAGCACCAGAGGAGGGGGCAGAGACAGACATCTTCAAAGGAAGCTGAGTGGGAGCCACATTGGATGGAGAGAAGGTCAGGACAAGGCCCTCTTCTCCATTGTGGACCTCAATGCCGTTATGTGACAGTCCTGGGACATGGCAGTAACTGAGATGGATCAAAGAAAATCTGATCATGTCCTCATTTGAGACCTGCACAGGCTCACTTTCAACAGGAGTCACAGAAGTCAAGAGGACAATGGTCAGCGACAGGAACTTTCTGATTTATTTCCTTCCCTTTTCAAAGGTTTCTGAAGACAATTGTGGTTCAATAACTAATTAAGTTCAACTAACGCAGCACTGAGTGAAGACTGAACCTGGAATCTTTTGGTCTGTGTGATTTAATCCTATATTCACCAATTTTGCCATCAGGAGTGTTTCTTATCCTGTTAAAAATACTCTAACATTTTGTCATGTTTAGACTCCAGGTGACCTTTCTTGGGCCAACCCTCACACACACATTAGCAGAATATTCATTAGTGATAATGAAGCTAATATGATCACTGTATTCCTGACCCACTGATAAATAAAATCACATCACATTTTACTAGGAACGACATCTAAACACTCACCTTGTGAGAGATCTATGACTATTTCTCAACCCTGGTCAATAGAAGGGATTTCAAAACTCACCATCTGGACGGTGATGGAGAGATCTCCAGGACGAGGTCTCTGATCCGCACATCCTGAGCAATATTTGTCTAACTTGGTTGCTGCAGTACTTTGTCACTTTTCTCTTCGGAGTTACAGAGCCTGCAAAGGAAGCCAGTAGAAGCCCAATTGCCAGGATGGACACCAGATTCTTCTGGCTGAATTATTCCAGTTCGCCACTGATCTTGGAGGTGAGCTTCAAAGATGGCGGGGGCACACGCGCGGGATTTGCTCTGCGGAGCCGCCGCGATATTCAGCATGTTGGCTCGTTTACATCTCTAGGGAGGACCACCCCCCCCACACACCCAATGATGTGGAGGGGCGGCTCTCCATCCCCGGCAACAGCGTTCGGCACCACTGTGCAGGCGGCGCCAGCGCCATTTTTAAAGGGCTTAGAGCCTTAAATGTCAATTAAAAATTTTAATGAAGTAGTGGATTTAAAAGCATTAAAAATAATTTTAAAAATCTTTCCAGCCCCTCTCCCACCTCCCCAATAGTCTTACATGTCATTCCTGCCCTCCCTTCACGACCTGACCTTCCCTTCCTCTACCGAGCCCCCAACAAAGTTCAGAAACGTTTACCTTTACCCCTTCCCATCACCCCCTCGACCATTCAGGTAAGTTTTGTCCCTCTCCCCCACCCCTCCCCCACACTGAAATACTTACCTCCTCCCCACTCCCACCAATGTCCCAAATCGGATCTCCAGTCAGTGATCCGACTGCATGAAAATGCAGCCCACCAACTGTAATATCAGAGCAGAAGAGCCGTCGGAACGAGTAAGTATATATTCCTTCATTTTAATGGTCCAACATATTCAAATGGATGTCCTGTCACTGTGCAGTGGTGTGGTGGGGGGGGGGGGGTGGGGACTGGCACGAGGCCTCGCCGCCACTGGTAATATGGGGTGGCGCCTTACTGGTGTTGGCGTCCGTAGCGGGCCTCTTCCAGAGGCATATTCTGGGCCCCCCACCACGATCCCCGATGTCGGGGGGCTGGTAAAACCCAGCCCTGAGTATCTTGCTAACTCTTCTCTGTCCCTAATTTTTATATTTATCAGTTCCTCTCCCTTTTATATCAGTTTTGTTCCCTTTCAGTGACTCATCATTGTCTGTTATTAACTTATGTCCCATTTTCTAATGACCTGGAGATTTCTTCAACATCTCAAATCCATAATGTCCTAACCAAACATAACTACGTCTCTTTCTTTGATTAATGTTTAGTCTAGCCAGTTGGTGTTTGTGATTGATATTGAACAGCTCTTATGTAGACCATTAATGCATGAACACGCTGTTTTGCTGCTAGGTTTGGGTCTTTTTCTTTATATTTGTTCATGGAATGTGAACATCGCTGGCAAGACCAGCATTTATTGTCCATCCTTAATTTTCCTTGAGAAGGAGGTGGTGAGCTGCCTTCTTGAACTGCTGCAGTCCTGTGGTGTCGGTACAACCACAGTTAGGAAGGGAGTTCAGAATTTTGATCCAGCAACGGTGAAGAAGCGGCGATATAGTTCCAAGTCAGGATGGTGTGTGACTTGGAGAGGAATTTGTGATCCAGGGGACTTCAGGAGGAGGCCGAGATGGATCATCCACTCGGCAGTTCTGGCTGAAGATGGTTGCAAATGCTTCACCCTTATCTTCTGCACTGATGTGCTGGGCTCCCCTATCATCGAGGATGGGGATATTTGTGGAGCCACCTCCTCCAGTTAGTTGCTAGATTGTCCACCACCATTCATGATTGAATGTGACAGGACTGCAGAGCTTAGATCTGATCCGTTAGTTATGGGATCGCTTAGCTCTGTCTATAGCATGCTGCTTTCGCTTTTTGGCATGCAAGTAGTGTTGTAGCTTCAACAGGTTGACACCTCATTTTGAAGTATGCCTGGTGCTGCTCCTGGCATGCCCTCCTACACTCTTCATTGCACCAGAGTTGATCCCCCGGCTTGATAGTAACAGTAGAGTGGGGGATATGCCGGGCCATGAGGTTACAGATTGTGGTTGACTTCAATTCTGCTGCTGCTGATGGCCCACAGCGCCTCATGGATGCCCAGTTTTGCATTGCTAGATTTGTTCGAAATCTATCCTATTTAGCACAGTGGTAGTGCCACATAACACGACCTGTGTGCCAATGACTGAGTGTACCTCTCAGCCATGCTCCGTTTCATGGGGCCGCCTCATTTCATGTTGTGACCATGACTGGCTCCCTGTTGTGCTGCTGTCTCCATGCACATGGGCTGTCCCTGATCCCTCGTGTAACACATGCACCTTCACCAAAAAAAAATCCAAACTGACCTTTGACGAGCTGATAATGAGCTCATTGGCAAGATTAATTGGCCTCATTTCCAAATTGAGTGCATTGCCAGGCCCCACATTCCCCCACCCGGAACAAAATCACCGACAGCAGGAACAGCGACATCAAACCAGCATGCAGCCGGTGGTGCTAATTTTTACGCCCACCCACCTCCGCACTCACCCCCATGGAAAACTAAAAATCCTGCTGCTAAAATCTCTTTTGTGGGTCAATATCAAATGGCATTTGATAATACTCCTTTGGAGCACCTTGGGACATTTCAATATGTTGGAAAAGCTATACAAATGCAGGTTGTGTTGTTGTCGTTGTCGTTGTCAGTGTATCTAAGGATTAAGGACCAGATTTACCTACAGGAAAAGCTCATCATCGTTTAATTTAATATAAATGTTACGAATTTTAGGTTTTTTTCCCCTCAGGAAAGTGGGTCCTGGCAGCGGGCTGGAAGGTGGAGGGAGAACCTGACTTGGCCCTCCGTCGGACCCCCGTTGCTATTTAACAGCCGATTAACTGCCCGCTATTGGGAATGCCATCCTTTAAGGAACGAGCTCCCGCCTCAAGAGCCGCCGGAAAATTGGTGGGCCAGCAGCTCTCCAAATTGGCAGCGCCACCCGAGAGCGGTGCCCAGGAAGCCCTGCAGTACCAGGACTGATATGTGGTGTTGGGGTCGCAGGCAGGCCTCGGCGACGGGGTGGAGGTGGGGGAGGCTGGGGTTCGTGAGGGTGGGGACGGTTGTCTTCCCGGGTAAGTGGCCATCGCCACCAGGGGACCCTCTGGGGCCCTGGATAGCCCCCAAAGGAGGGACCACCCCAACCCTGCTAGGAGGCCTCCTGGTCTCACCTCACATAAAATTGGAGTGGAGGCAGGACGAGGCCCTTTAATTGGCCCCTTAAGGGCCTCAATTGGCCTGGGGCAGCAAGGCCACCCCTTTGGCTTTCCCCGCCTGGACAAAATGGCGGGAACCCTGTTAACATCGAGAGCGTTGCAATTTTGTTTGCAACACCCCAAACACCTCCATGTCCATCTCCAAGGGCAGAATCCTGCCGATCCATTCATTATATATTGAGCTCTGACACTGCAGATGAACCTCTTTTAGAAACAGATGGAGAGGCTTCATTAAGAGACAAGGATCCAGATACTCTTTCATGTCAGCCAGTTGGTGTGGACTGAGCCCAGGGAACAGTATCTGTGCCTGAATGGACGTTTACCCCACTTGTGGCAATGTTTCTGGATTTAATGTCGTTCAGAACCACGCTGCCAAGTTTTCTCCAAAATATTCTCCAGAGTATTGCTGGCAGAAGATTTAAATATCCTAATCAGGGAAAACGCCTAAAACAGTCAGTGTTTCAATTCATCACTCACTTGAAAATCCAACGGTAAATTTTTAATTTGAGATTTGTTTGTATCCTGTTTTGTATCACGGACACAACAAACATTAACAAGCTCAGTCTGTGCTGTAATGACATTTTAGTAAACAGACCAGAAATTCAGAGATTAATCGCAATATTTGTTTTACCTGCAGACTGTAAAATGAAACTGGCTACAAATGCTATTTGGAAGCTCATTTACAGGGAATCTCTTCATATGAACATGTGGCCATTACATTATTTCTCCACCCACAGTGCACGAAAGATTAAACTCAGCTCCCAATCTTCCACTCCTGGTATTTGCTCAAACATGAAAAGAAACATTAGCAGAAACACTGTCTTCATATACTACAGCTTCAGTGCAATCATATGTTTAACAAAGACACAAGTGAATGCTGCCTGTTTGCTTCTGCAGTGCTTCCCCTCGAACAGACTGGAAATTAGAAATGGAGCCAAGAGGAAGGCTGGAGATTGAGAAGGGTGGTGGGAGCTGTGAGATTGGGGGTTTGGGGGGAAGGCTGGAGATCAGGAAGCGGTGATGTGTGGAGTTTGAGGCTGGGGGCAGTGGTGGAGGGGCTGGGGGTGCTGGAGGTTGAGTAGGGTGAGGGATGGGGAGAGGAGACTGAGGATCCACGTCAAGGGTGAGTAGGGAGCAAAAGGCTTCGAGCAGAGATTGGGGTAGTTGGGTAGCCCAGTTCAAAGGAAGCTTCAGGATGGACAGCTAGGAAAAGGTGGAGGGGTGGCTCTGTTAATTAACGATGGTATTACTGCGATAGAGAGGGATGACCTAAGTTCAGGAAACAAGGATGCAGTAGCGGTTTATGTAGAGATGAGAAATGATAAAGGCAAGAGGTCACTGGAAGAGGTGTACAGATCCCAAACTGTAACCACACGGTAGGACAGTGTATAAATGAAGAAATAATGGGAGTTGTCAGAAAGGTACGACGATAATTATGGGGGATTTTAATCTAAATATGGACTGGAAAAATAAGATGGACAAAGGCAGCCTAGATAAAGAGTTCATAGAATGTTTTTGGGATAGATTCTTAGAACAGCATGTTCTGGAGCCAACCAGAGAGCAGGCTATACTAGACCTGGTATTATGCAATGAGATAGGACTAATTAATGACCTCATAGCGAAGGTGCTCCGAGGCAGCAACAATCATAATATGATTGAATTTTACATTCAGTTTGAGGGAGAGAAGAGTGGGTCTAAGACTAGTGTTTTAAACTGAAATAAGGGCAATTACGAGGGCATGAAAGCAGAGCTAGCTAAAGTGAACTGGCAAATTAGCTTAAGGGATAGGTCAATAGAGTTGCACTGACAGGCATTTAAGGGGATATTTCAGAATACACAGGATAGATACATTCCAAAGAGAAAGCAAAATTCCAAGGGGAGGACCCACTATCCGTGGTTAACTAAAAAAGTTAAAGATAGGATTAAACTTAAAGAAAAAGCAAATAATTGTGCAAAGGTGGGTGGCAGGTCAGAAGATTGGACAGAATATAAAAAACAGCAAAGAATGACGAAAAGATTAATAAGGAGGGAAAAATTAGAGTATGAGAGAAAACTAGCTAGAAATATAAAACCAGCAGAGTTTCTATAGATATTTTAAATAGAAAAGAGTTAACAAAGTGAGCGTTGGTCCAATAGAAAGTCTTCTTTCTTTGGCCTCCTTGTCTCGAGAGACAATGGATAAGCACCTGGAGGTGGTCAGTGGTTTGTGAAGCAGCGCCTGGAGTGACTACAAAGGCCAATTCTAGAGTGACAGACTCTTCCACAGGTGCTGAAGATAAAATTGGTTGTTGGGGCTGTTACACAGTAGGCTCTCCCCTTGCGCTTCTGTCTTTGTTCCCGCCAACTGCTAAGTCTCTTCGACTCGCCACACTTTAGCCCCACCTTTATGGCTACCCGCCAGTTCTGACGATTGCTGGCAACTGACTCCCACGACTTGTGATCAGTGTCACAGGACTTCATTCCGCGTTTGCAGACGTCTTTAAAGCGGAGACATGGACGGCCGGTGGGTCTGATACCAGTGACGAGCTCGCTGTACAATGTGTCCTTGGGGATCCTGCCATCTTCCATGCAGCTCACATGGCCAAGCCATCTCAAGCACCGCTGGCTCAGTAGGGTGTATATGCTGGGGATGTTGGCTGCCTTGAGGACTTCTGTGTTGGAGATACCGTCCTGCCACCTGATGCCAAGGATTCTCCGGAGGCAGCGAAGATGGAATGAATTGAGACGTCGCTCTTGGCTGACATACGTTGTCCAGGCCTCTCTGCCGCAGAGCAAGGTACTGAGGACACAGGCTTGATACACTCGGACCTTTGTGTTCCGTGTCAGAGCGCCATTTTCCCACACTCTCTTGGCCAATCTGGACATAGCAGTGGAAGCCTTTCCCATGCGCTTGTTGATTTCTGCATCGAGAGACAGATTATTGGTGATAGTTGAGCCTAGGTAGGTGAACTCTTGAACCACTTACAGAGCGTGGTCGCCAATATTGATGGATGGAGCATTTCTGACGTCCTGTCCCATGATGTTCGTTTTCTTGAGGCTGATGGTTAGACCAAATTCGTTGCAGGCAGCCGCAATCCTGTCGATGAGTCTCTGCAGACACTCTTCTGTGTGAGATGTTAATGCAGCATCGTCAGCAAAGAGGAGTTCCCTGATGAGGACTTTCTGTACTTTGGTCTTCGCTCTTAGACAGGCAAGGTTGAACAACCTGCCACCTGATCTTGTGTGGAGGAAAATTTCTTCTTCTGAAGACTTGAACGCATGTGAGAGCAGCAGGGAGAAGAAAATCCCAAACAGTGTAGGTGCGAGAACACAGCCCTGTTTCACACCACTCAGGATAGGAAAGGGGTCTGATGAGGCGCCGCTATGCTGAATTGTGCCTTTCATATTGTCATGGAATGAGGTGATGATACTGAGTAGCTTTGGTGGACATCCGATCTTTTCTAGTAGTCTGAAGAGACAACATCTGCTAACGAGGTCAAAGGCTTTGTTGAGATCTATGAAAGCAACGTAGAGGGGCATCTGTTATTCGCAGCATTTCTCCTGTATCTGACGAAGGGAGAACAGCATGTCAATGGTGGATCTCTCTGCTCGAAAGCCACACTGTGCCTCAGGGTAGACACGCTCAGCCAGCTTCTGGAGCCTGTTTAAAGCGACACGAGCGAAGACTTCCCCCACTATGCTGAGCAGGGAGATTACACGGTAGTTGTTGCAGTCACCGCGGTTACCTTTGTTTTTATAGAGGGTGATGATATTGGCATCGCGCATGTCCTGAGGTACTGCTCCCTCGTCCCAGCACAGGCAAAGCAGTTCGTAGAGTGCTGAAAGTATAGCAGGCTTGGCACTCTTGATTATTTCAGGAGTAATGCCGTCCTTCCCAGGGGCTTTTCCGCTGGCTAGAGAACCAATGGTATCACTGAGTTCCGATTTTGTTGGCTGTACATCCAGCCCATCCATGACTGGCAGAGACTGGGCTGCATTGAGTGCGGTCTCAGTGACAACGTTTTCGCTGGAGTACAGTTCTAGGTAATGTTGCTCCCAGCGGTCCATTTGTTTGCGTTGGTCAGTGATTGTGTCCCCTGATTTAGATTTGAGGGGGGCGATCTTCTTGATAGTTGGCCCAAAAGCTCTCTTAATACCATCATACATTCCTCTGATGTTTTTGGTGTCGGAGGCCAGCTGAATATGACTGCATAGGTGTTGCCAGTAGTCATTTGCGCAGCGCCTGGCTGTTCTTTGTGCAGTGCTTTTGGCAGCTTTAAGTGCTACGGATGTTAACTCGCTGGAGGCTTTCTTGTAGTTCAACAGTGCAATGCGCTTAGCAGCTATGACAGGTTCCAGCTCTTCAAAGTGAGATTGAAACCAGTCTGCATTCCGCTTCACACAATTGCCATAGGTGGTCATTGCTGAGTCATAGATGGCGTCTCTGATGTGGGCCCACTTGGTTTCTGCATCCCCTGTAGGAGTGTTTTGAATGGCTTTTTCAAGTGAATTTAGAAACTTATGCAACAGCTGTGAATAAGAAATTCTGCTAGTGTTGATGTGGGGCGGCCCTTCTGCTTGGAGTGATGCAGCTTCTTTGGTTTGAGTCTAACCTTGCTGCACACCAGGGAGTGGTCGGTGTCGCAGTCCGCACTGTGGAAGCTGCGTGTGATTTGAACGCTGTTTAAAGAGGCTCACCTTGTGATGATGAGGTCCAGGTGCCCACGACGTGATCTTGGGTGCCTCCATGAAACCTGGTGATAGGGTTTAGTGTGAAAGTACAAGTCGGTGATGCAGAGGTTGTGATAGGTACACAACTCAAGCAGTCTCTGTCCATTCTCATTCAGCCTTCCAATGCCATAGTGCCCAAGGCAGGAGGGCCATGAGTCATGGTCGGCCCCAACCCTGGCATTAAACTCCCCCAGCAGGAACAGATGTTCGGTATTGGGGATGCCACTAATGATATTATGGAATTCCTCGTGTAACTGGTCTTTAGCTTCCGGTGGGGAACAGAGTGTTGGAGTATAGATGCTGAGTAGGTGTACTAGACCAGAAGCGGTGAGCAGTCGAATGGACATTATGCGTTCCGAGCCATTTGAAGGTGGCTATATCATGCTGAGCAAAGAGTTTCTGATGGCGAAGCCCACTCCATGCTATATTAGTTCTTCAGGCTCCTTACCCTGCCAGAAGAAGGTGTAGTCTTGCTCTCTTAGAGATCCGCTCGCAGGGAGGCGTGTCTCCTGAAGTGCTGCAATGTCTACATTGGGTGTACTGAGCTTGTTGTTAATGATGGGGGTCTTCTGAGAATCGTTGATTTGTGTAAGGCCTTCCGACAGACCAGGACACATAGGTCTGACGATCCAGCTTGCAAAACGAAGGGCTGGTACCTTCTTTCCTTTTTTTGTCGTGCTGTTTGATGCATTGTTGCAGTCCACATTTTGGGCAATGACCCTGAGCTCCAAGCACCCATTGAAGCAGGTGGACTGTGGTGGGACAGAACCTTACTGACCGGGGGCTGCCCAGTTTGAGGCGGGCGGTCGCTGTCCAGTGAGATGCGATGACCTCTCCCACTAACAAAGGCAACCCATGGCGCCCAATCTCTACGCCAATTTAGCTGGACTTATAACCCATAACTGCTGCCTCCGTGTTGATTTGGTCGCTGTGAGGCGACTATGGAGTGACCTCTCCATGGCGCATGCCTGAGCGGATGGATGGAGGGTGTGAGTTGCCCAAGCGTCAAAACCCCCCTCTCGGCCTTCCTGGTGGGGTCCAAAGGAGTGCAGAGCACGACATTTCACTACAGGAACTGCCGGAAACATGCCAAAGGTGATACGTGCGGGAGGGATGCGGTGGGAAGGGGTGGAGGGTAACATTGCATGTTAAATTCTTTAATCAATATATAAAAGTTAATAAATCGTCTCATGTAGTATTATGTATACAACTACAGGAACCCCCTCTCTGTGTCTCTTTAAGTGGAGAGATACATATTGAAGTGAGTTTCCCAGACCTTTATAATATCTGGGATATTTATGACTTAGCTATAAAAATATTAGAAGTTGGCTGTCCGAAGATGGTAAAATTCTCTGTTCGTTTTATTTCTTTGAGAGAAAGCTAGTGCAATTCTTTGGACCCAAATAAATGGCTCAGAATTTGTCTGGTTTGAACTTGATTACAGGAGATTTGTGGGGATGTGCTCCTGATTTGATTTAGTCCCTACATGAGGTTAAAGTCATAAATCACTTCAGTTGGCGCCCAACAACATGGCCTTGTTGTTAACAGAATTCTGTACTTATATGTTAGCCTTTAATGTATATTTTAGATTTGTAAGTATGGAAGGAATATTTTCTGTCAGTGGTATTAAGACCCTGATTTAAGAATCTAGAGACGCCAAACTCTTGATCACGGTTCTACTTTTGAGGTTTGGAAATTTCCTTTAAAGTTCACTTTAAATCCTAATTGAGGTTAGGTCCTGACATATTTTAAGTATGCTGAAGCTGCAGCATTACGGTATGCTTTAGAAAAGGCAGACCCTATTAAGCCCGCATTAATTTGTGCAGATAGTGATCATTGTAAACGGGCTTACAATCAGAACCTTGTATTCTGGGAGCAAACAGGTTTTACAAATCATAAAGGTAAACCCATAAAACACAAGTCGTTGTGGGAAGATATTCTCCATTTGTGAAAGGAGAAACATAATTGTCAGGTAATTCATGTAACCTGGCATACCACTGGTTCAGTAAACTCAAAGGGCAACAGTCTTGCCGATGGACAGGCAAAACATTCAGGCCGGAATTTTACCATTAAGAATCGGGTCCCGTCGGGGTTGTGCGGAGGGAAAAATGGTGCGTGAAGACGTCGGGCCAGGTCCCCGGCGTCATTACGCGCTGTTGCAATTTAACCAGCTTGGGAAGTCAGGCGCAATCGAGTTTGTGCTCGCCGCCCGACTAACATCAATTGAGAAGTACTTAAGGTAATTCAGAATCCGATTGACAGAGATTTTACACTACGTTTCTGATTTTAGGGCCGTTTAACGGGTCGTGGGGTGCGTCGGGAACCCGACAGGTTCAAAAGGGCGGCAAGCATTGATTCATGAGGGAGTTGGAGGTAAAAATGAATTTATTGAACTTTATTCATGCTGATGTTATTTGTGTGTCCTAACAAGGGGTGTAACTTGCAGGTGGTGCAGAAGATTTAATCTGAATGTTATGCACTGCTGATACGGACCCATGTAATATTAGTTATTGCCTAAAGGAAGTACCTGAAGTGAGCCAGTCACAAAAGCTGGAAGCTATTAGCTGTGGTCAAAGCATTTGTTCTGCTGTTCAACAATGGGAATTGTTCACTCTGGAGGTGGATCATCAGATGAAGAGGACAGTGATTCAATGAGTGACAGAAGTACAAATGGTCAGGGGAACATACAGCAAGCTGCACCAGTGCATCCTCGTGCTGTTGGAGGGAGAGTAGTTCGCAGAGTCACCCGGGAGCGACCAAATGTCAGGAGATGTACCTACCCAGTAATAAGGGCATACTGAACGCGTTTGAACTACCTGCAGCTGTCAGATCGCCAGTACAGAAGAAGACTGCGGCTGTCATGGGAGACTGTCACAACTCTTTGTGAGATGCTGGCAGTGGATGTTGCATCAAACTGTCTCGGTGGCCATCCAATGCCAGTCGCTCTAAAGGTTACAGTAGCTCTTAACTTCTATGTGTCTGGCTACTTCCAAACCTCAGCTACAGACTTGTGCAGTGTCTCACAATCAGCAGAGCACCATTGCATAAAGGTTGTGACTGATGCATTGTTTCAACGTGCTAATCATTTCATCACGTTCAAGACGGACAATGCCAGTCAGGCTGAGAGAGCCAGAGGCTTCAGCATTATATCCGGCTTCCCAATGGTACAGGGCGTGATAGACTGTACTCATGTGGCCATTAGAGCACCAGCTGGACAGTCGGGGGCATTCATGAAACGCAAGGGATTCCATTCAATGAACGTTCAGCTCCTCTGTGATCATCGGAAGCGAATCATGCAGGTGTGTGCACGTTACCCTGGTAGTTGTCATGATTCTTTCATTCTCCACAACTCACAGGTGCCTGCAATTTTCAGTCCTCCACACAGAATGGAGGGATGGATACTTGGCGACAGGGGTTATCCCCTGAAGACATGACTCATGACACCAGTGAGGAACCCAAGGGGTGAGGCAGAGGAACGATACAATGGGAGCCATGCGGCCACCAGAGTGACAATCGAGCAAACTATAGGCCTCCTAAAGATGAGATTTAGGTGTCCTGATCGCTCTGGTGGATCACTGCAGTATGCACCGTCGAGGGTTTCCAGAATCATTGTCGTCTGCTGTGCCTTGCATAACCTGGCGATTGAACATGGAGATGCCCTAGAGGATGATCAATGTCAACGCGATGTGTCATCAGATGATGACGACGTTTCTGATGAGGAAGATGGGTATCGGTCTCATGATGATCATGGAGAGGAAGCTGAATGTAACGTGGCTCTAACTGCTAGAGAAACAAGGCAATCTCTCATTGGAACGTGTTTCAATTGAAATGATATAAATCTTCACACATTTCAATCTGCTTTATGACATTAATCATTGTGAGGATCTGACAGTGCAAAATCTCTAACCTTTAGGGGCTGAGACAAAGCGAATAACCAATCCATCACATTATGAGGGACGCGACCCAAGTGTGTGGCCTCACATTTGAGACAACTTGAGTTGACTAACTGTAATATCTGACTTCAGGAAAGACATGTCCAATGATAAAATCTCCAATTTCATCAAACACTATTGTTTTACATATCAAATAAATGTACTTCAAGTGAAATTAAAGTGTTTTCTTAAACCGTTTACACGTGCTCATTCGTGTGCATGATCCCTCGCCACCAGACTTACCAGAGGCAGGTGGCTGATCTTGTTGCTGCCCTGCTTTTGATGACTTTGGCGGACATCCTCTGCATGCTCACGGCCGTGAGGGCCCTGGCATCTCAGAGTTCTCATGACAAATATCATGAGCACCCTCTATCACCCCAGGATTTAGCGGTTCACATGTCCCTGGCAGAGGGAGCAAGGAGCTGCAGGATGCATCAGAAGCGAGCGGAGCGATCTGCTGCCCCTGTGCCCTCGTGAGGCTCTGGTGGTCATCAATGGTGGCATAAGAGCACTGAGTGTCCTCAACCTGGCGCAGTCACATCAGATTATGCTCTCTGATGCTCTGGTCCAGGGAGGCCACAGTTGCTCTGAGGTCCCGAATTGCATGAAGAACTGGTTCCTCCACAGCAGTCGCCAGACTATCAACGGAGGAAGCCAGATGTTCAAATGCCTGTGGGTTTGCTGAACTCATACTCTGGATGGATGTCTCCAGAGTACGAGTCACAGCGCACAACGTCTCAGGCAGCTCTGCCAGATTTCCATGGACCGCATTCTGCACCTGCAACATCGCCCGACGAAAGGATGATCTCAGAGGCACGTCATCAGCTTGCGGCTCTGCACTGGCCTGGCCTCCCACTCTCCTCTGAGTGTGTGATGCATCGGCCGATTCTGCCTCCGGTGTCTGGCCCGGCAACTGTGCTGTGCTCACACCAGTATGTGACATTGATTCCCCAGACACAGTCATCCCAACCGAAGTGTCAGTATCTGCTCTGGTACTCGGTGCGTCGCCGATGATGTGACGGTGCACCCTCTGAGGTGCCCTCCTCCACCTCAGAGGTGGATGGTCGGGTAACGGTAACACTTTCTGGCACATGCTGGGTTTCACCTGTTGGGAAAAGCATTGTGATCAGTTTCATCATCCAGAGTTAAGCATACGTTTGTGTCTCCAGCATGGTTACATCTGGGTGATGTTACAATTGAGGGCAACATTCAGTGCATTTGACATTGACCAAATCATTGGCACAGTAGCGCAGCCTCACACCACCACCACCCCCCACCATAATGAAGTGTTACACCACATTCTGGAACACTCACTCTCACGGCAAGGCACACCGGCCTCGCCATCTACCACAGCGTGTCCTCCTTCCTCCCCTCTATAATTAAGGCATCCTCCTCCATCCTGGTGAGGAATGCCTGGGTGGCTACGCCACCATCAGTACGTGACCTCTCCCGGGCATTGTGTGCCCTCTTTTCCTGAATAAACAAAGATACTTATTTTATACATAGTCGATGACATATGACGCTGTCACCCAAAGGGTTGGTGTTGCATTTCACTGCTGTGACAATGTTGGGCGCAACTTTAACACCACAGCATCAGCGTTCATCTCAGACTTGCCCATCATGCGTCCCATTTCAAGGCAGCAGCCAGGCATTGATCATACAGGGCTTCCACATTGCATCATGGGTACACAAAAAACCTCCCTTGGCACATAACCGATTAGATGAATGAGGAATGTCCCTTACCCGGGCAGAGCGAAGCAGGGCATTGAGGTGCTTGCAGCACTGTATCCATGTCCGCCTAACGACGCCTCGGCTGCTGACCTCCTCTGCAACCTCCAGCCAGGCCCTCTTGGTCACTTCGGAGGGTCTCCTTCTCCCACCTGAACGGAATAGAATGTCTCTCCTCTCCTCAACGGCCTGGAGGAGGACCTGCAGTGAATCGTCAGAAAATCGGGGGGGGGGGGCAATGCAATTGCTTCTGCCTTCCATCACCTCTAACAGCAATATTTTTGTCTTCCAGTCTTTCTTGGTTTCAATGAATGGAGCCTTTGAAATCTCCAGACCTTAACACAGTTGTATCTTCCTTTACATCAAATGGGGAACTCAGTGCTCTGTTTCAAATCAGTAATCCTTTATGTCGGGCTTACAATCAGCCTTCCATGTATGTGGCCCCGCCCCCAATGATGCTGAAGTTCCCGCCCGCGTGCGCCATTTCTTTTCAGAGTTATGCCGCGGGCCCGCTAATTAGCTGATCAGCGCGTGATGCTGGCGGCCAGGCGACGCAGAGCGGGATCGGGGGCCTGATCCCCCTTCCGGCGGATCGGCCCTGGGGCCACCGGTAAGCGAAAAATTCTGGCCTCAGTCTGCATGACATCCCCTCGAGAGGGGCCTGCCAGAGTTAATGTAATCACTAGGGCAGAATGGGCAGCTAATCAGGATGAGGAACTGATTCAGCTATTAGACCCGATGAAAGAGAATCCAAAAGAATATCTATCAAAGTACTTCTACTCGGAGACCCCGACTGGTATAGTACTGGTTAAGTTGTCCAAGGGTGTCCGGGAGTTACCCCAGAATCACAAATGAGAACAGCTTGTAAAACAAGCTCACAAAGGTATTGGTCAGGCACATAGTGGTGCCCGAACAACATTCTGTAAATTGACTCCTTTATACTGGTGGCCAGGCATGCTTAAAGCCTGTAAGACATATGTGGCAAATTGTGAGCCATGTAATTTGATCAACAAATCATCACTTATTAAACCACCATCATTGGCTCCTGTGAAGCTGAATAAATCCATGGAGAATGTTTTTGTTCATTTCATTGGACCACTACCTCCATCAATGAGGTATAAACATGTTCCCGTTTGTGTTGATGGCTGCACTTCTTTCTGCTGGCTGGTCCCCACAAAAACTGTTTCAGAAACCGCACTAGTCAATGCTATTACTGACATTATTACTGTAGCTGGTGAACCCATAATCCTACACTCTGATCAAGACGGAGCCTTTGTTTCCAAGGTTTTCAAAGACTATTGTGTGCAAAGGGGGATTAGGTTAGAGCACAGCACACCATGTCATCTGCAGTCAGCAGGACTAGTGGAAGTAAAAAAGCTATTGACCAAACTGTTGAGAATCAGAGGGAATAAGTGGGCCGCCATCATTCCAGAAGTACAGTTATCACGAAATAATGTGCCCATGTGCGCATCAGGGACAGTGTTCCCTACAACACCATATTAATTAATGTGTGGTGTTGAAATGCATACACGACTTACTCGCGATTCTTTTATTGCCTCTACACTTTCTGACTCCTTGACTCGACAGCAACAATTAGATTTGAAACATGAAATAACAGATCAAATTCATGAAATTGATCAGAGAATCAGAGAGAAGAACAAAAAAAAACAGGTAACTAACAAAGATTGGCAACCTGTACCAGGTTCAGGAGAGAAAGTTTGAACAGAAACCTGGTTTGAGACCTAAGAAGAAGAAACATGTTCAAATACATTCTGTTATCAGAGTCATAGAGTTATACAGCACAGGAACAGGCCTTTCGACTCATCGTGTCTGTGCCGGCCATCCAGCACCCAACTATTCTAATCCCATTTTCCAGCACTTCGCCCGTAGCCTTGTATACTCTGGCATTTCAAGTGCTCATCTAAATACATCTTAATTGATGTGATGGTTCCTGCCTCTACCACCTCTTCAGGCAGTGCCTTCCAGATTCCAACCACCCTCTGGGTGAAAAAAGTTTTCCTCAAATCCCCCCTAAACCTCCTGCCCCTTACCTTAAATCTATGCCCCCTGGTTATTGACCCCACTGCGAAGGGAAAAAGTTTCTTCCTATCTTACCTATCAATGCCCCTCATAATTTTGTATACCTCAATCAAGTCCCCCCTCCGCCCAAAGGAAAACAACCCTAACCTTTTCAGTCTCTCTTCATAGCTGAAATGCTCCAGCCCAGGCAACATCCTGGTGAATCTCCTCTACACCCTCTCCAGTGCAATCAGTGCTGCCTAGAACTGTACACAGTACTCCAGCTGTGGCCTAACTAGTGTTTTATACAGCTCCATCATAACCTCCCTGTTCTTACATTCTATGCCTCGGCTAATAAAGGCAAGTATCCCATATGCCTTCCTAACCACCTTATCTACCTGTGTTGCTGCCTTCAGTGATCTATGGACAAGTACACCAAGGTCCTTCTGACCCTCTGTACTTCCTAGGGACCTAGCATCCATTGTATATTCCCTTGCCTTGTTAGTCCTCCCAAAATGCATTACCTCACACTTTTCAGGATTAAATTCCATTTGCGACTGCTCCGCCCATCTTACCAGCCCATCTATATCTCCCTGTAATCTAAGGATTTCCTCCTCACTATTTACAACACCACCAATCTCCGTGTCATCTACGAATTTACTGATCATACCTCCTATATTCACGTCTAAATCATTAATGTACACTACAAACAGCAGGGGTCCCAGCACCGATCCCTGTGGTACACCACTGGTCACAGGCTTCCAATCGCAAAAACAGCCCTCAACCATCACCCTCTGCCTCCTGCCACTAAGCCAATTTTGGATCCAATTTGCCAAATTGCCCTGGTTCCCATGGGCTCTTACCTTCTTAACCAATCTCCCATGTGGGGCCTTATCAAAAGCCTTACTGAAATCCATGTATACTACATCTACTGCTTTACCCTCATCTAAATATCTAGTCACCTCCTCGAAAAATTCAAGCAAGTTAGTGAGACACAGACTGCCCCTGACAAAGCCATGCTGACTATCCCTGATTAAATCCTGCCTCTCCAAGTGGAGATTAATCCTGTCCATCAGAATTTTTTCCAATATTTTCCCAACCACTGATGTTAGACTCACTGTCTTGTAATTATCTGGTTTATCCCTACTACCCTTCTTGAATAATGATACCACATTCGCTGTCCTCCAGTCCTCTGGTACCTCTCCTGTGGCCAGAGAGGATTTGAAAATTTTTGTCAAAGCCCCTGCTTTCTCCTCCCTTGCCTCACATAACAGCTTGGGATACATCTTATCTGGGCCTGGGGATTTATCTGCTTTAAAGCCTGCTAAAACAGCTAATATTTCCTCTCTTTCAATGCTGATATGTTCAAGTATTTCACAATCCCCCTCCCTGATCTCGACACCTACATCGTCCTTCTCCATAGTGAACACCGATGAAAAGTAATAATTTAAAACCTCACCTATGTCCTCCGGCTCCAAACAAAGATTGCCACGTTGGTCCCTAATGGGCCCTACTCTTTCCCTGGTGATCCTCTTACCCTTAATATCCTTATAAAACGCCTTGGGATTTTCCTTTATCTTGCCCGCCAGAGTTTTTTCAGGTCCCCTCTTCTCTCTCCTAATTACTTTTTTAAGTGCCACCCTACACTTTCTATACTCCTCTAGTGCCTCTGCTGTTTTCAGTGATTGGGATCTGCCGTAAGCCTCTTTTTTTCCTGATCCAGTCCTCTGCGGCACAGTGGCGCAGTGGTTCGCACCGCAGCCTCACAGCTCCAGGGATCCGGGTTCGATTCTGGGTACTACCTGTGCGGAGTTTGCAAGTTCTCCCTGTGTCTGCGTGGGTTTTCGCTGGGTGCTCCGGTTTCCTCCCACATCCAAAGACTTGCAGGTGATTGGCCGTTGTAAATTGCCCCTAGTGTAGGGAGGTGATAGGGAATATGGGATTACTGTAGAGTTAGTATAAATGGGTGGTTGTTGGTCGGCACAGACTCGGTGGGCCGAAGGGCCTGTTTCAGTGCTGTATCTCTAAATAAAAAATATCCCTTGACATCCAGGGTTCCCTGGGCCTGTTAGTCCTGCCCTTCACCTTAACGGGTACATGTTGGCTCTGAACTCTCACAATTTCCTCTTTGAATGACTCCCACTGATGTACTGTAGACTTTCCTACAAGTAGCTGCTCCCAGTCCACTTTGGCCAGATTCTGTTTTATCATATTGAAATCGGCCTTCCCCCAATTCAGTACCTTTATTTCTGGTCCATTTTTGTCCTTTTCCATAACTACCTTAAATCTTACAGAGTTATGGTCACTATCCCCGAAATGCTCCCCCTCTGACACTTCTACCACTTGACTGGTTTCATTCCCTAGGATTAGGTCCAGTACTGCCCCTTCTCTTGTAGGACTTTCTACATACTGGCTCAAAAAGCTCTCCTGTATGCATTTTAAGAATTCCGCCCCTTTTAAGCCTTTTGCACTAAGACTATCCCAGTTAATATTGGGGAAGTTGAAATCCCCTACTATTATTACCCTATTATTTTTACACCTCTCCAAGATTTGCCTACATATCTGCTCCTCTATCTCTCCCTGACTGTTTGGAGGCCTGTAGTACACTCCCAGCCAAGTGATTGCCCCTTTTATGTTTTTAAGTTCTACCCAAATGGCCTCATTTGAGGAACCTTCTAAGATGTCATCCCTCCTTATTGCAGTAATTGGCTCCTTGATCAACAGTGCAATGCCACCTCATCCTTTATCCCCTCCCCTGTCGCGCCTGAAGATTCTATACCCTGGAATATTCAGCTGCCAGTCCTGCCCCTCCCTCAGCCATGTCTCTGTGATAGCAATATCATAATCCCATGTGCTAATCAACACCCTCAATTCATCTGCCTTACTTGTAACACTCCTTGCATTGAAATAGATGCAATCCAACCTTGCATTTTTCCCTTGTGCCTTACCAGGTCTAAATTTGCTCTGCCTTCCAGGCAGACTCACTTTCTATTCTATATTACCCACTACTGTACCTCCACTCTGTATCCCATCCCCCTGCCAAATTAGTTTAAACCCCCCCAACAACACTAGCAAATCTCCCAGCAACGATGCTTGTCCCATTCCAGTTCAGGTGCAACCCGTCCAACTTGTACAGGTCCCACCTTTGCCAGAAACAGACCCAGTGATTCAGGAAACTAAAGCCCTGCCTCCTGCACCATCTCTTCAGCCACGCATTCATCTGCTCTATCCTCCTATTTCTAAACTCACTAGCACGTGGCACCAGGAGTAATCCAAAGGTCCTTAGAGGTCCTGCTTTTGAATCTTCTACCTAGCTCCCTAAATTCTTGTTGCAGGACCTCATCCCTTTTTCTACCTATGCCATTGGTACCAATGTGAACCACGACCTCTGGCTGCTCACCCATCCCCTTCAGAATGCCCTGCAGCCGCTCTGTGACATCCTTGACCCTAGCACCAGGGAGGCAACATACCATCCTGGAGTCACATTTGCGACCACAGAAACACCTATCTGTACCCCTTACAATAGAATCCCCTATCACTATAGCTCTTCCACTCCTTTTTCCTCCCGGCTGTGCAGCAGAGCCATCCTTGGTGCCACGGACCTGGCTGCTGCTGCTTTCCCCTGGGAGGCCATTCCGCCCCCCCAACAGTATCCAAAGTGGTATATCTGTTTGAGAGGGGGATGGCCACAGTGAACTCCTGCACTACCTGCCTGTGCCTACTACTCCACCTGGTGGTCATCCATCCCTTTTCTGTCTGTGCTGCCATTACCTGCGGTGTGATCACCTCACTAAACGTGCTATCCACTACGTCCTCAGCATCGCGGATGCTCCACAGTGAATCCACCTGCAGCTCCAGCTCCGTAATGCAGGTAGCCAGTAGCTGCAGATTGATACACTTCCTGCACACATGGTCGTCAGGGACACTGGAAGCATCCCTGATTTCCCACATAATGCAGGAGGAGCATATCATGAGGCTGAGCTCTCCTGTCATGACTTACCTTTAGATTAATTAGTTACTCCCTTAATTAAAAAATACTAATTACACTAGGGGTCTTGTTCTACTCCAAACACTACCCGGTACAATCTAAAGTCCTTAATAAATTACTCTAATTTAAGTAGTACTACTCACCTGATCACTTGAGGTTTTTTTTAAAAAAAACTGTCCCCTTTTTTTAAGCAATTTAAATACACTAACAGCTGTTACTTATCTAACCAATCACCTTGCAGAATTCCTGTGATGTCACTGTAAGTTTTTTTTCCCTCTTTTTGAGTCTCAGCGCACGCTGAGAGACACAGGGAGTCTGCTGCCGCTCCGGGTCAGGTCTTCCATACAGGTCCACCAGCCACCGCTCCGAGGTAAGTGAAAAAGGGCCTCGAGCCCCACTCTTTATTTCCAGCTGCCTCTCTGGATCAGGTTCCACGCAGGTCCGCCAGCCGCCATTCCGGTCTGAGGTAAGTGAAAGACGGCCTCGAGCCCCGCTCTTTATTTTCAGCCGCCGCTCCGGATCAGGTTCCATGCAGGTCCACAAGCTGCCGCTCCACTCCGAGTTAATGGGAGAACTGCCAAAATGTTTGCTAACCAACCAAATGGCAAGAACTGTTTTAAAATTATCTCTGTAGATGACCTGAAGAGGTGTCCTGAAGGGTACAGGAATGGAGGAACAGTACAAGGTGTAGTCATACACTGTCTTTCAGGATCCAGCCTGGAGGATGGCATCGGAACGTTGCTAATTGAACTGAAACCAACTGCATCAATTAATGTTCCTCCCCCACGCAGGACCTCACAGTGCCTCAAAGGTTGGTTTCACTGGGAGCCTCACTCGGTGCAAGAAGCGATAGTCAAGTCACAACAACAGAAGAAGGAATGGAATGACGTACTGCAGACTCTCAGTGATGAGACTTGCTCTTGCGTAAAGCAAGGGGTGAAGGTACTGCTAGATTCTTTTGTTAAAGATCTTCTGGATGCAAGCAGTGCATGTGACATGCTAGAGATGTCTTACTGTGTGAACACCTTACCCTACGCGATTTCTTGCAGAGAAGCAGGAATAAAAGATTTTACTGCATTTGCCCTGAGTTACGTTTGGAGGGGAGGTAAGGCAAGTGATGTTCTTATTCATCATAACATTGGAAGAGTGTGATGGTACTAAGGAGAACATGGCGGAATGGTTTTTCTTTGTATCGCCAAGTTAGCTTCTGAAGGAAAGTACATCTATTATAAAGATATTCGGGTTCTGAATAACACTTCTATCCAGGTAAACTCAGAATTCCCTGATGTTAATCTTTTTTCATTTTATTCCTGGTATGAGGATGTTGGCTGGAATGTGACTGACAATAGACATTTTAGTTTATCTCAACAGGACTTTGTTGGTTTGGGATCAAGCAGCAGCTATGGATCCTTTTCTAATTTCATCGATTGTTCATTGAAGTGTGACATGTCAAGCTATGGTCATCTTATTGAACATTTTGCGACCTCAGATCGTGGACACTTTGCATAGCTTTATTCTGAACTTTGTACTGGAATTACAAGATATATTTTTGGAAAATTTAGATGATCCATCTAAAAAGCAGACTGAGATTGTTGTCAATGTACTGTTTTGTATTATTGCCCTGCTTCACATAATGGGTTATGATATTTTATTGAATGTTTATATTTTAGGCATTGTTTAGTTTAAACAACCTATTTTTGTTGATTGCCTTTATTCGGGTCAAGAGGGGGTGTGAAGGAATATAGGTATAATTGGCTTGATTAAGTAGAATTTGGAAATAGTTAGTGTATTATGCCTTTAAAGTTAAAGATTGAATAAATGGTTAGTTTTCAGAGCTCACTGAAGGTCCATTTTAAGATGGTAGAATGAAACATTTCAAGGTCTCTGTTAGAACAGAATCTCTGTTACCAGGGGTCTCTGTTAGAATAGAATTGCTGTTACCAGGGCCTTGGGAGATAAACACATACATTGAAATATCCTGTGTGACCTCAGTAAGAGGCAGCAATAAAACTTAATTGGTTTATGGGGTTGTTATTCTGACAGGTCGGCTCTGAAGGGTGGGTACCATGGAAAGGGTAATTAACAATAAATGGAATGTACTCACAGGAACAAGAGAGATGAGGTAAACACAATTATGAATATTTTGACCAGATAAAAGCTCACAAACTTCAAATTTCAGTAAAACATTAAATTTAAGATATAGATTTAAAAGGGAACACAGGAAGGTCACATCTAATGCAAAAGTCATATTGCACCTTAGAAATAGTGTAAAAATACAAGGTTATGAAGCAAACACTTAGGAGTGTTGAATCCTCAAACAACACTTCTCATCCCATGCCTTATTCGGGGATTTAAGGTACAAGTTAACTTTAAATTTTGATGGATATTCTGGATATTCTAAGATAATTTTGCTGTAACATTAGCAAGGTTAAACTTTTGGATTCTGTGATATACTTATCCACTTAAGAAGTTTATTGCATGTTAAATTCTTTAATAAATATGTAAAAGTTAATAAATCGTCTCATGTAGTATTCTGTTTACAACTACAAGAACCCCCTCTCTGTGTCGTTTTAAGTAGAAAGATACATATGGAAGAGAGTTTCCCAGACTGTTATAATATCTGGGATATTTATGACTTAGCCATAAAAATATTAAAAGTTGGCTATCCGAAAGATGGTAAAATTCTCTATCGGTTTTTTTCTTTGAGGGAAAGCTAGTGCAATTCTTTGGACCAAAGTAAGTGTCTGAAAATTTTTCTGGTTTGAACTTGATTAAAGGAGATTCATGGGGATGTGCTCCTGATTTGGTTTAGTCCCTACAAGGGGTTAAAGTCATAAATCACTTCACTAGGACTAGGGGCCATAGTCAAAGAATTAGAGCTAGACTTCCAAGAATGAAATTAGGAAACACTTCTTCACACAAAGGGTGGTAGAAATTTGGAACTCTCTTCCACAAATGGCTATTGAAGCTATATGAATTATTAATTTTAAAAGTGAGATTTACAGATTTTTGTTAGGGACTATGGGACAAAGATGGGAATATGGTGTTAAGTTATAGATGATTACTGATCTCATTGAATGGCAGAACAGGCTTGAGGAGCTAGATGGCCTACTCCTGTTTTTATGTTCTGCTGCTCCTCATCCTCCCTCTGTGTACAGTTTGCCCTCTCTGCTGCCTATTCTCCCTTTCCCTGTTGTGCTGCAACCCAACAGGGCCTGCAATTTTAGCCCCTATGAGTGATAGCAGATTTTCCATTGCCAAGCCTTCAAACTCCACTGAACTCCTTGGAAAATTCCATCACCTCTCCCTTCTGACTTTGACAACTTTTCATAACTCCTCCAAAAATACAGTACACAGTACTTCCACTAACCCTTCAACACTAAAAGAAAGTCAAAAGCACTTCACCTGAAAGTCTCAGGCTGATCCCGTCAAATAGCAATAGCTTGGGGGGAGGGGGAAGGGGTGTCCCTTGTGCAGCTGAATACATGTTCTGCTGAGATTCTTTGAGAAGGTGTTAACAGGACCTGCAAGGTCCAAAACGGCATTAGACATTGAGTGACATCACAGTATTTCCACTCTGCAAGCTTCTAGTGCACGCACACCACTCCTGTGCTAGCACTTTTACAAGCATGGCGCAGTGCATGAACCATGCTGGAACTGGCCAAAAGTAGATCTGATGGAATTTTTGGGACTTTGGGTTACATAGCACTGGCACCAGTGGTGCTACAGAGCCCAATTTTGTGGTCTGAAACTTCAAAAAGATTGGGAATAACTTGAAGCAATACATCGGTGCAATGTCATTAGTGACTACTGGGAAAGGTGAAGACTTGAAATCACTCTATCAAAGACTATATCACCATACTTCCAACTTAAACATGCCAATGCTTCACAAGAATACAACTCCAGTCTTTCCGATAGTTTTTTAGCTAGTGGAAGGTAGCAGTGACTTCTCTCCCCACATTGCACTGTTATCTCTGGAGTCCCCCTGATAATCTATCCTTGACCACTTACAGCTTTACACCAAGGGGCAGCATATAGATGAGATCAACTAAAACCACAACAGCAGGCTTCACATATATGTTGACGACATCCAGTACTACCCTACCACCACCTCTCTCCACTGCCCCTGTGCTGTCAGACTCCTTGTCCAATATCCAGACCTGGATGAGTTGAAATGTCTTTGGAAAATATCACTGGGAAGACCAAAGCCATTGTGTATAGTCTTTGCCACAAATTCCATTTCCTAGCCACCAATTACATCCCCCTTGCTGGCCATTCTTTCAGGTTGAAACAGACTATTTGCACCTCCCATTCTATTTGATGCTGAGCTATACTTCCAGATCCATATCTATATCCTCTCCCTCACCACATTTCAGCTCCATAATCTCACCCGTCTCCACCCATGCCTCAGCCCATCTGCTGCTGAAATCTTCATCCTAACTTTTGTTACATCCAGACACAGCTATTTCAATTACAAAAATAATACAAAAGCAAAATACTGCAGATGCTGGGAATCTGAAATAAAAACAAGAAATGCTGGAAATACTCAGCAGGTCTGGCAGCATCTGTGGCGAGAGAAGCAGAGTTAACATTTCAGGTCAGTGACCCTTCTCCAGAACTGGCAGAGCCAAAAATCTAATAGGTTTTAATCAAGTAAAGCGGGGATGGGACAAGAGATAACAAAAGAGAAGGTGTTGATAGGACAAGGTCACAGAGAATAACTGACCAGAAGGTCATGGAGCAAAGGCAAACAGTATGTTAATGGTGTGCTGAAAGACAAAGTGTTAGTACAGAGAGGGTATTAATTGACAGAAAACTGAACAGCCTGGCCCCAAGCACAAACATGAGAAAAACAGCAGGTAGGCACAGTAGGAACAAACTAAATAAATTAAAATAAACACATAAAAAAGAAAAAATAACTAAAAATAAAAATAAAAATAAAAAGGGGGGCCCGTCATGCTCTGAAATGATTGAACTCAATGTTCAGTCCGGCAGGCTGTAGCGTGCCAAATCGGTAAATGAGATGCTGTTCCTCGAGCTTGCATTGATGTTCACTGGAACACTGCAGCAATCCCAGGATACAGATGTGAGCATGAGAGTAGTGGGGGGGGGGTGGTGTTGAAATGGCCAGCAACCGGAAGCTCCGGGTCATGCTTTTGGACTGAGTGGAGGTGTCCCGCAAAGCTGTCACCCAGCCTGCGTTTGGTCTCCCCGATGCAGAGGAGACCACACTGTGAGCAGCGAATACAGTACAGTAAATTGAAAGAAGTACAAGTAAACCCTGCTTCACCTGAAAGGAGTGTTTGGGGCCTGGGATAGTGAGGAGAGAGGAGGTAAATGGGCAGGTATTACACCTCCTGCGATTGCAGGGGAAGGTGCCATGGGAAGGGGATGAGGTGGTGGGGGTAATGGAGGTGTCGCGGAGGGAACGATCCCTTCGGAATGCTGACAGGGGAGGGGAAGATGAGTTTGGTAGTGGCATCACGCTGGAGGTGGCGGAAATGGCAGAGGATGATTCTTTGGATGTGGAGGCTGGTGGGGAGGAAAGTGAAGACAAAGGGAACCCTGTCGCAGTTCTGGGATGGAGAAGAAGGTGTGAGGATAGAGGTGCTGGAAATGGGCCGGACACAGTTGATGGCCCTGTCAGCCACAGTGGGGGGAATTCTCGGATGAGGAAAAAGGAAGACATATCAAAAGTGCTGTCATGGAAGATAGCATCATCAGAGCACATGCGGGGAGACGGAGAAACTGGGAGAATGAAATGGACTCCTTACAGGAGACAGGGTGTGAAGAAGTGTAGTCGAGGTAGCTTTGGGAGTCGGTGGGCTTATAATGAATATTAGTAGACAACCTATCCCCAGAGATGGAGACAGAGAAGTCAAGGAAGGGAAGGGAAGTGTCGAAGGGTGGAAATTAGAAGCAAAGTTGATAAAGTTTCCAGTTCCGGGCGGGAGCAGGAAACGGCACCAATACAGTCATCAATGTACCAGAAAAATAGTAGTGGGAGGGGGCCTGAGCAGGACTGGAACAAGGAATGTTCAACATATCCCGCAAAAAGACAGGCATAACTAGGACCCATGCGGGTACCCATAGCAACACCTTTAACTTGAAGGAAGTGAGTAGAGTTGAAGGAGAAGTTGTTCAATATGAGAACAAGTTCAGCCAGGTGGAGGAGGGTGGTGCTGGATGGGGACTGGTTGGGCCTCTGATCAAGGAAGAAGCAGGGAGCCCTCAAACCGTCCTGGTGGGGGATGGAGGTGTAGAGAGATTGGTCGTCCATAGTGAAGAGGAGGAGGTTGGGACCAGGAAACTGGAAATTGTCAAAATGACATAGGGCATCAGAAGAATCATGGATGTATGTGGGAAGAGACTGGACCAGGGGAGAAAAGATAGTCAAGATAGGAAAAAATGAGTTCAGTGGGACAGGAACAGGCTGAAACAATGGGTCTGCCAGGACAGTCCTGAATGTGGATTTTGGGAAGGAGGTAGAAGTGGGCTGTCTGGGGTTGCTTGACTGTGAGGTTGGAAGCTGTAGAGGGAAGATCTCCAGAGGTGATGAGGTCAGTAGGTTGATAGGTGAATTGGCCATTATAAATTGTCACTAGTATAGGTAGGTGGTAGGGGAATATAGGGACAGGTGAGGATGTGGTAGGAATATGGGATTAGTGTAGGATTAGTATAAATGGGTGGTTAATGGTCGGCACAGACTCGGTGGGCCGAAGGGCCTGTTTCAGTGCTGTATCTCTAAATCTAAATCTAAATCTAAAATCAGTAACAGTTCTGTGGATTGAGTTTAAATAGCTCATAGAAAGGTTGAGAAGGTTAAGAAGGGATATTATTGCTGTTTTTAATGTTCTAAAGGGACTATATAATGTAGACCATGACAATCTACTTCATCCTGTCTAGAATGGTAGATAGAGAGGCTACAACCTGGGCTTGAAGTGGGTAACTTCAAAACAAATTTGCGGTCAATCTATGGAACAGACTCTCTTAGAACAGGGTGGAGCAGTTAGTATTGATTCATTCAAATGCAAACTAGGTAGATTTCTTTCAGAAAAGAAAAACAGGTTGTGTTATAGTGTATGAGCAATTTGTGACATGAGGTGGTGAGTGAAGCAAGCTTGGGAGCAGAAGGTGATTTGGCCCTATAGATCCAAAGGTTCTCCATCGTTTTCTACCTCCCCTCTCAGAGAATTTAAAGGTTGAGCAGAAAATTTAACTCTAAGTTATATTTTAATATAAATTAGACCAAAATCTTTCCATACATGGTCAAACATCCTGAAACGTGACATTGAGTAGCATGCAATTTTAGTTCCTGCGCCCAGGTAAAAAAATCAAGGGAGACTGAAGAAAACATTGAAGTAGGAAAGCCCATTTAGGCCATGGCCACTTAGACCCTCTTACCTTGTTCTTTCTATTTTGTGAGTTCATAAAAAAGAAGAATGCAAACAGCTTCTGTTGGCTTTGTAGTTGGTAGGACTTCCAAGATTTATGTCCCACATTGGAAGCATATTTCAGTGCAACCACCAAAGTCCCAATAACGAAATGTACCTGCACATGAACGAATGAAAATGCTCAAGGCTGTTCAATTGCTGTGTGCCTCAACGAGGCTGCACCTAGTTGCCAGTAAATACTTTGGCCCCAAGATTCTCAGAGACAGTTTATACTGGTTTTGTGCCCCTGAACTGGGATTTCCATCCACTGATGCTCTGCAGCACTGATTCTGCTATAATGGAGTAAACTCATATAATTACATCTTGTCAGTTTTGTAGTACAAATCCTATGTAATACAGGAGTACTGTGCTGGGAATGCTTGGAAATTAGAGTGTTGCCTTTATCACTGAAATTTAGAGTCAGACAGTACAGCAGGAAGCTATTCAGCTGGCCGTACCTCTGCTCTTTGAAAAAGCTACCCACTTAGTCCAACTCCCTTGTTCTTTCCCCATAGCCTTGAAACTTATTCCTTTTCAAGTATATATCAAATTTCCTTTTCAAAGTTACTATTGAATCTGCTGCCATGAAACTTTCAGGCAATGTGCTCCATGTCATAACAACTCACTGCATTAAAGAAAAAGCTCTCCCCATCTTTAACAAGCCAAGTCTGCCTGAAGAGTACAGCAGCCGATAAGCAGGGAAGTGCTTGGCTCAGTGAGTTGATTGTCAAGCACTGGACTGAGTGGCTGATGTAGGCTTTGTGATGTTTACATAAAGTGTAGTGTTTGAAACTACGAGAACTCAACCCGAAGAGTTATAAAAATCGATTTTTCTTTTAAAAAAGTGGGCAATGTGCTTAAAAAATGGCCGCCAAAGGTTCAAAGACCTTGCCTTTATATATTCAAACTGTCCAGCAAGGACAAAAGAATATATTCAAAGCTAAGAGGTGTCAATTATACCCATGCTGAACCCAGCATGAATTGAATAGATTCTCCTGAAACAAAGAAGGTGTGAAGTAGCCACATCCTGGGCCACTATCAGTCACCCCAGGGGAGATCTATACCTCCTAACAGAGGCAGAGTTATGAAACCATTTTTGACCTTAAACATAGTTTTCTGATGGAGCTTCTGGCAGATGCTGTCAAAAAATGGAGAACAGCATTGTACAAAGGGAAAAAAAATGAGATCAAGTATTTCAATGAGACCAGCCCACAATCTCTCCTAGATAAAATGCAGCCAAGGAATGAGTCTGCTGGATTTCCATGGGAGGTAGCTACAAATGATGTATGTCATGCCAGGTGGAGGGAAGTTTGCACACCCTCTATCATCCCTAGAATTGCAGATCACTGAAGCAACAAGTTCAATGCTCTGATGAACAAAGTCAAAGGTAACACACCAGCCATGATCTCTTTTCTTCCTTGGGTACCATAATGTTCACTCCCTAATATTAATTGCTACACAACAAATCTTTCACACTCCACTCACTAACATGGTGCCACCTAGAAGATATCCTTCAATTGCTATCCTTTACCTAATTCACTCAAACTTGTTAGAGTAAAAACTTGTGCTAGTTAGAGGCAGGGCACGGGAGGGATCATATCTGATATCCAGGAGCTCATAGCCTGCAAGACTCAGCCCATAGCATCACTGCTTGAGTCATGGGAGATGGTGGGATTAGTGAGAAAATGAATGATCTGGGTTAGTGTGCATACCTGCAAAGTCAACAAGGCAAGCCTGAGAAGCAAAAGACAGACACAGACCTCCTACCCTTCACTGCTTCCTTAATCCCAAGGGGATTACATCGACCAGTCATCACTTATTTAATTGTGTGAGCAGGCAGTGTTCTGTGAAGGATTACTTTTATATTTGAGCAAATACAGGGAGTGGAAGATTGGGAGCTGAGTGGAAGATTGAACACACTGTAGATGAAGACATAATGATAGAGTACACTGTTAATGACAAATTTGGAAGTTTTTTCGAACAGCGATTATTGAATAGCACCCACAGCCAAATTCGTTTGATAGTTTCACGGAATCAGAGAATGAAAAGGAGGCCATTTTTCTCATTGTGTGGGCTGTGTCAGCTCTTTGAAAGGCTTATCCAATTAATCCCACTCCCCTGTATTTATCCGATTCCCTTTTGAAAGTCATTATTGAAACTGATTCCACCATGCTCTCAGACAGCACATTTGAGATCACAATAACTCCCTGGCATGTCATTCTGGTTCTTTTGCCAATCACCTTACATATATGTCCTTTAGTTATTGGCCCTTCAGCCACTGAAAACTGTTCCTCCTTAATTTATTCTACCAAAACTGTTGATGATTTTGAACAGCTCTATCAAATCTCCTCTTAACCTTCTCTGCAGGAGAACAATCACAGCATCTCCAGTCTCTCCATACAACTGAAGTATTTCATCCTGGTACCAATACAGCTAATTTTTGCATCCTTAGGTGCCCAGAATTGGACACAATACTTCAGCTGTGGCATAACCAGCATTTATAACATTTTAGCATGACTTCTCTACTTTTGTAAACTGTGCCTCGATTAATAAAGCCAATAATCCCATATTTTTTAATCGCCTTCTCAACTTGTCCCGCCACCTTCAAAGATTTGTGTACATACACCCCTGGGTCTCTCTGTTACTACACCTGCTTTAAAATTGTACCATTTAGTTTAAAGAGCCTCTCCTCACTCTTCTTCCAAAATGTATCACTTTACACTTCTCTGCATTAAATTTCATCTGCTATGTGCCTATCTAATTCAGGTCTATGTCCTCCTGCAGTCTTCTACTATTCTCCTTTTGGTTTACTACTTTTCTGAGTTTGGTGTCATCAGCAAACTTTGAAATTGTGCCCTGCATACCCAAGGCCAGCTCATTAATATGCATCAAAAAGAACAGTGGTCCTAATGCTGACCTATAGGAACACCACTGTATACATTTTGTGTATAAAGCAAATATTGGCTTTAATCTCTAAATCTCTGGCCTGTTTAGTAAAACATCATAAAAGCACAGTCTGAGTGTGTTAATGTTTGTTGCATCCGTGATACAAAATAGGATACAGACAAAACTCAAATTAAACTTTTACAGCTGGATTTTCCAGTTACTGACAAATCTGAACACTTACTGCCTTGGATGTTTTCCCTGATCAGGTTATTTAAATCTTTTTGCAAGTGGGGTAAAGGTCCATTCAGGCACAGGGACTGTTCCCTGGGACCAAATCACGCCCGGAGGCCAACATGAACGAGTGTCTAGACCCTTGTCTCTTACCAAAGCCTCTCCAACTGTTTCTTTAAGACATTCACCTGCACTGTCAGTACATAATATATAATGAATGGATGTGATAAAGGGCAGGTGTCTGTACCACTTGGGAGTTGGCATCCCTCATATGCAAGGAAGAGGATACAGGGATGGAGTCTTTTAAAATCTGCTCTCTGCCACAAGAATGCTCCCTGGCATTTTCTGAGAGCCTCTAACCACTGTAAGTGGGCCTGTAGTCTGAAAGAGTACTGGGAGCAGGCAAGTTAGCTCTGGTGGGGCTACTCCAGAGTTAGTATAGTAAAGATTATTTTAACTATGCATTGTTCACTTGGATGATAAAAGAATTCATTACAATATTGTGTTTGGAATTAAAATCATCACCTTTACTATATTTTTAAAATTGATCTATAATTTTTCCCCATTACAGTTTCATAGTTTGTATTGCAAGTGGGGACCGTGACTTTGACAGCCACTGGCAAATAATGGCTCCATTGTCCAGTAGGTAGCAGGTCTTATCAGTGACAGCCTGTCTGGTGAAGTGAAGCCTCCTCCTGTGCTGCTCCTCAGAAATAGCCAAGACAGTTAGTCTTGACCTATAGACCCTGTGGGCTGGGTAAGGCCTCCTATGATCAGCTCCCTCCCCTGCTGTTCTCCAACAGGCCCAGCTGCCGATGGTTCTAGTTCTTCAGGCTGCTGTTCCTGCTCTTCCTCTTCCTCTGCTTGTCCATTCAATGGAGTGGAGCAAAAACAACATGATCTTAATCATGCAGATGGTCTCGTCCTCTCGGGTGGGTTGGGTTAAAATCAGGGCCATGTGTTTTAGATTTTCAGTTCAAAGTATGATTGTCTGTTCCTTGCACATCCCCCACCTGCCCCCACCCCCACCCCCCCAACCCACCAACCCAATTTTCATTTCATTACACTTCTGTGAATCACCTTGCGATATTTTACTGCATTAAAGGCACCATACAAATGCAAGTTGTTGTTGTTGGTATTAACAAAATAGAATTGTGGCCAGGGAACGCATACATGATGGGGATCGAAGACAATGGCTTTGATCTCTTTGATATTTAATTAGAGGAAACTTCTGCTCATACAATATTGGATTTTGGAGAGGTTCAGGCAGAGAACTCCAGAGGTTAGGCACTCCAAAGTTGAAGGCACAGCCACCAATGGTAGACTGAAAAAAATTGGCAATGTGCAATTGGCCAGAATTGGAGGAATGCAGATATCAGAGGGTTGTAGGGCTAGAGGAAGTTACAGAGATATGCAAGTGAGAGGTCTTGGTGGTGGGGGGGGGGGATTTGAAAACAAGGATGAGAATTTTGAAAGTGATATGTTCCTTAACTGGGAGCCCCTGTAGGTCAGTGAGCACAGGCGAAATGGGTGATGGAGACTTGCTGCAAGATAGGATACGGGCAGCAGAGCTATGGACGAGCTTGAGTTTATGGAGAGTGAGAGGTGAGAAGTTGGTCAGGAGTGTGTTAGAACTGTAAAATCTGGAGGTAACAAATGGATATGTGATCAGAAGATCACTTTGGGATCAAATACTCCACCAGGATTGTGAACTGTTTGGTTCAGCCTCAACAGTTTCCAAAGGCAACAGCTAGGGACTTTCCAATATTTAGTTGGAGGAAATTTCTGCTTATCCAGTGCCCAATGGCGGCCAACAGTCTGACAATTTAGAGATAGTAGAGGGATCGAGAAAGGTGGGGGTGAGGTAGACCTGAGTATCATCAGTGTGCATGTGCAACTTGATGTCATGTTTTCTGATGATGTTGTTGAGGGATTGCATGTAAATGAGAAACACAAAGGTGCCAAGGACAGATCCTTGAGGGACACCAGATGTAACAGTGTGGGAGTGAGAAGGGAAGTCATTGTAGGTGATTCTCTGGTTCCAATTGGATAGATAAGAAGGGAACCAGGCATGTACAGTCCCAACTAGTGGACTCTGGAGGACAGGCATTGGCAGAGGATGATGTAGTCAACTGTGACAAAGGTTGCAGACAGGTTGAGCAGGGCGAGAAGGGATAGTTTATTACAGTCACTTGTGACTTTGACAAGGGCTGTTTCGGTACAGTGACAGGGCAGAAACCTGAGTGGAGGGATTCAAACAGTTCTGGGAAAGTTGGGCATTAATTGGTTGGGGAGGGGGAAAAGCATGTTCAAGGAATTTATAGAGAAAAAAGGAGGTTGGAGATGGGGTGGTAGGTTGCAAGGACATGGATGACATGAGTTCAGAGAGGGCATAAGGGGAGATAGGAGAGAAACTAAAGAGAGATGCGAGTTCAGGGCCAGTGCAGGGTTAACCTTAGTGGAAAGGTGGCCTGGTGACCATGGTGAAAGAAGCAAAAGAGACGGGTGAACGGATTGTCAAAGAAGTTCATGGACCTCTCGAACTTGTTGGAGGTGAGAGTGGAGGAAGCAGGGAAGAGGGGTTTCAGAATACTGTTTGCAGTAAAGAAAAGAAGCCGGGGTTATCTTTGCAATCCAGGATAATACTGGAATAGTGAGCAGTTTTGGAAGAGGGAAAAAGAACCTTATAGTGTCTTACATGGCTCATCCAGATCTGGCGATGATTGGCTAAAACTTTTGCCCGCCATCTACGTTCAAGACTGCATCTCTTGAACTCAAGGGAGCAGAAATGAGAGCCGTGCCAGAGAGAACAACCAGGTTAAGAAATTTTTTTTAATGCATTCATGGGATGTGGGAGTCACATGCCAGCATTTGTTGCCCATCCCTAATTGTCCTTGAGAAGGTGGTGGTGAGCCACTTCTTGAATCGCTGAATTTGTTTGATAGTTTCACGGAATCATAGAATGAATTCACCCCTGAATTCATGTGGTGTAGAATCATTAATAGTGCTGTTAGGGAGGGAATTTCAGGATTTTCACCCAGTGGCAGTAAAGGAGCAGCGAACTATTTACAAGTCAGGTGATGGGATAGACAGGGAAGATGCAGGTAAGAGGATTCCCCTGGTTAGGCAATCTAGGATGAGGGGACACTATTTCAAAATAAGGGGGAAGCCACTTAGGACTGAGATGAGAAGAAATTTCTTTACTCAGAAGGTTGTGAATCTTTGGAATTCTTTACCCCAGAGGGCTAAGGAAGCTCAGTCATTGAGTATGTTTAAAGCAGAAATTGACAGATTTCTAAATACCAATGACATAAAGGGATATGGGGATAGTGTGGGAAAAAGCCATGGAAGTGGATGATCAGCCACGATTGCATTAAATGGTGGAGCAGGCTCGATGGGATGAATGGCCTACTCCTGTTCCGATGTTCCTATGGTGATCCCAAGCACCTATTGTGTCCAATTCTGGGCACCTAAGGATGCAGAAAGGATTAGCTGTATTGGTACCAGGATGAAATACTTCAGTTGTTTGGAGAGACTGGAGATGCTGTGATTGTTCTCCTTAGAGCAGAGAAGGTTAAGAGGAGATTTGATAGAGCTGTTCAAAATCAATCAACAGTTTTGGTGGAATAAATTAAGGAGGAACAGTTTTCAGTGGCTGAAGGGCCAATAACTAAAGGACATATATGTAAGGTGATTGGCAAAAGAACCAGAATGACATGCCAGGGAGTTATTGTGATCTCAAATGTGCTGTCTGAGAGCCTGGTGGAATCAGGTCCAATAATGACTTTCAAAAGGGAATTGGATAAATACAGGGGAGTGGGATTAACTGGATAAGCCTTTCAAAGAGCTAACACAGCCCACACAATGGGAAAAATGGCCTCCTTTTCATTCTATGATTCCGTGAAACTATCAAACAAATTTGACTGTGGGTGCTATTCAATAATCGCTGTTCGAGAAAACCTCCAAATGTCATTAACAGTGACAATTATCATTGTCTTCATCACAGTACATTAAATCTTCCACTCAGTAAACCTTCGCAGAACACTGCCTGCTCACACAATAAGTGATGACTGGTCACTGTAATCCCCTTGGGATTAAGGAGGCAGTGAAGAGTAGGAGGTCTGTCTTTTGCTTCTCAGGTTTGCGTTGTTGACTTTGTAGGTGTGCACGCTAACTCAGATCATTTATTTTTCCAGTAATCCCATCTTCTGGGTGGTAATGTTAGCAGGTTTGTGAGGTGCAGTTGAAAGAGCCTTGGTGAGTTTCTGCAGTGTTAGATGGTGGCATGTTGTAGAGGAAATGAATATTTAAGGTTGAGGATGGCATGCCAATTGTTATACTCCAGAGAGCCAATTGATGAAGGATATAACTGGAGCTAAACTTTAGACACTTTTTAAAACATTTATTTACAGAGTTACAGATAACAAGTATACATCTCTTAACCCAACAACCACAGTGTAAGTCAATGTCTATTTATAGGGGCACGAGTGACTCCCCAATAAATGTCCACCACCTGCCTAAAATTAAATACAATTAACAGATTCCCTTCTCTCTCTTAACAGTCATAAGTACAACACAAATTAAAAAAATATTAAATCAAAAATTTCCATATTCTGTACACAGTATTACATTAAGAGACGGTCCTCCTCTATGGCCTCTAGCAATTTATTTGTACATGCATTTAATTTTGTAAAACAATCAGACAGTTGATGACTTGCATCCACCCATTAACTTGAGAGATTTCCTTTCTCTCCAGCAATTGTTTCAAGCCAGCAAGGTCAATCCATAACCTTTACTCACTCACACTTTTCGTGGAGTGGACATTATCCCATAAAGAATGATTATGCACACAGTGGCGCAGTGGTTAGCACCGCAGCCTCACAGCTCCAGCGACCCGGGTTCAATTCTGGGTACTGTCTGTGTGGAGTTTGCAAGTTCTCCCTGTGTCTGCGTGGGTTTCCTCCGGGTGCTCCGGTTTCCTCCCACATGCCAAAGACTTGCTGGTTGATAGGTTAATTGGCCATTATAAATTGCCCCTAGTATAGGTAGGTGGTAGGGAAATATAGGGACAGGTGGGGATGTGGTAGGAATATGGAATTAGTGTAGGATTAGTATAAATGGGTGGTTGTTGGTTGGCACAGACTCGGTGGGCTGAAGGGCCTGTTTCAGTGCTGTATCTCTAAACTAAACTAAACATAACATTCAATGTGCATTCTATTTTCAGTATGCGTCTTGTTCAGAAACTCACTTAAAATATTTAGCAAATAGAATCTCATATCCACTGCGTCTGCATGAGCCGAAGTACTTTAAACAACTTTTTTTATTTTTCTACCTTCCCAAGCTAAGGGGTGACATTTCCCATTTTCAATCATAGGAAATATTAATAAGCCAGTTGCACTACAATACTCAACAGGAAGTTTAGCATGTCAAGCTTCACTAAAAATGACGAGTTTCATACTTTTTGGGTCACCTAAGGAAGGAAACTTAAGTACTGTTACGACCAGATGAGAAAGGTGTTTAGGGGTCTTTTACTGTCTTCACCTGGTTTTATTGTAAATGGGTTTTTTTAAACACACTGTGTTTTGAGCTCCCCCTTTGGTGAATCCTTGTTCACCACTTTCCACTTATAAGGCAAAGAAATGAGCATAAACAGGCTTTCTTAGGTTTAAAGAAGAAAAGTGAAATTTATTTGAACTTAAACTCTAATTCGGTTAACGATACAGATACACGCCGTGCCCCATGCTAGCATGCATACGTAATACACACATGCAAATAGAGACAGAAAAGAGCAGGAGAAAAACAAAATGGAGAGGTTTGAGGCAATATCAGAAGAGTTTCTTGTTTACTGTGTCCCGAGCTCACTGTAGTCCTTTTGTAAGTAGTCTTGCTTTTCATTGGGGCCCAGTATTCTTCTTAATCCTTGTTCACTATAGGAGACTTTTCTCTCTTGGAGTTCATATGTCTTCAATGGTTTCTGAAGCTGGTGAGAGCGAGATGAGAGCAGACAGGAGAGAGGTCTTCTCAATCCAGGAGCAAACAGCTTACTGAGCTTCTTTCTCTCAGCAAGTTCAAATTCAATTAGCCAGTTGGTCATGTGACTAACCTGGCCTGACCAGATCTTCTGTGTATTGGAGAAGCAGGGACTGGGTCCTTTGTTCCCCACCAACACTGTCTGCTAGCATGCAAATGTCTTTCCAGTCAGGGGCTTGGCAATTCCTTGTGATAGGCCCTCTTTTCTTCCCAGCCACAATTTTAAGTTTTAATGTTCATGTGACGAAATAATGTGTGCCACAGTCTTGGCAGGTGGGGGCTGGCATGACAGTACATATTTCTCCAGATGTAGTTTTAAAATATTTTATTTGGCCTTAAAA
Organism: Heterodontus francisci; assembly: GCF_036365525.1. Lineage (NCBI taxonomy): Eukaryota > Metazoa > Chordata > Chondrichthyes > Heterodontiformes > Heterodontidae > Heterodontus > Heterodontus francisci. Next base: position 189,197,576 of record NC_090374.1, read on the forward strand.
CATTTTAAACTTTAGGGTGCTTCATCATAATAACCTCCAACACATAACTGGAGCCAATCTTTAAACATTTTACATGCATTTATTTATAGAGTTACAAATTACAAGCATACGCCTCCTAACCCAACAACCACAGTTTAAGTCAGTTATAGGGGCACAAGTGAATCCCCTAGTTAATGTCCATCACCTGTCTACAATTATACACAATTGATGTACAATTAACTCCAATCAAGCGGGCTGCTTTATCCTGGATGGTGTTGAACTTCTTGAGTGTTGTTGGAGCAGCACCTATCCAGGCCAGTGTAGAGTATTCCATCACACTCCTGACTTGTGCTTTGTAGATAGTGGACAGGCTTTGGGGAGTCAGGTGAGTTGCTCACCACAGAATTATGAGCCTCTGACCTGCTCCTGTAGCCACAGTATTTATAAGATTGCTCTAGTTCAGTTTCTGGTCAATGGTAACCCCCAGGATGTTGCTGGTGGGGGATTCAGTAATGGTAATACCATTGAATGTCAAGGGTGGGAGTTAGATTCTCTCTTTTTGGAGGTGCTCATTGCCTGGCACCTGTGTGACATAAATGTTACTTACTATTTATCAGTCCAAACCTGAATGCTAGCTAGATCCTGCTGCATGCAGGCACCAGACTGCTTTAGTATCTGAGGAGTTACAAATGGTACTGAAAACTGTGCAATCATCAGCAAACATCCCCACTTCTGACCTTATGATATAGATAAAAGTGGCCGTGAGGAGCCAACAGGAATCAGAAAAAGAGCAAGGCTGAGGGGAATCAGTGCCAGAGACCAACAGATAAAAGCAGAGAGTTAGAGAGGAGCGGGTCTGAGAGAAAACATTGCCAGAGACACACAGAAAAAAGCGGCATTGGGGAGTCACAGAGTGTGCCGAGTGAGTGAGTCTATGGGAAAACAATGCTGGAGACCCACAGATAAAAGTGACATCAGAGAGTCAGCAGGAATCAGAGAGCACGCAGAGAGAGCAAATCAACAAAATAAATCATGGACGGATGTCATAGGACAGCAGGTCGGTGATTGGTTGTTCAGAGAGCCCCGAGGTGAGGAGTGCTTAGCTGAAGGAGTTCAGGAACATAGCAGCAGAGCGGAGTGAGTGTGAGCATCAGGAAGCAAGGTATAAAAAACTAAAAGTATCATCAGCATTAGGGAGGGTACTGACTGGTGAGTTCATTTTTATGAATTTTTCAGAAGTTTTCACTTTATTTCTGCTAAGTTTAGAGACATGGCTGGAATCCCTGTAACATGTGGGAACTCCAATATGCTTTTTATGTCTTGGACAACTGCATGCGCAGGAAGTGTTGAGATCACCAGACAGTTGGCTGGAGGACATTTGCATACTAAAAGACAGTGCTTGGAGAGACAAAAGAATTGCTCACTGATTCAATTAACAGAGATTGGGTTGGGCAAAGGTGATCCACATCTTGTCGGGGTGGGAGACACCCCCCGCCCCCACGGAGAACTTTGAAATTCACAAATGCAAGAATTTGTTGAAAAAACTTAGTCACATGACTAACATGCTGGCCAACTTGGAGGTTTGAATTGTGCACACAGGACAGTTTGAAGACAGAGACTGGAGTTTGCCACTGAACCTGGAACAAGACAGCCTCTCTCCTGGCTGGCTCTCTCTCACTTTCTTACAAACCTCCGGACCCATTGAAGACATAAACCTCAAGAGAGAAAAGACTTCTACATCAAAACAAGTTAAAGTGTGCACTGGGCTCCAACGAACAGCAAGACTTACTGGCAACCAAAGACTGCACATTGAACTCAAAGGACTGTAACAACAATCCATCTATTGTGTTAAACTTTTCCCCTTTATTCTTTTCTACTTTTTGTGTCTCTATCTGCGTGTGTGTTTATCGTTTTTGCATGCTAGCGTGGTTGCATTGCGTATTCGTAGCCGTTACCCGAATTAGAGTTTAAGATTAATAAACTTCCACCTTTCTTGTTTAAATCTAACAAAACCTGTCTAATTGATTTCTTTGCCTTACAATTGGAAAGCAGTGAACAAGGATTCACTGAGGAGGGAGCTAAAAAGTGTTTCTAAAATTAAACCCTGTTATGGTTAGACCAGGCAAAGGCTGAGAGGAATCCCCTGGACCTCTATCTCATCTGGTCATAACAATATGTTGTCTTTAATCTCTGAATATCACTTCTGTTTAGTAAAACATTATAAAAGCACAGTCTGAGCTTGTTAATGATTGTTGCATCCGTGATACAAACAGGATCCAGATAAATCTCAAACTAAACTTTGAAGTCAGATTTTCCAGTAAGTAATCAATCTGAATACTTACTGTTTTGTTTATTTTCCACAATTTGAATATTTAAATCTTCTAGGGATACTTTGGAGAATATTTTGAAGATAGCTTGACTGAACTACACAAAATCCAGAAACGTTACCACAAGTGGGGAAACTGTCCATTCAGGCATAGATTCAGTTCCCTGGGCCCAGTTCACACCAGCAGGCTGGCATGACAGATTTCTGGGCCCTTGTCCCTTACTGAAGCCTCTCCACCTGTTTCTTTAAGAAGTTCTTCTGCAGTGTCAGAACACAATACACAACGAATGGATGTGATAAAGGGCAGCCTTGTCTGTAACCCAGTCGACCATAAAAGGAGGGGAACAGAAAATCTCAAGGTAGATTTTCACTTTCCTGTGATGTACAATTGACACCACCAACCCCCCCCGCCCCATGTTCAAAGAAGATGCAAAAAGGATGAAGCCTGTTATGTCAGATCTCTTCCCCAGCTATGCTGCCCTGTTGTTTCCTGAGGTCTCCTAGCCTGTGTAAGTGGGCCTGTAGTCCAGAGTTCTGGTGACAGGCAAGTTAACAAAAATTACTTAAACTTTGAGGTAACTTAAAGCAGAAGCTAGTAGGCCCATCTGTCAATAGCTTGGAGCACAGTCTCAGCCTGAGAGGCCTACATTTGTGGTTTCAATTTCTCCCCAGCACACAGGTACATTGTTGTGCCAGCTGCTAGTGAAACTGGCATTCATTACCCTTTTAACAGGGAATCCACTTGTGTTTCTTTCCATCAGCTGGTTTCAACACAGGCCTCATGATTTTTTTTTGATTTCAGAAAGTCAAAATAACAACAACAACTTGCATTTTTTGTAGCACCTTTAATGGAGTAAAACATCTCAAGGTGCTTCACAGGACCATTATCAAGCAAAATTTGAGACGGAGCCCTGTAAAAGATACTAGGACAGGTGACCAAAGTTTGGTCAAAAGGTAGGCTTAAGGAGCATCTTAAAGAAGGATTAAGAGGCAGAGGCAGAGAGGAGGGAGGGAATTCCAGAGCCTAGGTCATAGACAGCTCAAGGAAAGACTATCATTGGTGAGATGAATAAAATCAGAGATGCACAAGAGGCCAGAATGGGAGGAGTGGAGACTGGCCGTAGTCTTTGAGCATTTTATATTTTTCCCCTCACTATCTCTTCTCAGCATCAGGCAATGTGAGATATGGTAAACGTTTGTGCTCCTGCTGCCTGTCCTTCTCAATTTCACAGTTGAAATTACCCTGCACTTGTCTACAGGAAGGAGATAAAAGATGAGAATTTGACAATGATAAGGGCCAATCTCTTTTATTAGCAAAGATTAAATGCTTCTCCAAAGATGAAAAGTAAAAACAACTTGTGAGTGAGGGAATTGTGATGTTCTGGGGCCTAAGATTCAGCCAGAGTTAGTAAGAGACACAAAATGGCTGCATGCTGTTGGAAACTTGGATTTCCCTATTATGCTTTCTTTTCCCATTCCCTCTGCTGGTGTCTGTGTGTATGGTAGCTTCAAGTGGACAAAATGCACAATGCAATTTTCAAAATATTACATCCCTCCCCTTCTTAGTAAATGAGAGATATAGCATGTTGCAATGTCTTATTTCCAAAGGTGTAAACAATAAACTTAAACTTAAATAGTTCACTTCATAACATAGCCACTTAAGTATGGTGGACGTTTTCTCACAAGTGGGATATCATCTGACCTCAGGTGAAGTTTCACTTAACTCAGGTTCTTCATCTGAGACGTCGATGTTGGAATTGGATTCAATGCTTCAGTGCTTTGATGAATGTCGTGTTTCTTGTGATGATTTTTGAACCATGCTTAGCAGTGATCATTGATCCTTTTGTGTCGGTCACAACAAATGGTTGGATGTCATAAGGAGTTGTTTATTTTCCAACACGACCATCACATTTCACAAGTACTTCAATCTCCTGGTTTTAACGATATAGCTCTATGTTTCATGTTTCACTCTGCATTTACTTTCATTCAATCCTTCTGGTCTTAATCACATTTGCATACGTTGATCATTAGCTCCACAGGGTAGCTTAGGAAAATGTGTACACATAGGATGTGCAAAGATAAGTGTAGCTAGGAAGTTTTCCAGTAGTCGAGTGAGGAGTCGCTTTGTAATTACGAAGAAAGCAAGACAGCTCTTGCTTTCATGACTTGCTCCCAGCTGTATCTGTACGTAGCACTTTTTTCAAGATTCGCATAAATCTCTCGACCACCATTAGCTATTGGCCAATGCAGTGTGATTTTTCGATGAGTGAAGCCCAGCTAGTTTGCAAATTTGCTGAACTCATCGCTGTTGAATGGGGATTCATTGTCACTTCTTACCATTTGAGGGATTCCAAACAAGGCGAAGATCTGGTCAAGCTTTGGGACGACTGCTTTCGTTGAAGTCGACATAACTATTTCCACAATTGGGAATCTGCTGTAGTCAGTAATGACAACAAACAGGTGTTCACCTGTGGGCAAATCTGCAAAATCAGTGCTAACTTCGATCCATGGCCCTGGAGGTAGTTCAGACACCTTGAGAGGATCATGAAGATTTGACATTGGCAAATGCTGATTGATTTTGTGCTGTACTATGTGGTCAATTCCTGGAACCATACCTGGTCTTGACTATTCCCATGGTGTCCTTCATGTGCTATATTGACAACACATTCCCTCAATGAGTGTGGAATGACAATACAGTTGTGTAGCACAAGATCAGATGTGGTTGTAATGGTAAGCTTATTTCGAACATTGTGAAGACCTTGTAGTGTGTGAGTGATTTAGTTTGTAGATGTTTTCTTGATCATGTCTTTCCAGTTTCGTGATTCTGCAGCCTCTATACATAATTGCAACACCTCATTTTGTTTTGTTGCCACTTTGGCACCACATTTAGGCTTACGTAGTTAAGATATTGTTCGGCAATCTTTTGCAATGCAAAACGGAACACGGAATTCGTACCCTTGTAGTTTGAGTATCCAATGCTCTATTCGAGTGCGTGGTTTGCTGTGTGGATTGTTGATCAAGCTTACTAGTGGTCTATGATTGGTTATTACTTCAAACTCGCTTACATAGAAGTAGCGATGAAAGTATGATACCCCATTTAATTGAGAACGCTTCTCTCTCTCTCTTTGCAATCTGCCTGTCATCACGATTGATGGGTTACCAGTCTTATCTTCCTCCACGGGAAGTGCACCTAAGCCAACATGGCTTGCATCCACAATTAGCTGGGTGGTTTTCATAGGGTTGAAATAGGCATTTCTGCAAATTTCTGACAACTGTCGTTTGATCTGGTGTACCGCCTGTTTGTGTGATTTAGTCTACTCCAATGTGGTGGTCTTTTTGTCTGATTGTGTAAGGGGGCAGATAACATAGCGAGGTCGGGAATGAAGTGACTACAGTACGCGATTAGTCCTAGTAGACTCCAGACCTCGTGCTCATTTGTAGAATCTGCAGCATTTACAATGGCTTCAACTTTCTGTGGATCATGTGATACTCCTTCACTACACATGACTGAAGAATTCAATTCTGCCTTCATTGAACAAGCATTTGTCTTTTTTCAAGGTGGGGTTACATTCTCTAAGAGGTTGCAGGCAAGCATTTAGGCCTGTCAAATTCACTGTCTGTGCAACCAAATATGAGAATGTCATCGCTGATGTTCTCTTGAAATGAAAATTGAATCAAATGCTGAAATACCTCAGCTGCCCAGCTAACTCCAAAGCTGAGCCTCTTGTATCGAAAAATCCCGATGTGAGTAGAGAATACAGTAAGATATCTCAATTCTTCTGCAAGCTCAATTTGATGGTAGCCTGCACTGAAGTCAAGTTTAGTTAAATGTTTAGCACCATTCACTTTTTCTATGATGTCATGATTGTCAATGTCAAGTGCCTTTCTCGTTGTATGGCTTGGTTTGGCGATCGCATATCAACACACATTCTAATCTGGTTCTTGCTATAGGGTTTCTTGACGACTTGTATGGGTGAGACCCAAGGGGTCGGCTCATCCCCAACTTTCTCAATAATGTCAAGGTCAAGTATGTGCTGAAGGTCCTTCTTTGATTGCTTTCTGACACAAAATGGTATCCGTCGCCATTGATCTGAAACTGGAGGCACATAAGAGTCTACGTGCAACTTGCATGTAACACATTTCAGTTTGTCGACACCAGCGAAGCCATCAGCATACTGTTAGACAATGTTGTTGCTAGGCATAGGAATCATGTATGTGATTGCAATCATGTATAGATCTGTTGCTGTGTGGAAACTGGTAAGCATGTGACATTCTGCAGATATGATGTAGAATAGAGTATTTGTTCTAGTGTCTTAGAATGAGACTGGCATTTCAAAAGTCCCGAGAACTTTCAGCAGTTTGTCACTGTTGTAAGGGAACATTTTCATATTCCCTGGTTTGCAGAGAATGGGGCAATCCTGAAGTCTGTTGAATGTTTTGTCTCCGATGACATTGACAGATGCTTCTGTTTCTATGACAGCATCTATGTCCGAATGGTCGCTGTCACACGTGGCTGTTTGCTGTGTCTGAGAGGGAACTCACAAGTATATTCAGGGACATCTCTACGTTGGCTACATTGTCTTGCCCTTTTGCTGTGGTATGCATAGGTGACACCCTTCTGTTGGTATTGGTATTAGTAATTGATTTTGCTGATGAGCAACATACATGAGCAAAGTAGTTGGGTTTTCCACAAGCTTTACACTGGTTACCAGGAACAGGACACTCTGTCCATTGTGGGTAAGCACCACCACAGTGAAAACATTCTTTGGACAAGTCACAACTCTGTTTGTGAGATGGCTGTTGTTGCTTTGCAGGTGGTTTCCTGGCACGTCAGCGATGAATAGTGTTCACAGGAGTTGAACTTGGAGTGTGGTAGTTACTGTTAGCAGCCTCAACTTCAGTAGCTCTGGACTCAAAGTGATAGTGATCTTGCTAACTCCAGCAGCTCTGACAGCTAACTTCTCGAGTGGTTTTTGACATAGTTGACTAGAGAGTCAACCTGCGATTATTTGTGTTTTGATTTCCTGTTTGACATGTTCAACATCTAGTTGCTAGTTGTCTCAATCACGTGCAGATTTGGTCAACTGTCTCGTTGGTTTCTTGCTTGTGTCAGAAGACAATAGTTTCATATGTGGTATTTTTCCTGGGCATGAAGTAGGTTGTCAGTGCATTTTTTGCTGAGTCTTAGTCATATTTCTCAGGTGTAAGTATCAAAGATATCTTCCGATTCTTCACCTCGACAGTGGAGAAGTAAGGCTTTCTTTCTTTTGTTAACTATGATTGCAAAACCTGATCAGCAACGCAGGGATGGTACATAATCAGGGATCCGGGATCACGTTCCTTTCAAAGAAAAACCTCTCAGCAATAATCCAAGATTTTTGTTTTGAATGTATGGTTATTTTGAAGAGATCAGTTTGTGTGTGTATACTGCGCAAGCGCTAAGTGCATTACACTACATTGAACTACAAGAAAGCCCCCAGCGAGTTAACATCCGTAGCACTTAAAGCAGCCAGAAGCGCTGCATAAATGACTACTGGCAACACCTATGCAGTCATATTCAGCTGGCCTCCGATATCGGAAGCATCAGGGGAATGTATGATGGCATTAAGAGAGCTTTTGGGCCAACCATTAGGAAGATCGTCCCCCCTCAAGTCTAAATCAGGGGACACAATCACTGACCAACACAAGCAGATGGACCGCTGGGAGAAACACTACCTAGAACTGTACTCGAGGGAAAATGTTGTCACTGAGACCGCCCTCAATGCAGCCCAGCCAACAAAATTGGAACTCAGTGATGCCATTGATTCTCTAGCCAGTGGAAAAGCCCCTGGGAAGGACAGCATTACCCCTGAAATAATTAAGAGTGCTAAGCCTGCTATACTTTCAGCACTCTACGAACTGCTTTGCCTGTGCTGGGATGACGGAGCAGTGCCACAGGGCATGTGCGATGCCAATATCATCACCCTCTATAAGAACAAGGGTGACCGCGGTGACTGCAACAACTACCGTGGAATCTCCCTGCTCAGCATAGTGGGGAAAGTCTTCGCTCGAGTCGCTTTAAACAGGCTGCAGAAACTGGCTGAGCATGTCTACCCTGAGGCACAGTGTGGCTTTCGAGCAGAGAGATCCACCATTCACATGCTGTTCTCCCTTTGCCAGCTACAGGAGAAATGCCACAAACAACAGATGCCCCTCTACATTGCATTCATTGATCTCACCAAAGCCTTTGACCTCGTCAGCAGACGTGTTATCTTCAGACCACTAGCAAAGATCGGATGTCCACCAAAGCTACTGAGTATCATCACCTCATTCCATGACAATATGAAAGGCACAATTCAGCATAGCGGCACCTCATCAGACCCCTTTCCTATCCCGAGTGGCGTGAAACAGGGCTGTGTTCTCACACCTACACTGTTTGGGATCTTCTTCTCCCTGCTGCTTTCACATGCGTTCAAGTCTTCAGAATAAGGAATTTTCCTCCACACGAGATCAGGTGGCGGGTTGTTCAACCTTGCCTGTCTAAGGGCGAAGACCAAAGTACAGAAAGTCCTCATCAGGGAACTCCTCTTTGCTGACGATGCTGCTGTATTAACATCCCACACTGAACAGTGTATGCAGAGACTCATCGACGGGATTGCGGCTGCCTGCAATGAATTTGGCCTAACCATCAGCCTCAAGAAAACGAACATCATGGGACAGGACATCAGAAATGCTCCATCCATCAATCTCGGCGACCACGCTCTGGAAGTGGTTCAAGAGTTCACCTACCTAGGCTCAACTATCACCAGTAACCTGTCTCTAGATGCAGAAATCAACAAGCACATGGGAAAGGATTCCACTGCTATGTCCAGATTGGCCAAGAGAGTGTGGAAAATGGTGCACTGACACGGTACACAAAAGTCCGAGTGTATCAAGGCTGTGCTCTCAGTACCTTGCTCTATGGCAGCGAGGCCTGGACAACGTATGTCAGCCAAGAGCGACGTCTCAATTCATTCCATCTTTGCTGCCTCCGGAGAATCCTTGGCATCAGGTGGCAGGACCATATCTCCAACACAGAAGTCCTCAAGACAGCCAACATCCCCAGCATATACACCCTACTGAGCCAGCGGCGCTTGAGATGGCTTGGCCATGTCAGCCACATGGAAGATGGCAGGATCCCCAAGGACACATTGCACAGCGAGCTCGTCACTGGTATCAGACCCACCGGCCGTCCATGTCTCCGCTTTAAAGACGTCTGCAAACGCGACATGATGTCCTGTGACATTGATCACAAGTCGTGGGAATCAGTTGCCAGTGATCGCCAGAGCTGGCGGACAGCTATAAAGGCGGGGTTACAGTGTGGCGAGTCAAAGAGACTTAGCAGTCGGCATGAAAAAAGACAGAGCGTGAGGGGAGAGCCAACTGTGTAAACAGCCCCAACAACCAATTTTATCTGCAGCACCTGTGGAAGAGTCTATCACTCTAGAATTGGCCTTTATAGCCACTCCAGGCACGGCTTCACAAACCACTGACCACCTCCAGACACTTACCCATTGTCTCTCGAGACAAGGAGGCCAAAGAAGAAGACTGTGCAAGCTTCCTGTGTGTGCCTAACACAGCCTTAATGTGTTCTCTAGGTTTCCAACTAAACATGCTGTCAGCAGAAAGTAGGCAAACACCTTCAAAATTTTCAGACCTGAAAGCAGTGTTCCATATTTTTCACAATGACATGTCCCCTCCCTGCAGCCATCAAAGTCTCCATCACCCTAAATTTCTATGCAACTTGGTCATTCTAGAGCTCTGCTATGGACCCAGGTGGTATCTTGCATGTGACAGCTCATCATACCATCAGATAGTGTACGGATGCTATTTTCAGGAGGGCAGGGATTACTTTGACGTAGGTGAGCCTGTGCAGGCACAGAGGACATTGGATTTCGCCTCCATTGCTCGATTACCCCAAATACAGGGAATCATTGCTTGCACCCATGAGGCCATCAAGGCACCCAGCGACTGGCCATACGAACATACAAATTAGGAGCAGGAGTAGGCCACTCGGCCCCTCGAGCCTGATCCAGCTTTCAATCAGATCATGGCCGATCTGATTGTAACCTCAACTCCACATTCCCACCTACCCCCAAAATCTTTCACCCCTTTGCTTATCAAGGATCTATCTACCCAAGCATTAAAAATATTTAAAGACTACTTCCACCGCCTTTTGAGGAAGAGAGTTCTTATGACACTCTGGACAGAAAAGGTTTCTCATCTCTGTCTTAAATGGGCAACCCCTTATTTTTAAATAGTGACTCCTAGTTCTAGATTCTCCCACAAGAGGAAACATCCTTTCCACATCCACCCTGTCAAGACCCGTCAAGATCTTACATGTTTCAATCAAGTCGCCTCTTACTCTTCCAAACTCCAGCAGATACAAGCCTAGCCCGTCCAACCTCTCCTCACAAGATAACCCGCCCATTCCAGGTATTAGTCTAGTAAACCTCTGAACTCCCTCCAATGCATTTACATCCTTCCTTAAATAAGGAGAACAATACTGTACACAGTACTCCAGGTGCAGTCTCACCAATGCCCTGTATAACTGAAGCATAATCTCCCTACTTTTGCATTCAACTCCCCTCGCAATAAATGATAACATTCTATTATCTTTCCTAATTACTTGCTGAACCCGCAAACTAACCTTTTGCGATTCGTGCACTAGGACACCCAGATCTCTCTGCATCTCAGAGCTCTGCAATCTCTCACCGTTTAGACAATAGGCTTCTTTTTTATTTCCTGCCAAAAATGGACAATTTCACATTTTCTCATATTATACGCCATTTGCCAGATCTTTGCCCACTCACATATCCTGTCTACATCCCTTTGGAACCTCCTTATGTCCTCTTCACAAATTACTTCCTACCTATCTTTGTGTCATCAGCAAATTTAGCATCCAAATCATTTATATAAATTGTAAAATGTTGGGGCCCAGCACCGATGTCTGCGGCACACCACTCGTTACATCTTGCCAACCAGAAAATGACCCATTTATGCCTACTACCTGTTTCCTGTTAGTTAGCTAAACTTCATCCATGGCAATATGTTACCGGCTACACAATGAGCTTTTATTTTTCACAATAACCTTTGATGTGGCACCTTATTAAATGGCCTTCTGGAAATCTAAGTACAGTACATCCACCGGTTCCCCTTTATTCACAGCACATGTTACTTGTTCAAAGAACTCCAATAAATTGGTAACACATGATTTCCCTTTCAAAAAACCATGTTGAGTCTGCCTGATTACCTTGAATTTTTCTCAGTACCCTGCTATCGCGCCTTTAATAATAGCATCTAACATTTTCCCCAAGACAAATGTTAAGCTAACTGGCCTGTTGTTTCCTGCTTTCTGTCTCCCTCCCTTTTTGAATAAAGGTGTTACATTCACTATTTTGCAATCTCATGGAACCTTCTCTGAATCTAGGGCATTTTGGAAAATTAAAACCAACGTATCAACTATCTCACTAGCCATTTCTTTTAAGACCCTAGGATGAAGTCCATCAGGATCAGAGGACTGGTCAGCCTTCAGCTCCAACCATTTGCTCAGTACCACTTCCCTGGTGATTGCAATTTTCTCGAGTTCCTCCCTCCCTTCCATTTCCTGATTCACAGCTATTACTGGGATGTTACTTGTATCCTCTATGGTGAAGACTGATGCAAAATACCTGTTGAATTTTTCTGCCATCTCCTTATTTTCCATTATTAATTTGCCAGACTCAAGTTCTATATGACCAATGCTCACTTTGTTAACTCTTTTCTTTTTAAAATATCTATAGAAACTCTTGCCAACTGTTTTTATATTTCTAGCCAGTTTTCTCGCATACTCTAATTTTTCCCTCCTTATCAATCTTTTAGTCGTTCTTTGCTGTTTTTTTTTAATATTCTGTACAGTCTTCTGACCTGCCTCCCATCTTTGCACAATGATATGCTTTTCTTTTAAGTTTGATACTATCTTTAACTTTTTTCATTAACCAATGATGATGGGTCCGCCTCTTGGAATTTCATTCTCGTAATGTATCTATTCTGTGTATTCTGAAATATCCCCTTAAATGTCAGCCACTGCATCTGTATTGACCTGTCTCTTAACCTACTTTGCCAGTTCACTTTAGCTAGCTCCGTGTCATGCCCTCATAATTGCCCTTATTTCAGTTTAAAATACTAGTCTAAGAACCACTCTTCTCTCCCTCAAACTGAATGTAAAATTCAATCATATTATGATCGCTGCTGCCTTGGGGTGCCTTCACTATGACGTCATCTATCTCCTTGCACAATACCAGGTCTAGTATAGCCTGTTCGCTGGTTAGCTCTAGAATGTGCTGTTCTAAGAAACAATACCAATAAATTTCTATGAACTCCTCCTATATGTAGATTAAAATCCCCCATGGGACAAGGTCCCATTATTTCTTCCTTTATACACCATCCTACCATGTGGTTACTGTTCGGGTAATGTACACCACTCCCAGAAGTGACATCTTGCCTTTATCATTTCCCATTTTAGTACCTTTCCCCTCTTGCATTGTCTCTACTCTTTGATTTACCACATCTTCCCAAATTTGATCCCTTGCTCCCAATATTTAGTTTAAAACCCTCTCCACTTCCATAGTTATGTGGCTCGCTAGAACACTGGTCCCAGCACGGTTCAGGTGAAGACCATCCCAACGTTATAGCTCCCACTTTCTCCAGTACTGGTGCCAGTGCCCCACGAGCTGGAACCCACTTCTACCACACCAGTCTTTGAGCCACGCATTCATTTCTCTAATCTTATTTGCCCTATGCCATGGCTCAGGTAATGGTCCAGAGATTATTACCCTTGAGGTTCAGCTTCTTAATTTGGTGCCTAGCTTCTCATACTAACTATGCAGAACCTCTTTCCTTGTCCTGCCTCTGTCAGTGACCACGGTGACTGGATCCTCCCTCTCCCACTGCAAGTTCCTCTCCAGCCCTGAGCAGATGTCCTGAACCCTGGCACCGGGCAGGCAACAGAGCCTTCTGGACTCTCGCTCTTTGCTGCAAAGAACAGTGTCAATCCTCCTCACTATACTGTCCCCAACTACCACTACTTTCCTTTTTGCTGCTCCTACCTGAACAGCTTCCTGTATCATGGAGCCATGGCCAATCTTCTCGTCCACCATGCAGACCTCACTCTCGTCCACACAGGTTGCAAGTACCTCAAACCTATTTGACAATTGAAAGGTCTGAGGCTCCTCCGCTACTGTCTGCTCGGTCACTTTACCTGCCTCGCTCAGGGTCACACCCTCCTGCCCCTCACTGCTGGCCAAAACAGATGACCCTATTCTAAGGGATGTGACTGTCTTCTGGTACAAAATATCCAGGTATCGCTCCCCCTTCCTGATGTTGCACAGTGTCTGCAGTTTGGCTTCTAGATCAATAATCTTGATCTGGAATTCCTCTAGCTGCTTAACACTTTCTGCAGATGTGTTTGTCCTGGGTCGCATTGGAGTCCAGGAGATCCCACATTCCACAGCTGCAAAACAACACCTGTTCTGCCATTGTTACTTATGTTATTTAGTTAATTTACTTTAATTACTTTCTTAATTAACTTTGAATAATTCCTGTGCATAGTACAATTTACCGTGCTTATTAAATGCTAGTACCGCCTGCAACTAAGAGTTGTACATTTCTTAATTACACAGATATGTGTTTTAGTTATTTATTTTCAAGTTTTAGTTCTTTTTATTTATAGATCTTCCCTAACTCTGGTGTTCAAAGCTGGCTATAACACACTGTCCCTTACACTAAGCACTTACTGACCAATCAACTTACTAATTACTAAACTTTACTGATAAAAGCTTACAATTACTGATGAGTTACCTGAGTTTTAAAAGATAAATGAGCAAAATACTCACCAGCCAATCAACTTATGCCTTTCCTGTGATATCAAACCTCGAGTTCCCGCGCTGTTTTTGAACTCTCTCTCTCTCTCTCTTTCTCCCTTCCTCCCTCCCAATGTGCTCGCTGGTCTTGGAGTTCCCACACTGTTTTTAAACAGTGTCTCTCTCACACAGTGAGATCCATCAACAGGAAGGGCTTCCATTCCCTTAACGTCCAACTGGTCTGTGACCACAAGAAGACCTTCCTCCATGTGTGCGCTCATTTCCCTGGCAGCTGCCATGACTCCTTCATCCTCTGCCAGTCCAGGCTGCCTCAGATCTTCACTCCATTCCCTCAAATCTATGGATGGATCCAAGGGGGACAACGGAAATCCCTTGAAGAGATGGTTACTGACTCCTCTACAGGAGCCCGAGAGAGAGGCACAGAAGCAAAATGCCATACACTCAGCAGGCCAACCATTGAAATTTTAGTCTTTAATAAAAGGAAGACGTTATCACATCTAAAAAAAAAAGAGGTAATAGTTAGAAGATTTAAATATGGATAGTTCTCATAGAACATAGAATTCTTTGAGGATTGAACAATTGGAAGAAATGCAGTGGATGAAATTTTCATGACTTTAGGAAAACCTTTGTCAAGGGAGCATCTGGGAAATTGCTAGAGAAGACCAAAGACTATGTAATTAAGAGAAGGATAGAAAACTGGATTAAACATTAGTTTGAAGGCAGAAATCTGAGCATTGGAGCTGAGGACAGTTTTTTCAGGGTTGTTAGAAATGGGTCACACAGGGCTCAGTTCTGGACCCATTTCTGTTCAGCACAGTGGTGCAGTGGTTACCACTGCAGCCTCACAGCTCCACGAACCCGGGTTCAATTCTGGGCACTGCCTGTGCGGAGTTTGCAAGTTCTCCCTGTGACCGCGTGGGTTTTCTCCGGGTGCTCCAGTTTCCTCCCACAGCCAAAGACTTGTGGGTTGATAGGTAAATTGGCCATTGTAAATTGCCCCTAGTGTAGGTAGGTGGTAGGGAATATAGGATTACTGCAGGGTTAGTATAAATGGGTGGTTGTTGGTTGGCACAGACTCGTTGGGCCGAAGGGCCTGTTTCAGTGCTGTATCTCTAAATAAATAAAAAATAATTTGGATACAGGTCTCCAGTAAAGGCCTGCTACCTGACCGGGACCCAACGACATGTGTCGAGGTCGGATCGTTCTTCCAGGTCCGGCTTTTGGGCTCAATTCGGGTCGGGTCAGGCCGGGGCCGGGTTGGACACACACCAAGAATTGCAGGTAAGTGTTAAAGTAAAAAGCCTACCTGAGCTGGGAGTTCGGGACATGAAGGAGCGAAAATCTGAGTCTGCGCAGCGAGCGAGTGAGCATTTCTATGACATCATCGCGCTCATGCTGCAGCTTCCTGAAGACTGGGAGTCACAAGGTAGGTAAAGGGAACATTCCGGTGGTCGGGTCAGGCTCGGGTCCAATGTGGTCCTGTCAGGTTTCTTTTCCCTGACTTGAGCAGGCCTTTAGTCTCCAGGGAGTGTAGACAATATTTGGTAATGTTAACCAGAATAGGAGGTATAGTTAATTCTGTAGAATACAAAAGGAAGCTTCAAAAGGGACATTGATAAGATGGAGGAAGAGGCTAAAAAGTGGCAGATGGAATTCAATGTCAGTAAGTGTGAAATAATGCATTTTTGTTACAACAATAACAGCACTAATTATACTCAATGGATTTAGACTTGGTGCTGTGGAAGAGCAGAATAATGTACAGGTTTTACAGCACTTTAAAGGCTGCAACTCAGGTTGATAAGGCAGGTTGGAGAAGCTGGGATTGTTCTCCTTGGATCAAAGGAGATTGGGGGCGATCTGATAGAGGTGTACAAGATTGTGATAGGTTTGGATAAGGTAGACAAAGAAGAGCACTAATTATACTCTGAATGGATTTTGACTTGGTGCTGTGGAAGAGCAGAGGGATTTGATGTTCAGGTTCACAACACTTTAAAGGCTGCACCTCAGGTTGATAAGACTGTTAAAAAATGGTTTATTTCAAGGATTATTCAGGAACAAAGCAAAGAGATAACAGTATGCATACAGGAAACATTAATAAGCCTGCAGTTAATGTGCACAGTATTGGGCCACACAGTATAGGAAAGGTACCAAAACAAAGATTTCACAGGGAGCCAGCAGCAGCCATATTCTTTTCAGAAATAAATCTCTTTAACTTGACTGCATACCATAGTCAATAAGGTAATGTTCCAAATATTAATGAAATGCTGATGTAAAGTATTAGAAACCACTAGCAACAATACAGTGACATTTCAGGAGTTCCCAGTAATGCAGCTAAACAGCAGGTTCACCCACCAGTGGTGGACATAAGAGCTGTTAGATATCAATTACAAACACCAACAGGTTAGACTAAATATTAATCAAAGAAAAATAGTTGTAGTTATGTTTGGTAGGACATTATGGATTTTGGATGTTTGAGAAATCTCCAAGTCACTAGCAAAAGTTAATGAAAGACAATGATGAGTCACAGTAAGGGAGCAAAACTGCTATAAAAGGGAGAAAGAACAGATAAACATAAAAGTCAGGAACAGAGAAGAGTTAGCAAGATACTGAATCAATAGAGAAATCCAGTCAAATAGGAGTTTGAGACAGGAAAAGAAACTTAGATCAGTCTGTCAGGTCCAATTTGCATAGTAGAGGATTCAAGAGTGAGTGGAGCCATTGGCACTAGATTCCTATACAGAGTCAGAGCGGCCGAAGCTGATCACTTGTGAGCTGCAATGAAGAGTCTGGTGTCCATCCTGGCAATTGGGCTTCTACTGGCTTCCGTTGCAGACTCTGTAACTCCGAAGAGAAAAGTGACAAAGTACTGCAGCAACGAAGTTATACAAATATTGCTCAACATGTGCGGATCAGAGACCTCGTCCTGGAGATCTCTCCATCACCGTCCATATGGTGAGTTTTAAAACCCCTTCTATTGACCAGGGTTGAGAAATAGTCATTGATCTCTAACAAGGTGAGTGTTTAGATGTCATTATTATTAAAATATGATTTTGCTGATCAGTGAATCAGGAATAAAGTGATCATATTGGCTTCATTATCACTAAGAAATATAGGATTAAATCACACAGGCCAGAAGAATCACAGAATTGTTACAGCGCAGAAGGAGGCCATTAGGCCCGTGTCTGCACCAGCTCTCTGAAAGAGCAATTCACCTAATGCCATTCCCCACCTTCTCCCCGTAACTCTGCACATTGGTCCTTTACATATAACAGTCTAATTCCCTTTGGAATGCTTCAATTGAACCTGTCTCCATCACAAGATTCCGGGTTCAATCTTCAGTCAGTGCTGAGTCAGTTGAACTCAGCTAGTTGGAGAGTCACAATTGGCCTCAGCAAGCTTGGAAAAGGCAGGGGAATAAATCAGTAAATCCCTGTCCCTGATCATTGTCCAATGACTCATGTTGAAAGTGAAGCCTGTGCAGGTCTCAAACGAGGACATCCGCCCCAGTTACTGCCATGGAACATTGGAGCAGAGAACCTTGTACTGCCCTCCTCTCCCTCACCTACCATTGTAGTTGTCAGTTTCTGCCACCTCCTTTGATGCTTTCGTGGCAGTCCTGTTACAGAACCTAACGAAACTCGTCCAGAAGAGGCGAATCCAGCCAACCGAGCGAGGAAAATTGTCAAGAAAATGCCAGTAGTACAAAATATGGCTAACACGGTACAGAAAATGCAATAAATAGGTTTTCACTTTATTCTTGCTATAGTTCCGTGCACTTTCTGGAATTCACAAGTTTACTTCTACAGTTTCAGCCAGGTGAAGTGAACTGGGATTAATAGTTCCTTCAATAGCTAAGAAAATTCAAACCAGGTGTATGTGTGAATACTTAAATAATGGCTCCGATTTCGCGGAACGTGGAAGCGGCAGCGGCAGCATCCGCCGCTGACTGCATTGAGAAATACGAACTTTTACCTGGTTCGTTGGCTGCAGCGCAGTTTATCGACAATACGATCGGCAGCCAGCACATTGCTGAAGCCACGCCCACAATGACGTCACTAGATGACGACACGCCCCTTGAGGTCAGTCTTCAGCTCAAAGGCAGATGAGTCATTTATAATGATTTTCAATACTTTTTTTTAGAGATACAGCACTGAAACAGGCCCTTCAGCCCACAGAGTCTGTGCCGACCATCAACCACCCATTTATACTAATCCTACACTAATTCCATATTCCTACCACATCCCCACCTGTCCCTATATTTCCCTACCACCTAACTATACTAGGGGCAATTGCTAATGGCCAATTCACCTATCAACCTGCAAGTCTTTGGCATGTGGGAGGAAACCGGAGCACCCGGAGGAAACCCACGCAGACACAGGGAGAACTTGCAAACTCCACACAGGCAGTACCCAGAATTGAACCCGGGTCGCTGGAGCTGTGAGGCTGCGGTGCTAACCACTGCGCCAACACTTTAAGTGCTGTTTAAAATACTTTTAAACACTTTTTAAAGCTTCTCTAAACTTTTAAATACTTTTAAACACTTTAACAAACGTTGACTGCCCAGACCCAGAACTTTTTCAGCTTGCCTCACAATTTATTTTCTCCTCTGGCTTTTACCAGCTCCTAATTACATTTATTTTATTTTTTACCCATCTTTGTCCCATATCCCATAATATGGAGAGCGACTTATATTGAATATGTTTAAATTTCTGATTCAAAAGTTTCACACATCGCTTGATAACCTTGAAAATTGCATTGCACCAAGTTACATGTTGAAGATCCTGCCTTAAGATTTTCTCTCGTGAATAATGGTGCTAGTCATATTCAGATGTGGTCTGGGTGTCTTATGTTTTGGCAGTGTGTCCATACTGCCCAACATCTAACTATACAATAGTTCAAGTGTATAACAATAGTACGCCAGAGATTAACCACCCTGGCCACATGCTCCCTTCTCAGGGTGTGCCTTGAGGACCTTTTGGCGCCCTGTGGAAACATTGGGCTGCATTTATGGGGCCCCCGAAGATGAGAATGGAGGCGGGGGGAGATGGTGAGGGGGTGCTGAAAATACCAGTACCAGGTATTTCAAGACACCAATCTGGCACTGGCAATAATGAGCAGCTCCAGGGAGGGCGGGACAGGAATCCGCTCTCCCTCCAATTCAGGCAAGTTGAAATCGTTTAAAAACTCTAAGAGCTTTTAAGGGATTACAGTTCTAGTTTTTAAAGTGCTGGATGATTTACCTGTGCCTTCAGAAACGGACCAGCTGAAGGTAGGCAGGCACCGAGTAGGAAGCCAGTAATGACTGCCCCAGGGCGTCACCCTCGCCCCATAAGTGGATCAGCAGGACAAATAGGTTCTCAGCACTTGGTAAGGGGATACCTTGGTGCTGCACATGTGGCAGGGAGAGTAGGCACTCAGCGTTCCAGCTTTGAACATAGTCAGCACCCTCCTGGCATCATGGGACCGGAAGAGCAGGGGGCGAGGCTGCCAAGGACAATTGGGCAGTCACCTGTCCAAAAGGAAGGCTTCAGCTGGCAATGGGATCACAACTATCAGGTTTTGGACCCCTGGGCAAAGAGGGGCAATACCCTCCACAGGAAGGACAGAATCCTGGGCATTAGAAAGGGACAGGAGAGGAAAGAAGGCCAGGAAGGCAATGGAGGCCAAACCCTGAACATCGGATTGACTGCCGAAGATGGATCTACCTGGAGATGACTGAGAACCAGTGCTGCAGGAGACTGCGACTCTCCAGGCAGATAGTCACAAATATCTGTGCCCTCATCACCAAAGACCTTGTGACCTTGCACTTTTCAGCACTGATCACCATGCCCTGCCAGTGGCCGTCAAAGTCGGTGGCCTTGAATTTCTTCATCTCTGACTTCTTCCAAGGATCAGCTGTGGATCTTAGTGACATTTCACTGGTCACTGATGCTCCTTTTGCCTGCACTGGACAGCACTTTCGTTCACTTAATGACAGACATGGCCTCACAGGGGCAGAGGGCATTGGGAGTTGCCTCCATCACTGGGTTTCCCCAGGTGCTGGATGCCATTGATTGCACCCTTGTAGGCATCAAGGCACCCAGCAAATAGCCCGTGAGATCTGCCAACAGGAAGGGCTTCCACTCCCTCAATGTCCAACTGGTCTGCGACTACTACAAGAGCTTCCTCCATGTGTGCACTTGCTTTCCTCACAGCTGCCATGACTCCTTTATCTTCCAGTAGTCCAGGCTGCCTCAGATTTTCACTCCAAACCTCAAAGTGCATGGATAGATCATTGAAGAGATTGCTACTGACCCCTCGACAGGAGTCCCAGACAGAGGCAATACAACCAATGCCACCTGCTCAGCAGGACAACCATTGAGCAGGCCATCGGGTTTCTGAAGATGAAACTCCAATGCCCGAACCGGTCAGGTGGTGCCCTCCAATACCCTACTGCAAGGGGCTCAGTCATTGTGATGGTCTGTTGCATGATAACATGACCCTCCAGAGAGGTGTGAACCTTGAGAACAGTGAAGGAGGCAGCTCTCTGGGGAGGAGCAAGAGAGGAGGAGGCGGAGGGAGATGACACTGAACAGAGAGGTGACCCTGCTGCATGATGAGGTGGCCTCTTCCTGCCACCTCCAGGAAGAAGACCTCCCTCCTCTTCTTCAAGGCCTCCAACCTTAGATTGATGATTCAAGGGGCTGCCCTGCCCCAGGGTGTCAGGTCTCTGGCTCCCCTGTGACATATTGCTTCCCCCTGGTGCAGTGGAAGGCTTTGGCATGAACAACAGGACAACCAGTTGTCTCAGTGATGGCTACCGTGGGGAGTCTAAATGAGTCCCACACTTCATCTGACACGCCTCCATTCCCACCCCCACTGACTCGAAGTGGACGGGAAACCAGTCTCCATACCAATTACAGGCTCAGCCCCATGAAAATCTAAACTTGAATCAGTTTCCCCACCAGAGGTGGGTTTTTGACCCAACAGGCCTGGCTCCTGTTCCCACCTCCGTGGTTAAAATTCAGCCCATGGTGCCTCTTCCTCCATCACTAAGGCTTCTAGCGCTGATTGATATCGTGATCTGCCTGCTCTACATGCTATTAATGGGCGTTCACTCTGTGCGCACAAACACCCTTAACAACTTAACTCAAAATGTCCATTCACGCATGCTGCTAATGCTATTTTGATCCCAAAGCGGCACCTGTAGCACCCAAATATCGGGTGCAGCCGATCCCCATTTTGTATCAAATATCTGTGAGAAGAGGGACAATAGAGGAGTGCACCAACAATGAGGAACTGGCCATGAAGTAGGTAGGAAAGCACTCCTGCTTTTGCTGTGGAAGATGGTGTACACCTACACAGTCACTGTGGCATTCCTGTGAAGCATCAGACAACAACAAACTTCCACTCTTAGACAGCAATCTGGCATTTCAGTCTTGTATATAGAGATTGTTGCTGGAAGACACCATCTCTGGACCATACTGGATATGTTATGATCATCTTCAGCAAATGTCAGTATTGAGATCCTGGAAATAAAGGTAGAGAAAAATGGTTTGAGAAATTGCTTTTGATGAAACAAACTGCACCAAGGGAATGGCTGAGAAAAGTCAGCAAATTGGATTGGAAAATATGAAAGAAGAAGGCTTTTTGGCCATTGCCCCTTGCAAGGAACTATACTTGTATTTTTAATTTAAAGATTTATTTCCTGGCCTGACAGCTGAGGATTCTGCTCTTTGATCATTCCATCTCACATGACGATGTCATCGTTATTAACTATATTTATAAATTCAGAGTTGGCCACCAGTGCTGTAGTTTCTGAGTCAGCTGTTTGGGTTGTGGCTAATCAACCCAGTCGTTTTCTGCACTTTTGACAAGGTACCTGAAAAATGACGTTAGGGTAATTTTAACTTTGGACGATGATGTAAAATGAGTGATATTGAATTGCCCGCCCATTATAGGTCCCGCCTGATTTTACCGTCCATTGACTTCAATGTTCCATACCACCCACTTTACACCATCGCCCACAATTTAAATTGGCCCCCATTTTGTGAGACACAATGCGGATATAGAGTTGTAACTTTCCAACACCAACTGTTGTATCGGTCTGATTTAATTGATTTAGTGCATTTAATTCCGTTAAAATATTGAAGGTGAATCACCTCAGGAAAAGAAATTCTTCCTTTTCCTGATAGTTTAGGAATTACAGTGTTTTTTCAAGAGACGTTTATTGTTTGAAAATAGACCCAATGGGTAAATTTCTGACTTTGACCTGCCAGGGTTCAGCATCGCTGGTCAACAGTGCATGTCAGAAATTTGAGCATGTGCTGCATCTGATATTTTGGCCATTTAAATGAATGTTTGGAAAATGATGAGATGAAATCCTATTTCCAATATGTGTAACTGGTGGGTGAAGGACCCACCAGCCGTGTGAAGTCAAACACCACTTCATTAAACCTTCAAATGTTCAATGTTAGGGTTGTTTCTGAGACGTTAACAAAGCATCTATGAGCTGGGAAGGAAACCTACATGCACGAGGAGGGGGTAATTGATTAGTATTTGATATTGGCTGGGAGTCTGTTCACTGGTGGCAATGACACTGTTCTTAGTTTGTGCTCATATGTCCATGGTACCAGTGACAATCTTTTGTGCCACTTTGAAACACACCACATGATATTTTGCTTCCTCAATATGCTTAGCAGTGGTCTGTGTGCTCAGATTGTGTGATTTTTCTATTGCCCAAAAAATACTTCAAACTGAGAAGGATGAGAAAGAGTAAGAGGCACAACAACACTCACCTTATTGCTCACCAGAACACTTGTCACACATATCAGCTCAGGCATGGACACGGTGGAGAACAGCAGTGATCCAGAGTAAGGATCATAGCAGAAATCTCTCTTCATACAGGAGCAAAGGACAGAGTGGGACCTGAAAAAGTGCAGAGTGTTGTTGAGGTGAACGCTCCCCAATGCTAGGAGCCCTCAGTGACATCATCCCCATAAGACCATAGAGAAAAAAGGTTCCAGCACAATCTGTTGAATACGTTACTTATTTCATTAAAGCTTAAAGTTACTAGAAGGCAATGCAAGCTGGTCTGTTACCTTTTGTTTTTACACAATCAATGACCTGTTGGCAATTGCCATACAGGATGGGATCTCAGATCTGTCGACTGCCAGTGATCACTATGCAACAGCACTGGCACCTGTAGTAAACACTGCACTATTTACGTAGTCAACACAATTTCAGAATTTGAGGACAACAGTACTGTTGTTAATGAAATAAAAATATTATTTAGTGTCTGACAAAGGCTGATATGTGTACAAATATGGTATTTCCACTGAAACTCCACCAAAGTTATGACAGTGGAGCAGGAGAGCTCCATGGATCTTCTGATCCCATGATTTTTTTTTTGCGTCAAGTAAATAGCATTTTGATTAGGCAAGGAGCACATAAGACAGAACACCCACATACTTTGTCTAAAATCAGGTTATAATGTGCTGTGTTAAGTCCTTTTTTGGAGATGGTGTCAACTAGTAAATCAACTGCACATTTACAGCTTTAATAATATAACCTTTCATCCACCTGCTGGACCTGTGCTTCTTGCAACTCCTCCTGTACAGTAACATGCCACAATTATGCTGTGCCCTTGATGTGGATCATACTACGAGGATCCTAGTGCAAGACAACAGAAACATCAGAGTGAATTATTGCTACCACCAGGAAACTCTGCTTTCAAGGTGCACTAGTTGGAGAATTGGGACTATAATGTTGTAGCTCTGTCTTTACCACACACTCCCTCTGAGCATGGTTTCCCTGTTGGAACTTTGGGATTGCAGAATCACCCCTTTTTTTTTCAATTGGTTTGACCATATGAATGTATGTTGCTAGCTGTTTCTTAAGGGATATGAAGGTTTAGTACAGGTACCAACAATAACAGTAACAAGTACTTATATTTATGTGGCGCCTTTAATGCAATAAAACGTCTCAAGGCGTTTCACAGGAGCATTGTAAAACAAGGACACTGAGTCACAAATGGAGATATTGGGTCAGATGACCAAAAGCTTGGTCAAAGAGGTAGGTTTTAAGGAGTGCTTATAAGGAGGAAAGTGAGGTAGAGAGGCAAAGCAGTGTAGGGAGGGTATTCCAGAACTTTGGGCCTAGGCAACTGAAGGCACAGCCACCAATGGTGGAACAATTAAAATCAGGGATGCACAAGAGGCCAGAATTAGAGGAGCGCAGCTATCTTGGAGGGTTGTGGGCCTGAGGAAATTACAGAGATAGGAAAGGGCAAGACCATGGAGGGATTTGAAAACGAGGATGAGAATTTTAAATCAAGATGTTGCTTGACTGGGAGCCAATGTAGGTCAGCGAGCACAGGGCTGTTAGGTGAATAGGACTTGGTCCGAGTTAAGACATGGGCAGCAGAATTTTGAAGGACCTTAAGTTTACGGAGGACAGAATGTGGGAGATGAGCCAGGAGAGTGTTGCAATAGTCAAGTCTAGAGGCAATGAAGGCATGAATGAGGGTTTCAGCAGCAGATGAGCTGAGACAAGGGGCAAAGTCGGGTGAATGTTATGGAGGTGGAAATAGGTCGTCTTAGTGATGGTGCAAATATGAGGTCAGAAGCTTAACTTGGGGTCAAATGTGACACCAAGGTTGTGAACAGACTGGTTTTATCTCAGACTATTGCTATGGAAAAGAGTTTGGTGCGGGGAGTGAAAACAATCGTTTCAGTCTTCCCAATAATTAATTGGAGGAAATTTCTGCTCATCCGATGTTGGATAAGCAGTCTGATAATTTAGTAACACTGGAGGAGCCGAGAGAAGTGGTGATGATGTAGAACTGGGTGTCACCAGCATACATGTGCTTTCAGATAATGTCCCTGGGGGTAGATGAGAACTTGGAGGGGCTGCAGATAGATCCTTGGGGGACACCAGAAGTAACAGCGCAGAAGCAGTAAGAGAAGCCATTGCAAGTGATTCTATAGATACAATTAGATAGATAAAAATGGAACCAGGTAAGAGCAGTTCCACACAGGTGGACAACATTGGAGAGGTATTGGAGGAGGAGGATGCTGTGGTTAACCATGTCAAAGGTTCCAGACAGGTCGAGAAGGACAAATAGTGAAAGTTTACCTTTATTACAGTCACATAGGATGTCACTTGTAACTTTGAGAAGAGCTGTTTCGTTACTGTGGCAGGGCAGAAACCTGATGGGAAGGATTTAAACATGGAGTTCCAAAAGGGAGGGAGACCGAAAGCAGGAAGCTACAGGTCAGTTAGCTTAACATCTGTCACAGGGAAAATATTAGAAGCTATTAAAGATATTATAGCAGGGCACTTAGAAAAATTCAAAGCAGAGTCAAGCAGAGTAAACATGGTTTTGTGAAAGGGAGATCATGTTTAACCAATTTATTGAAGTTCTTTGAAAAAGTAACCTGTGCTGTGGATAAAGGGGAACGGGTGGATAGACTGCACTTAGATTTCCAGAAGTGGTGATGAGGTACCATATCAAATGTTATTGCGAAAATAAAAGCTGATGGTGCAGGATGTAACATATTGGCATAGATAAAAGATTGGCTAATGAATAGGAAACAGAGAATAGGCAAAAATGAGTCATTTTCTGGTTGGCAAGTTGTTATGAATGGTGTGCCACAGGGATCAGTGCTGGGGCCTCAACTTTTTACAATTTATATAAATGACTTGGATGAAGGGACCAAAGGTATGGTTGCTAAATTTGTTGATGGCACAAAGATAAGTAGGAAGGTAAGTTGTCAACATACAAACATACGAATTGGGAGCCGAAGTAGGCCATTTGGTGCCTTGAACCTGCTCCGTCATTCAATAAGATCATGTCTGATTAGTTTGTGTCTCGAATTCCACACTCCCATCTACCCCCCCATAACCTTTGATTCCCTTGCCTATCAAGGATCTATCTACCTCCACCACCTTCTGAGGCAGAAAGTTCTAAAGTCACACAACCCTCAGAGAAAACATTTCTCCTCATCTATGTCCTAAAAGGGCGACCCCTAAGTTTAAGATAGTGCTCCCTAGTTCTGGACTCACCCACAAGAGGAAACATCATTTCCACATCCACCTTGTCAAGATCATTCACGATCTTGTATACTCCAAGTCTCCCCTCATTCTTCTAAACTCCAGTGAAAACCAGCCCAGTCTGTCCAACCTTTCCTCATAAGACAACCTGCTCATTCCAGGTATCAATCTAGTAAAACTCCTCTGAACCGCCTCCAACACATTTACATCCTTCCTTAAATAAGGAGACCAAAACTGCACACAGTATTCCAGATGTGGTCTCATCAATGCCCTGTATAACGGAAGCATAATATCCTTACCTTTTATTTTCAATTCTTCTCGTAATAAAGGATAACATTCCATTAGCCTTCTTTATTACTTGCTGTACCTGCATACTAACTTTTTGTGACTCATGCACTCAAACACCTAGATCCCTCTGCACCTCAGAATTCTGTAATCATTCTCCGTTTAAGTAATACTCTGCCTTTTTATTCTTCCTACCAAAGTGAGCAACTTCACATTTTCCCACATTATACTCCATCTGCCAGATTTTTGCCCACTCACTCAACCTGTCTGCAACCTCCTTATGTCCTCTTCACAACATTTCACTAATCCTATGTGCCCTCTGTTAATTGGCACATGGCTCAGGTAATAAGCCAGAGATTATTACCCTTAAGGCTCTGCTCTTCAATATGGGGCCTAGGTTCCTCATACTGTCTAAGCAGAACCTCTTTCCTAGTCCTGCCTATGTCATTGGTATCTACATGAACCATATTAACTGGACCCTCCCCTTCCGACTTCAAGTTCCTGTCCAGCCCTGAGCATATGTCCCGAGCCCTGGCACCAAACAGGCGACACAGCCTCCTGGACTCATGCTCTTGGCTACACAGAACAGTGTCAATCCCCTCACTATACTATCCCCTACTACCACTACATTCCTTTGTGACCCCCCACCCCCCCACTTGAATGGCTTCCTGTACCACAGTGCCATGGCCAGTCTGCTCATCCACCTTGCACGCCTTACATTCATCCACACACGTGGAGAGCATCTCAAACCTGTTTGACAATTGCAAAGTCTGAGCTACTCCACTACTGTCTGCTCGATCGCTTTACCTGCCTCACTCACAGTCACATCCTCTTGGCCCTCATTGCTGACCAAAACAGATGACCCTGTTCCAAGAAGTGTGACCATCATTCGGAACAAAGTGTCCAGGTATTTCTCCCCCTCCCTTATGTTGCACAGTGTTTGCAGTTCGGCTCCCAGATCAATAATCTTGATCCAGAATTCCTCTACCTGCTTACACTTTCTGCAGATGTGTTTGTCCTGGATCGCCTTGGCATCTAGGAGCTCCCACATACCACAGCTGCAACATAACAGAACATAAGGAGGCTACAAAGAGATATAGATAGGTTATCTTTGCATTCCAGGATGATCCTGAAATAGTGAGCGGTTTTAGTAGCTGACAGCAGGACCCAATAGTGCTTTATGTGGTCCAGCCAGATCTGGCGGTGAATGGCTAAACCAGTTGTCTGCCAAATCCTTTCAAGTTTGTATCCTTTGGACTTAAGGGAGCAGAAATGAGGGCCATAGCGGGGGAATCGGCAGGTTGAGAGACACTGATCTTTTTATTGGAAATTAGGGCATTAAAGGTGGAGGTGAGGGTACGGTTGAGAAAATCAGTAGCTGCGGAAATGTTGGGGTGAATGGAGACCTGGGTGTCCTTGTACACCAGTCGCTGAAAGCAAGCATTCAGGTGCAGCAAGCAGTTAGGAAGGCGAATAGTATGTTGGCCTTCATTGCAAGAGGATTTGAGTGCAAGAGCAAGGATGTCTTACTGCAGTTGTACAGGGCCTTGGTGAGACCACATCTGGAGTATTGTGTGCATTTTTGGTCTCCTTATCTGAGAAAGGGTGTTCATGGCATGGATGGAGTGCAAAGAAGATCTACTAGGCTGGTTCCTAGGATGGCAGGATTGATGTATGAGGAGAGGTTAGGTCGACTAGGCCTATATTCACTAGAATTTAGCAGAATGAGAGGGGATCTCATAGAAACCTGTAAATTTCTAACATGATTAGACAGGCTAGATGCAGGGAGGATGTTCCCGATGGCTGAGGAGTCCAGAACCAGGGGTCACAGTCTCAGGATACGGGGTATGCCATTTAGAACCGAGATGAGGAGAAATTTCTTCACTCAGAGGGTGGTGAACCTGTGGAATTCTCTACCGCAGAAGGCAGTGGAGGCCAAGTCATTAAATATATTCAAGAAGACGATAGATATATTTCTTAATGCCAAAGGGATATGGGGAGAAAGCGGGAACAGGGTACTGAATTAGATGATCAGACATGATCTTTTTTGCGGCACAGTGGCGCAGTGGTTAGCACCGCAGCCTCACAGCTCCAGGGACCCGGGTTCAAGTCTGGGTACTGTCTGTGTGGAGTTTGCAAATTCTCCCTGTGACCGCGTGGGTTTTCGTCGGGTGCTCCGGTTTCCTCCCACCACCAAAGACTTGCAGGTGATGGGTAAATTGGCCATTGTAAATTGCCCCTAGTGTAGGTAGGTGGTAGGAGAATGGTGGGGATGTGGTAGGGAATATGGGATTACTGTAGGGTTAGTATAAATGGGTGGTTCTTGGTCGGCACAGACTCGGTGGGCCGAAGGGCCTGTTTCAGTGCTGTATCTCTAAATAAATAAAAATAAATAAATGAATGGCAGAGCAGGCCCAAAGGGCCGAATGGCCTACTCCTGCTCCAATTTTCTATGTTTCTAGGGCCAAAGGCTAGGTAGTTGAGATTTTGAATGTGCAATTGTAAGTGAATAGATTGTATTTCAAGGGACAGATACAGAATGAGGTAGGGTTGAGCCGTAGAAGGGGGAATGTGAGTGCAGAGTGATACAAGGAAGTGATCAGAGATGCCTTATTGATACGATGGGACCAGCAAGACCATGTGAGATGGCAAGGTCGAGGGGTGACCATGAATATGGGTTGGGGAGTTAATATGGAGGGAGAGATTTAGGGAGGATAAGAGGGCAGTGAATTCAGAGGTTAGAGAGCATGAGGAGTTGGGATGGAGGTTGAAATCACTGAGGATGAGAAGTCATTCAGTGCAGAGGCTGAGGGAGGAAAGCAGTGAGCTCAAGTTCATAGGTATAGTTGCATAAAAATTATGGTACCTAAAAACATGATGGTAAATGGGAAATAGGAAATAGATGGAAATAATAGGAAGGATTCCAGAATTAAAGTTGGAGGTCCGATGGTGGAATTCTTCTTCTTTGGTCTCCTTGTCTCGAGAGATAATGGGTAAGTGCCTGGAGGTGGTCAGTGGTTTGTGAAGCAGTGCCTGGAGTGGCTAGAAAGGCCAATTCTAGAGTGACAGACTCTTCCACAGGTGCTGCAGATAAGATTGGTTGTCGGGACTGTTACACAGTTGGCTCTCTCCTTGCCCTTCTGTCTTTTTTCCTGCCAACTGCTAAGTCTCTTCGACTCGCCACGCTTTAGCCCCACCTTTATGGTTGCCCGCCAGCTCTGGCGATCGCTGGCAACTGACTCCCACGACTTGTGATCAATGTCACAGGATGTCATGTCGCGTTTGCAGACTTCTTTAAAGCGGAGACATGGACGGCTGGTGGGTCTGATACCAGTGACGAGCTCGCTGTACAATGTGTCCTTGGGGATCCTGCCATCTTCCATGCAGTTCACATGGCCAAGTCATCTCAGGCGCCGCTGGTTTAGTAGGGTGTATATGCTGGGGGTGTTGGCCGCCTCGAGGACTTCTGTGTTGGAGATACGGTCCTGCCACCTGATGCCAAGGATTCTCCGGAGGCAGCGAAGATGGAATGAATTGAGACGTCGCTCTTGGCTGACGTACGTTGTCCAGGCCTCGCTGCCGTAGAGCAAGGTACTGAGGACACAGGCTTGATACACTTGGACTTTTGTGTTCTGTGTCAGTGCACCATTTTCCCACACTCTCTTGGCCAGTCTGGAAATAGCAGAGGAAGCCTTTCCCATGTGCTTGTTTAATTCTGCATCGAGAGACAGGTTATTGGTGACAGTTGAGCCTTGGTAGGTGAACTCTTGAACCACTTCCAGAGAGTGGTCGCCAATATTGATGGATGGAGCATTTCTGACGTCCTGTCCCATGATGTTCGTTTTCTTGAGGCTGATGGTTAGGCCAAATTCATTGCAGGCGGCTGCAAACCTGTCGATGAGTCTCTGCAGACACTCTTCAGTGTGAGATGTTAATGCAGCATCGTCAGCAAGAGGAGTTCCCTGATGAGGACCTTCCGTACTTTGGTCTTCGCTCTGAGATGGGCAAGGTTGAACAACCTGCCACCTGATCTTGTGTGGAGGAAAATTCCTTCTTCTGAAGACTTGAACGCATGTGAGAGCAGCAGGGAGAAGAAGATCCCAAACAGTATAGGTGCGAGAACACAGCCCTGTTTCATGCCACTCAGGATAGGAAAGGGGTCTGATGAGGCGCCGCTATGCTGAATTGTGCCTTTCATATTGTCATGGAATGAGGTGATGATACTCAGTAGCTTTGGTGGACATCCGATCTTTGCTAGTAGTCTGAAGAGACCACGTCTGCTGACGAGGTCAAAGGCTTTGGTGAGATCAATGAATGCAACGTAGAGGGGCATCTGTTGTTCACGGCATTTCTCCTGGAGCTGGCGAAGGGAGAACAGCATGTCAATGGTGGATCTCTCTGCTCGAAAGCCACACTGTGCCTCAGGGTAGACACGCTCAGCCAGCTTCTAAAGCCAGTTTAAAGCGACTCGAGCGAAGAATTTCCCCACTATGCTGAGCAGGAAGATTCCACGGTAGTTGTTGCAGTCACCGCGATCACCCTTGTTCTTATAGAGGGTGATAATATTGGCATCGCGCATGTCCTGTGGTACTGCTCCCTCATCCCAGCACAGGCAAAGCAGTTCGTACAGTGCTGAAAGTATAGCAGGCTTGGCACTCTTGATGATTTCAGGGGTAATGCTGTCCTTCCTAGGGGCTTTTCCACTGGCTAGAGAATCAATGGCATCACTGAGTTCCGATTTTGTTGGCTGTACGTCCAGCTCATCCATGACTGGTAGAGGCTGGGCTGCATTAAGGGCGGTCTCAGTGACAACATTCTCCCTGGAGTACAGTTCTAGGTAGTGCTCCACCCAGCGGTCCATTTGCTTGCGTTGGTCAGTGATTGTGTCCCCTGATTTAGATTTGAGGGGGGCAATCTTCTTGATGGTTGTCCCAAAAGCTCTCTTAATGCCATCATACATTCCTCTGATATTTCCTGTGTCAGAGGCCAGCTGAATATGACTGCATAGGTGTTGCCAGTGGTCATTTGCGCAGCACCTGGCTGTTCTTTGTGCAGCACATCTGGCAGCTTTAAGTGCTATGAATGTTAACTCGCTGGGGGCTTTCTTGTAGTTCAACAATGCGATGCGCTTAACGGCTATGACAGGTTCCAGCTCTTCAATTTGAGATTGAAACCAGTCTGCATTCCGCTTCACACAATTACCATAGGTGGTCATTGCTGAGTCATAGATGGCGTCTCTGATGTGGGCCCACTTGGTCCCTGCATCCCCTGTGGGAGTGTTTTGAAGGGCTTTTTCAAGTGAATTTAGAAACTTACGTAACAGCTGTGGATGGGAAATTCTGCTCGGGTTGATGCGCGGGCTGCCCTTCTGCTTGGAGTGATGCAGCTTCTTTGGTTTGAGGCTAACCTTGCTGCACACCAGGGAGTGGTCGGTGTCGCAGTCCAGACTGTGGAAATTGCGTGATTTGAACGCTGTTTAAAGAGGCTCGCCTTGTGATGATGAGGTCCAGCTGGTGCCAACGATGTGATCTTGGGTGCCTCCAAGAAACCTGGTGACAGGGTTTAGTGTGAAAGAACGAGTTGGTGATGCAGAGGTTATGATAGGTACACAACTCAAGCAGTCTCTGTCCATTCTCATTCATCCTTCCAATGCCAAAGCGCCCAAGGCAGGAGGGCCATGAGTCATGGTCGGCCCCAACCCTGGCATTAAAGTCCCCCAGCAGGAATAGGTGTTCGATGTTGAGGATGCTACTCATGATATTATGGAGTTCCTCATACAACTGGTCTTTAGCTTCAGGTGGGGAGCAGAGTGTTGGAGCATAGACGCTGAGTAGGTGTACCAAACCAGAGGCGGTGAACAGTTGGATGGACAGTGTGCGTTCCGAGCCATTTGAGGGTGGCTCTATCATGCTGATCAAAGAGTTTCTGATGGCGAAGCCCACTCCATGCTGTCTTGGTTCCTCAGGATCCCTACCCTGCCAGAAGAGGGTGTAGTCTTGCTCTCTTAGAGATCCGCTCGCAGGGAGGCGTGTCTCCTGAAGAGCTGCAATGTCCACATTGAATCTACTGAGCTCGTTGTTAATGATGGCGATCTTCCAAGAATCGTTGATTTGTGTAAGGTCTTCCGACAGGCCAGGACACATAGTTCTGACGTTCCAGCTTGGAAAACGAAGGGCTGGTACCTTCTTTCCTTTTTTTGTCGTGCTGTTTGGTGCGGTGTTACAGTCCACTTGTCGGGCAATGACCCTGAGCTCCAAGCACCCATTGAAGCAGGCGAACTGTGGCGGGACAGAACCTTACTGACCAGGGGCTGCCCAGTTTGAGGCGGGCGGTAGCTGTCCAGTAAGATGCGATGCCCTCTCCCACCAACAAAGGCAACCCGTGGCGCCCAATCTCTACGCCAATTGAGCTGGACTTATAACCCATAATTGCTGCCTTCCGTGTTGATTTGGTCGCTGTGAGGCGACTATGGAGTGACCTCTCCATGGCGCATGCCTGGGCGGATGTATGGAGGTTGTGAGTTGCCCAAGCGTCAAAACCCCCCTCTTGACCTTCCTGGTGGGGTCCAAAGGAGTACAGGGCATGATGTTTGGCACCGGTATGGCCGCAGGAACTGCCGGAAACATGCCAAAGGTGACACATGACTGCTTTTGGGGTTCCGCTCCGGATTTTCTGTTAGGATTTACTCCCTTAGCCTTGGTCTCTCCCGAGATGCCCACAAGGCAGTGGGGTTGTTGGGGCCCCTACACAGGGGTAGGTGGATGCTGGTGGGAGGAGGTAAGGGGGGAAGGGGGGGGAGGGGGTGCGAGGAGGAAGAGTGCGGTGGGAAGGGGGTGCGGGGGGAGATGCAGGGGGTAGGGGAGAGTGGTGCAGGGGAAGGGGGTGCGAGGGGAAGATGGTGCAAGGGGGTGGGGGAAAGGGGCTGGGAGCGGGGTGGGGAGGGGGTGCAAGCGATAAAACATTGCATCAGCTCCCACCATTGTCTCTTTTACAATGGTGTACTCCTACTGGGATCGGGATCAGGATCCGGGAGCTGAGCCGGAGTTGTGGGGAAGGTTTGTGTGGAAACAGCGCGGAGTCGCCGAGTGAGCAGGAGCCGCTGCTGGGACCATGTGGCTGCTCTTCCTCCTGATCGCTGCCGTGGACGGGCTCCCCGAACACAGCCAAGTGGCCTTTCTGTCCAGTTGGCCAAGCTTGGCCACCACTGGCAGGTCTTCATCAGCATTCCTTTCCCGGATTGCCAGCCATTCACCCTCTCTCTGCGGTGAATTCCTCTCCCAGCCTTGCGCGACCACCGCCCTGGACCCCGCCATGTTTATGGCTTTTAATCCTACATTAATCCCAATCCCCTCTCACATCCCCACCTTCCCTCAATTCCCCTACCAATACTAGGGGCAATTTACAATGGTCAATTTAAACTATCAACCTGCAAGTCTTTGGCTGTGAGAGGAAACCGGAGCACCCGCCGAAAACCCACATGGTCACAAGGAGAACTTGCAAACTCCGCACAGGCAGTACCCAGAATTGAACCCGGGTCGCTGGAGCTGTGAGGCTGCGATGCTAACCACTGTGCCGCCCAACTGCCAACTGCTAAGTCTCTTGGACTCGCCACACTTTAGCCCCGCCTTTATGACTGCCCGCCAGCTCTGACGATCACTGGCAACTGCCTCCCATGCCTTGTGATCAATGTCACAGAACTTCATGTCGTGTTTGCAGACATCTTTAAAGCGGAGACATGGACGGCCGTAGTATAATAATGATGCATTAGGTCGGGTGGAGTCAGCATGGAGCATCAACGAGCTGTTGTCCGAGTATGGAGATAGGTATAGCGAGTGTATCCAGAAGCTGTTTGAGGGTAGAGTATCAGAGGATGCAGTGATGGAGGTATTTTCATAGGAATGAAGATCTAGGAGATGTACTGAGTCAGTTGCAGGATAAAAAAGATGATGGCGAATTAGGAATACTTTAATAAAAGCAAAATACTGCAAATGTTGGAAATCTGAAACAGTAACACAAAATGCTGGAAATACTCAGCAGGTCTGGCAGCATCTGTGGAGCGAGAAGCAAAGTTAATGTTTCTAGTCTGTGACCTTTCATCAGGCCGTTCTGATGAAAGGTCACAGACCTGAAACGTTAACTCTGTTTCTCTCTCCACAGATGCTGCCAAACCTGCTGAGTATTTCCAGCATTTTCTGTTTTTGCTAGGAATACCTTGCGTCTCTCTAATAATCCATCAATGTTCACAAATGGAGTTTTATTTCTGTTTCAGATCAATTCCAGGCCTCAAAAGATGATGACTATGTCAACGAGTTGAACATGACAACGTTCCAGAGTATGGATGACGATTCCCAGGTTCAGAAGCGTGTCTCAAACTGGCAAAACTATCAAAAAGACCCCTCTGAGCTGATGCCACCAGATTATCCTCTTTTTTTCCATCAGTCTGAGGGAGGCCTGAAGGAGTCTTCTCTTGTAAATACCATCACCCAAAAGCCATTCAACAAATATGAATTTGCAATATTAAGAGAATGCTGTGAAATTGGCTGCAAAGTTCAGGATGTCACTTCTGTAATGTGCGAAGAATGAAACAATACCAACTGTATCTCTGTGTTTATAGAATATTCTATACACATGGATTCAAAAACAGTCACAAATGAAGACTGAGGATAAATTTTATGAATTCAAGCTCCTGACAAGAATCTTAATCTGCCAACAGTCCATTTTGGGAATCGTTGCACAGAGGTCAGCCGATCCTGCAGGATAGAAAATGATTGGAAAATCCTGCATAGTCTGATGATCTCTGTCGCCAAATTCCCACAATGGATGCTGGCGGGGAAACTCTTTGCTGGGAGTGCAAATTAATCAAATATACTCTGTAGTCTATATAGAAAGATTCTAATGTAGTTTCTGTCTCTATTATTGGAGTCACACTGTAGTTCTTAATATATGAACAAAATGCAACTTTGTTTCAGTATTTTTTTTATTTCTTATCAAAGTCATTTCTCTAAGCAATCCACTTCATTGATTAAGAAATATCACAGTCTATTTTCTTAGACTGTCTGCACACCACCATTTCTAAAGTTACTGGAAGAGAGAAAATTCCTAGGAATACTCAGGTCTGGCATCATCTGTGGAGAGAGAAACGGAGTTAACATTTCAGGTCAATGACCATTCATCAGAACTCCACCAGCCTCTCTATTCAATGGATCAACTGTCATCATTTCCACCACCTCCAGTGTGATGCCACCACCAAACACATCTTGACTTCTCTACCTTTTCAGCATTGTAAAGGGACCATTCCCTCTATGACACCCTGGTCCACTCCTCAACCATCTCCCAACACCCCTTTCCCTTCCCATGGCACCGTTCTATGCAAATGCAGGAGATGCAACCCTTGCCTTTTTACCTCATCTCTCCCCACCGTGCAAAATCCCAAACACTCCTTCCAGGTTAAACAATGATTTATGTGTACTTCTTTCAAATTAGTATACTGTAGCTGCTGCTTACAATGCAGTCTGCTCTACTCTGGGGAGACCAAACACAGATTGGGTGACTGCTTTGTGGAGCACCTCCATTCAGTCCCCAAACATTACTGAGCTATCAGTTGCCTGTCATTTTAATTCTCAACGTGCTTTCACACCGATGACTCTGCCCTCTGACTCCTGCACTGTTCCAATGAAGCTCAATGTAAGCTCAAGGACCAGCACCTCACCTTTCAATTAGGCAGTTTACAGCCTTGTGGACTCAACACTGAGTTCAACAATTTCAGACCATAATCTCTGCCCCCATTTAGGAACATAGCACATGGGATTGGGGGTAGTGTATTGAGGTGGATAGAAAATTGGTTGGCAGACAGGAAACAAAGAGTAGGAATAAATGGGTCTTTTTCCGAATGGCAGGCAGTGACTACTGGGGTACCGCAGGGCTTGGTACTAGGACCACAGCTATTCACAATATATATGAATGATTTAGATGAGGGAACTAAATGTAATATCTCCGAATTTGCAGATGACACCAAACTGGGTGGGTGGGTGAGCTGTGAGGAGGGTGCAGAGAGGTTTAGGGTGATTTGGACAAGTTGTGTGAGTGGGCAAATGCATAGCAGATGCAGTATAATGTGGATAAATGTGTGGTTATTCACTTTGGTAGCAAAAACAGGAAGGCAGATTATTATCTGAATGGCTATAAACTGAGAGAGGGGAATATGCAACGAGACCTGGGTGTTCTCGTACACCAGTCTCTGAAGGTAAGCCTGCAGGTCCAACAGGCAGTAAAAAAGGCAAATGGTATGTTGGCCTTCATAGCGAGAGGATTCGAGTACAGGAACAGGGATGTCTTGCTGCAATTATACAGGGCCTTGGTGAGGCCAACCCTGGAATATTTTGTGCATTTTGGTCATCTTATCTGAGGAAGGATGTTCTTGCTATAGAGGGAGTGCAGCGAAGGTTTACCAGACTGATTTCCGGGATGGTGGGACTGATCTATGAGGAGAGATTGAATCGGTTCGGATTATATTCGCTGGAGTTCAGAAGAGTGAGGGGGATCTCATAGAAACCTATAAAATTCTAATAGGACTTGACAGGGTAGATGCAGGAAGGATGTTCCCGATGGTGGGGAGTCCAGAACCAGGGGTCATAGTCTAAGGATACGGGGTAAACCTTTCAGGACTGAGATGAGGAGAAATCTCTTCACCCAGAGAGTGGTGAGCCTGTGGAATTCGCTATCACAGTTGAGGCCAAAACATTGTATGTTTTCAAGAAGGAGTTAGATATAGCTCTTGGGTTTAAAGGGATCAAAGGATATGGGGGGGAAAGCGGGAACAGGTTACTGAGTTGGATGATCAGCCATGATCATAATGAATGGCAGAGCAGGCTTGAAAGGCTGAATGGCCTACTCCTGCTCCTATTTTCTATGTTTCTATCGGAGCAGGAGTAGGCCATTCAGCCCATTGAGACTGCCCCGCCATTCAATATGAACATGGCTGATCATCCATTTCAATGCCTTTTTCCCACTCTATCCTCATAACCCCTTATATCATTTGTATTTAGAAATCTGTCAATCTCTGTTTTAAACATTCTCAATGACTGAGCTTCCACAGCCCTCTGGGGTAGAGAATTCCAAAGATTCACAACCCTCTACGTAAAGAAATTTCTCCTCATCTCTGTCCCAAGTGGCTTCCCCCTTAATTTGAAATTGTGTCCCTGGTTCTAGACTCCCCAACCAGGGGAAACATCTTAGTTGCATCTGCCCTGTCTATCCCTTTAAGTATGTTATAGGTTTCAATGAGATCACTTCTCATTCTTTGAAACTCTAGAGAATACAGGCCTAGTTTCCACAATCTCTCTTCATAGGACAGTCCCCCATCCTGGGAACAAGTCTGATGAACCTTCGTTGCACTCTCTCTATGACAATAGTATCCTTCCTAAGGTAAGGGGAGCAAAACCGCACACAGTACTTCAAGTGCAGTCTAACCAAGGTTCTATACAATTGAAGCAAGACTTCACTACTCCTGTACTCAAATCCTCCTGTGATAAAGGCGAACATACCATTAGCCTTCTTAATTGCATGTTAGCTTTCAGTGACTTGTTGACAAGGACATCCAGGACCCTTTGTACATTTACACTTTCTAATCTCTGACCATTTAAGAAATACTCTGCACATCTGTTCCTGCTATCAAAGTGGATACCCTCACATTTTTCTACGTTATATTCCATCTGCCGCATTCTTGCCCACTCACTAAGTCTGCCCAAAGCCCCCTGAAGCTGCTTTGCATCTTCCTCACAACACACATTCCCACCAAGTTTTGTGTCATCTGCGAACTTGGAAATACTACATTTTGTCCCTACATCCAAGTCATTGATATATATTGTGAACAGCTGGGGCCCAAGCACTGATGCCTGCGGTACCCTACTAGTCACATGTGAATGACCCGTTTATTCCTACTCTCTGCTTTCTGCCTGTTAACCAATCCTTAATCCTTGTCAGTATATTACCTCCTATCCCATGTGCTTTAACTTTGCTAACCAATCTCCTGTGGGGGATTTTATCAAAAGCCTTCTGAAAATCCAAGTATACTACGTCCTCTGATTCCCCTTTATCAATTCTGTTAGTAACATCCTCAAGAAACTCCAACAGGTTCGTCAAACATGATTTCCCATTCATAAATCCATGTTGACTGTGCCCAATCAGAACTTTATTATCCAAGTGTCCATTTATCACATCCTTTAGAATAGATTTGAGCATTTTCCCAATGACTGATGTAAGGTTAACAGGTCTGTAATTGCCTATTTTCTCTCGCTCTTCCTTCTGAAATAATGGGGTGACATTTGCAACCTTCCAATCTGCAGGAACCGCTCCAGAATCTATAGAATTTTGGAAGTTGATCACGAATGCATCCACTATCTCCATCGCTACCTCTTTCAACACTCTGGGATGTAGAATATCAGGTCCTAGGGACTTATGAACCTTCAGCCCCACTAATTTCTCCAATGCAACCTTCTTACTAATACTAATTTCCTTCAATTCCTCATTCCCCCTCATCCCTTGGATCTCTAATTCTGGGTGATGTCTTGTATCTTCCTCAGTAATCATTTAGCTTCTCTGCCATTTCTCTATTCACCACTACAAATTCTCTTGGCTGCCTGTAATGCAATCACATTTGTCTTAGCCAAACTTTTCCTTTTTATGTACCTGTAGAAGCTTTTACTGGCCGCTTTTATATTTTTTGCTAGCTTACATTCATATTCTATTTTCCCTTTCTTTATCAGTGTCTTTGTCCTCCTTTGCTGTATTCTTAAATCCTCCCACTCCTCAGGTTTACTCCTATTTCTGGCAACTTTATAGGCCTTTTTTAAATTTTATACAATCCTTAACTTCCTTTGTTATCCACGGTTGACTGTCTTTACATTTGGGGTTTTTGTGCCTTGAAGGAATGTATAGTTGCTGTAAACTATGTGATATTTCTTTAAAGTGTATCCATTGCTTATGTACTGTCACACCTTTTAATGTATTTTCCCAATCCAACTCAGCCAATTGGCCCCTCATACCTTTATAATTTCCTTTGTTCAAATTTAACATCCTGGCTTCAGATTGGACTACCTCACTGTCAAACATAATGTAAAATTCTATCATATTATGGTCACTCATCCATAAAGGTTCTTTTACAATAAGATTATTAATTAACCCTTTCTCATTACAGAATACTAGATCTAAAATAGCCTGTTTTTTAACCGGTTCCTCAACATACTGCTCCAGAAAACCATCCCTAATACACTCCAGAAACTCGTCCTCCACAGCATTAGTGCTCATTAGGTTTACCCAGTCTAAATGCAGATTGAAGTCACCCATGTTTACTGTATTACCCATGCCACATGCTTCCCTAATCTCCTAATTAGTACGATGCCTCACATTACCACTACTGTTTGGTGGCCTCTAAACAACTCCTACCAATATTTGCTGCCCCGTGCTGTTTCTTAGCTCCATGCAAACAGATTCCACATTTTGTTCTTCCGATCTGAGATCCTCCCTTACTAATGGACTGATCCCATCCCTTATTATGAGTGCAAGACCACTTCCTTTTCCTTTTTGCATGTCCTTCCTAAATATTGAATATCCTTGAATATTCAGTTCCCAGTCTTTGTCACCCTGTAGTCACGTTTCCATTATGATAATTAGATCATATCCATTTACCTCTATTTGGGCCTTTAAATCATCTACCCTGTTGCAAATGCTGCATGCATTCAGTTAAAGTGTCCTGAACCTTGTCTTCTTGACATTATTCTGCATTCTAAGCCTAGTTGATACTCGTCTTTGTTTCGCCTGCCTTCTAATGTCACTTGCTACTTTTCTACTTCTTATTACCAGCTTTGCTTCCTTCCAACATGAGCTACCCCTCGGGTTCCCATCCCCCTGACAAGCTAGTTTAAACCCTCCCCAACAGCACTAGAAAATCTCCCTGCAAGGATGTTAGTTCCGGTCCTGTTAAGGTATAGCCCGTCCATCTTGTACAGGCCCCACCTGCCCCAGAACCAGTCCCAATTTTGTCTCCTTTTCTTCGCATGTTTCAGTCTTACCCTTGTTTTCTCTTGTTTTTGCTTTTGGATGGCAGCTGTTCATCATTCTGCTATTCACACCTGCTCTATGCACATCTTTTCTTTCTTTTTTTGCCCCATTACCACTCCCTTTGGCCCTGCACGACTAACTCTTTTGTCATTTCATCTTTCCTGTCTTGTACCCTATCACAGACTTTCTCTTTTGTTCTTTTCCCCACTCTCCCCCTTTCCACTTGCTCAAAACTTATTACATTTGTAATTTTGCCCTGTTCTAATGAATGGTCACAGACCTGAAACGTTAACTCTGTTTCTCTCTCCACAGATGTTGCCTGACCTGCTGAGTATTTCCAGCATTTTCTGCCTTTGCTTCAGATTTCCAGCAGTTGCAGTATTTTGCTCTTGTATTACCTGAAGACAGATTATCCAATATAACCACAACTCACATTTATGGAGTGCATTTAAAGAACAAAGATGTCTCAAAGGCACTTTGGAGACATAGGGCTGCTTTTTGCTACAGAGATGGAGGCGGTGGTGGGTTGGGAACTTGGTGAGCTGGCAATTACACGCAGGAGCTCCCCATGCCAGTTGCCCAACCTGTTGCCGCTTCCGTGTGATTTTTCTGGAGGCAATATATTGGGAAGGATGACTGCCCACTTCCACTTGAGTGGTCTATTTCATCGCATCTGCAAATTTTTCAATGGCGCCCGGGCTCCACACTGTGCCAGAGCCTCGTCCAAGCAGATAAGGTCGCTGCGCAGCAGGAGGCTATTTAATTTTTTTGTTTAAAAGGGGAAAGAGGCAAATAGGAGCCCATGAATAGCTACAGACATGCCACTGAGTAAATTGAGCTGTGAGATTGAGAATGGTAAAGGAGAGGGGGTAATTGGACTTCTGCTTAACTGTGGTCACAATAAGGTGCCGGGTAATTTCTGCATCGAAGGAGTTTGTGATTGTGGCTGTATTGGGAGATGGGGGTCACTTACTCAGAACTGGGCTGGAGCAATGATGAGGAACAGTGGCCTCAGCAACACAGACAGTACCTTGGTATAGAGGGACGCAGAGGTACTGGGCAAGGGGCAGGAGAGGCCAGAAAGTAATACCCACATCTGACCACCATAGGATCAGCTTCCAGAGCATGTCGGAGCAGCAGTTCAGCTGATGGTTGTGCATACTGAGGCAGTTGGTGACTGATCTGTGTGCACACCTGGAGGAGAAACTTAGCCCCCAAGGCTCAGGGAGACACCCTATGCCAATAGTTGTCAAGCT
The DNA here is from genome assembly GCF_036365525.1 of Heterodontus francisci. Taxonomy (NCBI): domain Eukaryota; kingdom Metazoa; phylum Chordata; class Chondrichthyes; order Heterodontiformes; family Heterodontidae; genus Heterodontus; species Heterodontus francisci. The sequence continues at coordinate 189,239,392 of NC_090374.1, forward strand.
GACAGTGACCTTGAACTTTCTAGCTTTGGGTTCCTTTCAGGGGTCAGCAAAGGAACTCTGTGGGATATCTCAATCGGCAGCCCATGCCTGCATATCTCAGGTGACATACACTTTTTGAGATGGCATCAGACTTTATCACCTTCAACACAGATGTGGCCAATCAGCCAGTCATGCACAGTGGGCTGTTGGGTTTTCTTCAATGGCAAGATTCCCTCAGGTGCAGGGAGTGAATGACTGCACCCATCTCGCCATCAAAACACTGTCGTCTCAGACCAGATCATTCATCAACGGGAGGGGGTTTCACTCATTAAACGTTCAGCTAGTGTGTGACCATCATAAGAACTTCCTTCAGGTGTGTGCACGGTTTCTTGGCAGCTGACATGACACATTCATCCTGTGGCAGTGGCAGGTGCTGCAGTTGTTCATTCCACCACACAGACTTTGTGGATGGCTCCTGGTGGATAAGGGGTACCCAGTAAAGAGATGAATGCTGACCCCTGTGTGAAATCCCACAACTGAGGCGCAAAAGCAATCCAACCACTGCCTCCTCACCACAAAGGCCCCAATGGAGCAGGCCATAGGCTACCTGAAGCTTCAGTTCCGGTGCTTTGACTAGTCAGGTGGCACCCTCCAATATTGCCCTTCAAGGTGTTCCCGCACTGTTGTGGTCTGCTGTGCTCTGCACAAACATGGCCATTCAAAGAGGTGTGGACCTAGAGTAGGTCCATTGGGAAGAACGCGCTGCCACATCAGAGGATGAGGAGTTTGAAGAGGACTAGCCGGCGGCACGGGAACGCCATCCAGGAATTAACTTCCTGTGGCAACACATTGACCAGGATGGCAGGGAAGCCCAGGATGCCCTGATCCAGGAGCACTTCTCCTAAGGACAGCAGATTTTCCAATGGAAGAATCTAATCTGGACAACCAGTTTATATATAGCAGCCCCTTTCCAGATTCTATTGTCACATGCACTTCTTATGGGGGTTAGCATTCTTAATGAAGCAAGTCTCCTGTGACTGCATATTTTCAGGTGACACGCAGACCTCACAGACCTCACCTCTGGAGTTCAGCTCTTTTGTCCATGTTTCGCCAAAGGCTGTAATGAGGTCAGAATCGGAGTCACCCTGGCAGAACACAAACTGAGCATTAGTGAGCAGTTATTGCTGAACAGAGATGGGTGAAAACCCATCTGGTTCACTAATGTCCTTTAGGGAAGGAGATCTACCATCCTTACCTGGTCTGGCCTACATGTGACTCCAGACCCACAGCAATGTGGTTGACTCTTAAATGCCCTCGGAAGTGGCCTAGCAAGACACTCAGTTGTATTAAACCACTACAAAGTCTAAGAAAAGGAATGAAACCGGATGGACCACCAAGCATTGATCTAAGCACTGAAATGACAACAAACCCAGCCTTGTCGACCCCGCAAAGTCCTCCTTACTAACATCTGGGCGCTTGTACCAAAATTGGGAGAGCTGTCCCACAGACTAGTAAAGTAACAGTCATACTCATAGTCATAGTCATAGTCATAACATAGTCATACTCACGGAATCATACCTTACAGACAATGTCCCAGAAACCCCCATCACTATCCCTGCCTATGTTCTGTCCCACTGGCAGGACAGACCCAGCAGAGGTGGCGGCACAATGGTTTACAGTTGGGAGGGAGTTGCCCTGGGAGTCCTCAACATTGAGTCCGAACCCTATGAAGTCTCATGGCATCAGATCAAACATGGGCATGGAAATCTATCATTGACCGCCTCCCCACGACTGATGAATCAGTACTTCTCCATGTTGAACACCATTTGGAGGAAGCACTGAGGGTAACAGGGCACAAAATGTACTCTGGGTGGGGGACTTCAATGTCCATCACCAAGAGTGGCTCGGTAGCACCACTACTGACCGAGCAGGCCGAGTCCGAAAGGACGTAGCAGCTACACTGGGTCTGTGGCAGGTAGTGAGGGAACCAACAAGAGGGAAAAACCTACGTGACCTCATCCCCACCAACCTCCTTGTCGCAGATTCATCTGTCCATGACAGTAATGGTAGGAGTGACCACCGCACAGTCCTTGTGGAGATGACGTCCTGTCTTCACAGTAAGGATACCCGCCATCGTGTTGTGTGGAAATACCACTGTGCTAAATGGGATAGATTTCGAACAGATCTAGCAATGCAAAACTAGCATCCATGAGGTGCCGTGAGCCATCAGCAGCAGCAGAATAGTACTCAACAACAATCTGTAACCTCATGGTCCGGCATATCCCCCACTCCACCATTACGATAAAGCCGGGGGACCAACCTTGTTTCAATGAAGAGGCTAGCAGGACATGTCAGGAGTAGCACCAGACATATGTAAAAATGAAGTGGCGGCCTGATGAAGCTGCAATACAAGACTAATTGCATGCCAAACAGCAGAAACAGTGTGCAATTATTCCTGTGCTGCAGCTTCATCAGGCTGACAACCAACCACCGGATCAGATCTAAGCTCTACAGTCCTGCCACATCGAGTCGTGAATGGTGATGGACAATTAAACAACTAACAGGAGGAGGTGGCTCCACAAATATCCTCATCCTCAATGTTGGAGGAGCCCAGCACATCAATGCAAAAGACAAGGCTGAAGCAGTTGCATCCATCTTCAGCTTCCTCCTGAGGTCCCCAACATCACAGATGCCAGTCTTCAGCAAATCAGATTCACTCCACGTGATATCAAGAAAAGGCTGAAGGCACTGGATACTGCAAAGGCTATGGGCCATGACAACATTCCAACAATAGTACTGAAGGCTTGTATTCCAGAACTAGCATGTCCCTAGCCAAGCTGTTCCAGTACAGCTACAACACTGGTATCTGCAATGTGGAAAATTGTCCAGGTGCGTCCTGACCACAAAAAGCAGGACAAATCCAACCCAGCCAACTGGCTGCCCTATCAGTCTCAGCAAACTGATGGAAGGTGTCATTTACAGTGCTATCAAGTGGCACTTGCTCAGCAATAACCTGCTCAGTTGTTCACTGATGCTCATTTTGGGTTCTGCATGGGCCACTCAGTTCCTGACCTTATTACAGCCTTAGTCCAAACATCAATAAAACAGCTTGATCTCCAGAGGTGAGGTGAGAGTGACTGACCTTGACAGCAAGGCAGCATTTGACCTAGTATGGCATCAAGGAGCCCCAGTAAAACTGAAGTCAATGGGAATCAGGGGGAAAACCCTTCACTGGTTGGAGTCATACCTCGCACAAAGGAAGACGGTTGTGGTTGTTGGAGGTCAATTGTCTCAGTCCCAGGACATCACTGCAGGAGTTTCTTAGCATAATATCCTGGACCCAATCATCTTCAGCTGCTTCATCAATGACCTTCCTTCCATCATGAGGTCAGAAGTGGGGATGTTCGCTGATGATTGCACAATGTTCAGCACCATTCGTGACTCCTCAGATACTGAAACAGCCCGTGTTCAGATGCTGCAAGACTGGGACAACATTCTAGGCTTGGGCTGATAAGTGGGAAGTAACATTCGTGCCACACAAGTTCCAGACAATGACCATCTCAAACAAGAAAGAATCTTACCATCTCCCCTTGATATTCAACGGCATTACCATTGCTGAATTCCTCACTGGATCAGCCGCATAAATGCTGTGGCTGCAAGAGCAGGTGAGAGGCTAGGAATTCTGTGGTGAGTAACTCACCTCCTGACTCCCCAAAGCCTGTTCACCATCTACAAGGCACAAGTCAGGAGTGTGATGGAATACTCTCCACTTGCCTGGATGGGTGCAACTCCAACTGCACTCAAGAAGCTCGACACCATCCAGGACAAAGCAGCCCGCTTGATTGTTATCCCATCCACCAACTTTAACATGCACTCCCTTCACCACTGATGCACAGTGGTAGCAGTGTGTACCATCTACAAGACGCACTGCAGCAACTCACCAAGACGCCTTAGACAGTATCTTCCAAACATGCGACCTCTACCAGCTAGAAAGACAAGGGCAGCAGATACATGGGAACACCACCACCTGCAAGTTCCCCTCCACACACCATCCTGACTTGGAACCATACTGCCGTTACTTCACTGTTGCTTGGTCAAAATCCTGGAACTCCCTTCTTAATAGCACTGTGGGTGTATGTACACCACATGGACTGTAGTGGTTCAAGAAGGAGCTCACCACCACCTTCTCAAGAGTAATTAGGGATGGGCAATAAATGCTGGCCTAGCCACATCCCATGAACAATAAAGCAAACACAGGCAAGACCATATGATGAGGCATGACACATGTTAGATATCGCCCACAGCCCTTTTCATTCCATAAAAGTGCAAGCATTTGAGAAATAGGCAAAAAAGAAAAGGAGATGGGGTAGCTTTGTTAATAAAGGAAGGTATCAGTGTGGTAGTGAGCAGTGATATAGGTGCAATAGATTGTGATGTGGAATCAGTTTGGGTGGAAATAAGGAATAGCAATGGGAAGAAGTGACAGGTGGGAGCCATCTATAGTCCCCCGAAGAGTTGCCTCTCTGTAGGACAAAGTATAAATCGGGAAATAATGGAGGCGTGTAAGAAGGGCACGGCAATTGTCATGGGTGATTTTAATCTGCATATTGACTGGACAAATCAGACTGGCAGAGGTAACATGGAAGACGAATTTGTAGAGTGCATCAGGGATTGTTACTTAGAGCAATACGTTGCAGAAACGACCCAGGAACAGGCTATTTTAGATCTAGTAATGTGTAATGAGGTAGGATTAATAAGAGATATTGTAGTTAAGGATCCTCTCGGGGGTAGCGATCACAACATGGTAGAATTTCAAATTCAGTTTGAGGGCGAGCAACTCGGGTCTCAAACCAATGTCCTCAATTTAAACAAGGGCAATTATGGAGGTCTGAAGAAAGAGTTGTCTAAAGCAGGCTGGAAAAATAGACTAAGGGAAAGGTCAGTGCATGAGCAGTGGCAGACGTTTAAGCAGATTTTTCATAACGCTCAGCAAAAATTTATCCCGGTCAAGAAGAAGGACACAATGAGAAGGCGGTCAAGGAGAGTATCCAATCAAAAAGTAAGGCATACAAAGCAGCAAAAACTAGTGGTAGGCTCGAGGATTGGAATTTTTTAGGAACCAGCAGCGGATGACTAAAAAGCTAATAAAGGGAGAAAATTGATTATGAAAGTATCTTGGCAAGAAATTTAAAAACAAACAGCAAGAGCTTCTACGGCTATATAAAAAGAAAGAGAGTAGCTAAAGTGAGCCTGGGACCCTTGCAGGATGCGACTGGAGAACTGATCACGGGGAACAGGGAAATGGCAGATAATTTAGACCAATATTTTGCATCGGTCTTCACAGTGGAGGACACTATAAACATCCCACAGATATCAGATAAGCAAGGAGCTAATGGGAGGAAAGATCTTGCAACAGCCTCTATCATGAGGGACAAAGTATTTGACAACTAATAGGACTAAAGGCAGACAAGTCGCCAGGACCTGAGGGTTCTACCAAGGGTTTTAAAGGAAGTGGCTGCAGAGATAGCGGAGGCATTGGTCGAAATATTCCAGAACTCACTGGATTCCGGGAGGGTCCCAGCGGATTGGAAAACCGCTAATGTGACGCCCCTGTTCAAGAAAGGAGGGAGACAAAAAGCAGGAAATTATAGACCAGTCAGCCTAACATCGGTCGTTGGGAAAATGCTAGAGTCCATTATTAAGGAAGAAAGAGCATGACATTTAGAAAAGCTTAATGTAATCCAACAGAGTCAACATGGTTTTGTGAAAGGGAAATCAGGTTTGACACATTTTCTAAAGTTCTTTGAGGATATAACAAGCAGAGTTGATATAGGGGAACCGGTAGATGTAGTGTATTTGGATTTCCAGAAGGCATTTGATAAGGTGCCACATAAAAGATTATTGCAAAAGATAGGAGCTCAGTGTATTGGGGGTAATATATTAGCATGGATTGAGGATTGGTTAACTCACAGAAGACAGAGTCGGGATTAATGGGTCTTTTCCAGGTTGGAAAGATGTAACTAGTGGAGTGCAACAAGGATCAGTCAGAGGGCCTCAATTATTTACTATCTATATTAATGACTTGGAGGAGGGGGCAGAGTGTAATATATCCAAAATTGCTGATGATACAAAAATAGGTGGGAGGGCATGTTGTAATGAGGACGTAAGGAATCTGCAAGGAGATATAGATAGGTTGAGTGAGTGGGCAAAAACTTGGCAGATGGAGTTTAATGTAGGAAAGTGTGAGGTCATCCACTTTGGTAGGAAGAGTCAAAAGGCAGATTATTATTTAAATGGAGAAAGACTCCAAAAAAGTGCAGTACAGAGGGATCTGGGTGTTCTTGTGCATGAAACACAAAATGTTAGCATGCAGGTGCAGCAAGTAATTAAGAAAGCAAATGGAATTTTGGCCTTTATTGCCAGGGGGTTGGAGTTTAAAAATAGGGAAGTCTTGTTACAACTGTACAGGGTGTTGGTAAGGCTGCACCTGGAGCACTGTGTACAGTTTTTATCCCCGTATTTATAAAGGATATACTGGCATTGGAGACAATTCAAAAGAGATTCACTAGGCTGATTCCTGGGATGAAGGGGTTGGCTTATCAAGAATGGCTAAGTTAGGCCTTTATTCATTGGGGTTTAGAAGAATGAGGGGTGATCTTATTGAAACGTACAAGATTCTGAGGGGGCTTGACAGGTAGATGTTGAGAAGGTGTTTCCACTAGTGGAGGAATCTCAAACTGGGGGACATAGTTACAGAATAAGGGGACACTCATTTAAAACTGAGATGCAAAGGAATTTCTTCTCTCAGAGGATAGTGAATATCTGCAATTCTCTACCCCAGAGAGTTTTTTTTTTAAATACAGCACTGAAATAGGCCCTTTGGCCGACCAACAACCACCCATTTATACTAATACTACATTAACCCCATATTCTCTACCACATCCCCACCATTCTCCGACCATCTACCTACACTAGGCACAATTTGCAATGGCCAATTTACCTATCAACCTGCAAGTCTTTGGAGGTGGGAGGAAACCGTAACACCCAGCGTAAACCCATGCAGACACAGGGAGAACTTGCAAACTCCACACAGGCAGTACCCAGAACTGAACCCGGGTTGCTGAAGCTGTGAGGCTGCGGTGCTAACCACTGGGCCACTGTGCTGCCATTGTGGAAGCTAGAGCACTGAAAGTATTTAAAGAGGAGGTAGATAAATTTTTTAAATATCAGAGAGTTGAGGGCTATGAGGAGCTGGCAGCAAAGAGGAATTGAGGCCTGGGGCAGATCAGCCATGATCTTATTGACTAGCGGGACAGGTTTGAGGGGCCGAATGGCCTACTCCTGCTCCTATTTCTTATGTTCTTATGCCCATTCACTTCACCTGTCCAAATCCCCTTTGTAATAATACCCTTGAAGCCTCCTTGCATCCTCTTCACAACTTACATTCCTCCTAGTTTTGTGTCATCAGCAAATTTGGGAATATTACAATTGGTCCCTATATCCAAATCATTTAAATGGATTGTGAACAGCTGTGGACCAAGCACAGATCCTTGCAGTACCTCACTAGTAACATCCTGTCATCCTGAGAATGATCTGTTTATTCCCACTCACTGTTTTCTGTCTGTTATTCAATTCTCAATCCATGACAGTATATTACACCCAATTCCATGTGTTCTAATTTTGTTTGCTAACCTCTTATATGGGACCTTTTTTAAAGCCTTCTGAAAATCCAAATACACCACATCCACTGGTTCCCCTTCATCTATTTTGCTAGTTACATCCTCAGAAAACTCCAACAGGTTTGTCAAACATGATTTCCCTTTCATAAATCCATATTGACTCTGCCCAATCCTACCATCATTTTCTAAGTGTCCAGTTATCACATGCTTTATAATAGATTTTAGCATTTTCCCTACTACAGACTAACAGTCTGTAGATCCCCATACTGTCTCATCGGATATCTGGCAGCACATCAAGTGGCATCTACTGGAAATGACTTCAGAGTTGGGAGCTGCTCCAAGGTGCTTTCATGGAGAATTCAATAAACTTTTACCCTCTCTCTGCCAGACACCAATCTCACTGTCTCCGTCTTTCTGCACTGCGGCCACCCTGGCAAGGTCAAGGACCTCCTCTTCCATGGATGTCAATAGTGCCAGGTGGCCCACTCCACCCCGAACGACTCCTCTTGCAGCCATTTGTGATCTTTTCTTTTGCAATGTGAGGATGAAGAACTGGGCAACAGCTAACTTTCCTATCTATCCATCATGACGCACATTCAAATGTGATGCTCCTAGCATTGTGCTGTCCCTGGGCTCACATGAGCATCCTCCCAAACCTACATTGCTGTGAGCCCATCCCTCAGATGATGGGTGGCATCGGGCACACATCTCCTCGGTGTATCTATACACTGCTTGCCTTGAGGCCTTCCTGCTCAAAGGTGTGAAGTTTCTTTAGGAAACTCACAGCTGCCAGCTTGGCATTGCATGCTACTCACCTTGGTGGGCCTCAGAAGGCCATTGAACTGCTTCTTGCACTAGATCCACATCATGTTAACCACACAGTGGCTACTGACCTCTTTAGCTACCTCCGGCCATGCCCCCTTCGTTTTTTTTTATTTCATGGGATGTGGATGGCGCTGGCAAGGCCAGCATTTGTTGCCCATCCCTAATTGCCCTTGAGAAAGTGGTGTTGAGCTGCCTTCTTGAACCGTTGCAGCCCATCTGGTGTGGGTACACCCACAATACTTGTAGTGAGGAGTTCCAGGATTTTGATCCAGCGACAGTGAAGGAATGGTAATATATTTGCAAATCAGGATGATGTGTGACTTAGTGCAGAACTTACAGATAATGATGTTCCCAAGCATTTGCCACTCTTGTCCTTCTAGGTGGATGAGGTAACGAGTTTGGAAGGTTCTATCGAAGGAGGCATGGTGAGTTGCTGCAGTGCATCTTGTATATGGTACACGCTGCTGCCGCTGTGCGTCAGTGGTGAAGGGTGTGAATGTTGAGGGTTGTGGATGGGGTGCCGTTCAAGCCAGCTGCTTTGTCCTGGATGGTGTCTAGCTTCTTGTGTGTTGTTGGAGCTGCACTCAACCAGGCAAGTTGTGACTTGTGCCCAATAGATGGTGGACGGGCATTGGGGAGTCAGGGGGTGAATTACTTGTCACAAAGTTCCTAGCCTCTGATCTATTCTTATAGCCACAATATTTATGTAGCTGGTCCAGTGCAGTTTATGGAGTAAATGGTTGTTAAATTCCAGAAAGTTTGTTATGGAAGGATAATGCTGGAGCCTATCTTTACTCAGTTTCACATTTATTGTACAGAATAAAAGGATTACAAGCATGTAGCTCCTCACTCAAATCCTTCACCAGTCTCAATAAGAGTCTCTTTATAAGTGTTCAAGTAAGATCCCAGTTAACACCCTCCACCTGCATATAATTAAACAATTTATACACAATTAACAGATCCCTTCTTTCTTTTATAATAAACGTTAGATTAATATGCTCAAAGAACATTTCAAAATAAATCAAAATAAATTCCATATTAAGTATGAAGTATTCCTCTAGGATCCCGAACAATTTCTTTGTACGAGCATTTCTTTTTGTGAAACAGTCGGATTGCTGATGACTTGCATCTACCCATTTAAGTTTGGTGATTTCCTTTCTCTCCAGCTTTTGTTTCAATCCAGCAATGTCACTTTTTGTAGAGTGCATGTGGTCTCACAAAGAGCAATTATCCATATAGCATTCAATGGGTATCCTATCTTCAGTATATCCCTTGTTCTGAATTTCACCTAAAATATTTGACAAATAGAAACTCATATCCACTGCCTCCACAAGACCTAGTGTTTCCGCAGCTAAAGTGTTTGTAATGACCCTTTTTATCTTCTTAGCTTCCCAAGCTAAAGAACAATATTTGTGGAAGGATAATGCTGGGGCATATCTTTAATTAGTTTCAGATTAATTGTATAGAGTAAAAGGATTACAAACATGTAGCTCCTCACTCAAACCCTCCACCAGTGAGTAAGAGTCTCCTTGCAAGTGCTCAAGTAACACCCCAGATAACACCCTCCACTTGCATATAATTAATCAATTAATACACAGTTAAAAATGCTAAGCCCCAGGATGTTGATTGTTGGTGTTTCAGCTATGGTAATACCATTGAATGTCAAGGGAGATGGTTTGATTCTTTCTTGTTGGAGATGGCCATTGCCTGGTATTTGTGTGGTGCAAGTGTTACTTGCCACTTATCAGCCCAAGCCTGGATATTGTCCGGGCCTTGTTGAATTTCTACGCCGATTGCTTCAGTATCTGAGGTGTCGTGGATTGTGCTGAACATTGTGCAATCATCAATGAACATCCCCATTTCTGACCTTAAGATGGAGGGAAAGTCATTGATGAAACAGATGAAGATGGCTGGGCCTAGAACACTACCCTGAGGAACTCTTGCAGTGATGTCCTGGGGCTGAGATGATTGACCTCCAACAACCGCAACTATCTTCCTTTATGCTAGGTATGACTTTAACCAGTGGAGAATTTCCCCCCTGATTCCCATTGCCTTCAATTTGACTAGGGCTGTTTGACGCCACACTTGGTCAAATGCTACCTTGATGTCAAGGGCAATGACTCTTACCTCATCTCTTCATTTCAACTCTTTCTCCATGATTGGACCAGGACTGTAATCACATCAAGAGCCAAGTGGCCCTGGGAGAACCCAAACTGAGTGTCAGTGAGCAGGTTGTACGTGATGCTTGATTGTACTGTTGACAACACTTTCCATCACTTTGCTGATAATCAAGAGCATACTGTTTGGGGCCTGGGATAGTGAGGAGAGAGGAGGTAAATGGGCAGTTATTACACCTCCTGTGGTTGCAGGGGAAGGTGCCATGGGATGGGGACGAGGTGGTGGGGGTAATGGAGGAGTGGACCAGGGTGTCGCGGAGGGAACAATCCCTTCGGAATGCTGACAGGGGAAGGGAGAGGAAGATGCGTTTGGTAGTGGCATCACGTTAGAGGTGGCGGAAATGGCGGAGGGTGATCCTTTGGATATGGAGGCTGATGGGGTGGAAAGTGAGGCCAAGGGGAACCCTTTCACGGTTCTGGGAAGGAGGGGAAGGGGTGAGGGGTCCTCACTATCCCAGGCCCCAAACACTCCTTTCAGGAGAAGCAGCGATTTACTTGTACTTCTTTCAATGTAGTATACTGTATTCGCTGCTCACAATGTGGTGTCCTCTACATTGGGGAGACCAAACACAGACTGGGTGACCGCTTTGCGGAACACCTCCGCTCAGTTCGCAAGCAGGACCCTGAGCTTCCGGTTGTGTACCATTTCAACACTCCCCCTTGTTCTCATGCCCACATCTCTATCCTGGGCTTGCTGCAGTGTTCCAGTGAACATCAACGCAAGCTCGAGGAACAGCATCTCATTTACTGATTAGGCACACTACAACGTGCCGGACTGAACATTGAGTTCATTAATATCAGAGCATGACGGGGCCCCCATTTTACTTTTATTTTTAGTTATTTTTTCTTTTTTACATTTTTTACATTTTTTTTTTGTATGTTTATTTTATTTCATCTTAGTTTGTTCAGTTTGCTTATCCACTGTTTTTATTTCATGTTTGTACTTGCTGCTGTTCAATCTTCAGTCCGTTAGCACCCTATCTGTACTAATGCTTTGTCTTTCAACACACCATTAACATGTTTTTTGCCTTTGCTCCATGACCTTCTGGTCAGCTAATCTGTGGCCTTGTCCAATCTACACGTTCTCCTTTGTTATCTCTTGCCCCACCCCAGCTTTACTTGCTTATAACCTTTGACATTTCTAATATTTGCCAGTTCTGAAGAAGGGTCACTGACCCGAAACGTTAACTCTGCTTCTCTCTCCACAGATGCTGCCAGACCTGCTGAGTATTTCCAGCATTTCTTGTTCTTATTCCTTACTTTTCTATTCCATTCCCTTTGCAATAAACAACAACATTCTATTTGTCTTACTAATCACTTGCTGTACTTGCATACCAACTGTTTTTGATTCATGTATCAGGACACCCAGATCCTCTGTACCATAGAGTTCTGCAATCTCTTTACATTTAAATAATATACTGCTTTTCTTTTCTTCTTACCAAAGTGGACACATTCACATTTTCCCATATTATACTGCCAAATTTTTGCCCATTAATATCTAATTCTGAGATGCAGACGGATCTGGGTGTCCGAATGTACACAAATCGCGAAAGGTTAGTATGCAGATACAGCAAGTAGTTAGGAAAGCTAATGGAACGTTATCATTTATTGTGAGGGGAATTGAATACAAAAGTTGGGAGGTTATGCTTCAGCTATACACGGCATTGTTGAGACCACATCTGGAGTACTGTGCACAGTGTTGGTCTCCTTATTTAAGGAAGGATGTAAATGCGTTGGAAGCAGTTCAGAGAAGGTTTATTAGACTAATACCTGGAATGGGTGGGTTACCTTATGAGGAAAAGTTGGACAGGCTAGTCTTATATCCGTTGGAGTTTAGAAGAGTAAGAGGTGACTTGATTGAAACATATAAGATTCTGAGGGGTTTTGACGGGGTGGATGTGGAAAGGATGTTTCCTCTTGTGGGAAAATCTAGAACTAGGGGTCACTGTTTAAAATATGGGGTCACCCATTTAAGACAGTGATGAGGAGAAATTTTTTCTCTCAGAGGGTTGTGAGTCTTTGGAATTCTCTTCCTCAAAAGGCGGTGGAAGCAGAGTCTTTGAATATGTTTCAGGCAGAGGTAGATAGATTCTCGATAAGCAAAGGGGTGAACCGTTATTGGGTTAGGTGGGAATGTGGAGTCGATGTTACAATCAGATCAGCCATGATCTTATTGAATGGCAGAGAAGGCTTGAAGGACCGAGGGGCCTACTCCTGCTCCTAATTCGTATGTTCATTTAACTGATCCAAATCTCCTTGCAAACTCTTTATATCCTCCTCACAACTTACTATCCTACCTATTTTTGTGTCATCAGCAAACTTAGCTGCCATACGTTCCGTCCCTTCATCCAAGTCATTTATATAAATTGTAAATAGTTGAGACCCTAGCACTGATCCCTGTGGCATTCCACTAGTTACAGCTTGCCAATTTGAACATGCCCCATTTATTCCTACTCTCTTCCTGATAGCTAACCAATCCTCTATCCATGCTGATATGTTACCTCCTACACCATGAGCTCTTATTTTGCATAGTAATCTTTGATGCAGTACCTCATCAAATGTCTTTTGGAAATCCAAGTACACCACATCTACAGGTTCCCCTTTATCCATCTTACTTGTTATTCGTTACTTCATCAAAGTACTCTATTCACCAATGTATCACTTAAGGAAGCCATAAATATTTGCACTACAGCACTATATCATGGCGATCTAGACGCACCACCATTGCGTGAATCAGTATTCATTGAACTTATGAACTCGGCAACTCGCGCAGTTGCGTTCAGATTTGGCAACACCATGTATGCCAAAAATATATGGTGTTGCCATGGGATCCCCTCTAGGCTCAGCTCTTGCAAACATCTATATCTTTGTTGGGTTCCATGAGAAACGTTTCTTTAAGGGAATGACACCTAACCTCCGACCACTTGCATATTTCCGATATACAGATGATATGTTTGCAATATTCGAATCCGCAGCTGCATGCAATAATTTCCTCACACGTCTTAATGGGCTCTATCCTGCGCTCAAATTCACCTTTGAAATGGAGCAGTCGAATGAGCTCTCTTTCCTTGATGGACTAGTTGAGAAATCTGCTAAGGGGTTCTCTGCCACGGTCTACCGCAAACCTACCTTTACTGGTCAATACAGGCGTTGGGATTCTTACAGTTCCACACGCTATAAGATTGGCCTTATCAGCAATCTCATAAATAGGGCCCAAGCCATTTGTTCACCATGCAAGCTTGATGCTGAAATAGGGCGAATCAAAGACATCCTGCATGACAATGGCTACCCTGATCAGATCATTTCTCGCTGTTTATTGTGCAAACTTATGAATGGACTAAGGCTGTCATTTTTGGCCCTGAAAAATGTCCAGTCTACCTCAAATTACCCTGGAAGGTTAATGTATCCCAAAAATTTGAGCAACAGGTAAAGCTAGCTGTTTCACACTGCTACTATGCAGTAGAAACACGTGATTTTTGCCACTGACAGGATTCTGCCGTCAAGCCAAAAAGAAGTCCTGCCTATCACACAAATGAGTAACGTGATATATGAATTTCAATGCCAGTGTGATACTAGGTATATCAGCCATACGTCCCAAAGACTGGCAGATCATATCAAACAGCATGTCCCTTCCGCTGTTTGCAATGGGCAAGGTACAGGCTGTACCCAACCAGCCTGTGCCTGCAAAATACAAAACACAGCGTTAGATGTGATTCCGCGAATGCACAACATTTGCTAAATAATCCTCAGTGTGCTAAGAATGACGCTGACAACCAGTTTAAGATTGTCAGTCAGGCTCACAATGTGGTGCATTTGTGCATACTGGAAGCTGCATAAATTAAAACACATGGCCCTGTTCTTTGCAGACAGAAGAACCTATACACACATTGCGTTTGTTTCAGCTGAACAAAATAATTCCACATTATTTTCCCTCGTTCCATTCTGATTCTTGTCCAATCTATTATTTTGGTCTTGTTTTACTCCTGACTTTCTCAATAATTATTCAGAGCTTTATTATGCTGTGATCATTATTGTCTAGAAATTCCCCTACATTTATGTCTATTACCTGCTCCTGTTCAGTTCCCATTATTTCCCAGCAGTAATTCCTCTCTTGTTGATCTTCCTATGTATTGGGGAGGGGGTGGCGAGGTGTTTACAGGGAAAGTGAGGTCTGCAACTCTCAATAGCTTCTTACCCATCCATTCCATCCTGCCACTTGTGTCTCCAGCCCACATCCCTCACTCGAGTGACTCTGGCTAATAAACGAAAGTCAGTACACATTTGTTTAAGGCAAATCATGTTTGACTAACTTGACTGAATTCTTTAATGAGAAGGTTATGAGATTAATATAGTTGCTGTTATATATATGGACTTTCAAAAGGTGTTTGACAAAGTACCACAAAATAGACGTGGTATCAAAATTAAATCCCATAGGATTAAAGGGGCAGTGGCAGCATGTATACAAAATTGGCTTAGGGACCAGGGACATTTGACAAAATTATTGATGCAGCCACAGACATGGGGGCAATTAATCTGTATATAAAGTGTATAGCCAACCTAATGCCATCAAAACACAGTCCAATTGAAAACACATTTCTCCCTATTTAGTGAGATACCTGGCATTGGTTTTGCTTGCACAAGTAGTCAATGTCTGCTTGCACACTTGATGTATCGATGCGGAGAATTCAGATAGACGTGCATCTGTCAGGAGTGGTCTTGATCTCTTTCTCTCTCCCCTTTCTCTGTCTCTGTCTCTCTCTCTTTCTTCCCCCCTCTGGGTCCATCCCTTTCCCCTCTCTGTGTCCCTCTCTTACTCCCTTTCTCTCTCCACTCTTTCTCTCTCCCCCCTCCGTGTTCCTCTTTCTCCCGATCCCCCATTCTTTCCCCTCTCTATGTCTATCTTTCTCCCTCGCTGCATTTATCTCTCTCCCTTTTCTCTCTCCCTCTGCTCCCTGGGCTGGTGCTTGTTTAAAGGGCTGCCTGACTCTCTGTGTGCTTCCTCAGCGCCATGCCGCACCTTTGGTTGTGTGCTGGCCCACTTCCTGCTCTCCCCTCAGCCGCTCTCTCCCCCTCCCCTGCAGCAGCCATTCCTGCTCACTCCCTGAACAATGCAAGAATTCCTGTGTGCCTGCACCGCAAACCACCAATCAGCATTCACCCCACCTGGGCAGCCAGCTGTCAGTCACAGGCAGTGGCTAATCACAGACAGGCATCCACCACCCATCAGATGCAGGCCCCACCTATCCCTCCACCTAACGTACACTTTAATAGGAGAGCCTTCAATCAAA
Source organism: Heterodontus francisci (assembly GCF_036365525.1). Classification (NCBI taxonomy): domain Eukaryota; kingdom Metazoa; phylum Chordata; class Chondrichthyes; order Heterodontiformes; family Heterodontidae; genus Heterodontus; species Heterodontus francisci. Next base: position 189,255,340 of record NC_090374.1, read on the forward strand.
GCTGAGCCATGGGCAACCTGCTATCAGTCACAGAGGATTGGCAGGCCAATGGAAACCTTTGGCAGGCTGGATCAAATTCTGATCCTTACATTAGATAACCCAGGTTTAAAATAACCTAGGCACTAGGTTATATTAGAACACATGTTTAAAGGCTTAGAGCAAGACATTTAAAATTACCACGGACCTCAAAAGTTTCCCATGGACACTTGTGTCTGTTTACGGACATGTTGCAGAAAACAGAGAGTAGTGGTGAATGGTTGTTTTTCAGACTGGAGGGAATTACATGGTGGTGTCTCCCAGGATGTGGTTTTTGGGCCACTAATTCTTTTGATATGACCTGGACTTGAATATACAGGTCATAATTTCAAAGCTTGAGGATTACTACTTTTCCAAATTTGGTATAAACGATGAGGCGGATAGTAACAGACTTCAGAAGGAAATAAACAGAATAATAAAATTGGAAGAAACATGGTGGATGAAATTTAATGCATGGAAATGTGAAATGATACATTTTGGTCAGATGAATGAGGAGAGGCAACATAAAATAAATGGTACAATTTTAAAGAGGGTGCAGGAACAGAGAGACCTGGGGGCGTATGTACACAAATGTTTGAAGGTGTCAGGACAACTTAAGAAGTCTGCTCAAAAAGCATATGGGATTCTTGGCTTTATTAACAGAGGAACAGAGTACAAAAGTCAGTAAGTTATGCTGAATCTTTATAACACACAGTTTAGACCTCAGCTGCAATATTGTGTCCAATTCTGGACACCATGCTTTCGGAAGAATGTTCAGGCCTTGGAGCACGTGCAGAATAGATTCACTAATTTGGTTCCGGGGATGAGGAACTTCAGTTATGTGGGGAGACTGAACAAGCTGGGGCTTGTTCTCCTTTGAGCATAGACCATTAAGAGATTTGATAGAAGTTCAAAATCATGAACATGAGAAATAGGAGCTGGAGGAGGCCATTTGGACATTCAAGACTGCTCTGTCATTCAATAATTTCATGGCTGATATTCTACCTGAGCTCCACCTTCCAGCACTATCCCCATATTTCTTAATTTCCTTTGTACCCAAATATCTATCGACTTCTGTCTTGAATATAGTCAATGACTGAGCATCCATGGCTCTTTGAGTGAAGGAATTTCTTGTCATTTCGTCCTAAATTGCTGAACCCTTATTCTGAAAATTTGACCCTGTGTTCTAGATTCCCTAGCCTGGGAAACATTCCTCAACTTCGACCCTGTCAAGCCCCTTAAGAATGTTATATGCTTCAGTTAAATGACCTATAATTTTTCTAAACTCCAAGGAATATCATCCTAGTCTACATGATCTCTCCTCATAGGACAATCCTCTCATCCTAGGAACCAGTCTAGCAAACCTTTGTTGCATACCCTTCAGGGCAAGTATGTCATTCCTTAGGTAAGGAGACCAAAACTGCACACAGTGCTCCAGGTGTGGCCTCACCAATGCCCTGTATAATTGTAGTACAACTTCTTTACTCTTATACTCCAATCTGCTTGTAACAAAAGCTAATATACCATTTACCTTTCTAATTGCTTGCTGTACCTGCATGTTAACTTTCTCTGGTTCATATACAAGGACACTCAGGTCCCTCTGAATGCAAACATTTCCCGTCTCTCACCATTCAGGTAGATAACTTCGCACTTTGTCACATTGTTTTCCATATTCTATGTTCTTGCCCACTCACCCAACCTGTCTATATCAGTCTGTAGCCTCTTTGCATCCTCCTCACTGTTTACTTTCCAACCTAACTTTATCTCATCAGCACACCTTGGTACATTACACTCATTCCCCTCATCTAAGTCATTAATATAGATTGCAAATGCTTAGGCCCAAGTCCTGATCCTTGCTGTACCCCCCCTAGTTTCAGCCTGTCAGCCGAAAAATGTCCTGCTTATCTCGACTCTCTGTTTTCTGTCCATTAACCAATCCTCAATCCATGTTAATATGTTAGACCCAATCCCATGAGCCTTAATTTTGTGTAATAACTTATTGTCTGGCACCTTATCAAATGTCTTTTGAAAATCTAAATGAGGTGGACCAAATAGACCAAATGCCTGTAGGGAAGCACTTGGGTTAGAGTGACTATCATTTCATAAGATTTAGACTCATAATGCAGAAAAGCAAGGAACAAAATAAGGTCGAATGTTGAGATTGGAAGGGGGATAATTTCAATGTGATGAGAAGGGATCTAGCCAGGGTAGAATGGAACCAAAGACTAACTGGTAGAGCTGTATTGAAACAATGGGTTATCTTTAAGGAAGAGATGCTTCAGGTATAGGCTAGGAACATTCCAACGAGGGCAAGAACAGGTCTCCTTCGATGATGAGGAAGATAGAGATTATGATGAAACAAAAAAAGAGGGTGTATGTTGCATGTCAGGTGAATTCCTCAAGTCAGAACCAAGCCAAATACTATGCATTCAAAGGGGAAGGGAAGAGGAAAACAAGACTGGCAAAGAGAGAGTATGAGAATAGAATGGCAGTCAACATAAAAAGGAACCCAAAAATCTTCTACCGGCATGTAAATAACAAGCGAGTAGTAAGAGGTGGAATGGGGCCTATTAGGGACAAAGAGGGTAATATATGCTTAGAGGTGCAGGGCAAGAATAATATACTTAATGAGTATTTGATATCAGTGTTCACTAAGGAAGTGGAATCTGACAAAATATCAATAGAGGCGGAGACAATAGAGGCAATGGATAGGGTAAAAATTGAAAGAGGGGAGGTTAACAAAAATGGAGTTCATGGAATAGTAGGGTCAGTGTCATATTGGATTAAAAATTGTCTTAAGGACAGAAAACAACAAGTCATAGTAAATGATTGTTTTTCAGCTTGGAGGATGGTAGACACTGTTGTTCCCCAAGAGACAGTGCGGGACCACTGCTTTTTTTGCTATATATAAATGACTTGGAATTTGGAATACAGAGTAGAATTTCAAAATTTGCCGATGACACCAAATTTAGACATGTGGCAAACAGTGAGGATGATATGAACCGCCTGCAACAGGACATAGATAGGCTAGCAGAATGGGCAGACAGGTGGCAGATGGAATTTAATACAGTCAAGTGTGAGGTGATACATATTGGCAGAAGGAATAGGGAGAGGCAATATATACCTAATGGCACAGTTCTAAAGAGTGTGCAGAAACAGAGGGACCTGAGGGGTATATGTGCATCGATCTTTGAAGGTGGCAGGACATATTGAGAGAGTGATTAGTAAAGCACTGACAGAGCTATTGTGTCCAGTTCTGTTAACCACACTTGAGGAAGGATGTGAGGTTCTTTGGGAGGGTGCAGAAGAGATTTACCAGAATGATTCCTGGGATGGGGGATTTTAGTTACAAGGTTAGGTTGGAAAAACTGGGGTTGTTCTCCTTGGAACAAAGGAGATTGGGGGAGATTTAGTAGAAGTGTACAAGATTATGACAGACTTAAATAAATTAGACAAGGAAAAACTGCTCACATTGACTGATGGCACAAGGACGAGGGGACACAGATTGAAGATTTTGAGCAAGAGTTGCAGGGGGAATGTGAGGAAGAACTTTTTTTATGCAGTGAGTGGTAATGACCTGGAACTCATTGCCCACATGTGTGGTGGAAGCAGAAACAGTCAATGACTTCAAAGGGAAATTGGATGGCCACTTGAAGGAAAGAGACTTTCAGGGCTATGGGGATTGAGCGGGAGAGTGAGACTAACTGAATAGCTCCATGGAGAGTTGGCATGAACTCAAGTGGCCAAATTACCTCCTTCTGTGCCATAAATGTCTATGACTCTATGACTACAATGAACGAGCCGCCTCCACATGTCTGGGGGTGGGGTGGGAGAGGGCCGTTGGGGCGGGGGGCGCTGGTTGGGGGCGTCGTTCCATTGCCGGCAAAATGCTGGCAAGGCCACAAAATCACCCCTAATTGGGAGCCTCCAAGCAGCCAATCCACTTCCCATCGGGGAGCCATCCCAACATGGCTCTCCTCTATTTTCCCAGCAACCCCCTCCCAAGCCTCCAAGCCCGCCACCACAGAGATGGGAAAATTCAGTCCAAAGTACATGTTTAATGCTTCTGCCATTTCCTTCTTCCCCATTATAACTTCACCTGTTCTGCCTCCAATGGGCCCATGTGAACTTTCACTAATTGCTTCCTATTTGCATACCTATAGAAACATTTACAATCTGTTTTTACATCTCTTGCTAGTCTACTCTCGTATTCTCTTTTCTCTTTCCTTATCAATTCCTTAGTCTTCCGTTGCTGAATTCTAAAATCTTTCCATTCCTCAGCCTTACCACTTTTTTTGATAGAAAAGCTTTTAGAAATGATAATCGGGGACAAAATGAACAGACACTTGGACAAGTGTATATTAATTAAAGAAAGCCAACATGGATTTGTTAAAGGTAAATTGTGTTTAATGAGTTTGCTTGAGCTTTTTGATACAGTAACAGAGACTGTTGATGAAGGTCATGTGATTGATGTGGCGTACATGGGCTTCCAAAAGGCGTTTGATGAAGTGCCACATAATAAGGGTGTCAGTAATGTTAAAGCCCAAGAAATAAAAGGGACAATGGCAGCATGAATGCGAAGTTGGATGAGTGGCAGGAAACAGCGTAATGGTGAATGGCTGTCTTTCAGACTGCAGAACGGTAAACAGTGGGATTCCCCACCACTCATTAATAGAACCACTACTTTCCCTGAATATATTAATGACATAGACCTGGGTGTACAATGAACAGTATTAAAATTTACAGATGACACAAAACACTGAATTAACTTAATTGGCAGAAGAAGCAATGGCAATATGAGAAAAACTCTTTCATGCATTGAGTGGTTAGGATCTGGAATGCAGTAACTGAGTGTGTTGGAGGTAGATTCAATTGGGGCTTTCAAAGGGAAATTCTACAAGCACCTGAAGAGAAAAGTTGCAGAGCTATGGGAAAAGGACAAGGGAGTACAAAGAAGAACAAAGAACAAAGAAAATTACAGCACAGGAACAGGCCCTTCGGCCCTCCAAGCCTGCGCCGATCCAGAACCTCTATCTAAACATGTCGCCTATTTTCTCAGGGTCTGTATCTCTTTTCATCCTGCCCATTCATGTATCTGTCTAGATACATCTTAAAAGATGCCATCGTGCCCGCATCTACCACCTCCGCTGGCAACGCGTTCCAGGCACCCACCACCCTCTGCGTAAAGAACTTTCCACGCATATCCCCCCTAAACTTTTCCCCTTTCACTTTGAACTCGTGTTCTCTAGTAATTGAATCCCCCACTCTGGGAAAAAGCCTCTTGCTATCCACCCTGTCTATACCTCTCATGATTTTGTACACCTCAATCAGGTCCCCCCTCAACCTCCGTCTTTCTAATGAAAATAATCCTAATCTACTCAACCTCTCTTCATAGCTAGCGCCCTCCATACCAGGCAACATCCTGGTGAACCTCCTCTGCACCCTCTCCAAAGCATCCACATCCTTTTGGTAATGTGGCGACCAGAACTGCACGCAGTATTCCAAATGTGGCCGAACCAAAGTCCTATACAACTGTAACATGACCTGCCAACTCTTGTACTCAACACCCCGTCCGATGAAGGAAAGCATGCCGTATGCCTTCTTGACCACTCTATTTACCTGCGTTGCCACCTTCAGGGAACAGTGGACCTGAACACCCAAATCTCTCTGGACATCAATTTTCCCCAGGACTTTTCCATTTACTGTATAGTTCACTCTTGAATTGGATCTTCCAAAATGCATCACCTCGCATTTGCCCTGATTGAACTCCATCTGCCATTTCTCTGCCCAACTCTCCAGTCGAACTAGCAGAGTTGGTCTTGCAGAGAGCCAGCATGGACACAACAGTCTGAATGGCCTTCTTCTGAATTGTAACCATTCTATGATTCAATGATTCTAACATTAAAAGTCTTTTGCTTTGATTTAATACTGTCTTTAAATCTTTGTGTTAGCCATGGTTGAACTGCATTTCAGTGGGGTTTTTGTGCCTTAAAGGAATGTATATTTGTTGCAAATTATGAATTAATTATTGAAATGTTAGCCATTGCTTGTCTACCATCATATATTTTTTCCAATCTACCTAATCATCTCATCTCTCACAGCTATGTAGTTCGCTGTGTTTAGATATAAGATCCTATTTTAACTAAATCACTTTCAAACTCTATATAAAATTATGATCACTGTTCCCTCATGCCTCTTTACTACAAGGTTATTAATTAAACATTTCTCATTACATGATACTCTATCTAAAATAGCCTGTTCTCTAGTTGGATACTTGGCATATTGATCTTGAAAGTATCTATTGATCGAGGAAGTGGTGGCGAAGTGGTTTTGTCACTGGACTAGTAAGCCAGAGACCCAGGGTATTACTCTGGGGATACGGGTTTGAATCCCAGCACAGCAGAAGGTGGAATTTGAATTCAATTAATTAAAAATCTGGAATTAAAAAGCTAGTCTAATGATGGCCGTGAAAGCATTGTCAATTGTTGTAAAAACCCATCTGGTTCACTAATGTCCTTTCGGGAATGAAATCTGCTGTCGTTACCTGGTCGAGCCTACATGTGACTCCAGACCCACAGCAATGTGGTTGACTCTTACATGCCCTCTGAAATGGCCTAGCAAGCCACTCAGTTGTATCTAACTGCTATGAATTCAATAAAAAGGAATGAAACCGGACGGACCACCCGGCATTGACCTAGAAACCGGAAACAACTACGGCAAACCCAGCCCTGTCGACCCTGCAAAGTCCTCCTTACTAACATCTGGGGGCTTGTGCCAAAGCTGGGAGAGCTGTCCCACAGACCAGTCAAGCAACAGCCTGACACAGTCATACTCACGGAATCATACCTAACAGACAATGTCCCAGACACTGCCATCACTATCCACGGGTGTGTCCTGTCCCACCGGCAGGACAGACCCAGCACAGGTGGCGGCACAGTGGAATACAGTTGGGAGGGAGTTGCCCTGGGAGTCCTCAACATCGACTCCGGAGCCCATGAAGTCACATGGCATCAGGTCAAACATGGGAAGGAAACCTTCTGCTGAGTAACACCTACCGCCCTCCCTCAGCTGATGAATCTGTACTCCTCCATATTGAACACCACTTGGAGGAAGCACTGAGGGTGGCAAGGGCGCAGAATGTACTCTGGGTGGGGGACTTCAATGTCCATCACCAACAGTGGCTCGGTAGTACCACTACTGACCGAGCTGGCCAAGTCCTAAGGGACATAGCTGCTAGACTGGGTCTGTGGCAGTTGGTGAGGGAAGCAACAAGAGGGAAAAACATGCTTGACCTCATCCTCACCAATCTGCCTGCCACAGATGCATCTATCCATGACTGTATCGATAGGAGTGACCACCACACAGTCCTTGTGGAGACGAAGTCCCGCCTTCACATTGAGGATACCGTCCGTCCTGTTGTGTGGCACTATCACCGTGCTGAATGGGATGGATTTCGAACAGATTTAGCAATGAAAAACTGGGCATCCATGAGGCACTGTGGGCCATCAGCAGCAGCAGAATTGTACTCAACCACAATCTGTGACCTCATGGCCCGACATGTCCCCCACTCTACCATTACCATCAAGCCAGGAGACCAACCCTGGTGCAATGAAGAGTGCAGGAGGGCATGCCAGAAGCAGCACCAGACATACTTCAAAATGAGGTGTCAACCTGGTGAAACTACAACACAGGACTATCTGCGTGCCAAACTGTGTAAGCAGCATGCGATAGACAGAGCTAAGCGATCCCATAACCAACGGATCAGATCTAAGCTCTGCAGTCCTGCCACATCCAGCTGTGAATGGTGGTGGTCCAATTAAACAACTAACTGGAGGTGGTGGATCCACAAATATCCCCATCCTCAATGATGGGGGAGCCCAGCACATCAGTGCGAAAGATAAGGCAGAAGCATTTGCAACAATCTTCAGCCAGTAGTGCCAAGTTGATGATCCATCTCGGCCCCCTCCTGAAGTCCCCAGCATCACGGATGCCAGACTTCAGCCAATTCGATTCACTCCGCGTGATATCAATAAACGACTGAAGGCACTGGATACTGCAAAGGCTATGGGTCCTGACAATATTCCGGCAATAGTACTGAAGACCTGTGCTCCAGAACTTGCTGCACTCCTAGCCAAGCTGTTCCAGTACAACTACAACAGTGGCATCTACCCAGCAATGTGGAAAATTGCCCAGGTATGTCCTGTACACAAAAAGCAGGACAAGTTCAATCCGACCAATTACCACCCCATCAGTTTACTCTCTATCATCAGTAATGTTATGGAAGCTGTCATCAACAGTGCCATGAAGCGGCACTTGCTTAGCAATAACCTGCCCAGTGATGCTCAGTTTGGGTTCCACCAGGGCCACTCAGCTCCTGACCTCTTTACAGTCTTGGTTCAAACATGGGCAAAAGAGCTGAACTCAAGAGGTGAGGTGAAAGTAACTGTCCTTGACATCAAGGCAGCAATTGATCGAGTATGGTATCAAGGAGCCTGAGCAAAACTGAAGTCAATGGGAATCAGGGGGAAAACTCCCTGCTGGTTGGAGTCATACCTAATGCACTAATGCAGAGGAAGATGGTTGTGGTTGTTGGAGGTCAATCATCTGAGCTCCAGGACATCACTGCAGAAGTTCCTCAGGGTAGTGTCCTAGGCCCAACCATCTTCAGCTGCTTCATCAATGACCTACCTTCAATCATAAGGTCAGAAGTGGGGATGTCCGCTGATGATTGCACAATGTTCAGCACCATTCACGATTCCTCAGATACTGAAGCAGTCCGTGTAGAAATGCAGCAAGACCTGCACAATATCCAGGCTTGGGCTGATAAGTGGAAAGTACTATTTGCACCACACAACTGCCAGGCAATGACTATCTCCAACAGGAGAGAATCTAACCATCACTCCTTGACATTCAATGGCATTACCATCGCTGAATCCCCCACTATCAACATCCTTGGGGCTACCATTGACCAGAAACTGAACTGCAGTAGCCATATAAATACCATGGCTACAAGAGCAGGTCAGAGGCTAGAAATCCTGAGGCGAGTAACTCACCTCCTGACTCCCCAAAGCCTGTCCACCATCTACAAGGCACAAGTCAGGAGTGTGATGGAATACTCTCCACTTACCTGGATGGGTGCAGCTCCAGCAACACTCAAGAAGCTCGACACCATCCAGGACAAAGCAGCCTGCTTGATTGGCACCCCATCCACAAACATTCACTCCCTGCACCACCAATGCACAGTGGCAGCAGTGTTTACCATCTACAAGATGCACTGCAGCAATGCACCAAGGCTCCTTAGACAGCACCTTCCAAACCCGTGACCTCTACCAACTAGAAGGACAAGGGCAGCAAATGCATGGGAACACCACCACCTGCAAGTTCCCCTCCAAGTCACACACCATCCTGACTTGGAACTATATCACCATTCCTTCACTGTCACTGGGTCAAAATCCTGGAACTCCCTTCATAACAGCACTGTGGGTGTACCTACCCCACATGGACTGCAGTGGTTCAAGAAGGCAGCTCACCTCCACCTTCTCAAGGACAATTAGGGATGGGCAATAAATGCTGGCTCAGCCAGTGATGCCCACATGCCATGAATGAATAAAAAAAAATTACCTTGTTTAAATTTCATGAACTCATCCTCTGCAATATTATTGAAAATTTGGTTTGCCTAGTCTATATGAAGATTAGAGTCCCCTGTGATTACTTGTTTCATGCACCTCTAATTTCCTGTTTTATACTCTGCTCTAAACTATGTTAGGGGATCTGTAAAGAACTGCCATCAATGTTGTTCTTAGCTCCACCAAAACTGATTCTTCTCCTTCTGAGCTATGACTGTTTCTCTCTACTGTCCTTATCCGATGGTTTTATTATCAGGGATACCCTTCCTACATTTTCATTTTGCCTATATCTTCTAAAAATTATTTATCCTGGAATATTTAGTTCCCAACCTTTGTCACTTTGCAACCACGTCTCCACATGGTTAGTAGATCAAACCTATTAATTTCTCTCTGTGCTATTACCTAATTTGTTGCCAATACTTTGCACTTTAAGGTAGTAGTGCCTTTAGCTTTGACTTTTTCCTCATTCTCCTTGCCTTCATCCTTGAAGGATTTTGATAAAGTAAATAGAAAAACATTGTTTCCTGTGGCGGAAGGGCCAATAACCAGAGAACACAGATTTAAAGATTTGTCCAAAGGACTAGGGCAATATGAGGAAACTTTTTTTTTTGTGAGTTCTCCTGGAGGCATTTTCCAGCACAACCCCCACCCTCCCCCCCACCCCGCCCCCCAACCACCACGACCTTCGACGTTGGGGGTGGCCGTTAAAATTCAGTCCAAACTCATAAAAACCAAGAAATTTGATATCAAAATCATCAGTTGCTATTTATTTCAAGCATAAATCGATGTAGATTGGCAGTTGGTTTAAAAATCTCAATGGTGGCCTGTTTAATCTCCAACAAATCAGAGCTCTTTCCAATAATTATATTATGCAACTGAAGATATTTTACAAAAATCTTCTAAGAAAATCTTACCTACTATGTGGGTACGATCACGGCCTTACTTGAGGCAAATGGATCCGATGCCCCATTCTCTTCTCAGAAGGCAAGAAACTTCCACAAAAGGCACTGGATGCAGAATTTGGGCCTCACAGGTGCTGGCTGCCAGGCATGCTCGTTTCTCTCAGCTATTCCAAATCTCTGCTCGCTCCCAGTGGCTGTGAGACAACAACAACAAGATATACTTAAAACACCAGCCAACGTTTAGCGTCGTTCACTGACAGTATCGCGCTCACTGCCTGCTGGTAGAATGCAGTGGCAGACATGTGGTAGAGGCAGAATGTGAAACGCCGGCATGGAGCCCAAGCCACAGCAACAGCCCAGAGCCTCACTGCGGGGTCCCGACCCTGATATTGAGGTGCACGACCCCTCCCCCATCACCCTGTAATCAAAGCTGGGGGAGCTGGCATGGAGGAGGCGGTCAGATTCAGGCATAGTTTCAGCCTGGAAGCAAGGCAAATCAGGCTGCAGATCGGCAAAGCAACATGTTTCGACAGGCCCTGCTTCCTCTGCAGTTGTCTCCTGGAATCTAGGCACATGTACAGAAGAAATAATACAATTTGTAAATAATACCTGTTAAAAACCCTAAGATTACAAAGCCCTCTCGGGAGATCATGAGCGAGGCATAATTTTACTTAGAATTGATAAAATCGCCAGTGTTAGCGGGCCTAGAAATTCATTCATGTCGGCCTGCCAGCATGAATTCGGCCCAGCGACCAATTCTTGTGCCTGAATGGACATTTACCCCACTTGTGCTAATGTTTCTAGATTTTACGTAATTCAGCACCACGCTGTCAAGTTCTCTTCAAAATATTCTCCAAAGTATTGCTGGCAGAAGATTTAAGTATCCTGGCTGTGGAAAATTTCCAAGAATGTAAGTATTCTGATGCATCACACACTAGAAAATCCAATTGTAAAGTTTAACTTGACCTTCGTTGGTATCCTGTTCGTATCACGGATGCCACAACCATTAACAAGCTCAGACTGTGTTCTTTTGATATTTTAATAAACAGACCAGAGATTCAGAAATTAAAAGCAATATTTGCTTTATCTACATATTGTAAAATGAGACTGGATGCAAGTGCTGTTTGACAAGCTCTCTTATGGGGAATCTCCTAATTTGGGCAGGTGGCCACCGCATTAGCATTGTAGTCCACCATTATATCTTCACCTACAATGCTTTAAATCTCCCACTCAGCTCCCAATCTTCGACTCCCAGCATTTGCTCAAATATGAAAGAAGCCTGAGTAAGAACACTGTCTGCCCACACTACAACTTAAGTGCAACCATCTATTTTAATAAACATACAGGTGTGTGCTGACTGTTTGCTTCTACAGAGCTTCCCCTTGGAGATAGATTGTGATTTCAGTCCTCTAAAACTGATTGTTTTGTTTATTTTGAGTGCTACTTCAGTAGCATGAGCACATGAGGTTGCCAGCTGCTGTGCGTCCATCACAGCCTCTTGGGATTGAGGTGGCCTTCACTACCCCCAGATCAGAGGGGGCTCTGTAATACTCTCCAGCTATAGCTAACGGTGTCCTGCACCATGTCTGAATCCATAAAGACCTGGACGTTGACATTTCTCAGATGTTGTCCTACGTGTTTTGGAGGTGGGACTACATGGAGGAGGTTATCAGAATGACCATCACTATGTGAATTCCTCTGTGACTGCAAGAGGCATCAGAACACAATTGATCAAGAAGTGTTCTTATCTATTTAACCGAGTGGGGCTATTTTGGCCAAAGGGTGAAAAATGGTGCTTTGCTAGTAAGAAACACCTTTTTGAAAGTCTGGATTTAGCATGCAATTTTTGAGTTAATTGATGATTATCATTATTTTAACCTGCCTACGGTGCAGAAACTGACAACTGCTGAATTAACACTCAAGCACTGATCAGATGCAAGTTTCCTGGAGCCGTGTATGTAGCCTGCACGCTCCCACTTCCAATGAAGATGTGGATTGTGCTGACTGTGAACGGAAGATGTCACAAGTATTTAGAGACAGGGCACCCAGCTTCCCTGATGCAACACTGGAGGTCCTCGTGGAGGAGGTAGAGAGGAGGAAGAATGCCTTTACTTGCAGGGGAGAAGGAAGTCACAGATGCAGGTGATGCAGATGCAGATTGTCAAAAGGCAACAGCCAGGAGCCCTGGCAACAGGACATGGCTACCGTGTTGCAAGAAATTTCATGACTTGACATGTGTGATCAAGGTAAGATCCCATCTCTCAAGCACACTTATCAATAGCTACACCAGCAACAGCACCACAACCTCAAAACACTTGATCCACCATCTAACTATACACTGGCATTCACACACCCCACTTTATTGCATCCTTCACAGACACTACGCACACTTCAGACAGAGCTCACAGCTCTTCAACTACGTGAGGCATAACACACAGGCAAGGTTACCTGCCAACATACTCATTCACAATCACCCCTCTTTCTCTTAGAAGATAAATTAGCGCATAACAAGTGCCTACGGGACCTGACCAGGGGAGATGAAGCGTGACCTCATGGTATTACTCCCCTTGAGGAGGCAGTACTGGCCATGTTCAGGAGGGGAGTGGGAGACACTGTGGCCAAAGGCAGAACAGTGTGCATATTGCTTAGAGGTCTGTGATCACTGCAGCTTCCTTACTGTAAGGGAAAGAAGCAAAATCACATAATTTTTATCCTGACATTTAACCAGCTTGTTTTGAGAAAATGCAGAGCTGGGAGAAGCGCTGGTTGTTTCTCATTCAAAAAGTTGCTGACTGTGAGGTATTTTTAGATGGTGCTATTAGAAGGCAGCCTTGAAGGCTGTGCTGCTAAAAGTAGGAACAATTTCTGATAAGACTAAATAATACTTTGGAGTTTCGGATCTGGAAGATTGCCAACTCAGCCAATTTGGGTCAGAGATCGAGGGAACGCCTAGTTGCAGCTTTGGACAGAATGGAAACTCACTGGAAGGGACTTTAACTACATAAAAGACAGAGACTTTTAAAGTTTGGTACTGCAGATGAGAGAAATCAGTATTGTATTCGTGGAGAAGAGAACCTGACCAAGTGTCAGAAAGACATTATCAACAGGAGAGAACCCAAGCGAGTGTCGGATGGAGATTATCAGTCAGCACAAGCTGGCCACTTTGGGTTGATTATATAACTAAACATATTTCAGCATTGTGGTGCTGGAGCATTCTATTGTTAGATATTGTTAGATCATTCTCGCGTTCTAGTGCTAGGAGTAGAACAGCAAGGGAATTGTGTTGCAGTTTAAATCTACAATCGTGTGTTCAAATAAACAAGCCTTATTAACCATAAATGGCTTTGGGTGAGTCATTAATTTATTCTCTTGTAATTTGCGGGTCAAAATGAACTACAAGCCTAGGTATAAAAAGTCTTACAGAAAATAGTGACCCAGTTGGGACATGGGTAAGGAATAATGGCGCAATCAAATCTGGATTAACCGAATAAAGTTTGCTATCTGACTCAGTATTTCGGGTATATCTCATTATTCCTGTAATTCTTTTGTCCGAATCAGAATAAGTGGACATAAAGTTCTACAATACAGATGTACAACTATTCCTGATCCATAATCCCCCAAGTTCCATATGGTCTCATCATACACATCCTCCTATAATGACCACACATTGCTGAACTCTAACCCTTCCAGCTTTATCATTGCAAGCTCCTAGGAGCAAGATCCTCGTCCCACAGATCAAGAGGAAAAGGAGGAGGGAAAGAATGCAAAAGAATGCACTGCATCAATGGCCACCACTGTCACAGACACCAGCTCAGAGACCAGTACCATGTATAACTTAGAGGATAACTTAGAAGAGGGATCCTCACTGTGGGATGCCCAGGGTACCAGCAGGCAGTAGTTGTGCAGGGTGGAAAGGAAACAACAGGTGCCACCTTTCCAGGGAGCAAGGCCACATACCAGCTCTGCTGTAGAGGAGGCAGATGAGGACCATGTCGGGCTAAGCTTCAGAAGACAGGGTTGTGTCTTAGCCCTCATTCTGTTTCTCTTCTTCTCCACAATCCATAGAAGAAGAAGGCTGATGGGTGCAATAAACTAAAAGCCTGGCACGATGGAGAATCTCTATGGATTGTGGTTGGGAGGATGGAGGAGGCTGCCTTCACCATGATCTGTGGTTTTACCCATAGCCTAGAATCCATCCAGTCCAGCATGGAGGGTTTGGTCAATTCCATCCAGGGACCTGTGGAGCTTGACATCATGCAGTGTCCATTGACAGGTTGCACTTTCCAATACAGTCATTGCAGCTTGCACGGAACGGCAAATTGGTGCAATGGAAATTCATGATGTGTTGTGCTTTTGTCTTCGCTTTCAGCTTTGTTAGATTGTAGACCTTGCTGTCTGACCTAGGATACAAGTCGACTCCTTCCATATTTGCAAGGAAGGTGAAGGTCAAGAGCCTGGAGAAGAAGAGAAACAGAATGAGGGCTAAGACACAACCCTGTTTCACTCCATTCTTCACTCCGAAACTGTCAGAAGTTGCGCCATCAAGCTGTACAGTGCCATGCATATTGTCAAGGAAGGAGCAGATGAAACTGAGGAGTTTCAGTGGACAGTCAATTTTACCCCAAATCTTGTAGAGCCCCACTCTGCTGACAGTGTCAAATGTCTTAGTGAGATCTATAAAAGTAACGTAAAGGGGTATGCTCTGTTCCCTACACTTCTCTTATAGTTGGCGCATAAAGAAGTATCATATCCACAGTAGATCGCCGGCACAGAAACCAGACTGAAAGTAAATGTCTCGGTCTGCAAGTAAATGGAGTCTTTTAAGTATGACCCTAGCAAAGGCCTTCCCCGTGATGCTAAGGAGTGAGATGCTCCTGTAGTTGTTGCAGTCTCCTCTGTCGCCTTTGTTTTTGTATAGTGTGCTGATTTTGGCATCACACATCTCCAGCGGAACAGAGCCTACTTTCCAGCAGAGGAGAAGGTCATAAAGGTGTGGCAATAGCTGGGACTTTCCACGCTGGAGCAGTTCTGCCGGGTTCTTTGTCGGGTGCCCTTCTGTTCGCTAGGCAGTCTATGGCCTTCTTGACCTCCAATGATGAGGGTTCTTCATCTAACCTATTCATGACAGGAAGTTGCGGGAGAGCATCAAGTGCAGACTGGGAGATGTCTGACTCACAGGAGTACAGCTCACAGTAGTGTTCAACCCAGTGGGACATCTGTTTACTTCTGTCGGTGAGTACTTCACCATCTGCCAACTTCAGGGGAGCAACTTTGATGATGTCAGGGCCAAGCGCCCGATTGATCACTTCGTACATAGCTCGTAGATTTCCTTTGTCACGTGCAGTTTGGATTTCTTGACATAAGCTGATCCAGTGTTTATTTGTACAGTATCTTCCTCTCCTTTGCACAGCTGTCTTTGCTACTTTCAGGTCATGCAGTGTCTTAGCTGTTGGGTTTATGTTGTGCACCATGTGGGCTTTGTTGTTTGTTTCAATGACAGATATCATCTCAGCTGAGTAGGTCTCAAACCAGCCCTTTTTACGGGTTCCACCTTTACCAAATGATGCTTCTGCTGCTTTATAGATGATTGAGTTTAGTGACTTCCAAGCTTCATTGATGCCAGCTTCGCTGCTTCCCATTAATGCTTTAGTGGGTAGCAAGCATTCTAGCGACCGTGCGAAGTGCTGGGATTTGGCATCATTGCTAATGCAAAGGTTGTTGATGCATATCGGGCCGTCATGTTTGGAGTTGTAGAACTTTCAGGATGCATCTTCACTCGCTGCTGTTAAGAGTGGTTGGTGTTGCAATCTGCAGTATAGTAGGTGCGGGTGTGAAGAAAACTGGGCAGATCGCACCTCCTTGTGATGACTTGGTCTAGTTGGTGCCAATGACCAGACCTTGGGTGACGTCATGATACCTTATGGCAATATCTGCCCTGTAAGGTATTGGTGATGCAGAGTTCATTCAGAGCACAAAGCTCAAAAAGGCTCATTGATCTTGCCCTACCCATGACAACCGAGGTACGTTGGCCATGAATCACTGTCTGCCCCAACACACACGTTGAAGTCACCCAGGATGAATAGCCTCTCTCCATTTGGGATGTTCCTCAGAATGTCACCTAAGGAGTCATAGAAATGCTCTTTATCTGAGATGCTGGCGTTCAAGGTTGGTGCGTAGACACATCTGGCTGTGTGGTATTAACAAGGGCACTGGCTGAGGGGGTGACAGGGAAGTAGGCATGTTGTCATCCTGAGAGAGGACAACAGATGCCTTTTTCATGGAGCCATGGCCATTCTCCTGGGACTTTGCCTCAATGTACCTGCGGCTTTGCGAGGGAACAGAGTGCAGGAGTGATGTAATGCTATGAAAGCCCATGTCAGCACTGGAAACCTACCTGCTGCTGGACTGCAGCCTCTTTTGGAGCATTCCATGCCTGACAGAGAGCCAAGACTTTCAATCAGGTTGCCTTTTGGGTGATGAACCTACTAAATAAAAAACACATATGCTGTGGAGTTAAATCTCTACAGCATTCAGGGAAACCTAGACATCCTGACTGGAACTCCTCCACCTGGTTTGGAAATTCCACCCCAGGGAATACTGTGGCCAATGTTTCAGGTTGGTGATATTTTCATAGTTTTGAACAAGGTTGTGGGTTAATTTAAATCTCTAGATAATACAAAGCTGCTGCTTAGTGTGATAGTAATGGTAAACATTCATTGTGACATTTTGATTTTCATTAGGTTAAATGCAATGCTTGGGTTCCATCAAAAATCATCGGGCTGGACTTTATTCTAATGATGAGGCTCCCAGCCCTGGCTGGAGGTCAGGGGGAGAACATGCCTTGTCCCGCCATTGAACCTCCCTTGTAATTTCACAGTGGGCAGTCAATTAACTGCCTGCTGTCGGGGACACCGTCCCTTTAAGGGATGAGCTTCCACCTCCAGAGCTGCCAGTACATCAGAGGGCTGGCAGCTGTGCTGTATGACCGAGAAGTCTGCAGTGCCAAAGATGGAGGAGACCCTGGGACTCAGGGGAGTGGTGTCGGGGTTGCCAGGACAGGGTGAATGTTGGTGAGCGTGGGGGTGTCCTGCTGGGGAGCAGCCACCGTCACCGGGGGGGCTCCCTCCAGGGGCAATGGATTGCCCCCAAAGGAGGCACTACCCCCAACCTCGCTGGGAAACTGCCAGCTCTCACCTTCCACAAAATTGGAGTGGAGATGGGAAGAGGACCTTAAGTAGCCATTAATTGGCCACTTAAGCGTTTCAATTGTCCTGGGGGAGGAAGGCTGTCTTCGGCTTTCCCCAATCCGGCCAAAATAGCAGGGAGTCCGGACAATGCCAGGCATCCCACCCTTTGCTGCTATTTGTTTGAACCCCCCTCCCCCCACTTCCACCGCCCCCCCCCCCCCACCCCCACCGCTGCCTCTGTGCCTGTCTCTGAGGGCAGGACAAAATCCTACTCATTGTCTCTATTCACAAGGTAACACCAGCTACATGCACATGGTATTTTTTGCAACCTAACAGTGCAGTGACCATCTATTGATCAAGGAAATGCTAATGCCTACAGATGCATAAAGAGCTATACAATGGGAATGAATTGTGCCCTGGAACATGCAACTGCATCAGAGCAAATTATGTGCCCAAAATTTGGATCTGTAGTGCCACTGGAGATGGCATTATGGAAGCTGAATACCCTCATGGGGGTGCACACTGTGCTACCATCCACCTCCGATGTGGCCAGCATGGCACCATGTGTTTATTTATTTATTTTATTTAGAGATACAGCACTGAAACAGGTCCTTGGGCCCACCAAGTCTGTGCCAACCAACAACCACCCACTTATACTAATCCTACATTAATCCCATATTCCCTACCACACCCCCACCATTCTCCTACCACCTACCTACACTAGGGGCGATTTACAATGGCCAATTTACCTATCAACCTGCAAGTCTTTGGCTGTGGGAGGAAACCAGAGCACCCGGCGGAAACCACGCAGTCACAGGGAGAACTTGCAAACTCCACACAGGCAGTACCCAGAACAGAACCCGGGTCGCTGGAGCTGTGAGGCTGCGGTGCTAACCACTGCGCCACTGTGTTAGAAAGGGCGTTCGCGGGAGTGTCCCGTGTGCGTACCGGAAGCAGATCAATTGGTCCTATCATGACATCACTCAGCGCTACTAACTGATGCGATGCCCAACTTTCAAATTTGAACCATGCAGGTCCAGTCAATTAATTTGCTTGTCACTCATCAAAGATCAAGTGTTCAGCTTCAAGAGGGACCCAACACTAGCATTATTTAAAGGGCCAGGCACCCAACGTGCAGGTAAGGTAATTTTGAATAATTTCTGCTATTGAAAAGTCTCTGGAGTGTTTTTGGAGATGTTGTGGTGAGTTCCTGGATTTGGCAGGATTGTTGTTGCATCCTCACAGGGAAGGCAGAGCATTTGGTGAACTGTCCACGCAAAGGCTGCAACAGGTATGCGGGCAAAAGTTGCAATGCCTCTGGGTCTGCAGGTCAACAGGATGATGGATCCAAGGCTGTGGAGAGGGCAAGCTCTGCACAAAGCCCTCTGCCAAAGTGGAGCCAGACTCCTCCATGCCCCTTGACAGCTACAGGAGGCTGACTAGAAGACCAGCCAATGCACCCAGTACCTTGATGCCCGTGCCCATCAGCATTCTTCTGTATGCTGCCCCATCTAGATCTTCATCTGGGTCCCCTGTAGCAGAAAGGATCTGCAACTTCGCCCTCCAGTGAGCTGGCACATGAGCCATCTGTTCCCCTGGCGTGTTTCCCGCCCACTCATGCCCAATGGCACATCACATCCTGATCCCAACTCCATACACACTTCCAAGGGGCTGGAGTCTGAGCTCTTAACTGCGTGTGTCAGATCAAATAATGGGGTCTTTTCATCAGTTGCTCTCCTTCTCCGTGTACTGCTGTGGCTGTGCAGCTGTCAGCTCTCGAAATCAGAAAATTCAGAGGGGAAGGTTGGTGAGGGTAGCAGATGGAGAGAGGGAGGTCCATGTTCACTTCTTTGGGTTTTTTAAATTCTTTCATGGGATGTGGGCATCACTGGCAAAGCCAGCATTTGTTGCCCATCCATAATTTCCCTTGACAACTGAGTGGCTTGCCAGGCCATTTCAAAGAGCAGTTAAGAATCAGATGTTTAATTATCCACCACCATTCGTGACTGGATGTGGCAGGACAGCAGAGCTTGAATGTGATCCATTGGTTTTGGGATCGTTTAGCCCTGTCTATTGCATGCTGCTTCTGTTGTTTGGCATGCAAGTCGTCCTCTCTTGTAGCTTTACCAGGCTGACACCTCATTTTTATGTATGTCTGGTGCTGCTCCTGGCATGCTCTCCTGCTTTCTTCATTGAACCAGGGTTGGTCCCCTGGCTTGATGGTAATGGTAGAGTGGGGGATATGCCGGGCCATGAGTTTACAGGTTGTGGTTGAATACAATTCTGCTGCTGCTGATGGCCCACAGCACCTCATGCAACTGTTCGAAATCTATCTCATTTAGCACAGTGATAGTGCCACACAACACGATGGTGGGTACTCTCAGTGTAAAGACAGGACTTCGTCTCCACAAGGACTGTGATGCTGTCACTCTTACCAGTACTGTCATGGACAGATGCACCTGTGACAGGTAGATTGGTGAGGACGAGGTCAAGTAGGTTTTTCTCTCTTGTTGGTTCCCTCACCACCAGCCTAGCAGCTATGTCCTTTAGAACTCGGCCAGCTCAGTCAGTAGTGATGCTACTGAGCCACTCTTGGTGATGGACATTGATGTCCCCCACCCAGAGTACATTTTGTGCCCTTGCTACCCTCAGTGTTTCTTCTAATTAGTGTGCAACAGGGAGAAGTACTGATTCATCAGCCGAGGGGTGGTGGTATGTGATAATCAGCAGGAGGTTTCCTTGCCCATGTTTGATCTGATGCCATGAGACATCAGGGGACTGGAGCCAATGTTGACGACTCCCAAGGCAACTCCCTCCTGACAGTATACCACTGTGCCACCACCTCTGCTGGGTCTGTCCTGCTGGTGTGACAGGACATACCAGGGATGGTGATGGTGGTGTCAGGGATATTGTCTGTAAAGTATGATTCCATAAGTTTGACTATGTCAGGCTGTTGCTTGACTAGTCTATGGGACTGTTCTCCCAGCTTTGGCACAAGCCCCCAGATGTTAGTAAGGAAGACTTTGCAGAGTCAACAGGGCTGAGTTTGTCGTTGTTGTTTCCAGTGCCTAGGTCGATGCCGGGTGGTCTGTCTGGTTTCATTCCTTTTCTTAGACTTTGTAGTGATACAACTGAGTGGCTTGCTAGGTCATTGCAGAGGGCATTTAAGAGTCATGCATATTAGTCTCCACATACATTGGGCTGAGTTCTATGGGCTCCCTAGGGAGAACAGAGGCAGGGAGCCCATAAAATTGCATGGGAAGACGTGGGGTGGAGTTCCCGTCGCCTTTCAGATACCTTCGAATTGAGGCCCGTAAGAGGCCAATTAAGGGCCATTTAGGGGCCTCTTTCCACCGCCCGCCGATGGTATTTAACCAACAGTTGACGGAAGCCCCTCCATGTGGGGAAGGCACCCAGTAAAACAAGGCAGCCTCCTTATGGTCTGGGTGTGGGGTGGGGGTGGGCAGGGGGCCTCCTCCATGGGCAGCCTGTGGCACACCGAGAGCCCCCGGCAGCAAAGGTCACCCCTTTGGCATCACCTACATGCCCTGCCCTCCCCACCACAACTTTACCGGGGCCTGCTTGAGTGACCCTGGCGAGTCTGCCCCCACTTACCTGCAGTCTAGGCTCCATGGCTGCTCCACTTCAAGTGTTTGCTACAGTGGGAACAAATAAAGTCAGCTGTACTAGACTCCTGTGTCCAGGCCATTGTGTTCAAGCATTGTCATCACCAGGACTGGTTCGACGAAAACAATGCTGAAATATTTGACTTCCTGGAACAAAATACCTTCATTGTCTGGCAGAAAACCCAAGGTCGTAAGTTAAGAAATTCCAACAGCTTAAAGCTGATACCTGAAGACAAATCCAGAAGATAAAAGATAAGTGATGGGAAGAGAAAGCCTGAGGGATCTAACAATATGCTGACCATCATGACATGTGAAACTTTTGCGTAAGACGGAGCAGGAGGCTGGGGGGGCCCTTCCTGACCTGCTCCCGCCTCCGCCGCCACTTTACGCAGGGCTTCAGCAGCGAAAAACGGCCTGCCAAACCCCAGGCCAATCAAGGGTCCTTAAGTGGCCCGTTAACAGCCACTTAAGGGCTTCCGCCCACCGCCACAGGGATTTAACGCGTGGCAAGCGGACGGCTCAGGCCCAAGAAAAGTTGCTTGTTAAAAGCAGGCAGCTCTCTGACGGCCTTGGGGTGGGCCCTCATAATCGGGCACCCTACACTCACCCCCACAACTTCACCGGGGCCTGCCTGAGTGACCCTGGCGAGCCTGCCCCACTTACCTGCAGTCTAGGCTCCATGGCTGCTCCACTTCCCAGCTTCCCCAACCGCCCCCAACACACAACACGCACCCCACCCCCGTCCCCCCAATCAATCACCCTTGCCTCACCGGGGCCCAATTGATTACCCCCGGCGAGGCAACAAAAACTTACCTTGGTTCCGGGGCTCCCTGACACCTTCTTCTTGAAGCTGGGCTGCAGTCCCAGCAGTGGCCACTGCTCCCGGTGGTGATGTTGGTACTAAGAGCTGCTGGCCTGCTGATTGGCCAGCAGCTCCATTGGACGGGACATCCTGCTTCAAGCGGGCAGAAGTCCTGCCTCATAACAGTTAAAGGCCTTTGTTACGACCAGGTGAGAAAGGGCTCTAGGGGGTTCCTTTGCAGCCTTTTTCTGGTTTAACAGTAACAGGGTTTAATTTTAGAAACACTGTGTTTTTAGCTCCCCCTTAGTGAATCCTTGTTCACTGCTCCAATTGTAAGGCAAATAAATCAGACATGTTTCCTTAGATTTAAACAAGAAAGGTAGAAGTTTATTAATCTTAAACTCTAATCCGGTTAACGACTGCGAATATGTGACGTGACCACGCTAGCATGCATACGCAATAAACACACATGCAGATAGAGACAGAAAAAGTAGAAGGAATAAAGGGTTAAAGTTTCAGGCAACATCTGGTAGTTACAGTCCTTTTAGTTCAATGTGGAGTCTTTAGTTGCCGGTAATTCTTGCAATTCGTTGGGGCCCAGTTCACGCTTCAACTTGTTCTGATGTAGGAGTCTTTTTTCTCTTAAGGTTAGCGTGTCTTCCGTGGGTCTGGTGGCTCAGGAGAAAGCGAGAGAGAGAGAGGCTTTCTTGTTCCAGCTTCAGTGCCTTCTGTTTCTTTCTGTGTGGCACAATTCAAAAAACCCCAGGTTGCCCAGCAGGTTAGTCATGTGACTATTTGGAATAGTCTTGCCTGCGAGGTTTGTAGATTGTACCTTAGCAGTGTCTGGAATGCACTTCCTTACACCTTCAATGTCTGGTGATCAAAATCCATTTGGGTTAATTGGAGCAGGGGCTAGTCCTTTGTCTCCACAAGCAGTGTCCCTTTGTATACAAATGTCCTTCCAGCCCAGTCTGGTGATCGTCAAACAAGTAATTTCTTTACTCCAGCAACAGTTTAATATCAATGTTCATATGACAAAATTAATATGCCTCATTCTTGGCAGGTGGGGTCTGCATGACACTGGGGAACCGCAAAATGAGGGTCGGATCCCCAGACCAGGAGTAAGAGGTTTTGCCACCGACTTTTGGTTGGTGGATGGCTCCTATCGGCTGAGGGAAAAATCCCAGCCAATGTCTTTTAACCTGGAGTCTATTGATTAAAATGTGCCATAGCTAATTAATTTTAGGAGATTCGGACAAATTTAGCAACATTTGATTAACATTATTGCACAAAATACTACACCTTATTGCATAATTCATGTGTGCAGCTGTAGTGCACAGAGGAAACTAGGCGTAGAAACTCAGCCACACAGTGCTTGTTTTTTGCTTGCTAAGTGGCCTCATTAAGCCTCCAATCCCATGGGCAGAAAGTTCCCATTCATTATAAGCCAGAAGTGTGTCGCCTGCTGTATTAATAAAGGCCAAAAAAATCAGTGTGTGGTGTCCTGGAACAGTTGTTAGGCCTTTGTATTTTAAAATAAGGAACCTAAATGCCCATTTGAGGCCTTGAATTCAGGAGTGGTTTACAGGTCTAATCTGTAACCAACAGGGTAAGTCTTTTAAAATGTGCAGCTGTCTGCCCCAAAATTAAAAAAAAATGTGAGCCATTACTATTTGAAGCATACACCCATCAATCACCAAAACTCCCGCCAATCGCACCATGGAATGTCATCACTAGCCCCCATCGATCACTGTTGCTATTCCTACAGATCACAGCTACTACCCTCCATTGATCAACTCCACCAACTCCCATCAACTCCCACAGCTACTGAATGCTGCTTATACCCCCCCATTGATCATCATCACTATCCATTCCCCTACTAATCCAGTCACTGCCATTAACACCTGACCCAGTCTTCCTCCCCCATTCTCTATCATCCTCTATTCATACATATGAACATATGAATTAGAAGCAGAAGTAGGCCATTTGGCCCCTCTCGCCTACTCTGCCATTCAATAAGATCATGGCTGCTCCCTGTGTCTCGAATTCCACACTCCCATCTACTCCTGATAACCTTTGATTCCCTTGCCTAACAAGAATCTATCTAACTCCGCCTTAAAAGTATTCAATGACCCCGCGTCCACCACCTTCGGAGGCAGAGAGTTCCGAAGTTGCACAACCTCTGACAGAAAAAATGTCTCCTCATCTCTGTTCTAAAAGGGCGACCCCTAATTTTAAAACAGTGCCCCCTAGTTCTAGACTCACCCACAAGAGGAAACATCTTTTCCACATTCACCTTGTCAAGGATCTTATACACTTCAATCAAGTCTCCCCTCACTCTTCGAAACTCCAGTGAAAACAAACCCAGTCTGTCTAACCATTCCTCATAAGACGACCCGCTCATTCCAGGTATCAATCTAGTAAACCTCCTCTGAACCGCCTCCAATGCATTTACATCCTCCCCTAAATAAGGAGACCAAAACTGCATACAGTATTCGAGATGTGGTCTCACCAATGCCCTGTATAACTGAAGCATAACATCCTGATTTGTATTTTCAATTCCTATCATAATAAAGGATAGCATTCCATTAGCCTTCTTTATTACTTGCTGTACCTGCATACCAACTTTTTGTGACTCGTGCACTAGCACACCCAGATCCCTCTGCACCTCGGAATTCTGCCGTTGTTCTCAGTTTAAGCAATACTCTGCTTTTTTATTCTGCCTGCCAAAGTGAATAACTTCACTTTTTCCAACATTATACTCCATCTGACAGATTTCTACCCACTCACTCAATCTATCTATATTGGTCTGCAACCTCCTTATGTCCTCTTCACACCATACTAGCCTATCTTTGTGTCATCTGCAAATTTAGCTGCCACGCCATTGCTCCCCTCATCTAAGTCATTGATATAAATTGTAAAACGTTGAGGCCCCAGCACAGACCCCTGCGGGACTCCATTTGCCACATCCTGCCACTCAGAAAAGGACTAATTTATGCATACTCTCTGTTTTCTCTCCATTTCTCACCTATCTCGGGCCACTGTGACCGAACACAGGCTTGATTTTCATTCGCGACTATCTTGCGAGCTTCCTGTGGCTCTTGGCAGCTTGCCAGTTCAAAGTAAATAAGGTCCAAGGCCTAATATCAGGGATACCTCGGTTCCCAACAATCAGCTGTAGAGATTGTTTCCTGTATTCCAGTATTCCCAAAATAAGGAACCCTGTATTAAATATATAACCAAATGATGCACCTTCCATTCAATTCCTCATGTGAGCTTTACTTCCTTACTTCACAGAATAAACTGCAGAATGAAAGTTTGAATATTTGTCCAAACCTGCATGATGTCTTCCCTTGGCTTCGCATGAGACAAAATAATCTATCCGTGACTGGTGCTTGAATTTTCATTTGACGGTCTGTTTGGGAACTAATTTTTGTAAGAAATGAATCACTTTAACTGATTGCACATCATAGCTGACAACATATTATTCCAAACATTAATGAAATGCTAATATTAGAAATTACTAGCAACAATACAGTGACATTTCAGGAGTCCCCAATAATGCAGCAAAACAGCAGGTTCACTCACTAGTGGTCTACATAAGAGCTGTTATATATCAATTACAAACACCAACAGATTAGACTAAATATTCATCAAAGAAAGAGTTGCAGTTATGTTCATTTCAGATGTTATGGAATTGAGATGTTGAAGAAATTTCCAAGTCACTAGAAAAAGGGACAAAAGTTAATGAAAAACAGTGATGATGAGTCACAACAAAGGAGCACAACTGCTATAAAGAGAGAAGGGACAGATGAACATAAAAGTCAGGGACAAAGAAGAAATAACAAGATACTCAGAATCAATACAGAAATCCAGTCAAGCAGGAGTTTGACACAGGAAAACAAATTTGGATCAATCGATAAAGGCAGGTCCAATTTGTATAGTAGAAGCATTGGAGAGTGAGTGGAGCAATTGGCACTCGGTTCCTGTACAGAGACAGAGAGGCTGAAGCTGATCACTCGTGAGCTGCAATGAAGTGTCTCCTGTTCATCCTGGAAATCGGGCTGATACTGCCCTACTTTACAGGCTCTGCAAAGCCTAATGGAATAGAACTCAATCAGGAATTCAGAGAGCTCTGTGGCCATGACTATGTACAAAAGGTATTTGAGATCTGCGGAGGTTCACCCTGGAGAGCTCTCAGTCCCCATCGATTTGGTGAGTATTAAAATCCCTTCTACTGACCAGGGTTGAGAAATTGTAATTGATCACTAACACGTTAAGTCTTTAGATGCTACTGCTATTAAAATGTGATGTGATTTTATTGATCGGTGGACCAGGAATACAATGATCATATTAGCTTCATTATCACTAATAAATATACTGCACATATCCATGTGGGGGCTGGCCCAAGGAAAGTTACCTGGATTCTAAAGAGTATAAAATATTGGACTTAACAAAAAGAAATGTAATGATGACTAGATAATCTGTTCTTGTGATGTTAATTGTGGGATAAACATTGGCCAGAACACCGGGGATAATTCCTCTGCTCTTTATTTAAAATAGTGCCATGGATATTTTATGTTTACCTGAGAGAGCAGACGGGACTTCAGTTTAATGTTTCATTCGAAAGTTGGTAAATCTAGGATTAAATCATGCAGTCCAGAAGATTCCAGGTTCGATCTTGAGTCAGTGCTGAGTTAGTTGAACTCAGCTAGTTATTGAGTCACAATTGGTCTCAGTAACCTTGGAAAAGGAAGGGAAATAAATCAGTAAATTCCTGTCCCTGACCATTGTCCAGTGACTCCTTTTGAAAGTGAGCCTATTCAGGTCTCAAATGAGAACATGATCGGGTTTTCTTTGCATCCACCCCAGTTACTGCCTCTTCCATACTGTCATATAATGACACTGAGATCCACAATGGAGAAGAGGATCTTGTACTGACCTCCACTCCCTCCAATGTGGCTTACACTCACCTTCCTTTGTAGGTGTCAGTCTCTGCTGCCTCGTCTGGTGATGTAGTTGCAGTCCCACTGTGGCACCATCCAGATTTTGTTGCTAGACTTTCCTTTTCCCACTTGCCAATGAGAATTCTGCTGGGAGCCTGCCATACATTACACTGAAGTCCCAACACAGGGATATAGATTGGGTTTGGTTCAGGAAAATGGATCAAAGTCACACTTTGACGATTTCGGCGGCAGGAGTATAAATTTCAGCCCATTGACTGGGAGTCGGTTCACTATTGGAGATGACAGTGTCCTTAGTTTATGTTCATATGTTCACAGTACCAGTGATTTTCTCTTGTACTGCTGCTAAACACAGCACATATTATTTTGCTCCTATTAAGAACAGTGGTCTGGATGCTCAGATTGTGCCATTTTTCTATTGCCAAAAAACGTCCTCAAACTGAGAAGGCTGAGGAAGAATAAGAGGCAAAGCAAGACTCGCTTCATTGCTCAAAACACTTTAACACATATCAGCTCAGGCATGGAGAACTGCAGTGATATGGATGAAGGGACACAGCATAAGTTGCTCTTGATGCACGGACAGGAGACAGAAGTAGGGACTGAAAAAGGGTAGGTCATTGTTAAGTTGAAGGCTCCAATTGCTATAAGCCCCATGTAGTTCCTTTGTGAGTTCAACCTCACAGAGTTACAAACAAAAGGTCTCCTTCACAAGTTACTGAATAAGGTTCTTAACTCAAAGCAAATTCTAGTTACAATAATCTGCCGTGAGTTCTTACTTGAAATGGTGTAAAGGAGTAAATCAACAGCTTTGTTAACATACCCTTTCATCCACCTGCTGGACCCATGCTTCTTACACCTCATCCTGTACAGTGTGTGACATGTGGGTCATATTACAAGGAACCTAGTGCAATGTATCTGAAACATTAGAGTGATTTATTGCTTCCACCAGGAAGGCTTGCTGCAAACCTGGATGCTGAATTGGGGCTATAATATTATAACTGTATTGCAGCCCCACACCCCTTGTAAGTGCAGTTTCCCTGCGGGAAATGTGGGTTTGCAGAGTCATCCATATTAGGCTGAGTTTCACAGACCCTCTGATGCCAGGGGTCTTGGTGGGGGAGAGGGGCAATTTATATGGATCTAAATTTTTTATTACATTTACCTTTAAAAATGTAAACTGAATGGAAGGGCTTGAAGCCCTTTAAAAGTGGCATCAGTGCCTGCGCAAAGGCAGCTGATGCCATTGCCTTGAACGGATAGTCCGCACACTCCAAGTCATCCGGATGCGTGTCCACCCCGGCCATTTAAATGAACTGCCGCGCAGAATAACACGACGGCTCTGCAACGTGCCATTGTTTAAGTAAAACGTAAATGTAAAATGCAGCTCTTTGTTTTAACAGGTTTGATGATATTTCTGCCTTGTGAATATATGTTTCTTTAGGGAGATGGACGTTTGGTCAAGGTATCGCCAGATACAGTATGAATTAATACATTACATCTACCAGGAGTCACACTTGCAATCTCTGTTCTCCCTGGAACAGTGGTGCAATGTTGGATTTTGTTAGGATCTGTGCATCCTGAGCAGTTGTTGGAAAGTGAGCATTCACAGTAACAGTGAACACAGAGCACCTGTACATTCATGGAGTAGAAGGAAGTGAGGTGGGCTAACTGTACTAATTAGAGATAACATAATGCCAGTAGAAAAATGGAACTTAACTAACATTAAGCTTGAGACAGAATCCATATGGATTGAAACAAGGGATAAGAAAGGATAAATCATGCTAATAATGATATAGTACAGACTATCTAACAGTGGAAGGGAAGTGGAGGAAGAAATAAGTAGGCAAATCTATGAAATGAGTGAAAACATGTGAGGAGAAATTCATTTGTGTGGCATCAATTCAAGTGGCACTATGCAGACTTACCTCGATTCACCAGAGCAGGCAGTGCTGTGGGCCATGACCTGCACTGCCCATGGGCTTTCTTCATTGATATAATTGCTAAAAGCAGCGCTATGCAAATGGATTTATCCCACAAAGAATTCTCATCATGGGAGATTGTGAATGGATCCCAAAGGAACAGGCAAGAACAGGTACTGAAAGGGGAAAAGGAAATGTGGATTTTACAGTGTGTATAGGACTCCTTCTAGGCCAATATATAAGAAGCCCAATAAAAGATGAAGAACTGCTGGATCAAATAATGGGAAATAAACCAGAATGGAAGTTTTTTTATTCTTTTGTGGGATGTGGGCATCGCTGGCAAAGCCAGCAATTGTTGCCCATCCCTAATTGCCCTTGAGAAGGTGGTGGTGAGCTGCCTTCATGAACCGCTGCAGTCAATCTGGCACGAGTACATCCAAAGCGCTGTTAAGAAGGGAATTCCAGGATTTTGATCTGGTGACAGTGAAGGAACAGCAATACATTTCCAAGTCAGGATGGTGTGTGACTTGGAGGGGTCTTGTAGGTAGTAGTGTTCCCATGTGTCTGCTGCCCTTATCTTTCCAGGTGGAAGAGGTCATGGGCTGAATTTTACAGACCCCCTGATGTCGGGGGTCGTGGTGGGGGCGGATGACCATTTATATATTTAAATAAATTAATTACACTTACGCTCCCGCTGTCCATCGCGGTGCGATCTTCATGCCGCTGGCCGGCACTCCCGTGCCTTCGGATCCCCGTCGGGGGAAAGGAGACAGAACAATGGTGGGGAGGAGGGAGGATATAAGTTTCTCAGTGTGGGGGAGGTGGGGAGGGAACGGGGGTCAAAGAAATATCATTGGTGTAGGGGATGGTGGGAAGGGTTTTAGGTTAAAGCTTATGTACTTTGGGGGGCGGGGGTAAGGTCAGGTGGTCAAGGTAAGTGTTTAGTGGGGGAGAGGGCAAGTAATTAATTTTATGGTTATTGGTGGGTGGGAGAGGGGCAAAATAAATGTCTTTTTTTGTTTTCAATGTTTCTTTAAATATTTAAATTGAACGATCGGGCCCGAAGCCCTTTAAAAATGGCATCAACACCTGCGCATAGGCAGCTAACACCATTGCCAGGGACGGACAGCCCACCACCCCCTTCACATCATCAGTGGGGGGGGCCCGCCGGGGGGGCCCGCCCTTGCTAGTTAAATGAGCTGCTGCGCTTAGGATCATGGAGGCTCCATGACGTGTGGCCCGCAGTGGGAGTTTAAATTTCAGCCCCATGGATTTGTAAGGTGCTGCCAAAGGAGGCGTGGTGAGTTGCTGCAGTGTATCTTGTAGATGGTACACACTGCTGCCACAGTGTGTCAGTGGTGGAGGGAGTGAATGTTTAAGGTGCTGGATGAGGTGTGGATCAAGTATGTATCAAGTAAGTGTATGGAAACATTTAGGCAATACTGCTCACAACATAGTAAGGTTTAAGCTAATGATACAGAAAGGCATATGTGAGGCCAAGACCAAAGTAACAGACTGGGGGAGAAAAATATTTAAGAAATATAGGAATAACATTATTCCATTTAAGAAAGGAGATAGTTGAAATCCAAAGAACTAGAAACCAGTTAGCCTAATGTCAGTGGTAGGAAAGATAACAAAATCTTTACTCAAAGACATAATAGAAAAACATCTAGAAAGTTCAATTATAATAAATATAGTCAGCACGGATTTCAAAAATGAAGATCGTCCTTGTGGAAAGGGAAGAAGAGAAGATAAGAGTGCATGGTATTGAAGGGAGAGTGGTAACTTGGGTATGGAATTGGCTAAGGGATAGGAGACAGTGGTGAACAGATAGTTTCTGTCTGGAAAGAAATATACAGTGGTGTCCTCTAGGGGTCTATATTAGTTCCATTGCTTTGCTTGTTAAATATACATGGCCTGGATTTAAATATCGGGACTTAAAGTTTCCACTTGATTGCATTGGTTTTTTCGGCATAATATCGGGGTAACTGATGTAAAGGATCGTGGAATAAGTGCAAGTTGCATTCACTACAACTGGGGTTTCTGTGATCTTTTACGTCAGTTTATAAAAAGGCCCCACCCAGAAAACTGGCCATAACCCTTGGTGAATTAATCACCATTAGGTGTTTCTTCTCATTGCGCTCATTTGCAGGACTTTGAGGAGGCTCCAAAACTTAAGCTCGATCTTTTGGGCGCAATGACACTACTAGGTACATTTTCAAAGATTTTGAATGTTTTTTTTAAGTTACTATGTAACTAATTACAGTATTACCAATTGATTAAAAAATAGTTTTGTGCCTTTGTTAAAAGTAATTTTCAGGAATTTAAAATTGCATTATTCATAGGTTGATTGATTTAAATGTTCATTTTTTTTAGGACACTCCATTTTAAGCTGTATTAATCAAATGTTATTAGGTTACCACTCTTAAATATAACAAAGAATGCTTTATAAAGTGATTTTTTATCAATATAGATTGTTTTGAAATGTTGTCTGATTGTCTTGGTCATGGAAGATTTTGCACCCAAATCTAGAGCCCCCTGAATGAAAAGGAGCATACAGAGTAGGATTAGGCCAGGACCAGATGAGATGCATCCAAAGATACTGAGGGAAGTGAGGGTGGAAATCGCAGAGGCACTGGCCATAATATTTCAGTCTTCCTTAGACTTGGGGTGGTGCCCGAAGAATGAAGAATTGCACATGTTACACCCTTGTTCAAAAATGGGTTTAACGATAGGCCCAGAAATTACAGGCCAGTCAGTTTAACTTTGGTGGTGGAAAACTTATAGAAAAAATAATTCGGGCCAAAATCAATGGACACGTGGACAAATGCGAGTTAATTAAGGAAAGCCAGCATGGATTTCTTAAGGGAAAATCATGTTTAACTAACTTGCTGGAGTTTTTTGAGGAGTAACAGAGAGGGTTGAGGAGGGCAATGCTGTTGATGTGGTGGACTTTCAAAAGGCATTTGATACAGTACCACACAACAGACTTGTGAGCAAACTTATAGCTCATGGAATAAAAGGGATGGTAGCAACATGGATATGTAATTGGCTGAGTGACAGGAAACAAAGAGTTAATGGATGTTTTTCAGGCTGGAGGAAGGTTTTTAGTGGAGTTCCCCAGGGATCAGTGTTGGGACCCTTGCTTTTCCTGATAAATATTAATGGCCTAGACCTTGGTATACAGGGAACAATTTCAAAGTTTGCAGATGTTATGAAACTTGGGAGCATTGTGAACTGTGAGGAAGATAGTGTAGAACTTTAAAAGGACATAGACAAGTTGGTGGGAATGGGCGGCCAGGTGGCAGGTGAAGTTCAATGCAGAGAAATGTGAAGTGATTCATTTTGGTAGGAAGAACATGGAGAAACAATATAGAATAAAGGGTACAAATCTAAAGTGGGTGCAGGAGCAGAGGGACCTAGGTGCATAAGTAATTGAAGGTGGCAAGACAGGTTGAGAGAGCAGTCAAGAAAGCATACAGTGTCCTGGGCTTTATTAATAGGGGCATAGAGTATAAGAGCAAGGAAGTTAGGTTGAACTTGTATAAGACACTCTTTCGGCCTCAGCTGGAGTATTGCGTACAGTTCTGGATGCCGCACTTTAGGAAAAGCATAAGGCCATCGGAGAGAGTACAGAAAAGATTCATGAGAATGGTTTCAGGGATGAGGAATTTCAGTTCTGAAGATAGATTGGAGAAGTTAGGACTATTTTCCTTGGAGACGAGAAGGCTGAGAGGTGATTTGATAGAGGTATTCAAAATCATGAGGGGTCTGGACAGAGTAGATAGAGAGAAACTGTTCCCACTCATGAAAGGATCGAGAACGAGAGGGCACAGATTTAAAGTATTTGGTAAGAGAAGCAAAAGTGACATGAGGAAAAACTTTTTCACGCAGCGAGGGGTTAAGTTCTGGAATGCTGTGCCTGAGAACGTGGTGGAGGCAGGTCCAACTGAGGTATTCAAAAGGGAATTAGACAGTTATATGAAAAGGAAGAATGTGCAAAGTTACGGGGAGAAGGCACGGGAATGAAACTGAGGGAATTGCTCTTTCGAAGAGCCAGTGTGGGCACGATGGGCCGAATGGCCTCCTTCTGCATTGAAACGATTCTGTGATTCTGTGATTAGTCCCATTTATTTCTTCAGTACAATTGCTTTATTTACACTGATTTTTCTTTAAGTTCCTCCTTCACACTAGATTCCCGTTTCCCCATTATTTCCAGAATGATTCTTGTGTCTTTTGCTGTGAAAACAGATACAAAGTATTTGTTTAATATCTCTGCCATTTCCTTATTCCCCATTATCGAGTTACCTGTGTCTGCCTCTCATGAGATCATTTTTACTTTCACTAAACTCTTCCTATTTACATACTGATAGAAACATTAACAACTTGTTTTTATGTCTCTTGCTAGTGATATTCTCTTTTCTATTTCCTTATCAATTTCTTGGTTCTCCTTTGCTGAATTCTACCCTTGTTAAATATGCCTCTAATTTCCTGATTTATACTCTGCCCTAAACGACAAATACTGTTAGGGGACATTTTCTGCCCCTTGTTGTGTCTTAGCTCCACCCAAACTGGTTATACTTTGTGATTTTCTGAGCTAATACCCTTTCTCTCTACTGTCTTTATCCCAACCTTTATTATCAGGGCTACCCCTCTTCATATTTCAATTTGCTTATCTCTTCCAAAAGTTAAGTATCCTGGAATATTTAGCTCCCAACCTTGGTCACTTTGCAGCCATGTCTCCGGAAAAGCTAATAAATTAAAACTTAATTTCTATCTGTGCTATTAATTCCCTCTAATTTGTTGTGAATACTTTGTGTACTCAGATATAGGTCGGAATTTTACTTTTGTCAGACGGGAGCCGTCCACCAACTGAAAAGTAGGTGGCAATCCCATCTCTGCCTGGCCTGGGGATCCGGACCGCATTTTACAGTCCCCAGTCCTTAATTGGCCTGAGGCAGGACTTCCACTTCATTGAGACAGGAAGTCCCGCCTAATGAAGCTGCCAACCAATCAGCTGGCCAGCAGCTCTTAGTCCCAGCGGGAGCGGTGACCACTGCTGCGACTGCAACCCAGCTTCAAGAGGAAGAGGAAGGACAGCCCCGTGAAAAGGTAAGTTATTGGGGCCTCGCCGGGGGTGATCAGTCGGGCCGCAGTGAGGCAAGGGTGGTTGATTGGGGTATGGGAGGCACTTGGGTCATTGGAGGAGGCCCTCCATTGGGCACAGGATGCCTGATTATGAGGGCCGCCCCCCCCCAAGGCTGTTCCAGCGTGTGGAAGTCCTTAAGTGTCCGTTACCTGACCACTTAAGGGTCTTGATTAGCACTTTTCGCTGCCGCTACCCTGTGTAAAATGGTGGCGGAGGTGGGAGTGGGTGGGGAAGGGCCCACTCAAGCCTCCCACTCCATTTTACGCATCCCCCCTTCCCCTCCGCCACCAACATGCTCTTTGGGAGGGGCATAACATTCTGGCCATAGTGCTTTTAGCTTTGACTTTTTTTTCTAATTTTACCTGATGTCACCTTACTCACTAATACCCCATTAAGTTTGCAACTCTCGCTGTCCCATCCTGACCCACTTTGCTTATTTTTACCCAAAACGCTGCTCTGCTCTCCAGCCTTGACATTTCCATTGCTGCTTTTGAATGTTTCCTTTTCCTGAATTCTCTCACCCCCTCCTCTTCTCTTATTTAAATCTTTGTCTACTGCCCTGGTTATTCTATTCATCAGGACGCTGGTTCCTGCCTGGTTTAAGTGAAGCCCGTCCCAACAGCTCCCTCTTTCCCCAGTCCTGGTGCTAGTGGCCCATGAAACAAAAGCTCTACCTCCCACAAGACTCTTTCAGCCTGGCATTTAACCTGTAACCTGTTTATCCCTACGCCAATTGGTCTGTGGCTCAGTTAACAAGACAGATTATTATCTTCTGAGGTTCTGCTTTTTAATTTGGATACTAACTTCTCAAACAGTCTCAGCAGAACATCATACCAAGTTCTATGTCATTGGTTCCTACGTGGACCATGACAACTGGATCCTCTCCTCCCACTCCGAATTTTTCTCCAGCTACGAGGAGATGTCTTTAACCTTGGCATCGGGCAGGCAACACAACCTTTGGAGCTCCTGGTCGCGGCTGCAGATGACAGTATCTATTCCCCTGACTATACTGTGCCTATAGCTACTGCATTCCTTTTCACTCCCCCCATTTGAATGGCCTCCTGCACCATGTTGCCATGGTCAGTTTGCCCATCCACCCTGCAGTCCTTGTCTTCATCCACACAGGTAGCAAGGACCTTGTACCTGTTGGTTAAAAGGCTCCTCCATCAGTAACTGCTGGATCCCCATACCTGCCTGACTCACAGTCACACCCTCCTGTCCTTGACCATTGCCTATCTTCAAAATTTTACTAAACCTAAGGGGTGTGACTGCCTCCCGGAACGAAGTCTGCAGTATGATATCATAGCTATTATGGAAACATGGCTTAAAGAGGGATAGGAATGGCAGCTCAGAGTTCCTGGTTACAGGGCTTTCAAACAAGATGGAGAGTGGATTAAAAAGGGAGCGGGGTGGGGGTTGGTAGTGGAAACTCTGATTAGTGAAGCAATTGTAGCTGTGACATGCCTTAACCTGCGGGGCTACAGTCCAAATTCTGGAAAGTGCGATTAGGCTGGGTGGCTCTTTTTCTTTTGGCCAGCACATTCACAATGTGCCAAGTGGCCTCCTTCTGTGCTGTAAACTTTCTATGATTCAATTCTATCTTGTTTCTCCCCCTCCTTGACGCCCCACAATGTCTGCAGCTTGGACTCCAGCTCAACCACTCTGAGCCAAAGTTCCTCGAGCTGCAGACACTTACCGCAGAGATGATTGTGCAGGATCGCAATGCTCTCCACAATCACCCACATGCTGCAGTTATGACACACCACCTACACTGCCATGTTTAACTAAACTTATTTATTTATTTGTTTGATTAGTTCATTAATTAATATTTTGAATTGATGATTTTAATTCTATTAATTAATTAGTTTATTTAGTCAAAGTCACTAACTTAGTAAAGTAATAGCAAGTTTGTTTCCTAGTTTAGAGACAAAAAGATCTGCGCCTTTCAAATCACTGTGCTAACATCAGCTCCCTCTCTTTTCAATTAAAAGAACCTCACCAGCTAATCAGCAATCACCCTGCTTACCTCTGGATTCTCCGATTGGAGACTGCTTTGGTTAATGAAAGATATTACTTGCTGTTTACTCACCCAATTTTGTCACCCTCAGAGCTCCTCATGTGTACTCACTGTGACATCAATGTTGGCGTCAGTCTATCAAAATTCCAAGAATATTCTGCTCCTGCCTCAGTGCTCTGCTGTGACTGGGGATTCTCCCTTACTACTAATCATTTTTAAATTGGCTGGTCATCTATAGTGGGATTAGGCTGGATAGATATTTTTTGACAGATATAGACACAATGGGCCAAATGGCTTTCTTCTGTGTCGTAAATTTCTCTGATTTTATGATAGGCAAATGAGTTTCACAATGGCTGCAATTTTGCAAAGAATTCATGCTGAAATCATTGGTTGTGCTCAAGGTGAAATCTTTAACACAGGGTATACAATTTAAAAGTTTGTGCATGGTACAAAACTTGACAACGTAGTAAATAGTGAGTAGGACAGTAGCAGACTTCAATAGGACATAACCAGGCTAGTGAAATGGCAGATACAGTTTAATTTGGATAAGTGCGAAGCAATGTATATTGAGAGAAGTCATAGAGTCATTTACAGCACAGAAGGAGGTCATTTGGCCCATTGAGTCCATGCCAGCTCTCCATGGAGCAATCCAGCCAGTCCCACACTCCTGCTCAATCCCCGTGGCCCTGCAAGTTTATTTCTTACAAGTGGCCATCTAATTTCCTTTTGAAATCATTGATCGTCTCTGCTTCCATCATTCTCGTGGACAGCGAATTCCATGCCATTACCATCTGTTGCATAAAGAAGTTCTTCCTCACATCCCCCTTTATCTCTTGCCCAAAACCTTCAATCTGTGCCCTGGTCCCTTTACCATCAGTTAATGCAAACAGTTTGTTTCTTGTCTGACCTATCTAAGCCTGTCATAATCTTATACACCTCTATCAAATCTCCACTCAATCTCCTTTGCTCCAGGGAAAACAATCCCAGGTTCTCCAACCTAACCTTGTAACTAAAATCCCCAATCCCTAGAACCATTCTGGTAAATCTCATCTGCATCCTCTCAAGGACCCTAACATCATTCTGAATTTTTGGTGACCAAAACTGGATGCAATACTTCAGTTGTGGCCTAACCAGAGCTTTAAAAAGGATCAATATAACTTCCCTGCTTTTGTACTCAATGCCTCTGTTTATGAAGCCCAAGATTCCATATGCTTTGCTAATCATTCTCTCAATATGTCCTGCCACCTTCAAAGATCGAATGACATGTACCCCCAGGTCTCTCTGTTCCTGCACACTCTTTAGAACTGTGCCATTAAGTATATATTGCCTCTCCCTAGTCCTTCTGACAAAACACATCCTCCAACACTTGTCAGGATTACATTTCATCTACCACCTGTCTGCCCATTCTGCTAGCCTATCTATGTCCAGTTGCAGGCAGTTTGTGTCATCTTCATTGTTTGCCAAATCCTTCAAGTTTGCTGTCATGGCAAATTTTGAAATCCTATTCTGCATTCCAAGATCAAAATCATTTATATATGGCAATAAAAGCAGTGGTCCCAGCACTGACCCTTGGGGAACATCACTGTCTACCATCCTCCATTCTGAAAAACAACCACTTACCACAACTCACTGTTTTCTGTCCTTAAGCCAATTTTTTTTATCCGATTGTGTACTGACCCACCTATTCCATGAGCACCAATTGTGTTAACCAGCCTTTTATGTGGTACCTTATCAAACGCTTTCTTGAAATCCATTTAGACAATATCCATCACATTCACACCCTGCTCCTTTATACTGCCACCGGTCTCACCATGCTCCCTCTCGGCCCTGCTCCTTTATACTGCCACCGGTCTCACCGTGCTCCCTCTCGGCCCTGCTCCTTTATACTGCCACCGGTCTCACCGTGCTCCCTCTCGGCCCTGCTCCTTTATACTGCCACCGGTCTCACCGTGCTCCCTCTCGGCCCTGCTCCTTTATACTGCCACCGGTCTCACCGTGCTCCCTCTCGGCCCTGCTCCTTTATACTGCCACCGGTCTCACCGTGCCCCCTCTCAGGCCCAGTCCTTTATACTGCCACCGGTCTCACCGTGCCCCCTCTCGGCCCTGCTCCTTTATACTGCCATCGGTCTCACCGTGCTCCCTCTCAGGCCCAGTCCTTGATACTGCCATCGGTCTCACCATGCTCCCTCTCAGGCCCAGTCCTTTATACTGCCACCGGTCTCACTGTGCCCTCTCTCAGGCCCACTTCTTCACACTGCCACTGATCTCATTGTGCTCCCTCTGAGGCCCAATTCTTTATACTGCCACCGGTCTCACTGTGTCCCAGCCGGCCCCACTCCTTTAGCCTACCAGTGATCTCAATGTGCTCCCCC
The DNA here is from genome assembly GCF_036365525.1 of Heterodontus francisci. NCBI lineage: Eukaryota > Metazoa > Chordata > Chondrichthyes > Heterodontiformes > Heterodontidae > Heterodontus > Heterodontus francisci. Next base: position 189,293,919 of record NC_090374.1, read on the forward strand.
TCATGCCCACTCATTTATCTTTCCACCGAAATCACTGTGCTCCCTCTCAGGCCCAGACCTTTACACTGAAGCCAGTCTCACTGTGCTCCCTCTCAGGCCCAGACCTTTACACTGAAGCCAGTCTCACTGTGCTCCCTCTCAGGCCCAGACCTTTACACTGAAGCCAGTCTCACTGTGCTCCCTCTCAGGCCCAGACCTTTACACTGCCACCGGTCTCACTGTGCTCCCTCTCAGGCCCAGACCTTTACACTGAAGCCAGTCTCACTGTGCTCCCTCTCAGGCCCAGACCTTTACACTGCCGCTGGTCTCACTGTGCTCCCTCTCAGGCCCAGACCTTTACACTGAAGCCAGTCTCACTGTGCTCCCTCTCAGGCCCAGACCTTTACACTGCCGCCGGTCTCACTGTGCTCCCTCTCAGGCCCGCTCCATTATACTGCGGTCGGTCTCACTGTTTCCCACTCGGCCCCACTCGTTTATCTTGCCACCGGTCTCAATGTGCCCACTCTCAGGCTCACCTATTTATTTTGCCACCGGTCTCACTGTGCACCATCTCAGGCCCTCTCCTTTAGACTGCCACCAGTCTCACGCAGCTCCCTATCAGACCCAATCCTTTACACTGCCACCGGTCACACTGTGCCCCCTCTCAGGACCTCTCGTTTATCCTGCCACTGGTCTCACTGTTCTCCCTTTCAGGCCCGCTCTTTTATCCTGCCGCAGGGTTCCCTGATTCCAACCCGGCCCGAGACCTTTATACTGCCACCGGTCTCACCATGCTCCCTCTCAGGCCCACTCCTTCACACTAACACCAGTGTCACTGTGCTCCTTCTCAGCCCTCACTTTTATACTGCCACCAGTCTCACTGTGCTCCCTCCGGTCTCACTGTGCTCCCTCTCAGGCCCACTCCTTTATACTGCCACCAGTCTCACTGTGCTCCCTCCGGTGTCACTGTGCTCCCTCTCAGGCCCACTCCTTTATACTGCCGCCAGTCTCACTGTGTCCCACTTGGCCCCACTCGTTAAACTGTCACTGATCTCGCTGAGCTCCCTCCCAGACACACTCCTTTATAAGGTCACCGGTCTCACTCTGCTCCCTCTCAGGCCCAATGCTTTAGACTGCCACCGGTCTCACTGTACTCCCTTTCAGGCCCGCTCTTTTATCCTGCCGCCGGGCTCTCTGATTCCAACTCGGCCTCACCCCTTTATACTGCCACCGGCCTCACTCTGTTCCACTGAGACCCACTCCTTCAGCCTGACGCTGGTCTCACTGTGCTCCCTATCAGGCAAACTCCATTATACTGCTGCCGGTCTCACTGTTTCCCACTCGGCCCCACTCATTTATGTTGCCGCCGTTCTCATTGTGTACCACTCGGCCCCATGCCTTTATACTGCCACCAGTCTCACTGTCCCCCCTTTCAGTCCCTCTCCTTTATACTGTCACAACTCACCCTGTGCTCCCTCTAAGGCCCTCTCTGTTACACTTCTACCGGTGTCACTGTGATCCCTCTCAGTCCCTCTCCTTTATACTGTCACCAGTCTCTCTGTGCTCCCTCTAAGGCCCTCTCCTTTATACTGCCACCGGTCTCACTGTGCTCCCTCTCAGTCCCTCTCCTTTATACTGCCATTGGTCTCACTGTGCTCCCTCTCAGGTCTAATCCGTTACACTGCCACCGGTTTCACTGTGATCCCTCTCAGGCCCAATCCTTTATATTGCTACTGGTTTCACAGTGCTCCCTCCCAGCCGCACTCATTTATACTGTTATCTGTCTCACTGTGCTCCCTCTCAAACCCACTTCTTTATATGTTACCGGTCTCTCTGTGCTCCCTCTCAGACCCCCTCCTTTATACTGCCACCAGTCTCATTGGGCTCCCTATCAGGCCCACACTTTTATACCGCCTTCAGTGTCACTGTGCTCCTTCTCAGACCCACTCCTTTATACTGTTACCGGTCTCACTGTGCTCCCTCTCAGACCCCCTCATTGATACTGCCGCCGCACTCATTGTGCTCCCTCTCAGGCCCACACCTTTATACTGACGCAGGTCTGACTTTCCTCCCTCTCAGGTCCACTCCTTTATACTTTTACCTGTCCAACTGTGCTCCCCCTCAGGGTAACTGCTTCACATTGCCACCAGTCTCACAGTGCTCCCTCTCAGGCCCTCACTTTTATTCTACCACCAGTCTCACTGTGCTTGCTCCAGTGTCACTGTGCTCCCTCTCAGGCCCACTCCTTTATACTGCCACTGGTCTCACTTTGCTCCCTCAGACCCACTCCTATGTAATGCCACCCGTCTCACTTTGCTCCCTCTCATGCCCACTCCTTTATCCTGTCACCCGTCTCACTGTGATCCGTCCCAGGCCCACTCCTTTATCCTGCCACCCGTCTCACTGTGCTCCCTCTCAGGCCCACTCCTTTATCCTGCCAACCGTCTCACTGTGCTCCCTCTCAGGCCTGCTAATTTATACCGCCAGCGGTCTCACTTTGCTCCCTCTCAGGCCCGCTCCTTTATACAGCCACCAGTCTCACTGTGCTACCTCTCAGGCCCTATCCTCTTTACTGCCAGTGATCTCACTGTGCTCGCTCTGAGGCCCAATTCTTTATACTGTCACTGGTCTCACTGTGTCCCAGTCGGACCCACACCTTTAGCCTGCCACTGATCTCAATGTCCTCCCCCTCATGCCCACTCATTTACATTGCCACCATACTCACTGTGCTCCCTCTCAGGCCCAGACCTTTATACTGCCACTGGTCTCACCGTGCTCCCTCTCAGGCCCACTCCTTCACAGTACCACCAGTGTCACTGTGCTCCTTCTCAGGTCCACTCCTTTATACTTTTACCAGTCCAACTGAGCTCCCCCTCAGGGCCACCGCTTCACACTGCCACCAGTCTCACAGTGCTCCCTCTCAGGCCCTCACTTTTATTCTACCACTGGTCTCACTGTGCTCCCTCTCAGGCCCACACCTTTATACTGCCACTGGTCTCACTTTGCTCCCTCTCAGGCCCTCTCCTTTGTAATGCCACCCGTCTCACTTTGCTCCCTCTCAGGCCCAGTTCTTTATCCTGCCACCCATCTCACTGTGCTCCTTCTTAGGCCTACTCCTTTATCCTGCCACCCGTCTCACTGTGCTCCTTCTCAGGCCCACTCCTTTATCCTGCCACCAGTCTCACTGTGCTCGCTCTCAGGCCCACTCCTTTATACAGCCGCCAGTCTCACTGTGCTCCCTCTCAGGCCCACTCCTTCACACTACCACCAGTGTCACTGTGCTCCTTCTCAGGTCCACTCCTTTATACTTTTACCAGTCCAACTGTGCTCCCCCTCAGGGCCACTGCTTCACACTGCCACTGGTCTCACTTTGCTCCCTCTCAGGCCCGCTCCTTTATACAGCCGCCAGACTCACTGTGCTACCACTCAGGCCCACTCCTTTATACATCCACCAGTCTCACTGTGCTCCCTCTCAGGGCCGCTCCTTTATACAGCCGCCAGTCTCACTGTGCTCCCTCTCAGGCCCACTCCTTTATAATGCCGCCAGTCTCACTGTGCTCTCTCTCAGGCCCACTCCTTTATACAGCCGCCAGTCTCACTGTGCTCCCTCTCAGGCCCAATTCTTTATACTGTCACTGGTCTCACTATGTCCCAGTCGGCCCCACACCTTTAGCCTGCCACTGATCTCAATGTCCTCCCCCTCATGCCCACTCATTTATATTGCCACCATACTCACTGTGCTCCCTCTCAGGCCCAGACCTTTCTACTGCCACTGGTCTCACCGTGCTCCCTCTCAGGCCCAGTCCTTCACAGTACCACCAGTGTCACTGTGCTCCTTCTCAGGTCCACTCCTTTATACTTTTACCAGTCCAACTGTGCTCCCCCTCAGGACCACTGCTTCACACTGCCACAAGTCTCACAGTGCTCCCTCTCAGGCCCTCACTTTTATTCTACCACTGGTCTCACTGTGCTCCCTCTCAGGCCCACACCTTTATACTGCCACTGGTCTCACTTTGCTCCCTCTCAGGCCCTCTCCTTTGTAATGCCACCTGTCTCACTTTGCTCCCTCTCAGGCCCAGTTCTTTATCCTGCCACCCGTCTCACTTTGCTCCCTCTCAGGCCCAGTTCTTTATCCTGCCACCCGTCTCACTGTGCTCCTTCTCAGGCCTACTCCTTTATCCTGCCACCCGTCTCATCATGCTCCCTCTCAGGCCTGCTAATTTATACCACCAGCGGTCTCACTGTGCTCCCTCTCAGGCCCACACCTTTATACTGCCACTGGTCTCACTTTGCTCCCTCTCAGGCCCTCTCCTTTGTAATGCCACCTGTCTCACTTTGCTCCCTCTCAGGCCCAGTTCTTTATCCTGCCACCCGTCTCACTTTGCTCCCTCTCAGGCCCAGTTCTTTATCCTGCCACCCGTCTCACTGTGCTCCTTCTCAGGCCTACTCCTTTATCCTGCCACCCGTCTCATCATGCTCCCTCTCAGGCCTGCTAATTTATACCACCAGCGGTCTCACTTTGCTCCCTCTCAGGCCCACTCCTTTATAATGCCGCCAGTCTCACTGTGCTCCCTCTCAGGCCCACTCCTTTGTACATCTGCCAGTCTTACTGTTCTCCCTCTCAGGCCCACTCCTTTATACAGCCGCCAGTCTCACAGTGCTCCCTCTCAGACCCACTCCTTTATACAGCCGCCAGTCTCACTGTGCTCCCTCTCAGGCCCACTCCTTTGTACAGCTGCCAGTCTTACTGTGCTCCCTCTCAGGCCCACTCCTTTATACAGCCGCCAGTCTCACTGTGCTCCCTCTCAGGCCCACTCCTTTATACAGCCGCCGGTCTCACTGTGCTCCCTCTCAGGCCCACTCCTTTATAATGCCGCCAATCTCACTGTGCTCCCTCTCAGGCCCACTCCTTTATACTGCCACTGGTCTCACCATGCTCCCTCTCAGGTCCACTCCTTCACACTACCACCAGTGTCACTGTGCTCCTTCTCAGGTCCACTCCTTTATACTTTTACCAGTCCAACTGTGCTCCCCCTCAGGGCCACTGCTTCACACTGCCACCAGTCTCACAGTGCTCCGTCTCAGGCCCGCACCTTTATACTGCCACTGGTCTCACAGGCCATGTGAGCCGCATGGAAGATGGCAGGATCCCCAAAGACACATTGTACAGCGAGCTCGCCACTGGTATCAGACCCACCGGCCGTCCATGTCTCCGTTATAAAGACGTCTGCAAACGCGACATGAAATCGTGTGACATTGATCACAAGTCGTGGGAGTCAGTTGCCAGCATTCGCCAGAGCTGGCGGGCAGCCATAAAGACAGGGCTAAATTGTGGCGAGTCGAAGAGACTTAGTAGTTGGCAGGAAAAAAGACAGAGGCGCAAGGGGAGAGCCAACTGTGCAACAGCCCCAACAAACAAATTTCTCTGCAGCACCTGTGGAAGAGCCTGTCACTCCAGAATTGGCCTTTATAGCCACTCCAGGCGCTGCTTCACAAACCACTGACCACCTCCAGGCGCGTATCCATTGTCTCTCGAGATAAGGAGGCCCAAAAGAAAGAAGGTCTCACTTTGCTCCCTCTCAGGCCCTCTCCTTTGTAATGCCACCCGTCTCACTTTGCTCCCTCTCAGGCCCAGTTCTTTATCCTGCCACCCATCTCACTGTGCTCCTTCTCAGGCCTACTCCTTTGTAATGCCACCTGTCTCACTTTGCTCCCTCTCAGGCCCAGTTCTTTATCCTGCCACCCGTCTCACTGTGCTCCTTCTCAGGCCTACTCCTTTATCCTGCCACCTGTCTCACTGTGCTCCTTCTCAGGCCTACTCCTTTATCCTGCCGCCCGTCTCATCTTGCTCCCTCTCAGGCCTACTCCTTTATCCTGCCGCCCGTCTCATCTTGCTCCCTCTCAGGCCTGCTAATTTATACCGCCAGCGGTCTCACTTTGCTCCCTCTCAGGCCCACTCCTTTATAATGCCGCCAGTCTCACTGTGCTCCCTCTCAGGCCCACTCCTTTGTTCAGCTGCCAGTCTTACTGTGCTCCCTCTCAGGCCCACTCCTTTAGACAGCCGCCAGTCTCACTGTGCTCCCTCACAGGCCCATTCCTTTATAATGCCGCCAGTCTCACTGTGCTCCCTCTCAGGCCCACTCCTTTATAATGCCGCCAATCTCACTGTGCTCCCTCTCAGGCCCAATTCTTTATACTGTCACTGATCTCACTGTGTCCCAGTCGGCCCCACACCTTTAGCCTGCCACTGATCTCAATGTCATCCCCCTCATGCCCACTCATTTATATTGCCACCATACTCACTGTGCTCCCTCTCAGGCCCACTCCTTCACACTACCACCAGTGTCACTGTGCTCCCTCTCAGGTCCACTCCTTTATACTTTTACCAGTCCAACTGTGCTCCCCCTCAGGGCTACTGCTTCACACTGCCACCTGTCTCACAGTGCGCCCTCTCAGGCCACACCTTTATACTGCTGCTGGTCTCACCTATCTCCCTTTCAGGCCCACTCTTTTATCCTGCCGCCGGGTTCCCTCATTCCAACTCGGCCTCACCCCTTTTTCTGCCACCGGCCTCACTCTGTCCCACTCGGACCCACTCCTTCAGCCTGACGCTTGTCTCACTGTGCTCCCTCTCAGGCCCACTCCATTATACTGCGGCCGGTCTCACTGTTTCCCACTCGGCCCCACTCATTTATACTGCCACCGGTCTCACTGTGCTCCCTCTCAGGCTCACTCCTTTGCAATGCCACCGGTCTCATTTTGCTCCATCTCAGGCCCACTCATTTATACTACCACCCGTCTCACTTTGCTCCCTCTCAGTCCCACTCCTTTATCCTGCCACCCGTCTCACTTTGCTCCCTCTCAGGCCCTCTCTTTTATATTGCCACTTGTCTCCTTGTGCTCCCTCTCAGGTCCACTCCTTTATACTACCACCCATCTCACTTTGCTCCCTCTCAGGCCCACTCCTTTATCCTGCCACCCATCTCACTTTGCTCCCTCTCAGGCCCACTCCTTTACACTGCCACCGGTCTCACTGTGCTCCCTCTCAGGCCCATGCCTTTATAATGCCACAGGCCTCACGCAGCTCCCTATCAGGCCCACTCATTTATACTGTCACCGGTCTCACCGTGCTCCCTCTCAGTCCCTCTCCTTTATACTGTCACCAGTCTCTCTGTGCTCCCTCTCAGGCCCACTCATTTATGTTGCCGCCATTCTCACTGTGTACCACTCGGCCCCATGCATTTATACTGCCACCGGTCTCACTGTCCCCCCTCTCACTCCCTCTCCTTTATACTGTCACCAGTCTCTCTGTGCTCCCTCTATGGCCCTCTGCTTTATACTACCACTGGTCTCACTGTGCTCCCTCTCAGGCCATGCCTTTATACTGTTGCCTGTCTCACTCTGATCCCTCTCAAACCCGCTTCTTTATACTGCCAGAGGTCTCACTCAGCTCCCTATCAGGCCCACTCCTTTATACCGCCACCAGTCTCACTGTGCTACCTCTCAGGCCCTCTCCTTTATACTGCCAACGGACTTGCCGGGCTCCCTCTGAGGCCCACTCCTTAATACTGCCACAAGTGTCACTGTGCTCCATCTCAGGTCCACGCATTTATACTGCCACTGGTCTTACTTTGCTCCCTCCCAGGCCCACTCCTTTATAATGCCTCCGGTTTCACTGTGCTCCCTCTCTGGCCCTCTCCTTTATAATGCCTCCGGTCTCACTGTGCTCCCTCCCAGGCCCACTCCTTTATAATGCCTCCGGTCTCACTGTGCTCCCTCCCAGGCCCACTCCTTTATAATGCCTCCGGTTTCACTGTGCTCCCTCTCTGGCCCTCTCCTTTATAATGCCTCCGGTCTCACTGTGCTCCCTCCCAGGCCCACTCCTTTATAATGCCTCTGGTCTCACTGTGCTCCCTCTCTGGCCCTCTCCTTTATAATGCCTCCAGTCTCACTGTGCTCCCTCTCAGGCCCACTTCTTTATAATGCCTCCGGTCTGACTGTGCTCCCTCCCAGGCCCACTCCTTTATAATGCCTCCAGTCTCACTGTGCTCCCTCTCAGGCCCACTTCTTTATAATGCCTCCGGTCTCACTGTGCTCCCTCTCAGGCCCACTCCTTTATAATGCCTCCGGTCTCACTGTGCTCCCTCTCAGGCCCACTTCTTTATAATGCCTCCAGTCTCACTGTGCTCCCTCCCAGGCCCACTTCTTTATAATGCCTCTGGTCTGACTGTGCTCCCTCCCAGGCCCACTCCTTTATAATGCCTCCGGTCTCACTGTGCTCCCTCTCAGGCCCACTTCTTTATGATGCCTCCGGTCTCACTGTGCTCCCTCCCAGGCCCACTCCTTTATAATGCCTCCGGTCTGACTGTGCTCCCTCTCTGGCCCTCTCCTTTATACTGTCTCATTTGGCTCCCTAACAGGCCACTTCTTTTTACTGCCACCAGTGTCACTGTGCTCCCTCTCAGGCCCACTCCTTTACTCTGCTGCCTGTTTCACCGAGCCCCCTCTCAGGCCCACTACTTTCCACTGCCATTGGTCTTTCTATGCTCCCTCTCAGGCCCACTCATTTATACAGCTGCCAGTCTCACTGTGCTGTCTCTCAGTCCCTGTCCTTTATACTGCCACCAGTGTCACTGTGCTCCCCTTCAGGCACCATTCTTTATACTTCCACCTGTCTCACTGTGCTCTCTCTCAGTCCCTGTCCTTTATACTTCCACCTGTCTCACTGTGCTCTCTCTCAGTCCCTGTCCTTTATACTGCCACCGTGCTCACTGTGGTCCCTCTCAGGCACCATTCTTTATACTTCCACCTGTCTCACTGTTCCCCCTTTTCTGGCCCACACGTTTATTCTCCCAGCGGTCTCACTATGCTCCTTCTCTGGCTGACTCCTTCACACTGCCACCAGTCTCGCTCTGCTCCCTCTCAGGCCCACTCCTTTATACTACCGCCGTTCTGACAGTGCTCCCTCTCAGTCCCTCTCCTTAATACTGCCCCAGTCTCACTGTACATCTTCTCAGGCCGTCTCCATTATACTGACACCGGTCTCACTCTGCTCCCTCTCAGTCCCTCTCCTTTCTACTGCCCCCGGTCTCATTGGGCTCCCTAACAGGCCCATTCATTTAAACTGCCTTTTCTTAATTTCCGAAATATACTTTATTCATGAAAATCTGTAAAAAATCCATTACAAAACAGTTCCAAACAGCACTAAGTGAAAAAAAATACAAAGAATGCAAAGGAGGTCAGTTTCCTTCAATACAGGAGTGAGTTGCCTCACAACCTTCCATTTCATTTTTCATGCCATGTACATTTTACAGCAAACAAAATTTTCCAGATACAGTTAAAGGGGTTTTCCATGGTTCCAGCCCCTCAGTTCAGCTTGGTGGAGGGACCTTACACTGTGGTATTTCCCCATTGAGCCTTTGCTGCGACTGCCCCAAGCTTTAGTGCGTCCCTCAGCAAGTAGTCCTGGACCTTGGAATGTGCCAGTCTGCAACATTCGGTGGTGGACAACTCTTTGCGCTGGAAGACCAGCAAGTTTCGGGCAGACCAAAGGGCGTCTTTCACCGAATTGATAGTCCTCCAGCAGCAGTTGATGTTTATCTCGGTGTGCGTCCCTGGGAACAGCCTGTAGAGCACAGACTCCTGTGTTACAGAGCTGCTTGGGATGAACCTCGACAAAAACCACTGCATCTCTTTCCACACCTGCTTTGCAAAGACACATTCCCGACCACAGCCACCTCAAGGGCGTTGGGCGGAGGGGGTGAGGCTTCGAGTGTGCAGGAAGGATCTGATGGGGAGGGCTCTTCTCACCACCAGCCAAGCTACATCTTGGTGCTTATTTGAAAGTTCTGGTGATGAGGCATACCACCAAATGACTTTGACGGTCTGCTCAGGGAACCATCCGACAGGATCCACCGTCTCCTTTTCCCGTAGGGCTTTGAGGACATTCCATGCAGACCACTGCCCGATGGATTGGTGGTCAAAGGTGTTTTTCTGTAGAAACTTTTCCACGAAGGATAGGTGGTACGGCACGGTCCAACTGCATGGAGCGTTCTGCGGCAATGTGATTAGGCCCATCCTTCGCAACATCGGGGACAGGTAGAACCTCAGCACGTAGTGGCACTTGGAGTTTGCGTACTGGAGGTCGACGCACAGCTTGATGCAGCCGCACACAAAGGTGGTCATCAGGATGAGGGCGATGTTGGGTACATTTTTCCCATCCTTATCCAGAGGTTTGAACATCGTGTCCCTCCGGACCCGGTCCATTTTGGATCCCCAGATGAAGCGGAAAATGGATCGGGTGACCCCCCACAGCGCAGGAGTGGGGTATGGGCCAGACCTGCGCCACGTACAGCAACAACATGAGCGCCTCGCACCTGATGACCAGGTTCTTACCCACAATGGAGAGAGATCGCTGCTCCCACATGCTCAGCTTATGTTATACCCTGGCTACTCGCTCCCTCCAGGTTTTGGTGCACGCCCCAGCCCTTCCGAACCATATCCCCAGCACCTTCAGGTAGTCTGACCTAACGGTGAAGGGGAACAAAGGATCGGTCAGCCTAATTCCCAAAGAACATGGCCTCACTCTTGCCGTGGTTAACTTTGGCTCCTGAGGCCAGTTCGAACTGATCGCAGATGCTCATCGGTCTGCGCACAGACAGCGGGTCCGAGCAGAAAACATCGACGTCATCCATGTACAGGGAGGTTTTAACCTGAGTGCCTCCACTGCCTGGGATTGTGCTTATGCTCGCATCCTTCCTAATAGACTCAGCAAAGGGTTCAATACAGCAAACAAACAAGACCGGGGAGAGAGGACAGCCCTGTCTGACTCCAGATTTGATCGGGAAACTTTCTGATTCCCACCCATTGATTGAGACTGCGCTACTGATGTTTGTGTAGAGCAGTTTGATCCAATTGCAGATTCCCTCCCCAAACCCCATTTTGGAGAGCACGTCCATCATGTAGGTGTGCGATATCCTGTCAAATGCCTTCTCCTGGTCCAAGCTGATGAGGATGGTGTCCACCCTCCTGTTCCGTACATAGGAGATCGTATCCCTTAGTAGCGCGAGACTTATCAGAGATCTTCCTGCCGGGTATAGTACAGGTCTGATCGGGGTGGATCACCAACTCCAGAGCAGACTTGACTCGAGTGGCTGTGACTTTTGACAGAATCTTGTAGTCAGCATTAAGCAGTGAGATGGGCCGCCAATCTCTGATTTCTGCCCTCTCCCCCTTCCGCTTGTAAATGAGGGTGATGATACCTTTCCTCATGGATTCTAACATGCTGCCGGCCAGGAGCATACTCTCATATACTTCCAGCAGGTCCGGGCCGAACCAGTCCCACAGAGCCGAATACAACTCGACCGGTAAGCCATTGCTTCTGGGAGTTTTACTCATCTCGAAGGAGTTGACGGCCTTTGTCAGCTCATCCAGAGTTAGCGGCTTGTCTAGTCTCTCCCTCGTGCTGTCATCTAAGACCTCTGTGATAGATGACAGGAAGGACTGGGAGGCTCTGCTGTCTGTGGGCTTCATGTCATACAGCCCAGCATAAAAGGATTTGCTGTTCCTTAGTATGTCGGACTGCGAAGACGTTACCGAGCCATCCTCTTCCTTCAGGCTGCTCTCTCGGTGTACCTTTTGGAAGAAGTAACGCAAGCACGTCTCATCCTGCTCAATGGAGCGGACTCTGGACCGGAAGATGATCTTGGAGGCCTCCGTTGCAAAGAGCGAGGCCTGCTGGCTCTTCACCTCATGGAGGTCCTCCTTGACCTCGACCCCCATCGACTGCAGCCAGAGCATATTTTGCATACTTTTCTGGAGTCGGGACATTTCCCTCTGTCTCTCTCTCGCCCTCTGAACCCCTTTGAAGATAAAGAATCTCTTGATGTTCTTCTTGATTGCCTCCCACCAGTGAACTGGAGACTCAAAGAGGGGTTTCACGGTCCTCCAATCTTTGTAATCCCTTTTGAGTTCCTCAATGTTCTCTGGGGTTAGCAGTGTAGCATTGAGCTTCCATGTGCCCCTGCCAACCCGCTGGTTGTCCTGGAGGTGACAGTCAGCCAGTAAGAGGCAGTGGTCGGAGAAGAACACCGGCTTGACGTTGGTGGATCTGACCATGACAGCACGGGACACAAACAGGAAGTCATTCCTGGAACGGGCAGACCCGTCCGATCTTGACCATGTGTATCTGCGCTGCGCTCCGTCTGCAGGTTTGCTGAAGACGTCGTGCAGTTTGGCATCTTTAACTGTTTCTATTAGGAATCTGGACGTTGCGTCCAGTTTGCTGGCATCACTGCCGGATCGTCCAGCCGCATCGATGATGCAGTTGAAGTTTGCGCCGAGGATGACCGGCCTGGACATCGCCAGTAGCAGTGGGAGCTGCTGGAAGACGGTCAGCCACTCACTGCATTGTACTGGGGCGTACACGTTGATCAACCGCGGAGCGTTGTTGTACATTACATCTACTACGTGGAGGCTTAACTTCGGAGATGGTGAAGTTACCTCCCTGCAGCAGAATATCCAGGCCGGAGGAACGGGAATCATTTCCCCCTGACCAGATCGATGGCCCATGGGACCACCATCTCAACCATTGCCTGTAGGTGCTGAGGTGTGGTATTCCACACTCCTGCAGAAACAGTAGGTTGGCTTTGACCTTGGCGAGGTAATCCAAGGTTGAAACACATCGCCTAGAGGATTTGATGCTACGCACATTCATTGAAGCAATCCTTATACCCATTTTTTAAGTTAGTTGTTGCTTCCCATACCATTTGTCCTTGCTAGTCCCAGTCCTTCGGGATGTTCCTGCATACCCACTGTGTGCGCAAGCTGTTTCACAATCGTTGGGCTCAGAAACCCCTCCTGGTTTTTCATGCAGGGTTTGTTTTGCTGGGGTGACATCGGGGGGGTCTTGTAGGCAGCAAGGATTGGGCTGTCCTCTGCTGTTCTCCTCTGTTCCTCCTCAAAAACATCACTGCTCCCGGCTTCCCGGAGCTGGGATGCGCTGGGCATGTCGCTAGGTTTGGCGCTTTGGGTTTGGGGCGCGCTGGGCCCATCACAGCTTCCAGTGCCCGGGGGCTGGGGGGCTTTATCTTCCAGCTCCTTTGAGTTTTGCCGCCTCTTTTGAAGGGGCTGTCGTTCCAGCACTTCCTCGTCCAATGAAGAGGAGCTGCTGCAGTCTGTCTCAGACAGTAGCCTCCTCTTGCCATTGGTTTGGGTGGTGACCTGTTCCGCTTTTGGAGGTTTTTTCTTTGTGGTTTTCCTTTGTACCACTTGCCACTGACCTGTTTGTCCATCTGCTGCTTCATCCTCCATTGATTCTGTCTGTGGAGGAGGGGTTTCCGGGCGCAGGGTAGGTGCTGGGATGCTGGTTTCAGCCGCCTCCCCTTTTTTCTCCTTCTCAGGTGGACTTTCTTCACTGCGGAGAAGGTTGCTTGTCTCCTTTCCAGCACCGGACGCCTTCGTCGGTCCTTCTCCCAGCCTTTTCTTGGATCTTGCTGCCTGGGCATAACTGAGGCAGTGTTTGGGGCAGGTTTTGTAGAGATGGCCTGCCACACCGCACAAGTTGCAACACTTACTCTGCTTACAGTCCTTGGTCTGACGGCCTTCCTTCTTGCAGTTCTTGCAAACAACCGTGCTGCAGTTGGCTGCCACGTGACCAGATTTGCCACAGGTGCAGCAAACTCTGGGCTGCCCAGCGTAGACCAAGAAACCTCGACTTCCCCCGATAGCGAAGCTAGAGAGAGGGTGAATGATGTCTCCGTTGGCATCGACCTTCAAGGTCACCTTGACCTGCTGCTTGCTGGTCCAAATCCCAAATGGGTCCTTGACATCAGTGCTGCTACCGGCCACCTCGACGTACCTGGCGAGAAAGGTGAGTATATCCACCACAGGAACATGGGGGTTGTAGAGGTGAATCGTCACCACCCGGTCACGTTGTGACGGAAGCGTGAAGAGTGGCTCCACTGTGAGGATCGACAGCGGCGCCAGGTTCCCTTTCTCTTTGAAGATCTTCAGGAACTTCATACATCCCACCATATTCTTAAACGTCATGTCGAGATATCCACTGCTGGGGAAGTCCTGCAGGCAGAAGATGTCCGTAGCTTGGAATCCACAGCAATCGAGGAGGATTTTCTTGATGAAGAAGGTGCGATCAATCGGTGCATCTCCTTCCTTGTCCTTCACCGCCACCAGTACGTTGTTACGCACTCCCTGGCCCGAAGCTCGAAGATTGGTTATAGCCATTTTACTCAAAGCATACCCAGGATCAAAAACCACTGATCATGGTTTCTCCCCTGCCAGGTAAGTATGCTCCCTCTCAGGCTCGCTCCTTCACACTGCCACTGGTCTCACTGTTCTCCCTGTCATGCCCACTCCTTTATACTACCACTGTTCTGAGAGTGCTCCTTCTCAGTCCCTCTCCTTTATACTGCTCCAGTCTCACTGTACACCTTCTCAGGCCCTCTCCCTTATACTGACACCGGCCTCACTCTGCTCCCTCTCAGTCCCTCTCCTTTATACTGCCACCATTCTCACTGTGCTCCTTCTCAGGCCTGCTCCTTTACACTGCCACCGGTCTCACTGTGCTCCCTCTCAGGCCCTCTCCTTCACACTGCCACCAGTGTCACTGTCCTCCCTCTCAGGCCCACTCCTTTATACTGCCGTCAGTCTCACTGTGCTCCCTATCATGCCCACTCCTTTACACTGCCACTGGTCTCACTGTGCTCCCTCTCAGGCCCACTCCTTTATACTGCCACCAGTCTCACTGCACTCTCTCTCAGTCCCACAGCTTTACACTACCGCCGGGCTAACTGTCCTCTCTCTCAGTCCCTCTCATTTATACTGCCACCGGTCTCATTGGGCTCACTAACAGGCCCACTCCTTTATACTGTTACTGGTACCACTGTGCTCCCTCTTAGGCCCACTTCTTTGTACTGCCACCAGTCTCACTCTGCTCCCTCTCAGCCCCTTTCTTTTATAGTGCCACTGGTCTCACTGTGCTCCCTCTCAGGCCCACTTCCTAATAATAGTGTATACAGTGCAGATCAATTATTTACAGAACCTTCATCTGGATGTTACAGTTGCAGAGTGACTCTGGCTTGCAATCACATGACTTCATCCTGCACATAGCTCAGTAGCATACCGTATTCTTAAAGGAATATCTCTCTTAAGGCGATCAGCCAACAACCCACTTCTTTCCAAAGATAAGTCTTGTATGCCACAAGTAAAAACATATAAAATTAGATAGCATCAAAATTAGTTATACCGGATATAGATCATAAAATTTACAAGTATAGAAGCTTAAGAGTCCAAATATCATTTTGGTGATATGACAACCCTTCCGGATCTGGTTATGGTATAATATTCTGGGGATGTGGATTCACCCTTGGCTGTTATTGGTTTGCAGGCATGTTGTCCTGTTGTTTCATCACATCCTCATTGTCGGAGTGTGTTCTTTTGCGTCCACTGTGTGCAATTGGAGTATTGCACACTTCTCTTATTTGGCTTCGGTTCCTTCTTAACACTGCTCCGCTTGATGTTGTAATCTCATAGGACCTAGGCTCACCGCATACTCCAGACACCTCTGTGGGTAACCATTTTCTCATTGTGGGGTTTATGACCCTGGCCTTTTGTCCGACATGTAGCTGAGGTAGTTCCACCCCTGCATATCGGTCATGCACCATCTTCATTCTCCCTTGTTATTTGAGCAGTGTCTCCTGCATCTTGAAGAATTTGGACAGATGATGGCTTGGCAGAATCATTTTCACCTGTCTGCCAAATATGATCTGTGCTGTTGACAGTAAGCCCATATCCATAGGTGTAGCTCTGAGGTGGAGCATTGCAACACGAAAATCTTGTTTCATTGCCCTACACTTCAGGATGAGTGATGTAACTATGTAAACCATTCGTTAGGCAAGACCATTTGACCGAGGGTAACGCGATGAGGACATGGTTTATGCCCCATTTGGTGCACATATCTCTGAAAGGTTTGCCGGTATTCTGTGGCCGATTTTCAGAAATGATTTCTTCAGGTGCAGGAATAGACTGAATATGACACTCTTAAAACCATGCTTAAGTGTCTTTTACCTGTCTGACAATTGGAAATCTGGAGAAATAATCAGTGACTAAGATAAATTCGTCTCCATTCACAGAAAATCGATCAGTGGCGATTTTGGACCAAGAGACTGACGGAATCTCGTGAGGGTGCAGAGGTTCTTTGCATTGTTGTGACTGATGGCTCTGGCATACCTCACACATCCTCACAAACATTTTGATGTCACTGTTGATCCCTGGCCAATAAACAGTGTTTCGTGCTTTATGTCAATAGGGCCTTGGTTGTAACAAGATATCCTGTCAGAGAGCTTTGGGCACAATCACTTGTTTTCCTTTGAAAATGACACCTCTCAAGATACTAAGTCCATCTCTATAAGGCCAAAAGTACCTGAGGGTTTCTGGCACCTTTTTTACCGTATCAGGCCAACCTTCTATGATGACTCTCCACAGTGCCTTCAGTTGTGGATCATTGGCTGTTTCTGACTGTAGTTGGTCACATTTGTGCTGACCAAAATGCAATAAATCAACTTTGAGCACATCTTCCACATCAGTATCTATGCTGTCTACTTGTAGATCCAGTAGAACTTCTTCATTCTTGTTCGGATTTGACAATCTGCTCAGCGTATATGAGGTGACCATTTTGGTACTCTGGGTTTTGTAAGAGACGTCAAAGTCGTACCCCTGGTACCCCTGTACTTTCATTAAGAGTCGCTGTGCACTTCTCAATGGTTTGTGGCAAATCATCGCCAGTGGTTTGTTGTCAGTTTCCACAGTGAACTGCTTACCAAACAGTGATCCTAAAGACCAGAGCAAGTGTTTCACACTCCATGTTTGAGTAATTGGATTGTGCTGAGGATAAACATTTGGACCCATATGCAATTGGTTTTCCAACCTTAGGATGCACACTCCTAGCCCTTTTTGTGAGGCGTCGACTTCCAGGATTGTCTTCAGAACTGGCAAAGGTTGGAAACTCCACTCGTCCATGCAGTCGCAGGAGGTGTAATATTTGCCCTTTTACCTCCTCGCTCTTCACCAGCCAAGGACCCAAACACTCCTTCCAAGTGAAGCAGTGATTTACTTGTACTTACTTCAATTTAGTATACTGTATTTGCTGCTCACAATGCGGTCGCCTCTACA